>NC_135533.1:162589282-163194055 GCF_045843805.1 Urocitellus parryii
GAGGAGAGGGGGAGGAGAAGGAGGAGGGGAAGGAGGAGGGGAAGGAGGAGGGGGAGGAGAAAGAGGAGGGAGGGGAAGGAGGAAGGGGAGGAGGGGGAGGGAGGAGGGGAGGAGAAAGAAAGAAAGAGAGGGAGAACAAGGTTAAGGGGAGAACTTCGGGAAACAGAAGAGAGTTGGAGTAGAGGACGGAGACTGAGTGAAAAGGAGGAGGGATGGGAAAGGGGAAGGAGGATGTAATGAAACTGATGGGCGGAACCCCACTCTCTGGGTTCACCCAGCACAGCAGGAAGAAGGACTACTGTCGACCTGTGTCCACACTTAACCATCGTGCATCTGCTTGGCCCCTCCAATCCTTAAGAATCAACTGCTGTTGCAGGAAAATTCAGAAATAATTTTTCCCAGGACGTTAAGGCAGCAGAGCAGATGGACGCATGCCCGAGCACTCATGTCAGAGGTGCTCATGATGATGGCCGTGAGTTCCAAAAGACAGGGTCCTCAGCAGATGGATATGACAGGGCCCCAAGTACCCTCTGTCCTCCCATCTACCATCCAGCCGGCAAAAAATAACCAACAACCCAAAGGATGGACCTAGAATAAAAGCTCATCTAGTTAGGGCAGAGGCTAAGCTCTGTGGGAGACTCCGAAGGACTGTTGGGCACAGGTATTACCTCTAAGGGGCAGGCGGTGAGCCATTAAGGGGCACATGGGCCCCCTTGTCTATACCACACATTAACGTTTGTGTTTACCTCTCAAAGACAGTGTAAGGCTGGAAGTCCTAAGTAAGACAGGAGAGAGCTGATCAAAGACTATAGATTTTCAGAAGAAGGATCCATTTTCTACAGCTGGGGAAATTAGGGAAATTAGGGATGATCCCAGAGGTAATGTTGGCGTGATGACTAAGTCCATGGCTTTACAGGCACTCAAAAGAGCGATATTTAAATGTGAGCATCATCTGTGACAGCCTATTCTGTTAGAAGTACTTCTGTCTGTCTATGTCCGTGTATGACTCCAGAGAATGGGTCTGCTTGAACTCTGCACCCCTTTGGGCTCTTGGCTATGTAACACCGGGCAAGTCACTTACACGCCAGAGTCATCTCAGGATCTCCAGAATGGAAATAAGATGGTATCAGTCACAGAGGGACATGGCCTGGAGATGGGGCACGTGTGAGCCTTCAGCACAAGGCTGGCTCAATGAGAGGCAGATGTCGTGGTTTTGATGTTAATTGTTTTTAGAGCTTTATTTGAAAAAAAAAATTCCACCTGGAAAAGAAATGTGACCTCTTTGATGACATTCGTGAATGTGCCAGCACTGTGAGCTGGTAGGACCGTCAGAACACCGGGGTCGTGTCTGTGGGAATGGGGGAGGAAGGGGGTCCTCTGTTTTCATGGGGCCCGGTCATCACATCCTGGGTGGCAGCAGGACTGTGTCATTCCCCACTTGTGTGCCCAGAGCTTTGTGTTTCCTATTGAAGAGGACAAAGAGACACCAAAGAAAAATAGACACGCCGTTACAGAAAAAAAGAGCATTGGATCTGTTTTGGATTAGTGGAAATGAAATGGGTGGAAAACATTTGGTTGTTTGATCATAAGAACTATTAAAAAAAAAGCTCCAGGTTTGTACATTCTCCAGAATATTTATTCCTTGTAATAATGCCAGGAAGTCACGTGATCTAGGAAAAAACTGGAACTTGGAAGTTTTGACCCGAGCCTTGAATCCTCCAGGCTCTGTTTTGTGGGTTCGGGAGACTCACCCCAAGTCTCTGTCTGGAGTTGACTCAGATGAAATTTAGGATGAAGCTCTGTCTTCCTGGCAGGATTTTGTAAGAGGTGGGAAACTCAAGTGATATAAGGAAATACAAATTGGTGGGACAGCTGTTGGCATGGGGGGTCAGGGCAAGGGCTATTGGACGCCGGGGGAGGGACAGTGTGTGGTCAAGTAAAAGTAACACAGGATCTCCAGGATCAGCTCCATGAGGCTTGTCTCATCAGGTGGGTGCTAAGCTGGAGTTCTAGCCTTGTCTTTGGAGAATGACTTGTGTGCTGTGGGGATCTTTCAATATGCTTTTTCTTTTCTCATTCTGATGGAAATCTGACCGAAAAATACAAACAAGTTCTGGATCCCCTGGCTTTCCTCAGAACCAAGTGGTGCCATGTCGTGTCAGGGCCACATCTGCATTGATGTCGATGGCCTTGGAGACAGGAAGGGTTTGTCCTGACACATCAAGGAAGAATTCCTGCCAAGAGAGACGGTGGCATAATACCACAGGGTGCTGTGTTAACAATTCAACTCCATTTGCAAGTGATGATTTAGGGTCAGCAAGCATCGTCTCTCCTTTTGCTAAGGATAGTGGTTGGAACTTTTAGTCGCGTTTGCGTTTGGTTTCTAATTTTTAAGTCACATGAAGATGAAAAAAAATGTCTAGCTTTGGAGTGCTATGCATTTTGTTGATATTATCATAAAATAAAATCTCATTATAGGAGTTCTTCAAATAACGCTTGGGGATTGCTATGATTCTATGTTTCTTTTAATGATCTAACTCTGTTTGAGAAACGGTGAGGTTAAATGTAAAAGCTTGCACTTCAAAGAAGCCCACAGAAAGAGGGTGGATGGCAAAAATCACCGGGGAGATGCAAAATGAAGGAACAGCATCACTCTGGATCCATTAGAATTGTTGAAATTAAAAAAAAAGCTTGACCCTTAACAAGTACTGGAGGCTGTGTGGCCTGGAATTCTCATATGATGCTGGTGGAGGATATCAGTCCAGCCCCTTTGGAAAACGGTCTGGCAGTTCAGTTAAATATAGTTACCATATGACCCAGTCATTCCACTCCTAGGTATTTACCCAAGTGAAATGAAAACATATGTCTTATACTAAGAAATTACACCAATGCTCACAGCTGCTTTATATCTTATGGTGTGTGCCAAACCGGAAACAATCCTAGGGTGCACCATCCCGTAGATGATGGCTACACAAATCGTGGTATATCCTTCAAATGGGAATGTTACTCAGAAATAAGAAGGAATGGATCACTGACAAACCCAACATCGTGATGGATCTCAAATCAATGCACTGAGTGAAAGCAAGGAGGAAAAAAAAAATGTACACAGTGCATGATTTCATTTACATGAAACTCTAGAAACTACTGATGGAGGTATGGCAGAAAGGTCAAAGGTCGCCTGGGGATGAGGCAGAGATAGGGAGAGATAGAAGGGATATAAGAAGACTTTTGGAGGAGGGGGGATAGAATCATTTTCTGGATTGTGGTGATGACGTCACGGCTGTATGACCATTTCAAACCTCATCCAATCACGCTCTTTAACTGCATACCCTTTACCATGTCAGCTAAACTTCAACAAAGCTGATAACACCCATGTGCTTGGCACATACAGACTTCAACAATCCTTGCCATCAGACAGACTTGGTTTTGAACCTCAGTTTGTCTCTAGTAGTGCTGGCCTGGACAATCGCGTAGTATTTTGAGGGTCATGTATGAAAAGAGATCTGACTGTCTCTTCTCCAGAGGATTGCCACAAAGTCAGGTGACATACACAAATCTTCTAGAAAAGTCCTTGGTAAACACCCAAGAAGTGGCAGTTGTGGAGTGGGGAGTTCACCTGACCTACTGAGAGCAATCTGGGCCCTATGTGTGTCAACATCAGATCTTTTGTTTCTGGGGACCATAGCACATGTTGGGCACTTAATGAGCTGTGAATACTTAAAATGTTTAGCCGTTTCACTTGAGAACCTTGATTGTGCAAGAAACAGCCAACAACAAACACCCAACACACAGGCTGTGTTCTCCATTAGTAAAATCAGAATCTCTGGGGTAAGGAGCAAGCATAGGTATTTTATTTATTGGTGCATTATAATTACAAGGTAATAGTGGAATTCATTGTTACATAATTGTGCATACGCGAAATATAACAATACAGTTTGGCCTCCTCCCTCCTTCAGGCATCAGCCTTTTAAAGCTCTCAAATGATTCAAATGCACAGGGTCAGCTCAGAACCAGGGCTCTCTTTCTGCAATACTGAAAGTTTGGCCCCTCGACAAGAAGCATCAAAAGGGGGAGCTTCCAATGTGCAGCTTCTCGGGCTCAACCCCACATCTGCAGATCAGAATGTGCATTTGAGTCAAGAACCTTTGGTGATCTGTGCACACATTAAAGATTGACAAGTGCCAGATAGGATGATCTTCAAGGGTCTTTCCTCTACCGAATACTAGGCCAAATTTCTGAATGTGGTATGATAAGAAAATTAATACCCAGAATATAAAAAAACTCAAAAAAATTAACTCCAAAATCAAAAACAAATCAAAAACAAAAACCCAATTAATGAATGGGCAAAAGAACTCAAGAAACACTTCTCAAAAGAAGAAATACAAATGACCAACAAATATATACATTAAAACAATGTTCAACTTCCCTAGCAATTAGGGAAATGTCAGCCAAAACTATATTGAGATTTCATCTGTAGCGTAGACAGGAAGGACAGAGCTGCAGGGGAGATGGAGGTATCAATCACAAATGTACCAACACGAAGTCTTGGCTCAAATTAAGTGATAGCATCTTTTATGTGTGGCACGAGGCTCTGCGTGTAGCAGCACTTAGGAAATGGTAACCTATCACTAGGACAAAACTGTTGTTATTGCTTTCTATCAAGTAAGAGCCCCTGTAGGAAATAGCTGTCTCATCAGTTATCATTACTTTTTTTTTAAAACTACCTTTTCATAATTGATCTTCTCCATTCTTTTCTTTATTTATCTACCTTGATTTTTTTAAATTTTTAGTTGTAGATGGACACAATATCTTTATTTATTTGTTTTATGTGGTGCTGAGGATCAAACCCAGTGCCTCACATGTATGAGGCAGGTGCTCTACCACTGAGCTAGAGCCCCAGCTCTCTACCTTGATCTTTAATATCACTTTATTTTTAAGATATATGTTAATTAAAACAGAAATTTGTATTTTTGTGGAAAGTGAGAAATACATAGGACCAAGAATAAGAAAAACAGTAGGTTAACTGGCAATATGTTGCCATGATAAATGATGCTGATATGACCATCTTTGCCTGTAAATCTTTGTGCCTATATTTTATTATGTCATGTCTTTGAAGCAGAGCCAATAATCATTTGTTATCAGCTTCAGTTGCATTAGGTTCAGGGGTTAAACCCCAGGTGGAAACTTACGATTCTCTTTGGAGAAAAGGGCTTGATAAATTTGCATTTCCTGATTTTACATCTTAGCTTCTCCTGAGACTGGGTCTGCTCTGGGGTTTGTCAGAGGTAACATTTGAAAATGGCATTTAGGCAACTCACCTAATAAGAATGCCTGAGGACATTTTCGATTCTTCAGGCTTATCCCCAGGAGTTTCCTGAATAGATACCTCTAGGTCCAAGGTCTGAAGTGCCAATAGGAATCACCACGTCTCCACCGAGTAGGGCAGTTCATCTATGTTGACGGAACTGAAGCTGCATCTTCTGGTCCCCCTTATGGAGCCTGAATTCTGGAAAATTGTATCATTTGACTATCAGTGAAGACACACTAGTTCAAGCTGATCATTCCAGTGATTAGAGAGAGAACCCTGGCACAGACAGGAACCAGATCTAAGCCAACCACTCTACCTTTTCTCTGACAGCAAAGTGAACATTAGAAAGAAAATCAATACTCCTTTCTAGGAAGAGAGAGGATGTGGAAGGGCTTGAGGTTGGAGAAAGGATACCTCTGCCCACCAAGAACACAGGTGCTGAGGTTCTCCACTGGCTGAAAAATAGATGAGCACTTTGGAGACCTGCGTCCATTTAGTTTATAAGGCCCTGAGTCATTGGTGCTTTATTGAGATTATTTCTGAGAAGGGAGAGAAAGTGGCTGCTAGCTTGGAAATTAAGGAATAGAATATTCTCCAACTGGCTCCCAGGGAAAATCCCACAGCAGGATGGTAGTAGGATCTCCAGTTTTGTGGGGTGAAATGTACCTCTTGGCTCAAAGCTCAGCTATTTGTATTTTCCCCCTGCCCCAAGGCCTGTGTCTGTCCAAGAAACCAAAGGAGGTAAACAATCACATAGCAAAATAGAAGTCCTATTTCATTCTCTTGTTTATAGAACCTGGTCAGCTAAAATGTTTATCATGTGATTTTTGTGAAATATTGATGTGGAAAAATAAGGCTAAAACTTTTAGTGAGGGAAATCTAAATTTTTTTTTTTAACGGGAGGAAGATTTTCACAGACATTTTATGCCTGAGGGTAACCAAGTGGACAATAAATATTTGAAAGATACCCAACATTTTAAATTATCCTTTGTAATTATTGATTATTAAATGATTATTAATTTTATTTATCATGGAATTGCAAATTAAAATAACAACGAAATACCACTTCCAATCCAACGTGCTATCCTACAGGTGAGTGTATGTTTATCCAGTGACACAGGAATTTTATACTAATATATATCCCAAAGGAATGTGCACTGAAAGGTGTATACAAGAATGGTCATAGAAGTATTATTTTTAAACGTCACAAACTTGCAAGCAACCAAAATTTGATTATTCATAAGACTGGATAAATTGTGTTATATTTATAGGATAGAATACTACACAGCAATATAAAGAAACAGTGATGGTAACAATGTGGATGAGTCTCAGAGATGTCATGTTGGGCAGAACAAACAGGTATAAATAATAAATAATGTGTGATTCTGCTGGAAATGTCAAAGGCCAAGAGGATTGATAGAGTCAGAGATCAAGATATGACTCCCTCTCCTGCAGGAGTGATGGTTACTGGGAAGGTGGATGAGAGAAGCTTCTAGAATGCGGATCACATTCTGTTTCTGATTCCATAGGAGTGAGCAATTTGTAAAAGTCCATTCAGCCATGTACATACCCATGCAGGGCACTTTATGTCTGTGTATGTTACACTTCAATAAAATAGTTCACTTTGTTTTTAATGAAAAGGTCACAAAGCGATAGTCTGGATAAGCAAGCAGGCCACCTCATTTTATCAGGTGAAGAAAAGAACTGTGAGGGATTCAGGACAAGGGTTTTGGTGTTTACGTCTTATTTTGCTTTTATGAGAAGAAACTTTGTGGGTAAATGTTTATACTTTGCTAAATTAAATCTTGTTTTTAAGGAGATTGTGTCATGAATCATTTTTGAGAAGGTCCCCGATCTCTAATTCATCTTATTTCTGAATTACGACTTGTATTCATTAAGCTGGCTTCCAGTGAGGTGCACCTCGATGGCTTCAAATGAGTATTTTCCGTTGTCTTGCTTTTATTATTTCTATCATCTGGCTGTATTTTCAAATGGCATCTACATTCACCACTACATTAGTTTTGTAAGGCTGATATAACAAATAAGTACAAACTGAGTTGCTTAAAACAACAGAATTATTTTCTATCACGGTTCTGGAGGTAAGTGTCTGAAATCAAGACATCTTGCAAATGCGCCAGAGGAGAATACCTGAACATGCCCACCTCTGGTGGCTTCTGGCCTTCCATGGCTTGTGGCAGTGTAATACCAATGTCTGTCTCTGGGTTCTTCACTTGGCCCCTCTCCCTTTCTCCTTCTGTGTCTTTCAGTATCCCCCTCTTCTTCCTTAAAGAAGGGCCATCGTAAATCTGGGATAATCTTTATTTCCTTAACGAATTTTGTCTTCAAGACCCTATTTCTATTATGGCATTTACCATTAAATGGATGGAGTTGGAGAAAATCATGCTAAGTGAAATACACTAATCCCCCCCCAAAACCAAAGGTCAAATGTTTCTCTGATAAGTGGATGCTGATCCATGATGGGGCGGGGGGAGGCAAGAGAAGACTGGAGAACTTTGGATTTGGCAGAGGGGTGTGTGTGGAGGAAAGATGGTGGAAGGAAGCAGACATTATTACCCTATGTACAGGTATGATTGCATGCAGGGCATGTACAACCAGAGAAATAAAAAGTTGTGCTCCGTTTGTGTAAAAAATAAAATTAGATTAAAAAAGAGCCCAATTCCAGGGCCACATTATGGAAGAGAGGAGGCCTCTATTTAATCTACTACAGCGCCTGGTGTTGAGCTAAGCCCACAACAGCCCTGCACTGTATTCTTCTTGACCACATGGATTGGGAACTCCCAATGGCCCCATCTCCTGGAACGTGAATGTTCCTCTCCAGCCCTTCAACATTAGGCGATGTCTAATAGCCTCTACTATTTAGACATTACTCCAGACCAGGAGATAAAGACCCTGACGACTAATGTCCAGATACAAGCATATGCCAGAATTGTTACCATTTAATCCTCTTGACAATTCTGTTATTTTAAAGGTGTTGCAACTGTGGTGTCACAGGGAGTTCAAGTCACTTCTCAAAGTCACACAACCAATGACTGATTGAGCTCAGATCCGTCTGTTCCACAGAGTAGATGCCTGCTCTTAAAACTATATCCCATGGCAACAAGCCTTAATTAGCTGCATGCCCACCATGGACCAGGCCCCGAATTAGACTCCAGGAAATAGAATCCCTGCCTCGGAGAAGCTCAGGGTCTATACACTGGATTAACCTGAGGGTGTCCATGGCAAACCATTTCGTTCATTCAATAAATCTGAAATGAAAGCCTCACATCCTGAGCATGTTTTTAAGCACCAGTGAGATACTGGCAAACACAGCGTATAAGATCCCTGCTCTCTTGGAGCTTAGAGTCTGTTGGCAAAGACTTAATAATTGTAAGTAAGCAAGGAGGAAATAAGATAAGACCAGATTGTGATAAATGTTCTGAAGGAAATAAACTGGGAAATTGGCAATCGTTTAGGTATGACACTTTCTGTGACTGTTGGGAGCAGAACCACGTGCAGGCACTGGAGGTGGGAAGGCCTAGTGGTTAGGTTCTCAGGCTCTGCATAAATGCTGGCATTGCCACTCATGACTTGGGTGACCCCGGGGCAGGTCACTGTAAAACAGGAATAATAATAGTCCTCAGCTTGGGAAGTGGTTTTACCAACTACCGATGAATAGATTCAAAGGGTTTTACATTGTGCGTAGTTGTTAGGAAGGGTCCCACAAAAGTTAGGACCCGTGATTAGCATGGTCACTACTTAAGTGCCACCGTAGTTGCAACATCTGCAAAATAACAGGATTGTCAAGAGGATTAAATGATAAAAATTCTGGCACACAGCTGCATTAGAGTCATGTTAGAGGAGGGGATGGGGGGGGGTGGTTAAGCAGTTGCTAAAGCTCCTGTTCACCAGTGAATCCCACTCTGCGTTGACCGTTCCTCTGCCTGGGGCTTGGCCTCACAGCAAGCTCAAGGTCAAGGAACAGCAGCTGACCAGAGAGGAGCGGGATACGGTGTGTTCTCCTTTCCTGTATCCTGACTGCATGACGCATGATTATGTGCAGCCTTGAAACCAAGCCCTCTTCTCATCCTCTGTTCACCAGTGCTGTTTCCTGCCCCTTCAGAGCCGCTCCCTGCCCCCAGTGCCTCCCCTGCCCACTAGCTAGCAAGCACCCATGTTGCCTGTGTGGCCGGGGCTGATAGCATCTCATTAGGCATCCAGCTGAAGTGTGAATATTGACAGCAGGAGCAGCTCCCCCCATGCACCACACAATCGCAGGGCCGATTTCCCTCTTTCCCCTACAGTGATATGATAGATTTTGTTCCTGGAGAGCTCTGCAGGCAAGATTTAAGTCTGTTTTTCCCTGCTGTGAGTCTGGAATATAGTCTTCACAGATTGCCCGGGAGGTTCAGTGAATCACTCTTGCTTACTCCGTGAGCTTCCTTGTTCGTTCCTCTGCACGGAGGGTACAACCTGATTTAGTAAATGTCACTCTCCCCTTCCATTCATCACCAGCCTCAGACACACTGCGGGTGGCGGAACCTGCTTGCAGATGTTCCTATCAGCCTGTTAGATCAGCCAAGAGCCTTTTCCCAATATGCCTTTTAATAGGAGACTGTCCTTCAACAGACAGAATCAAGACATCCCAGGGTCACTGAGATGGTGTAATACGTCTGTGATTTCTGGGACTACTTCTGAAGCATCATCACTGGAGAAAAAGTCGGTGTTAAAGCTGATGGCTTTTGACAAGATGCAGAAACCTCTTTTTTTGTTGTTGTTGAAGAGATGGTCCACCTAGATTGGGTAGACAAGATGTTTCCAGAGGTAACAGGAGTAATGTGGTTCAAGAGGGACTCTGTCACCTATTGTTCTGAGCAAATTGCTTAACCTCCCTGATCCTCAATTTGCTCATCTGCAGAAGCACACTTAGTTTGGGGACTGCTAACTGGTGTAGTGTATGTAAAGTGTTTAGTGAGGTGCCTGGCATCTAGTAAATGCTCAATAAAAGTTCATGCTTTTTTAATATTTATCTTTTAGTTTTAGGTGAACCACAATATCTCCATTTTTTTAAAACGTGGTGATGAGAATCGAACCCAGTGCCCCATGCATGCTAGGTGAGGGTGCTACCACTTGAGCCACATCCCCAGCCCGAAGTTCATGCTTCTTAAAGCTGTTGCTATTGCACTGGGTAATATTTATTCTGTTTTTTTTTTTTTTTTTTTTTTAAATCATGAAGCTACTGGTAAGCCCAACTCTCTTTGCCTTGCTTTCCTGGAGGGATTGAAGGATGGTCTATTGCCGTGCTAATTTATTTGGCACTGCTATTGTCTTTTAGAAGGGTTTCGTTTTGTTCCACCTGGACAGATCGTAAGGGGGAAATTGGGAGGTTGTAGAGAACTGTGTTTTGAACGAACTTCCTCCAAAATTCAGGTGTTACCAAGGTGATAAAACTGGAGGGTGGGCCCTTTGAGAGGCGATTAGCCACACAGGTTCCTCAAGCACGAGGGACTGAGGCCCTTACAAAAAGGGCTTCCTGCAGAGTTTGTGGAGTTCGCCCTTTGACTTCTGCTTTGTGAGCATCTGAGGTCGGAGCGAGAAGGCCCTCACCAGAGGCCAGCCACCACCTTGACCTTGAACAACCTGGCCGCAGCACACAAATCTCCCTTCTTTCCAAATTTCATAGTCTTCATTGTTTTGTTGTAGCAAAATAAAATAGCATCTCACTGTTCAAAAAGGACTCGGCATCACACAACAGGACGCTGAATTTGTGGTTCTCTACAAACTACTGGTTAGAAACCTCAGCAACTCCTTTAGTTCTCCTGAGCTTTCTTTTTCTCTCTCCTGACTCCTCTGTGACTCTTCCTGTTCAAGATGTCAGATGGGGAAACCTGGATCGCCAGCACCCAAGGCAGCTCCTAGCCCTCAGGGAGTGCTCAGTGTGTGCAAGGAACAGAATGGGGACAGCGGGGTTTGCCCCACCTCCTTGACCTGCCCCAACCTCCCCTGGAACTGGGTGGGGGGGTCCTTGGGCTCAACGATGAGTTGAACACTATTAATGTGTGTTAGGACCTCCTATCAATTAGAACAGACTGGTTTGCCTTAAAAGAGAACTGAGGTCATTGGTTCTAGCCTGGGCAGAGTCAGGGAGCATTTCATGTCTCCCAGAACACCCTTGGCCTATAAATTCCATCTCAGGGAATTTACTCTGAGATGAATACTGGGGAAATATTTTATCTTCTTGACGTACATCGTTGTTTTGCATAATTATAAACGATTTATGGAAAGAAAAGTAAATGTCCTACATTGAGGGTTGGGTTGAATAGGTGATAGCAGAGCTGTATAAAAGATTTTAAGTTGTCCATTGAAAATAACATGGTAGCTGAAGATTTCTTGATATGGGAAAAAAATGTTCCCATATAGAGTAAGATAAGCAGATTATAAAATATCATGTATAGCATGGTTCTTTATTTATACACATGTTGTCATGTGTAGTTGAATAAAATTTAGTCGAAGATTTTTGTTATACAGGTAAATATAAGTGGGTGTGCCCATATGTGTGTTGCATGTGATATATTTGGGAAAAGATTTGGAAGTTTATACACCAAGATTTAGCAGGGACCCTTTCTGGTGCAGTAACTGTCATAAAAATTCTTTTTTTTGTAATCAAAATACTCTAATGTCACATTTAATGTTAGGATATATTCATAGCACTGTTGAGTAGTTTATTTTCTAAACCCTAATGTTCCCATTCCATCAAAATGAAAATTCTTTTTCTAAAATGACACAGTGATAATAATGCTGTTTGTAACTGATCAAAGCCTCTTCTCTCCTAGAGGTGACAAACTATTTTGAGAGTGATGTCTCTGGGACAATTCACAATTGAATTGCTGGGGTGAACAATTACCTTGGTTCAGGCAGAAGGAGAGGGTGAATTATAATTGCTTCTTGAAATGGATTTGATGTTGAAAGTTCTAACTGATTTATGGCTCAAATCAGTCTTTCCAAAAACGTTCCCTAAATATATTAGCCAACAAAAATGGTTTACCCATCCAAGCTTCGGAGATGGTATTATAATGAGACATTTAAAACAGAGATCATGAGAATCTACTCAGTTGCAAGCGAGCTGCCATCTGCAAGGCTAATGTAATTATATAGACCAAATCTCACCAAATTCCTGCCTTCACAATCTAGCTGTTGATTATGCAGTGTCTTATATTCTTCTCTTCTTCTTCTTTTTTTTTTGGAATAAATTATGTTATCCTCATCACAAGTTTCTTAAGAAAAGTGTAATGCACAGCCTTTCCTTTTTCTCCCTAGAAAACCAATACCCAGATAGGGACTCCCGAGGAGAGAGTAATAGATGAGAGCCCTTGACTTATTTTAAGTATTTCTAAATGTTATCCAGACGTAGTGTATTTTCACATTGTAAAGTCATTTGGTCCTACTAGAATGTCAATTTTCTTTGCCCTTGCCTGGAACTAAAACAACATTATGGTAACCTTGGTGATTTCCTGTTTGCTAGATGTGCCTTTTGGCTGCTGAGGACCCTGTAGAATTTTCTAGAGTGTGTGTGTGTGTGTAAGACCAGCTATCAGAGCCCATGGTTTGGCAGTGAGAAATTGCAAACCATTGCCTAGGATCTAGCCGAGCACCACGTTAATGTTTCATATGTGCTAGGTGGCTTGAGGGGAAAAATACCTTGATTTCATCAAGATATTAAATTCAATTTCTTTGGCCTCACCTCAAATCATGTGGACCCAATAACAGGTTATTGTTTGAGATTTTCAATTCCAACTGCTTTGAGATAGTGGTTTCCCATAGGTGGCCTTAGAAACACCTGGGAAAGTTTACAAAAAAAGTCTGATTTTACTCTTCCTTGTTCTTCAAGATTATGAATTAGTAGGTCTGGGGTAAGGCCTAAATGTTTAGCAAACCACCGGCTAATTAATATGCAAAGTTAAATTTAAGAACTTCTCATACAGAATAACATTCAATAACTTTAAAAATGGGTTTACATTTTCTTTCTAAGTCTAGGAAAATTAAGGCTTCCCTTCTTCCCAAAGAAGAAGCCAAAGGGGATTCCTACAGCTCAAATCCTCTCCAGATGAGGAACTTGCCTTGGATCACAGGTAGAAAGTTCCAGCATTCTCTGTTCTTTCTCCCCCATGTTCTCCCAAACAGGTGCCTGCTGTGGAATGTTCCTTGGGGGAACAGGAAAACCTCATTACCTGCTAGGAGGTCAGGGGGAAGTCCTCTGTGAACACCGTGACTCTTTTGCTTTCTAGAGGCACTAAAGGTGACTAAGAGTATGTGTCCAGAGTAGAGGGGCAGATAATCAGATAGCCTCCTTACTGAGTAAATTTTTTAACTCAATAAAGCACCAAAAATGCAATTTGCTTCCAGATCACATTCCAATACATGCGTCTCCTTCTCAGCCTTCTCCTCTCTTTATAGGACCATTTGTTTTCTAACAGTCTAGACAAAGCTCTTCCCTTGGCTCTTCCCTTGGCTGAATGGGAATTCAAGAGCATTTCACCAGATTGGAAGCGGAACCCCGAGAGGGTTTTATTTGACCGAGTGATTCGGCGAGAATTTTCACGGCTGTTAGGAAAGTTACAAGTAGTTATCTAAATCATCAAAATCAATATACCTTAATACAAATAAAACCTCAAGTTGAAAATCAACACATGGAAATCCACCTAAGAGAATATTATTTAGAGCAAACACATTTGGGATGAAGAATGATGACATTTAAATTGTTCCAGATGCGGTGCTAAATGATGAAAAACAATTCAATATACACTGGCATGAATAAAATTTGGGGATTAAAAACCTAAACAGAAGAAAAAAAATTGGCCAGCAGGATATATTTGGATATCTCAGCAGCACTTATCTCTGGGTGACACAATTGTGGTAATTCTTATTTTCTTGTTCTATTGTATTTCCCTTTATTTATTAAATTTACTGCACGGAACATACACCTTTCTAATTAGAAAAGTAAAACCAATTGGTTTTATTAAGAATACTGGCACAGGCACCAGATGTTGACCTAACTTCCGGTGATCTGGAGTCCTTCAAAGGTTGGGATCCTTGATACAGAACGCAGATCAATGTTTCATTAAGGACAGAAAGCTCTGGGGTTGAATGAGAAGGAAGCCTGCGGCTAGGATTATAATTATAGCAAGTGCCTGGCTGATCTGGGGTCACTCGCTCCTTGGCCACTTGAAATCCATGGCGGATAGCAAGTACCATTGACTCTGATCCTTTTTCTCCATCGAGCCCTAGTATCAAACATCCTCAAACTCTGCAAGTTACCAGCAGTTGATTGGAGAGGGCACGGGGAGCAAGCTACAGTCTTTCACTGCCTTCATTATAGGGTGCCTGCCCCCAAGCTGTTATGTCACGTTGGGAGACATGTGAAAAGTGCAGGGATTAAATGCTCCATTCAAAATGCCCAAGGGAACAATGCCACTTGGCGGTCCACCATCAGTGGACAAATGAATGAGTGGTAAGAGGAGATGGTGAGAGCATCAGATGTTGTCTGCTACGTACCACCTCTGTCTACCTCTCCCTCCTTTCGTCATCCAGAGTGGTTTCTGAACTTGATCTGGGAAGGTTTGCATAAACAGATGGATTGTGAAATGATAATGGAGCAGTAACCCTGCTTTTGTGTGCCTTTATTTTTTATTCATATGTTGGTACAATGACAGAACAGATAAAGCCTAGAGTGGGAAGCACCAGAGAGTTAAGCTGTATTGCTGCACAGTAATGGGCTGGGGCTACTTCACTTTAATTTGTGAAAGAAGAGTATTTTGCCATGAGGTCGGATAATAGCAGAATATTTCATATTTCTTTGGACTGCTTGCCAAGTGAGAAAAAGTATGAGGGTAGAGACGAATGTGCAAGATCATACCAACATGTGAGATGGCATTTATTTATTTTTTCATTCATTCATTCATTCATTCATTCATTCATTCTGCTGGGAGTCCAAAAACCTAGGAGTCACTCCAATTTGGCTGCTTATTGGCTATGTTCTCTAGTGTGTTAGGAGCCTCAATTTGCCTGCCTCCCTCCCTCCTCAATTCTCACTCCCCCTTTATTAGGGTAACACTTTCCCACTTTTAATTTGCATAACTTTCTCCATTGGCTCACGGTGGCCCCAGCAACATCTAGCTGATTGGCTTCTCTGCAGTGATGCTCATTGGGCTGTTTCCCTGCCCTTTCAAACCACGGAGCTGCTCATTGGGGGACTTCTTTGGCTCCGCCCACATGACCCAGCCAATCGGCCTCAAGAGCAGGAGGATTGTGGGAGGTGGAGAGGCTGGTGTTAGGGGGAGAGGCTTGTGGGAAGCTGGTGGTGGCAGTTGGGCTCTGAGGGTTTTTCCTGAGGAGCTGTGTGGTTTGGTGTGTGTGTTCTAAAAATAAAGTTCGTTTCTTTTGACAAGTGCCTCCTGAATTGTGCCCAGCCAGACTGCAGCACAGTACAACATCCCTGATGGGGGCACCAGGGTGTGCCTGAGTCGTCTTGGCCAATCAGAGCAGCAGAAAGCCAACGGGAGGTGGGTGTATAATCCAAACGGGCCAATAAGAGTGACTCCTCAGACTTTGGTGGAATTTTTAGGAAAAAAGTATTCTCATTCACATTGGAGGTCTGTAAACACATTGATGGCCATTTTAATGCTGCTGGAGACTGTGTTAGAGAATGAAGCCAAAGCAGGAAAAAATAAAAGCAAAAGAAGAGCAAGACATATTCTAGACAAATATGATGTCATTACCTAGATCCATCTACTTCTGAAACCAAAAATACACCAACAGTCTTTGTGTTCTGCAAGCCATTAAGTAAGCTAAGTTGTTTAAACTCTGATTTTTTTTTTTTTAACCATTTGCAGCCAGAGTTCTAATCTGTTAAGCAATATCCCTCCTGGGCCTCAAGTTTATTTTCTTTAAAGGATTAGATATTTTTTAAAAAAAATCTTTATACTGCTTTCTGATTAAAAGAAAGCAATATATGCTCATAAAATTATAACCTTGTGGAAAGGATTATTAGGTTTTCGTCACATACGTCGGTTATCTATGACCGCATAACCACGCTAGAATCCAATGGCTTGAAATAGTATTCGTGATTTCTCGTGTGTCTCAATGCTGTTGAGTGCTTCTGCAGATATGGTCCAGGCTTAGCAGATTGCGATGGAGGTTACTTATTGGTCTGTGGTCAGCTGGTGCATTCACTGAGAGCTGATTGGCGGGGGATGGTCTCATCTGCAAATCTGGTAGGGTTGGCTGCTGGGTGGGCCTGTCCAGCCTGTGCTTCTGTATTAGCCAGCAGATGCAAGGAGAGGAATTCCACATCTCAGTGGGAAGAGCTGGAAGATCCCATTGCAAACAGCAGGGCTACAGGGAAGAGATAATTGGGTACTTCTGTTATTACCATACAAATACATTCTCTGGAATAATTTCTGTTAACATGCTAATTTTTCCAGAATACAAATAATTTTTATTTTATAGAATACATATTTTTCCTAGAAAATATATTTTCCATTTTTATTTTTGTGGTTGTGTCTGCATAAAATTAATAGATGTACTATCTTGCAATTTACAGTTCTTCACTTGACTGTACCTTGGACATGCTTTCCTGTGTATGTGTATCAAGCTCTTTTAAAGAGATGAAATGAGGTGACTTCAGAGGCTCTGACCTTCTGGGACTCTGGGATTCTATTGCTTATTATGAACCACATTGAAGAATCTTCCAGCTGTACCCTCAATGTGACAGGAGAACGGCCACAGACCCAAGCAGCTACAAAGTTGATCCTATAATCCTGAACTGAGCCTATGTGTCAATTTCAAGTATTTAGTGACTTCACTCTTGCTGGTTAGAAAATTACCTGTCATTATTATTATTAATTATGAAGATCATTAAAAGGCTGTTTCTGTTGAAATGGCAGCAATTGACTCTAATTAGCCCTTGGAAGTATTAAGCTGATCATTTTAGATATATTGTTGATCTTCTGGTTTGCACCAGTTCAACAAGTATGCTAAAATTGTCAGGCAGAACCAACTGAAAACAGGTAACCCAGCTGTAGTCAAGTAGTAAGTCAAGTGGCCGCTGAGCTGATTCCACAGCCATCAAGTTGACGAACAATGAGAGACAGAGAGAGGGTTATTGGCCTCTGGTTTCTTTCCGGCTTCTTTGGTTTTCACAAATCAATGAAGTCTTTTCTTGAAAGCATGCTCGGAGGATAGTTCTTTAGTACCTTCAGCCTGCAGACAACTTACAGTCCACTAACTGGCTCTGGAAAACCAATTTATTATTTGTTTGGTTATGCTTAAGAACTTTCTTGGAAATTTCAGCTAACACATGTTAACTAAAGAACCATAAGACACTCATGGATCCTACAGTGATTCATTACTCAAACAATTACCTTTCATTCTTTCTTTCATTTTGTAATACCAAAGTTTAGCCACCAGTGACACTGAGAATTGATCTAACTAATGTGACATGAGTTAAGAGCTGGACTTCCGTATCTGCCTATCAGGCAGAATTTTTTCATTCATTCATTTATTCACTCAAAAACTATTGAGTATCTGTTGTTGGCTAAGCCTCCCTCATGCTCTGGGCATGTAACCATGAACAAAGCACAGTTTTGCCCCCTAGGTCTTACATAGCAGTAGAGGAAGATGGATACCTATAATGCATTTGGAAGAGTTTTATGAACAGACATCAGTGTCAGAGTCTAAAAGTGAGTTGAGATGTTTTATAAAGATGCCTAAAATGTGGCCTGAATTATACAGTAATAATGTAACAACAGCACATGCTTATGTGGAGTCCTTTGAAAACACTTGGTATGAATTAACTCATATAATCCCCACAAAACATCACAAGTACCAGTGTTGTCTTTATTTCCACAGAAAACACATCTGAAGCATAGAAAGGTTAAGTACTGTATTTGGTATTCCTCAGAGAAACAGAGAAAATTGTGTGTGTGTGTGTGTGTGTGTGTGTGTGTGTGTGTGTGTGTTTAGAAAGGGAGAGAGAAATTGATTGATTGATTTTTATGGAATTAGCTCTCAAATCTGAAAGCTCTCAAATCTGAAGTCTACAGGGCTGACTGCCAGGCTAGAGACCCAGGGAAGAGGTGGCATCACATCTTGATTCTGATCTGAAGGCAGAATTTTTTCTTCCTCAGTGAACTTTGGTGTTTCTCAAGGACTTCAACTGATCAGGTGAGGACCATTCACATCATGGAGTGTAATGTGTTGTAATCAGAGTCTACTAATTTATGTTAATCGCACACACAAAAATGCCCTTAACAACATCTAGACGGTGTTTGACCAAAAACTGGGTGCTGTGACTTGGTTAATTTTATGTGATAAAATTTATCTATCACAGTCCACCTTTGGCAACCTGGCGTCCATCTCCTCAAGTCTTACTTAATCTACAAATAAAGGTGATAAATAACAAGGTCACGTCTCTGCCTAACATGAAATTAATGTCCTGTGTACAGCTGAAAATCCACTAACCCTTTCCCCAGAAGAGGATGCAGAGTCCTTGAACGATATCCACTCCTCTCTTTGATATTCTGTATTGTAAATTCTATGCTATAATCTTAACACTTAAATACTGTAAGGCAAAGCAATCCATCTTGTGTTATATGGTAAGAGAGTGGGAGAGGGAAGAAAAGATGTGTGTGTGTGTGTGTGTGTGTGTGTGTGTGTGTGTAAAAACACAGAGGCATGCATGCATCACATA
Source organism: Urocitellus parryii (assembly GCF_045843805.1). Lineage (NCBI taxonomy): Eukaryota > Metazoa > Chordata > Mammalia > Rodentia > Sciuridae > Urocitellus > Urocitellus parryii. The sequence continues at coordinate 162,608,335 of NC_135533.1, forward strand.
TTCATCATAAAATGAAGAAATACTCATAATACAATCCTCCTGTCTGTAATTAGATAGTTATAGTTAATATTGGTAATAACCTTTTTCCATCACCCATTCCATATTCCATTAGGGTGCCCTCAATAAGCATCGTAGTTGGTCATGTTTCTTTACCTGGTGAGGTGGCTCAAAACTTTACTCCTGAAGAAACCTGGCAATCTAGTTACCTTGCCTGAATTGAGCTGTGTTCTATTGACTTTAATGATGCCGCATGGTAATTCTAAGACAGGCCCCGAGGGATCTCCTTTGTTCCGATTGTGGAGTAACAGTCCAATTCCTTTGTGGACTAGGAGTCTAATTTCTCCTTGGTAATCAGGATCCATCACCCCAGCCAGCATAGCACTGTTTTCTTTGCCCATTGATCGAGAGGCATTAGAAACCCAAACTGGGTGGCAGTCTTAATTTCTATGTCAGTGGAATAATTTGTCTTTCTCCTGGTGAAAATATTCCTGTGTTTGGAACTAAGACCTCTAGACTAGCAGAGAATAAGGTTGCAGGGTCAGGAAGCGACATTCTTGCTGGTGGACTAGTACTAGTGGTATCCTCTAGGGGACACACTTCAGTTCCTGGACCCGCGAATCCTGGCGGTGGGAGACGCAGCAGCAGGCTGGTGCAGAGCATAGCCAGTCTCCTGGGATGTCTTGCTCCAGGACTGCAAGGTGTTTCCAAAGGCCGTTCCATCATTCTGTCAAGCTGAGGGCTTCAGGATGGTATGGAACGTGGAAAGATCAGTGAATTCCATGAGGATGGGCCCCGTTCTCCACCTTGTTGTGAAGCAAGGTTCTTGATGAGGAGCAGTGCTGTGTGAGATAACAAGGGGGTGGAGAGGCATGCTCGAGGTCCACAGATCTACCATTGCACACAGGGAAGGCAAATCTGTATCCAGAGTAAGTGTCTGTCCCAGTAAGGACCAAGGGCTGCCCTTTCCACGATGGAAGTAGTTCAGGGTCACCAGGTAGCTGGCTGATCACCTGGGGAACTAGCACCCTATTAGGATGGGACTCATCATCAGCCTCTGTTGCTGGGAGAGGTTAAGGGTCTCACTGCGAGTAAGAGAGTATGGCTCTAAAGTCTTGTGGATTAACTGCTTTTTTTTCTCTAGGTGGCCTGTTACAATAAGAAACCTAACACAAGCAGAAAATGAAATTATTTTCAGAAAAACCCAGATGTTGAGGCTAAAGTAGTGAATCTTCAAGAAACCTGCCTTTGATTACAAGTCCGCCAGTAACTTTTTCTATGACATGGCTGATTCTTTTCTCCTCCTGGGCCTCATCTATGCAATCATGGTGTTCATTCAAATTACGGTTCTTCAAATGGTGCTAAAAAATTTGGTTATTAAAAGGTTTTGGCAGTGGGATCCAGAGATCTCTTCAGACACAAAGAAGCCAACAGTTGGGTTTGTGGGTGTCTCCCCATTACCATCTTTAACTTTAACCAGAGAAACTTAACTTTTGCCTAGTTTTATTTTTTAAAGATAGAAGGCCACTATCCCAGAAGATCAGCACCTTCTCTCTTCATCATAATAGAAGAATATGACTGAGATTTGGTCAACATTTACTGTATTAAAGTTCTTTGACTGATGAGCTTTCTACCTAAAACCTGTTTTCAGTTATCTATGGCTTAGTGACGTAATACAACCATGTGTTACTTCTTATAATTCCTTGGGTTGGTGGCTCTGCATGGTGCTGGCTGGGATACCTCAGAACGCTCCATTTGGTGTGGCTGGGCTAGGCTGTAAGGCAGCCCCATGGTTGCACGTCTTAGTGCTCAAGATTCTAATGGTTGGGAAGTCTCCATTCTTTACCTTACCTCCTTTCCTCCTCTGTGGCTTCTCCACAAGGCCCCTTTTACCCCAGGCTAGCCTGCACTTATATAACATAATGATCTCTCTTTTTTAATTTTAAAATTTGTTTTAATTAGTTAAACATGACAGTAGAATTCATTTATGCACTTTGATATATCACACATAGATGGGATACAATGTCTCATTTTTCTGAGTGTACATGTTGCAGAATCCTATTGGTCATGCAGTCACATATACACATAAATAATATGTCTGTTTCATTCTACTATCTTTCCTACACCCACATCCCCTCCCCTCCCTCCCATCACTTCCCTCTACCTAACCTAAGGTAACACTATTCTTCCCTAGTGCCCCACCCACCTTATTGTGAATTAGCATCCGCATATTAGAGAAAACATTCGGTTTTGTGGGATTGGTGTATTTTGCTTAGCATGATATTCTCCAACTCCAACCATTTACTGGCAAATGCCATAATTTCACTCTTTTTTAAAGCTGAGTAATATTCTGTTGAATATATATATATATATATACCACATTTTCTTTATTCATTTATCTATTGAGGGACACCTGGTTCCATAGTCTAGCAGTGTCCTTGTGTGTACTTGAGAAGAATGTGCATAGTGCTCTTGATGTTGTTTACAGACTTCTGTTAGACCTAGTTGGTTTATAGGACTGTTCAAGTCTTCTTTTTCCTGGTTGATATCCTTTCTAGTTGTTCCGACTAAAAGTGAAGTATTAAAGTCTCAGACTACTATTGTTGTCTTCTCTATTTCTTCCTTCACTTCTATCAGTTTTGTTTCCTGCATTTTGGAGTTTTGTTTTTAGATGCATGTTTATCTTCCTGTGTGATTGGCACTTTTTCCATTATAAAATATCCCTCTCTACTTGTTGTAGCATTTTTGTTCTTTACTATTTATCTAATAGTAATTTTTTATTGCTATTCTTTGCCTGATAGATCTTTCTCATCCTTTTGCTGTATACGTATTGAATTTGAAGTGTGTTTCTTAAAGAAATATTTAGTTAGAATCATGTTTTTATCTAGTTTGGTAGTCTTTGCCTTTTGACTGGATTATTTAATGAATTCACATTTAATGTTATTGCTCAGTAGTTCGATTTATGTCTGCCGTTTTACTGTTCGTTTTTCTCTATGGCTCATGTCTTTTTTTGTTTCTGCATTTCTCCTTTTTTGCTTTCTTTCAGTTGAGTGTTACCTAGTAAAACATCTTGATTCCTTTAATGATCTTTTTGCTCCTTATTCAAAAGTTATTTTCTTAGTTAGTTGCTCTAAGACTTACCACATCCCTCTTAAATGATCAGAATCCCCTTTGGATTTATGCCAACCTAATTCCAGCGAGCCTTAGAAGCATCACTTCTGTTTAGCTCTGTGACATCATCCTCCTTTATGTCATCATAGTGATATGCATTACTTCGATATATGTGAGCAATTCAACATTTTTATGATTAATTGCTTTATTCAATTTTATGTTTATTAAAGAGTCAGAAGAAAGGAGAGCAGGTATACTTGCACAAAGTTTGTTATATCAACGTTCCATTTGCCATTTCTGGTTCTTTCCCTGTGTGTCTGTGGATGAAGGTTATATCTGCTGTCATTCCTTTCCCTGTTATAGCTTCTTCCTACTGTCCTCATGCTGTTACCATTAAACACCCTACACTTCCATACCTTAGGCCTGAGCAGTACAATCATACGCATATGTTTTGTACAATTGCTTTTTAAAAATTCTATAAGGAGAAAAGAGAAGAAGTATTCACACTGTCTTCTATAATCACACAATTACTTTGAATGTTGTGCTTTGTTTTTCACATGGATTTGGACTACAGCCTGAGATCAACTTCTTTCAGCATAAGGAATGTCTATTTGTATCTTTCTTTCTTTCTTTCTTTCTTTCTTTTTTTTTTTTTTTTGGTAAGATGAGTCAATGACAATTCTTGGAGACAATCTTCCACAAATTATAGAACTCAACAAAACCATGCCCTGGGCCTGGAGTATACATATCAACTCTTTCCACTGCTAACAGATGGCGGTAGAGGTTCCTCAAAAGCATCATCAATGTATTTAAGATGATCTTGCTTAGAGCCAGAACTGTAAATAGAGGAAATTTCAGTAATTCTGGTCAGTGTGCTAAGAGAGCTTTCTGGGGTTGTGACCCTAGAAGGTCAGCAAAAGGCAAGCTCTCAGACACAGGCCAGAGCCTCACAGCTGTCCAAGTGGCTCCATTGGGTAATACGACCCACAAGACAGAGGAGAGGAGACCCGCAGCTCTGGCTCCTGCCCAAGACCAGAAAGTATTCTCAATTATGCTGCACTGGCTTAAAATAGGTCATATCTACTGTCTTAGTCATTTTGCAGTGACCCTGTAATCTAAACCAGCTTCTTGCTCTCTATTTAATTTGGAAAAAATCATTAAAACAAAACAGAACAAGCACCCAATTTAGGAAAGACCTGCTGCATAACTCATAATTCCAGTATTTCCAGGAAACGAGTCTCTTTGGCTATACCTGGATTGGGAGAGGTAGTGCCCAGCACGATAGATCAGGCATTCTGCTCCACATCATCCACCATTTCTCTTTAATGCCTCATGAAACTGACCCTGGGACTCAGATGTTATTATCTTCTGTTTATAGAAGCAGAATCTGGAGCCCTGAGAGTTGAAGTAACTGGCCCAGGTCACAAAGCCAGTAATTGGAAGTCGAGTTAAAACTTGGGTCTTTGTGTTCCGGGTCTCATGAGAATTGCCAGGGTCAAAACAGTCAATTTGAGATGGAGAGCATCCTTTGAGTTCTGGGAGGTGGAAGCATTTTTCTTAATCATCATTCCACCCTTCCCCATTCTGCCTGCAGCCAGCTTGTGCTCTCTGGTTTTCTGTTTTACGTGTGGACAGAGGCTTTGATGTTGACACATTCTGTTTGATGATACAGTGGATTGGAAATTTCTAGCATAATAATAGTTGCTTTCCATCCTTTTCACCGATGCCAAGGATCCCATGGGAAATGGGAAAGTCCTCTCCTCACACTATCAGGAGAATAGAGAATAAGTTCTCACATTTGCTCTCTCAGTGGTACAAGCCTGAACTGGGGTTTGCTTATGTGTAAAGTGGTCTCACAGGCCATGATCCCTTGGATGCTTTCCTCATGGTATGAGCTAACCAGATGCCTGGTCGGTGGGTTTACTTCTTTCCAAATGAGTCGCATGACCTTGGGCAAATCATTTTACCTTCCTGGACCTCCACTCCTTCCTCTGGAAAATGAGATCCTTCTATATTTCCATGACCGAGGATCAGGACTTTTTATGGCCTCACTGGACTTCCAGAATTGGAGAAGCACAACTCAGCTGGCCCACGAGTTTATACTTCCCCTGTCTTAACATCACTCCCGTCATCAGACACACAGGCCCAGGGCCCGGGTCCTTGCCTGGGTCAGATGACTTTTATAAAACATCCCTCAGATAATCAGCTTCCAAAGAGAAAAGCTCTGGGGGGCGGACTCGTGGCTTTGGGGGCTCTACTCCATGATCCACTGGCTCTTTTCCTTTGGCCTGTGGCAAGGAGGTCTGTCATGGCATATGGTGAGGTAGTCAACTGCTTACCTTTGGCCAGCAAGCAACCAAGAGAAGGAAAAGGAGACAGGGTCCCACAGTCCCCTTCTAGGGCACCCCCAGGGATCTGAAGGCCTTTCATCTGGCCTCACTCCCTCCAGGCTCCACAGCCTCCTGATAGTGCCGTGGACTGGGGACCAAGCTGTACCATGTGGGCCTCTGTGGGACAGTCAAGATCTGAACCCCACTTTGCCAGCCACACCCCCCACCCATTCCTATTGATACTTTGTGCTTCTGTCTTCTGGTTGGTTCTTTGGGTTGCTGAATTCAAGGACTTACTCTTCCCAGCCTTGGTACTGCTGTGCTCTAAAACCCCACTATATTAAAGACACTTGCAACTTGTCCTGAGCCTTCCTATATCCTTTCTATACAATGTTTTGAACTCCTGTCTGCACCAAGAGTTTTACATGGGTCATCTCACCTAACCCTTGCAACATGTTTTGAAGGACAGTACCATTGTTACCCCACAGGAAAGGTAAAGAAAATGAAGGCCAGGAGAATGCAAATTAAAACTAGGGAGATTCCATCTCACTCCAGTCAGAATGGCAATTATCAAGAATACAAGTAACAATAAGTGTTGGCAAGGATGTGGGGAAAGGTATACTCATATATTGCTGGTGGGACTGCAAATTGGCGCAACCACTCTGGAAAGAAAGTATGGAGATTCTTCAAAAAGCTAGGAATGGAGCACCATTTGACCCAACTGTCCCATTTCTTGGTTTATATTCAAAGGATTTAAAATCAGCACATTACAGTGACACAGCCACAACCATGTTGACAGCAGCTCAATTCACAATAGCTAAGCTATGGAACCAATCTAGGTGCCCTTCAACAGATGAATGGATAAAGAAATTGTGGTACATGTACACAATGGACTATTACTCAGCCATAAAGAAGAATGACCTGAGGAGATTTGCAAGTGAAGAGCTAGACCTGGAGACTGTCATGCTTAGTTAAATAAGCCAGCCCTCAAAAAAACAAAGTTCAGATATTTTCACTGATATGTGAAAGCTAAACCACAATATGGCGGGAGAGGGTAAGAATAAATATTCAGTTGATTAGACAAAGGGGAAGGAAATGAAGGAGGGGAGATAAGAAAAGGAAACACAGTGGAATGAATCAAATGATTTTCTGATTGGCTTGGCTAATGGTGAGTGGAAGACTGGGTCACCTCAGGACGATTCACCCAGAGGAGTCCTGGAGTTGAGGTCCTGTTCCCAAATTATTCGTCTGCTTCCAAGCAGGGGTGGAATGGAATGACTATTTGAAGGTAACGACAGTGTCTCATCTAGAGTTTATATAGAACTGTAGAATTTATCATAGAAGGTATCCATAGGTCATAACCAAGAACCATTCTTGAAGACAGAGAGCCAGTGTAGAGGGAAAAAAAATGTGGGGGTTCCTACAAGTGGGTAAGGAGAGGACTTTCCCATTTGATTTGTAGGATCGGTGATTTTGGACTCAGTACCCAACCTTTGGCAACTATGTCCCCTGTCACAATTATAACCAATTAAATGATATATTCAAGCAAACCACTTGGAAATGACTTGAAGGACCATTTCCATCTTGGAGTTTCTGTGGGCGTGTATCCAAAACCCGAGAGCTTCTGGGCCTGGTTCAGCCTCCTACCCTCCTGAGATCCCTTTCATGGACAGAGCTGAGACAACAGAGGAGGCACCTGTCCCTTCCCACCTCGCTTACATTCTTTGGGAAGAAAAGGAGAGAACCCCGAGCTTTAGACTGGGTGTTCAGATGGCTCCTAACTGGCTTGGGAAGTAACATTAAGGAAAGTCAACTACAATTTTGAAGGTCAGAATCATAATGTGGGTATTTTGGTGGTGGGAGGTAGTTTTGCGGTAAAGCTTTGTGCAGACCCAGTATCTCCAGCTCACATATCCCTGTTAATAACTAGATGGTGGGTTAAGCTTTGTGTTGTTGTAGGAACTTGGCCCATGTATAACTTGAATGAAGCTCAGCACATTTTCTTCTTGCCAAAACCTATTCCTTGTTGCTATTTAATTTTTTTTAAAATTTGTTTTAATTAGTTATACATGAGAGTAGAATGCATTTATTTATGCTCTTTGATCGATCATACATAGATGGGGCATGATTTCTCATTTTTTGATTGTACATGTTGTAGAATCACATCGGTCATGTAGTCATATATGTACATAAGGTAATAATGTCTGTTTCATTCTACCATCCTTCCTATCCCCATATCCCCTCCCCTCCCTTCCCTTCACTCCCTTATACCTAATCTAAGGTAACTGCATTCTTCCCTAGTACCCCCTCCTATTGTGAATTAGCATCCACATATTAGAGAAAACATTTGGTCTTTGGTTTTTTTTTTTAGGATTGACTAATTTAGCTTACTATGATAGTCTCCAACTCCACCCATTTACTAGCAAGTGCCATAATTTCATTCTTCTTTAAAGCTGAGTAATATTCCATTGAGTATATAACACATTTTCTTTATCCATTCATCTATTGAAGGATACCTACCTCCACGTTGGTCTTTTCACATGGGAAACTTGCACACAAAACTCTTCAGGCTACTTATGAGTGCCTGTTGTTCTCCAGGGACCATCTAATATATAGATGGTCCTTTTTATATAGACAGGAAAATAGAGACACTTATTCAAGAATGAGAAGCCAACATTCACAGTTTAGAATATATCCCCATATGTATAAAAAATAGTAATTATTTTTTTAAAAAAATCCAGTTCTTTTCTATAGCTACATATCTAAAACAACAAAAGAAAAATTGTGAAACTGTTTTTAGAATAAGGTACTGTGGGGTCTAAAGCTTCTTTTGAAATTCGACATTCTGCAATTTTTATACAGACGATTTTATTCTTCTCCTTGTGCCAAATATGAATAGTGATTGTCCTTTCTTAGAGCTTAATAAGGATCTGTTCGAATGGTGTTCATTTGGTTTTATGGACCCATTCCGTTAGAGGAACATGCTTACCATAGCCAATGAGGATTTTATGGAGTAATTAGTGATCAGAAAGACGCAAGCACACATCTTCTTTTGAAATAGAGGGGGCCCAAGTGCTTCTGATGAGCAGGTAACTTATGATGCTCTTCCTGTTTCCTCTTGCTACTGCACTCTGAAGCCCAGCCTCTAATTTCTGCAGACCCAGGTGGGGTCCCAAGTGGTAGCAGGTGAGAGTGACATCATTGCCTTGGATGAGTAGACCTTCACTCAAGGCCAATTGTCCTTTCCACCATAAAGTTGCACCTTAGGTTACAACCTAGAAAGTTCTTAAGTTGGCGCACATGGGGCTTGGAGAAGGGTTAGTACCAGCCATCGTGATCTCTACCCACTGCTCCCACCCCTCAATTGCTCACCAGTAAGCTAAGAAAAGTGTGTGACATGAGGACCAGTCTAGTTTTATCTTCTACCAAGACTGCAGTCTGTTATCCCTAACCACATTGCTATTTCAGAGCTGCTGGTTTTGGAAAACAAGAATGTCATCACCAAGTTCTCTACCAGTAATGCGATCATAATGCACTTGTGGTTTTAAGTGTGGACTTTGAGTAGGAAGAAGCCCTCTGTGACATGGGGCTACTCCTGCAGGATGCTCAGAGAGCTTTGAAAAGGTTCTCAGTGATCTGTCCTTGCTGGTATTCAGGACGTTGTGTCCTCGTCCCCCGATAGTCCTCCCATTTCTCACTCTTTCCCTTGCTTGTCTTGATAGCAGCCATGTGGTGAGCTCCCATCAGAGAATTCCATGTGGCAAGAAGCAAGAGGTCCCCTCCTGCCAACGCCCACGGAGGAAGCTGGACTCCTTCCATCGCCCAGGGGGGTGGGGATCCGACCCACAACTATCTGATGAGATTGAAGCGGATTCCTCTCCACTTTTTCAGATGAGACTCAGCCCTGTCTGAAACCTTTGATTGCAGCCTAAGAAATGCTCAGACACAGTCCCAGCCAAGCTGCTCCTGGATATCTGACCCAAAGACACGGTGAGATGATGAATGTTTTAAACCATTGAGTCATGGGTCTTAAAGAGACATTTGCATCCTAAAGTTGAGTCAAATTCCAGTCCTTATCTTGACTTCTCAATTTTGTACTTTATGTGACTTATTTTCAGTTGGATTAAAACACAAATGGCATATTTTCTACATCGACTTGCAGCATTTGTATGAATAATGATAATTTATTAAAACACAAATGGCATATTTCTCTACATGGGTGCTTAGCATTTGTATGAATAATGAAGACTTTTAATTTGTTGATGGTTAAGATTGTGTGGTTAAGATTCTGCTTTTTCATACTCCCCCACTTTTTCTAAAATCATATTTAATTAGACAAAAGTCCTGCAAGTGAAAGAAATCAAACTCAAGCAATTAAGGGAAAAAAAATGTCTTGACTCATAATCTCTCTCTCTCTCCCTCCCTGTAAGTCCCCCAAGCTCGGCTTCCCACACCTGAATCTCTCTACCAATTTCTCTTATTCTATTTGTATTCTGAGGCCAGTTATCCTTCTCCTCTTATCAAAGATGCCATCTCAAAACCAGAGAAGTTAGGGGGAAAGGGCAGCATCTCTATTCTCTAGAATATGCATGGAAGTCCCCCAGGTGCTGCTGGATGCTGGGTCTCCTTACTTGGACCAATCACTGCATCCAGGGTGGGATGTTCTGCTGGCCAGGTTGGACCCCATATCTATCCCTGAGACAGAAGATGGAGTTGATTTATGGACAGTTCCAGAGAAGTCACGGATCCAGGAGGAGGAAGAGTTCCTCAAAGAGGAAAAGTTCCAGAGGTCCACTAAGTAGAAGGACTATTTATTTATTAGGACAGTCTGGCTCTTCATTGCACCCTAAACATAATGCCATAAAACAATACGTGATAGGGCTGGGGATGTGGCTCAAGCGGTAGCGCGCTCGCCTGGCATGTGTGCGGCCCGGGTTCGATCCTCAGCACCACATACCAGCAAAGATGTTGTGTCCGCCGAGAACTAAAAAATAAATATTAAAATTCTCTATCTCTCTCTCTCTCTCTCTCTCTCTCACTCTCTCTAAAAAAAAAGTACATAACAATGATATGATATAATAATCACTTCTCTAAAAAAAACAGTACATGACAATGATATGATATAATAATCACTTATGATCTCTCGCAGACCTCCGGGTGGAGTGGGTTCAGCTAGATGGTTCCCACTGGGGTTGGCCCAGCAATGGCAGCCAGGTGGTGACTGAGTCAGTCCTCTCAAAGGCCTCGTCCGTCTGTCCTAACTTTGCTCTTCCAAGAGCTGGGGTTCGTTGTGTCACTCTCCTTCTCTAGGTAGTCTCTCCAGGATGGAGGTCATAGGGCAGCCAGATTCTGACAGGGTGACGGAGGACCCCAGAGCCTCTGACTCACGAGGAGAAAGCCCCAGGCTCCTTTGGAGGGTCCTTCAGAAGTCACACGGTGTCCCTTCCATGGCCGAGCCCCCTTCAAGGGCATGAGAGGAGCATCCAAGAATCCATGGACGTGTTTGAAAACCATCAAACATGCAAAATTTTAAAATCCCTTTTTTCCCCCTTTCTAAGCTAGCACTTCACTAGGAGTTATTCCCTGGTGAGATTGACCCAAGTATATTTGACATAAGATGATGAAATCACTAAAAACAAAGAAATGAGGTGTTTTAACTTCTGGACTACAAAAAAATTAGATGCATCTTCTTAATCGGGACTCTAAATCCTAATGAAACACGTCATGTGAGTCAGAGAATTCAGATACACAGAGAGGTTGGCTGGTGGGTTTGCCGACAGTGATCCTCAGGGTGAGAAGTGGAAAGCACACTCGCTCAGTTACAAGCTGCTGCATTCCTAATGCACCCACACAGGATCTTTGATATTTTTAGGGGTTTGTTTTCTTGTATAAATTACCATTTTTATGGAGGGAAGACATTCTAAGCAGTGGAATTGCTTGTTTGCTCTGCACGTTTGTCTGATCTCTCTTTTTGCCATTATTTGTAGTATTTTTTTCTTAAGGATTTGTAAACTTGTCAGTGCCTGTGTGCTTGTGTGTGTGTGTGTGTGTTATGTGCACACTTGAGCACACAGGAAAAGAAGAGTTTTAAATTGTTTTCTTGGCAAAACCAAGGGAAAGAGTCATGCTTTTCCATCTGTAATAATAATAATAATAATAATAGAAATAATAATGGCTGGTATCTACCATTAAATTTGCAACAAACTCGGACTGTGAATTTAGAAAAGTGATGACAACTTTATATGTCTCAGTTTCCTCGTTGGTCTGTGTTGGGTATGGAGTTTGGTGTATTCAGGAGCGCATATCTAAATCTACAAACCTTAAAACCTTGGTTGTTGTATCTTGCACACAAAATTAAAACCGTCCTACGTGTATCTCACCGAATTCCTTCTAGAAGCATGTAAACTCCACAGACCTTACAGTGGGCCTGCTCAGCATCTCGGTAATCCCCTGCTTGCTATCTCGGGGTCACTGCCATATGCATCTGCTCTTTTTCTGCTGATACAATAAAGGCAGAAATGGAGGATGTAAAATGGATTTTATGATGCCCCTGTTCCCCTACTGGAAAGAAAGAGGAAGTGAAGAAAAGCAAGAAAAAGTTCTTATCATTTGGGATTAGTTGATGTGGGTTCCAGAGACAATAAAACATGAAAGTCACGACAACCTTTTGGTGCTGGGGCCAGACTCCGGTAGTGTATGTCCCTGGGGGTGGTGGCAGTGATTCAGAGGACTCAGCTAAACAGGAGCACACATCAATGTGCTCAGGCAAGATGTATTTTGACCTTGGAAATGTTATGTATGGCCTCTGTATCAACCAGGGTCCAACTGGGAAAAAAAACACATCAATCACTATATATATTTAAAATGGACAGCATATGATGCAAAGGACAGTTTATTATAGGAGATGGAGGAGAGGATGAGAATCCAACAGGAGTCTCTAAGGCCATACAAATCTAAGCAACAGCAGAGAGTTCATTCCACCCCTATTGATGAGCAATAAAGAGCCACAATGATCAAGGTCCAAGGCCAAGTAGCACCCGACAAAAAGGCTACCAATCAAGAAGATTGGGGTTGATCTTTAATTTTTAGAGTATCAAGAAAATAATTGGCTAATTAAAAAGTACATTGTTTTCAAACTATCTATGCATTCACCCCCAACCCAACAGCTTTGCTGTATTAACAATTACTGAAGAAGGCAAATTTAACCAGGGAGAGCAGGAGAGGAATACTGTCTCATAGCAGATGCTGAATATATTTTTCAGCCAAATGAAGTTATAATGCAAACATCTGTGAGAGAGGTAGCAGATTAAGTTGCCATCACCACAAGATGAAAGAGCTCATAAGAATCTTTCCTGCAATGGGTGATGGATGGACCCCGTGCCCCTGTGAGCCTTTGTTCAGAGGCATATGCAAGAGGTCTGAGCTAGTTAAAACATATGACCAACCCAGAGAGTTTGGCAAGTGTCTGGACTAAATTCTCACATCAGCTGTAAAGGTCTTGTCTGGTAGATGATTCCTTGCTCTGAGCTAAACTTTGGTTTGGGTATCTTATAGATTTTAAAGATTCACAATGACTCTAATTGCATTTTCTCTCTAATAAAAGAAAATGCACCCAGTAATCCAGAGATTTGGTGTGACCATGAATTAGTTCTTGATCTCTCTCTCAGGAAAGGCCTGGAAGTTGTCCTCTCCCTAATCTGTGGCAGGGAGTTAGGCCTTATCTTGTTTTCTGTGTAGACCGGTCTTTCAGGTATTGGTTGAAATGACACTTCATTTGCTTAATCCTGATTTTCAAAAAAAGGGGTAGACCTGGACTACATCTGGAAGAAGGCATTTTAAAAGTCCAGATAAGACTTGTGCTGAGTGTCAGAAGAGGGCAGATTAGCAGTCTCTGCTTTCCCTTCCCCAGAAGCAGAGTCTCAAAAATTCACATTGGCCCCATCTGAATTCTCACAGGGAAGTGCCATGCTCAGAGGAGAGGATTTAGAAACCTGCAAGAATCCAAAAGCATCATCTAACTCTACCAAATATCATGAACATCAACCGAAAGAGAAGCTCGCTTTCTGTTTGTTGTTTTTGTACAGAAAAAAAAAAAAAAGCCAGTATTTAAAAATAAGTGAACAACTTTTTTCTTTTGTCATTTCTCAGAATTTCTAAGTCTGGTCCTGTCTCAAGATCTTTGTATTTCTGTCCCAACAGGTGCTTTTATTTATTTTTTTTCTCCAACTTGTCCCTTTGTGCCATTTGGGGGTCACTGAGGTCTGTTCTTAAAAGTCACCTACTCAGAGAAGCCTTCCTTGATCATCTGATGGACCAAGTCCCTGCTGCTCCTAGAACTGACCTTTCAGCTATGACAAGAAAAAATGGGTCCATGTTCCAAACAGATGCATTTTTTCCCTTGAATAATTTTGATCTGAGGTTGATTGGATCCATGGAGGCAGAGTTCATGGGTATACGGGGTGGGGGGGGGCTGCTGTACTTCAAATTCCATTTTGGTTTCTGAACTGTGTTCCACTGACGGTCACTCTCAGAACTTTGACAGGCCGTCCATCCTGGATCCTGGGATTGATCCGGTTAACACACACATGGAGTATTCACAGCTACCAACCGCAATGCCGGGCACAAGGGTTAACAACTTGGCAACCCACAGTTATTGATAAAACCCAAGGTTGGCATGACTCTGTTCCTCCGAATAAACATGCACAGAGGCACTGGGTCCATCCCTCACCCATTACAGGAAAGAGTCTTATGCGCTCTTTCACGTCATGGTGAGTGTTTAGATGGGCTGAGTTCAGGCCATGATCGTTTAGTTTCACAAGGCTTATTTGACACCAGAATGGCTCGCAGGGTGGAGTGGGAGAATAAGCTGCTGTGCTTTTTCTCTCCTGGCTTTCCTATGTGTAAAAATGTTCGTGAGACCCACATGGGGCCTGAACATCAGAGGGAATTATTAGCAAGGAGGAGGAAAAATCAGACTCATCTTTTGAGTCATCTGGCGAGGGCACAGAGGTCCTCCGTTTGGAGGAGTCTCTTCTGTCCAAAATAATTCATTCTGTTGCTCTGCACTGCGGCAGGGAGAGGTCTCAAGGCAAAGCTTCTATTTCTTGTCTAGTTCACGGGAAGGAAACTCCTGGAGTTGATTCTAAGCAGGGAAACCATGTCATTGGTCAGTTTGGGACCTCAGTGTGTCAGAGGGGATGTGTCTGTGTGCGCTGTGAATATTCTTTCCAGGCTCCCAGTGGTTGGTTGCCAATGCAATAGCATCCTGTTACCATGACAACAAGGGGGGTGCACACCTCTTGTGACATTCAGGCATAGCAGAAACACGACCCTGAAAAGTCCAGGCTATGAAGCTTTCCGATTGTTGTGTGTAACTCTGAAGAGCCCAGGGTCTTGAGCCTGTTGGAAACAGAAAAATGAACTGCAGATGGATTTGCAAGTGAGCTGCTCAGGAGAAAAAGCCTTGGGGATCTAAGAGCATTCCTGGTCTCTCTCCCTCCCTTCTTGTTAACAACTGTTAATGAACTGGCTTGCACACCTTGCACCTTCACCTGGAGTTGAAAGTGTATTAAATCCACCGGGACCAACACAGGAGGAGACAAGAAGACCAGTACTGCAAGACCAACAAAGAAACTAAGTGTGTGTCCTGGTTACTCAGTTTTGGTCACACGGCCTGATGCTCAGGCTAAAGTTCATTGCCCAGAGCTTCCCAGGGTCCTCACTCTAGCTCCAGCAGTCACACTCCCAAGATGTAAAGAACCATCTTGTATGGCTGACTTTTACCTTGTTTCCTCGGGGACATCAGTGCTATGCATAAGACTAGGTTAAAAGTCCTTAGACTATATGACACTGGAACATTCTGTAGAACAGGTAGGACTGAAAGCCAGACTTCTCCTCTGTGCACTCTCTTACGGCCATTTCTGCTCTCCTTTTGAGAGATGGAAATGTAGATCACAGCTCTGAGCAGACAGTCCAGCTATCAGAGTGCAGCGGGAACTAGGCGCGACAAGGGGGCATCTGCTGGACCACTTCTCAGAAGAATGTCATCAGGGGTCATCTGTAAAGTAATCACGACTTTGGGAGTGGTGCCATCTCCAGGGCGTTCCATCTGCTGGGCGCATAAACCTTTTCAGGAGAGGCACTAACCTCTCTGTTCTCCAAATGGTGGCCTCCATTTGGTTTTTATTTGATCCCCTCTCTTTGGCCCTCAGTTTTCATTTGGAACCCTTTGGTGGTGAGCAATACTGCAGACTTGTGCAAAGTCAGGGCTCCTGTTCTCATTTTAATCTGTCATCTGTTCCTAACTGGGGATGATTGTGCTCTGAAGAGGCCCTTTGACAGTGTCGGAAGTAATTTTCTTGGTTGTCACAACTGGGAGAGGGTGCTGGCCCCCCGGAATGTCTGTAGCGAGGGGTTGAGAAACCCTAGGTGAATTATTTTATTTTTCAGCCTCGTTCTCTCCCACCACCGTATCTTCCTAGATGGCCCCTGTGAGCATTCACGACAGAAATTTGCTTTTACTTTCACATTTTTAAAATCGTCTCTGTCCCATGAGGGAACTCAGAGTGGTGATGGAGAGTTCATCAGCTTTGGAGTTGAAAATAAACCAGGTTTCCATTCTTTGGTTCTGCCATGTGCAAACTGTGTGATCTTGAGCAAGAGACACAACTGCTAGGAACTCAGCTTCTTCGTTTCGTGACACGAGGAGAACAATGTTTGTGGAAAGGATGAAGCAAGAAAATGAATTTAAAGCACAGAGCCCCATGTCTGACCCTCCGGTATACTTCGTAAGTCACGGTTCTCCCCCTCTGAAGAAGCATCACCAGTGAGATCAGTATCAAGCAGAATGACTGATGGCCGCAGTGATTATTTTTATCGCAGGTGGTTAGGAGAACACACAGCAGTTTCTGTGTTGCAGAGAGGCCTCCCTGATCACCATCTCCTCTAGGGAAAAACTCATGCTGTGTGTGCCTTGTTTTTGATAGACAGCGTAAAGGCACCAGAAATCAAGATAGAAGATGTTCACTACCACAAACAAAAGCAACTGGCAGGCGAAGGAAGCTCATAAAAAATTAAATATTCACTTTGATTTTTGTGGTGATATCATCTTGGAAAAATTCTACTTGGGAGGAAAAAAAATAAGTGATTTGAGGGAGACATTACTCTTATCTTGAGCTAAGTGGCTTACCCCCAAGCCAACCTCCCTAAAAATGTTTCTGAGACATCAGAGTTTCCAAGCAAGTTTCTCTGTGTTCACATGAGCAGGGCTTCTAATAGGATTCTGAGAATGCCTTCAACATGGCTTATGAGGGAGATCTGTGATGGAAGGCCCCTGTGGTTTTCATTTTGGACTTGACTTAATCAAAAACAATCATGCTAACAAAAGAGTGGGGCAGGGAGCCTGCTTCTCCCAATTTTTCTATTGTGTAGCCAATTTAATGTCAGACTTCTCAAAGGGCTTTCAAATGTAAGACAGCAGGACAAACCATTTAATATAGAAATGCCAGCGTGGACCAGACCTAAGTAGGGTAAATCAAGCATGAAGAGGTACAGAGTCTTGAGGGTATAGGTTTTGATTTAAAAAAAAAAAAAAAATTGGAGCGCTCAACAGCCCAGTACCATTCAGTTCACTCTTCCATGCATGAACATAATCTCTAAGAAAAGACTTCAATGAGACACACACCAGTAGATATAAGAGTTGGAGTTTTTCAGCCAGTGTCTGTTGGTTAAATACGCTGAGACTAAACAAAGCAATCTTGGCCTCCCAGGACCCTAGGGAAGAACCAAACTGACTACGTCATGTGATACCAGACAGATCCAAAATGTGTTTTCGACTCAGCCTGGTATACCTGAAATTCTAGAATTTTCCATTGTAGACCCTAGTTAAAGGACAGCTCTGGTAGTTTATCTGAAAATGACAACCCAGTGATTATTGAGCTTGGTTGCCTATTGGAATCACTTTGCAGAGTCTTTAAAAAATGGATGCTAAGCAATATCTACAAAGGAGCATAATTTAATTGGCTTAGGGTAGACCATAAGAATTAACAAACAAACCAACCCCAAAACCAAAACCCTCTCCCACAGAATTTTTTTTCTTCTGTAACTGGGATTGTGAGAACCACTACAGTAACAATTTAAGCTCTAGTCCTTTGTATTTTTTCTGCTTCAAAACGTTTGTGGGTTACCACACACCTTCATCGGTCACAGTGACTCACTGTGGCATTGATTCATGAGACAGAATCTGGGGAAAGGAAACAGAAAAACTGGAGAGACGAGAAAAAACATTTGTAGCCTGAGCGCTCTGCTCTCCGGCAGCACAGTGATGTCAAAGTATTTGATGACCTGGGTGGCATGGGCACTAGACGTTCAGCTCCTCTCAATGACGTGGCCCTGAGGATCTAGACCATCTCTGATATGAAGACATTGACTCCTACTGATACTTTTCAAACTGTGAATTCACCCAGTTCTCAACAGTCTTCTGGCAAAAACCCAAGTCAAGGGAGGAGAGGAGGCTGTTACGAGTATTGGAGGACCCAGGGTACTGGGTGTGTGACTGTCTATCCAGCTGGGGACAGAAGGGTTTAATAATAGAGCAATACTGGGCAGAAGGCTAATATATTTGGAGTACAAAACCAGATGTTGACTCCCTTCCCATGGGTTCAGCCATGTCTTGAATTTTATAAACATACTGCCCTTTGTAAGAATTCTAGAGATGAACTATAAAAAACTTAGAACTAATTAAAAAAAAAAAGGCTCCTAATGAGAACAAATGGTCCTCAAATTCCCTCAGGTCACACATCAAGCAAACTATAAATTGTGGACCCTGAGAGCCAAGTGAAGGGTCACTGTGACATTGTGTATCATTCAACCAGTAACCTTCCACTTGGTGGTGGCTGGGAACCATTCTCCTTCAGTCCAAACCGCTCTGTGTCCTGAGAGCCCAGGACTTTCCAGGGAAAAGGGCGTTCCTTTCCTTTTTCTTTCTTGTCTTCCCCCCAACTCTTCCTCTCCCCTCAGCCTGGCTACAATCAGCAGGCTTCCGAACTTCCCCCTGACAATCATCGTGGATTTCTAAGAGACAAAAGTTGAAAATATAAGTTAGAGTACAATAGAAAGTTCATCTCTAAAAATTGGTGTGGAATTGTCCTCTGGCAGGGGAAATTTGCCCTGTTTCATATGAGTCAAAAGATGCTCTTTGACACTTGTCCACCTTTGGAAAACTACAAGTAGATCTGAAAAAAAAAAAAAGTATTGAGAATTGAAATCGATATGTTCTTGTAGATGTTGAGCATGTTCAAGACTTGAAGATAAGAAATCTAGAAATCAATTCATGTCCCATGCCTTCAGACACGTTTCTAAGCTGTCGTGATTTATTAGAACATTTGCCAGACATTTCTTTTTTTGCCTTCTCTTTCTCTACAAACGCTGCGGGGCTCGTGGATAAGACTTTCCTTGACAACAATGAAGCATTCCATGGCTGAGGCGCAATTTATGTGATGTTTGAGGTCAAGAGGATATTTGATCCCACCATCATGGCCACCTTCAAAGAAAAGAAGAGTGAATCTCATTTCCTAGCAGTTCACTGGTAAGTGAAAAAATGTCCCAGTGACAAAGATGAGCTGTTAGTTAAAGGCCCTTCTGGCTTTACTGAGAATCGGTTCAGAATCAGTGGGTGGTGTTTATACAAATGATTAGTGACAGGTTTCGGTGTGTAGCTTTGAGAATGTCTTTCTAGCCCTTTGGAAACTGCAGCCGCATTAATCTTTTATTTTTTAAAATATTTAATTGATTTTACTTTTTAAATACACAACAGTGGAATGCATTACAATTCTTATTACACATATAGAGCACCATTTTTCATACCTCTGTTTGTATATAAACTAGGTTGACACCAATGTCTTCATACATGTACTTTGGATAATGATGTCCATCACATTCCACCGTCCTTGCTAACCCCCACCTCCTCCCTTCCCCTCTCGTCCCTCTGCCCTATCTAGAATTCATCTATTCCTCCCATGCTCCCCCTCCCTACACCATATGAGTCAGTCACCTTATATCAGAGAAAACATTTGGCATTTGGTGTTTTGGGATTGGCTAACTTCACTTAGCATTATCTTCTCTAGCTCTATCCATTTACCTGCAAATGCCATGATTTTATTCTCTTTTATTGCTGAGTAATATTCCATTGTGTTTATAGGCCAAATTTTAAAAATCCATTCATCTACTGAGGGGCATCTAGGTTGGTTCCACAGTTTAGCTATTGTGAATTGTGCTGCTATAAACATGACAGGCTGTGTCCCTGTAGTATGCCGTTTTTAAGTCCTTTGGGTAAAATTTTGTTGGTTGGAGGTTTTGGACCTGCAGGGGTATAACCTCACTTATTTGTGTCATCTTTGCCGGCTGCCATATTATCACCACTGATTTCTGCAAAGATCCTATTTTGTTCCATTCTGTCATCATTCATGGGTTGCACATACTCTGCTCTTCATATAATGGTTCTATTTATTATATTATAGATTATTTTTAATTCCCCACCTTTCATTTCTTTTCACTAAGCACAGTGCATTTAAGATTTGCAGGGACCAACAGGACGTCAACGGCATGACACAGTGTTCTCTTCCAGATAAGCGGAAATGGGCTGGCCCCATGGAATCTGGCGTTCTGACTCCCTCGCGGTCAGGTGGGTTTCACCCAGCTTCAGATTCCTGAAGTTTCTCCAGGTATGAACAGCCCGAGTGTGCAACTGTCCTGAATATTCATCATCCCCACAGGAGCGGTTGGGCACCTCCTTGCCAGGGCTCTCCCTGGTAATATAGAAAAGAGTGAGTCTCTCCCTGGGGCCCAACCCCTGACCCGTCTGGCTATGGTCTAGACCCAGAGAACTTCTCCTTGGGTGCTGTGATAAAGAGCAACTGAGTGTCCAACATCCTGCTGCAGTACTTCTACCTGGGACTTTTGGCTTCCCATTTGGGATTTCTATGGTGTGTGGCAAACCCCTGCACTGGACAAGGATCTCCCACGTGACCTTACGCAGCACTGTGCTTCTAACTACTGCACATTCCTTGGTGATGTCCATCTGCTGCTGACCTCATCCCCTCCCTCAGTAGTGAACATCTGACTTTTCGCCATCACAGATGGATGGTATGAAAAGAGCATCCACGTGTCCCTTATGAGCCTTTGTGAGTTCATCCCTGAGTAGAATTGCTGGGTCCTAGGAAAAGCCTGTCTAGCACTCACCTGAGTGGTTCCAGATTGTTCTAACATGAAAACTTGTGCCTTTGCCCCAAACTGATCCACCCTGGTGAACTGATCCACCCAAGCTGAGCTAGTTGGCTTCCATCTGGAAATGCAGAGCCAAGGAAGGGTGTCTGTCTGATCATTTGACTTGGGAGTCACCGTCTTGAGAGATGTGGGAATGGCCCATTAGTGTCAGGCCTGCCAAGAGTGACGGAGAAAGCTGTTTCACAGAGAAGACGGAAGTGTAAACCAATGAGATGCAGAGAGAAGAGACGTCTCTGCACAGACAGATCAAGAGATCCAGAGATTGGTTGTCTTCATGAGTACTGGCTTTTTAGTGTAGGGGTCCTGTCTCTGTTGATCTATTTCCTTCCTTTTTAAAATATATTTTAAAAAAATTCTTGTATGCTCCCCTCCTCAAATCAAGATTCAATAGATTTCCGTCACTTGTGACCAAATGAGCTTTTAATGCAAAAAGGATAAATCCTGCTAAAATGGACACTGGCAAACTCAAAATTGATAGGAATGTTTTTGGAAGTTTGATACAACCTGTGTGTTAAGAGATTTGGAGGAAGGAAGTTTTGGTTTTGGTGGAAAGCCACGTTTTATCAGTTACCTTTCAATTGTGACAGACAAGATTTTTCTACTGGATACAGTCGTAAGTAACCATTCTTGGATTTCTGTTAAGGGATTTAAAAAAATAACACAACATACATCAGAAAAGTTGTACAGGACCAGGATCCTGTAGACATTAGACAATACCTCGCTAGTGGGAAGGCAGCTGTTTTAATATGTGACTTTTAAGTAATTTGACTGGCGTGGTGTAGTCAGAGGACACATGTGATTAATTGAACATTTAAAACAATATTTTTTTAGCAGCCTACAAACTTCCCTTCTGTCTTTAGTCATGCCTTTTAGCCTTGACTTTAAAATGGTAGGCATTTCTTCAGTGAGAACTCTTCTCTCACCTGCGCTTTCATTGTGAGGGTTTGGGTGCTGCATGGTTTTCATGGCTGGCTAAGAGTAATGGTTGAGTTTTGTTTCAGGGAAAAATGGAGTGTTGGGCAGAAATACGGGAGCTGGTGGATCATTGGGAATGATCATTGAAAATGCTTGTATTCTTCTAGCACCAAGGGGAGGTATCGGAATCCTAAATGGCAGAGCATACAGGTATGGCTGATAGAAGGCCAAGAGACCATCGCTCCTATTTACAGCAACACTAAAGGTAAATACAGTTGCTTCTATGGTTTTATAAAGAAAACATTCTCCCCCATTTAAAGCCAGTTGTCAGATCTTATTTTCCCTCCCCTTGGGCCGACCCTCCATGCTCATCATATCCTATGTGAGAACATCTTCATCGTCTGTGTAGTTGTTGCCCCATAATTTTATCTTTCCTTTTATCTCATTTTATTTTACTTGGTTCATAGCCCATCTGTCGTGAATCTCAGATAAAATGTAGTAAAAATTCAGATTTATGGCTAGAAAAAAAAATCAGTCTCAGGTAGTTGGCGGTTAAGGAAAAAAACATTCCTAAAAGCAAAAAAATCTAGCAAAAAAAAAAAAAATCACACACGCAGCTAGAATATACAGAAAAGAAAAAGTAAGACAGTGAAAATAACCTTCTGCTTTCATTTGAACATTTCTATGTGATCAAGGCAAAGACCAGCAAAAAAAACAGTTCAGATTATGGGGAAGCAATAGCCCAAATCGTGCGAGCGTACCAAAAAGAAACTTCTTTATTCTAGTTTGTCAGTGCTTGCTTTTCCCATGAAGATAAAAGGCAGAATTTCAAAGCCACAGTTCTTTGGCTCCCAGGAAATGTTTTTGTGTTCATACTTCATTGTTATAAAGTTAAACTTCTTTCTCTTATTGGAACAAATGAGTTGCTGGGTTAGACCACATGTTTAAATTTTAAACCTCTTTTAGTCATTTAAACGCCTTGAAATGAGCCAAGTATGTGGATGAGGGAACCCCCAGCCCTGGTTCCCCAGTTATGGGAAGCCCCTCCTCACTGGACTTGCTCGTCCACGTACACTCTTTTCTCCCTGTGAGTAGCATTGACCTTCTGAAAGCGGAGGTCCTTGTGGGTAGACTGTGATGGTCACCTGTCACCTGACCTTCTTCTCTGAGAGCCACCTTTTCCCTAGGTTAGGATCTGAGAGACTAGTTTCCTGGAAGCATCTTCTCAAAGACCTAAATTAAAATCTGCAGTCAGGTGGGGTGGTGTACGCCTGGGAGGCTGAGGCAGGAGGATCTCGAACTCAAAGCCAGCCTCCGCAAAAGTGAGGCCCTAAGCAACTCAGTGAGACCCTGTCTCTAAATAAAATACAAAATAGGGCTGGGGATGGGGCTCAGTGGTTAAGTGCCCCTGAGTTCAATCTCTGGTAACAAAATAAAATAAAATCTGCCAACAAATGGACCCATGTTTTGCTTAGTGCACCTAGGGTTTCAAGAACATTTTAAAATTCTGCACATTCCCTTTTTACTAATCTCCACCAAATCCATACATTGGTGGAACTTGCTTGGCTCTCCTGGGGATTTTATGATGCCCGACTGGCCACAACTGGTCACCCAGGCCACCCATCCACCCATCCATCCATTCACATAAGTTGACTCAGCGCCTTCTCTATGCTGGGCTGCGGGTTGCACGCTGAGCATGTGACAGCCCAAATGAGGTTATCAAAAGTTTCTTCTGTTCCTGGAGCTCAGGGTCAGCGCATTGCTCATCAGTTTTAACGAATGAATTCAGGAGGAGAAATCCTAGAAACGTGCTTAGCTCTATAAAGAAATTAAACTTTCTGGGTTTGGGAGGAAAGAAGGAGACCAAAGAAGACTCTCCCCAGCAGGGCCATTGGGCTGGGATGTGACGAAGGAGGTGAGCTCATGGGGTGAAGGCCCTGTAGACTGAGTGAGCCATGCAAGTGAGCCCATGTGACACCGAGGGCTTGGCAGGCCACAGGATGGTCCCATGGCCAGCAGTGAGGCAGGTGGGGAATTGGCTCCTGCTGAGATGGGACGACACATAGTAGGGCATCTAGACCAGACACTCACAACTGTCATCTCGAGGAGGAACTTCCAACTTTGTATTTCTGACTTCAGCCTCGACTTATCCCTTTTACTTTTTTGCACTTGACCCTTTGGTATGGGCTAAATTTCTCTGATCACCCTTTAGTTCCCACGAGGTCCTGAGCTTACTTTTCGGCCAGGGTTATAGAAAGCAGACCTATGGTAGCCAGTTACCAACTGCTTTTTTCTCCTTTGTCCTGACCCCCCAGCCCTCTCCAGAGGTGTGGCTGTCATTCGTCCTGGATAAGGAACAGAGTCATCTCCTTAAAATGTTGCAGCAAAACAGTCTCCTGGCACCCTGCGCCCTGCTCTGCCTCCTGTTTTAGTGTATACTTGGGCTTGACTCCCTCTTCCTTTTCTGTCTGATTGAATTTTCTCAAGTCTCCTTTGCAAGCTGTAGTCCCCGTAACCAGAGTTCTCTCTCATCGGTTCTAAGTGCCTTCTGTGGGCTCCAGGAATAGAGGAATAGAGGCCTCACCAAGAGCTGGGCCTCATTTAACGACTTGCTTGAAAAGGAAGAAAAGGGCCAAGGAGCATTTTCATCGTCTCTCTTTCCCAGATAAAACCAGCCACACGTTAATTTGAGGCACCTCTTACAAAGGAGATCATGGGTGTCTTATCTCAGTGGCTTCCCAGGTAATTTGAGTTGCGTGCATGTTCCCAGATGGGGGTTTCTTCTTGAGAGGCTCTGGGAGCAGTGTGATTGGTTGTATCTTGGAGACACAACCCACTTGTCTACTTCTGCTATTGAGGATATTCAAGCTCCTCTCTCTCCAAAGACAGGCAAACGTAAGTAGCTTTTAGATTTGTTTTGAAACAGTTGAGACACCTGAGATTATTTGAATCAATGTGTGCACACATGTTCACGTGTGTGAGAGTGAGTGTGTGTGTGTGTGTGTGTGTGTGTGTGTGTGGCGGGGACAGAGGAAATGTAATGCCACGGAATGAACCCAGGACAGAAAATTTGCAATACCAAGTTAGAATCTTGGCTCTTTCTGGCCCCAGGCTATTCATATAACCCTGAGCGCATCCTCTTATTTGCCCCCACCTCCAATTCCTCATCTGTGAAATGGATATAATAATGGTGACTCATCCCGATCCTCAACAAGTGCACTGGTTTGAGAATATGAACACAAGTTTCATACACGTGAGAAGACAATTATTGGAACTGCAGCCTCTCTTGCTATTCGTTAATCCATTCATTGGCCCATTCATTCAGCAGACCTGGGGACTGGCGTGACCTGATTTGCTGAAGGAAGTGGATTGGCAGGGAGAATCAGTGGAGGTGGGGGACAGGACAGTGGGGGCTGCAGTCATCCAGGAGAGAAGTGATATGGTGACAGCGATGGAGAAAGGAAGAGAATGAAGTCAAGAGAAGATAGAGCAGATCGATTGGGATCTTTATGGGGGAGATAAAACTTAAGCTTAAATCAGAAACAACTAAGATGAGTGACTGCAGACAAGTATATAGAAAAGCACAGGGAAAAAGTATTTTCCATGGAAAATATCATAAGCCATCAAACTGATGGCTTTTCATTTTAAGTAACACCTGGCATGAGCAATTTCTTTTTTAACTTGTAATGACTTCCAATGAGTTTCTTAGCGTGTGGCAATAGCAGTCTTGAAACCCCAAAGAAACTTCCAACTTGCAGTGCAGTCTGAGGTGACTTTTATGTTTTATTGAATAAATGGCTGATGTCAGGGAGAGTCATTGTCCACAGAATGTGTTGAGACCTTGACTCATGGTGGTGTTACGATATTTCCATTTGGTGGACACACATTCATTGCTAACAGAATCAGAGCAAGCGCATCAGTACCAATAGCTGCAATAAAACCTGCATTGTACATCTGCATAATGATAAGAGATCTATTGCTTGACTGACTTCTTCTCTCCTTACACTATTGCTGAGTGACAAAGTATAGCATGTGGATCTGAGTCATGCTCGTTGGAAATATCACAATGGCAAGCAGCACTCTTTTCAGACGAGGAGTGAACTGAATTAACTACAAAAGTATGTCGACATTCATTATGTTCTCTATTTTCAGTATGAGTTTTTTATGAGATTAATTAATACACCATTATTATTCCATCTAATTAAATGTACACACGTTAATGTCACTGTTCATTAGCATAGTGCTGTACATAATTTAGCTGTATTTTGGGGAAATCATTTTTTAGAAATGTCCTAATTATTCATGCATGAATGAGCATTTATTTCACCATGGACGTGGGGATTCAGGGAGGACAGGCAGATACTGTTTCTGCATTTCTGGATGGAGAAGACTGTCATACACTCCAAAAATGAAACATGAAAATCAGTAAAGAAATGACAAGTTGTAACAGCATGGAGGGCATCGTCTATTGGAAGAGGTGGAGTTTAGTCTAGACGTGGTGGGGTAGCCTTTATAACTTTCTGGGTAAGGGAGTATTGAGACCCACCATAGGCTAAAGGCTCTCATTTTGTTGTGGAATGAGAAATAGATTGGACAGGATGGAATCCCAAAAAAAGCACAATAACAAGGCTCAATGTTATTTGAGTAGAGAATGCAAATCAAAGCTTTGATGAGATACTACAGTGAGCTACTCCCTTCACATCTGATAGGGACACCACCATCAAAATGACAGATACGATAAGGGTTAGCAAGAATGTGGAAGAGTTGCTGGTGAGAGTGTTAAGCAAGGCTGCCATTTTTGAAAGCAGACAGTTCCTCAAAATGTTCCCTCTAGAGTTAACAATGCAACCTAAAAAGTCTACTCAGAGGTATATGAAAATGAAAATAGGTGCCCGCCGAAACACATGTTAACACAAACGTCATTCACAACCAATAAGAAGTGGAAATAAACAAAATGTGCATCAGCTGATAAATGGATCTCTAACTCATGGTGTATCCATTGCAATGACATGTTAATCAGCCATTAAAATAAACAAAGTCCTCAACCATGCTACGACATGGACAGACCTTGAAAACATTAATGCCAAGTGGAAGTCGTCTGTCAAAAAATATTACCTGCTGTAGAACTCCTTTGACATGAAATAACCAGAAAAGGTAAATCCACGGAGACAAATAGTAGATCAGAGATTTCTATGGCCTTGGGGGACAAGGGATGAGGGATGCCTGATGATGGGTATGGGATGTTGGAGGGGGTGACGAAAATGTTCTAAAATTGGATAGTGGTGATGGTCACACACCCCCATGAATACACGAACACACAGCATCATTGTAGTGCACACCTAAGGGGGTGCATTGGGTGGAATATGAAATGTATCTCATTAAAGAAGTTTAGCAAAGAAAAAGATAAAGGAGAAGGGAGATGAGTGAGAATTGAATCAGGGGACTATGCAAGCTGTCTTCTTGGTACCGGTCACAACCAGCCAGGCCTTGGAACTTCCTGTGGGGAATGAATGGGCTGAATATGTAAGTACTGGTGCACCCCGTACAGCAGGCCCACGGAATGACCGGCACACTACTCAGAACCAGCTGCGCACTCGTATTTCTATTTACCATTCCTTAGGCACTGCTATGTTTTTCTTTTCCTTCTCTTTGCATTAGAAGAATAATTCATTAATTCTACAAGCTCAGTTCAAATTCCTCCTTGAAGCTCCCCTTGGTTGTCTGGCCCTATAATAAATACATCAATGTTGTTTTTATTTATTTATTTATTTATTTTGTGGGTACCTTGCATGTGGCTTGTGCCTCTGCAAAGATCTCAGCTGCATAGCATTTCAAAGACCCACGTTGAATTGACGTTTTCTCTCCCTCTCCTTTTCCCTCCCATCTTTTCAACTAATTCTTTTGCTTTCCCTCTGGTTCTCTGCCCACATCATGGGAGAGTTTCTATTAGCAACATAAGATCCCCCCAACTTCTCTCCTCCTCTCCAATATCTACAGAGCTGCCCCCATTTGTTTTCCTAAGGTGTGATCATCAGTGTTCTTTTGCTATGACAAAATACCAGAGATAAATGATTTAAAAGGAGGAAAGGATGATTGGGGTTCACAGTTTCAATCTGTGGTTGCTGGGCCCCATTGCTTTGGGACTTGTTGTGGAGCAGCCCATCATGGTAGAAGCTTATGGTGGAAGAAAACTGTCACCTAGTAGGCTAAGGAAGCAAATAGGTGGAGGAAAAGACCAGCATTCCAACATCTCCTTTAGGGGCATGTCCCCAATTACCCAAGTTCCTTCTACTAAGCCCCACTTTCCAAATATTCCCCCTGTCCCCGCAGACTGGCAACCAAGCCTTCGACACATGGCCTTTGGAGGACATTCCAGATCCAAACTATAGCAGTTAGCCCTAGCATCATACACCCTTCGATGGAGGCTCACCTTATTTCCATCATAGCGTCCCCCTTCCTCCTTTCAATACTCAGGGTTTGCTGCCAATTTTCAACAGGATATATCAAGCAGAGTTTTTCATCATCCGTGCATCAAAAATATTTGATGAATGTTTATTGAGCACCTACTATGCACCACACACCAGTTCCCAGGGACACAGCAGGGAATGTCTAAGGACCTTGATATTATGTAAGATCAGAGAATGACAAGTGCACTGCAGAGACTTTGTGCAGAGGGAGAAAGAATGAGAGAGGGGTGGGGAAGGTTGGTGAGGAGATAGTATTTGAATCGGAGTCAAATACAAAGACACTGAACTTCAAGAGATTAAAAGAAAACATGGAGGGATGCTTGTGCTGGCAATTGTACAAGTATTGTAGGTTTTGCATTTTTGCATAATCAAATTCTAGCTTGAAGTCAACAGGAAATGATTCTTTTCTATCAGAAAGAGCTCACGCTGCCTTGCAGAAGATACTGTGCATCTCATGAGGGAATTGGTGGGAAAAATCTGTTCTATTGGTTATGGAGATAAAGCACTGTAGCATCACAGATTCTCAGCCACAATTTGAAAGAGCATTTTGGAAGAAGCAGTGTGTTCCAATCAAAATCCATTAAAAGAGATCAAAATCTTAAACAATGTTTATTCGTTTTGTATTTTGGAAATTATACTCTCAGGAATTTCTCTTCTGGAAAATATCACAAATTGGTATAAACATTGAGCTCCAAAGCTGCTCAACTGTTTTTTTTTTTTTTAAAAAAAAAAAAACAGTAAGATTTAAGAACTTTCTAAATAGACAGTAATAGGAGAGTGGCTAAATAAATTCTCCTGTGCAATATAATATTCTGCATATACACAGTCATTTTTTAGAAGAATATTTAATAACAAGATTTTTTTCCAGTGGTAAGTTAAAAATATGACAATTTTCCTCCATAACTGAAGGTTAGGTGGAAAAAATTGGGTTGCAAAATGCCATATACACTTGGATATTAATTCCAGAATTGTATATTTTAAAATAAAACTAGAAAAAGATCTTTCTAAAATGTTAACAGTTGTTAGGTAGTTGAGAGGTAGGATTTTTACCATTCCTTAACTTCTCTTTCTATGAAATTATATTTCTCCATTTTCATTTATTTTCTGAGATTTCTAAAGGGAATATAAGTAAAAAAAATAAAAGAAATCCATCTATCAAGAATCAATAATTTAGGGCTGGAGATGTGGCTCAGCGGTAGCGCGCTCGCCTGGCATGCGTGCGGCCCGGGTTCGATCCTCAGCACCACATACCAACAAAGATGTTGTGTCCACCGAGAACTAAAAAATAAATATTAAAAATTCTCTCTCTCTCTCTCTCTCTCTCTCTCTCCTCTCTCACTCTCTCTTAAAAAAAAAAAGAATCAATAATTTAAAATTTTTTTAAAAAAATCAATAAAAATTGCTGAAGGCTGGGCTGGGGTTGTAGCTCAGTGGTAGAGTGTTTGCCTCGTTTGTGGAAGTCACTGGGTTCAATCCTCAGCACCACTTAAAAATAAATAAGTAGATAAAGGTATTGTGTCCATCTACAACTAAAAAATATTTTTAAAAAATTGCTGAAGGCTGACCTGCTGTGTGCCAGATGCTAAGTGCTTTCCCTTATGATAAATAGGCATTTAAGGCTTATAATCATTTTCTGAGACAAGTACCAATGTCAGTCCCATTTACTGTTGACAGGGTTGAGGCATAGAGATGTTATTAACATACCACATCACAGGTATAGCAAGTATTTGCACTGGGCTGAGGACCCAGGCAGAACTCCTGCAACTTAGACACTGCCTTTCTAGCAAGGGGCCCAACCAGGAAGTCAATTCCTCTTACCAGACCTGTCATGAGAGTTCTTTGCTCAATTCACATTTAGAGGTCTTCACCAGTTCTTTCCTGAGGAGCATCTAGTGACTGTGTCTTTTATTACCAATTTCATAGAATGGGGATTTCCTTATGGAACATGGATTCCATCATGTTCTTTGAGATTTTGTGACTGAAAAAAAAAAAAAACAAGTGTCTTCCCGCATGGAGGACTTGAACCATTGGGTCACCCAAGACTGTCTGAGTCAGGATTTCGATACCTCCACAGTGAGAAGATTCAGGTAAGCTGATTTTACAGGTAAGCAGGGCTTCTTTCTGGGTCTGCGTTGTACTATACCACCTCAGCTTGCTGTGACCTGACGGTGCCAGTTGGCTTGGGCTAGCTTTTTTCATGCCCCCTTTTTATAAAACTAGACCCTGTGCTGGAAGGAGCAGCACCCCTTGCAGCTGGATTGAAGCTGGGAGGAAATTTAGAAAGAGGCTATCGTGAGAACTGCTGATGGTTGCTTCCGAGGGCTTGGTAACCCCAGGCCTGGCACGAAGCGCACATGACATAAGCATTCACACTGACCTCTCACAACAATCTGGGCGCGGGGTCTTGCCTGTCTCCCCACTCGATGCAGCAGAAGCTGACAGGTAGAGGGGTAAATTGCCCCAAGTCGCGGAGCCGGGGCTGGTGCTTTTAATCACGAGGCTGTTTTGATTCCCTATTGGCCAATGGTATCTTTCCCAGCCACCATCAACTCTCTGTTCCTTCTGAAATATCAATCCTGAAGTTATTGTTTTTAACCGTTGTTTCCCTTCTACTAGGTGATAAAGAATTCTTTTTTCTTTTTGTGAGCTTTCAACCTTCGTTGTGACAAAAACCATCTTTTCCCCCTCTGATAAAACTCTTGGCTGGATTGCCTCCTCTGCTCCTTCATCTGCCTTTGGGGATTCGTGCTCCTGAGCTGCGCAGGCAGAGAACGTGATGTCCCTGCATAAGGGACTCTGGGAGAATTCTGATCATCATGAAATGATTTCACTGGGCACCCAGTGAGAGCGTCTGGAAGCCTTTGGAATCTGACACTTTGACACCCTCCTTCATTCACCTGCCACTGGGGCTTCCTCTGGCTATTCCCAGGCAACAGGGTGGACACCCTGGTTCCTCTAGCATCTGAAAGCATCTCTCCAGCCTGCCACCCATGCGGCCTCTGTGGCTGCCACGATGGGATGAGCCCATCGCTGTCAGAGGATGGGGCTCTCTCTTGGCCTTGTGTGAAATCGGAGCTGTGCTGTTGGGACAATCCCTCTGTTTGTGCCTGCTGCCTGCCAGAACGCCCTAGTTGGGAGCCGTTGTGCTGTGTTCTTTTAAATCGGACATGCTCATTGGAATGCATTGTCCCTTCAGGCTGGGTCATTTTCAGCTTAATTTTAGCGTGCCACATTGTCCCCATGGACTTCTGTGGGCTGATCTCCACTCTCCACGTTGATCCAGAAGGAAAATAACACATTTCACGCTGCTGTTTGTCAGACTCGACGTGATGACAGTGTTCACCACCTCCATTTCAACTTGGCCTTTCTCTTGTCGCCTGTTCTTCAGTGCATTGTGATGCATGTAAATAAAATCCACTCTTTTCCGAACGCACAGAGAAACGGTGTTCCTTCTGGCAATCCATTTGAAAAAAAAAGAAAATGAAAATTAGCTACAATCAAAGTGTCCAGAGATTGTGGGTGTGGGTACACAGTTGTCTCCTCATATTGGCACGTGCATCTTTATGGTGGAGGTAAATATAGATAGCTGTACAGCTGTGACAATTCATTTTGAACAAGGGCTGCAGTTGACCTTGGTTGACCAAGGAAGGTGCACCTATTTCTGTTGGAGATAAGTGTTGTTTTGTTGAAGCCAACCCTTACTTTCCTTCTTTATAAAAAGCTATAATGTGCAGATATGCAGTACATAGATATTCAATGTAGAGTTTGAGAAATTCTCACCTACGGACACACCTTTATAACCACCATCCAAAAAAAAAAAAAAAAAAGAAGGAATATTCTCAGGCCCCCTCAAAGATTTCCACATACCTCTTTCTAATCAATGGCCCCCCCTCCCAAAAGAGGAAACACCCATTTTAACTTCTGTTACATTAGTTTTACCAGTTCTTGAACTTTATATAAATAGAGTTATATAGTAATTATTCTTGGATATCTAATTTCTTTTGCTCAATATCGTATCTTTGAAAATCACTTATATCATTGAGCTAGACAGTAGTTAGTTTTTTTTTTTCTTACTGTGCAGTATTCCTTATCTGAATATACCACGATTTATTTTGTTTCTGGATGTTTGGATTATTTCCAATTCCAGGCTCTTGCACATGGAGATGCTATTCTGACCCAGGCTGAAGCCTTTGTTGTTATTCTATCTTCTCCTTCTGCCCCTCTTCTCCCCAGGCTGTCAGTCTTGAAGGACTCCTTAATAATCTTGCATGCTAATCATCTCCATTTCCAGTCCACTTCCTGGATCTGATCTGCAGCAACGTCCTCAATGGATTTATTATATCGAGTGGCTATCCTGTTTTATTTTGCTCTAAGGCTTGGAAAATCTCAACCTCAGAAGTCAAGTTTTCATAAATCTCTGATCAAAAGGCGTAGAAACTGGCATGCCAGGTACACTGTCAGATTGAATGTCATGGTCAAAGGTGATTTTTCTAAACATGAATGGACATTCTCTTGGTTTAGGGGCAAAAACTTTATGTAAAATGATAAAAGTGGTGTTTTAGGAGGCATAATCTGGCTTTGTATGTATACAGTGAACTGGAGAAGGATTCTTTTTTTAATAAGATAAAGGGAGGGATGTGAAGGCCTTTGTAGAGAAAGGAGGTGCAGGTTTAGGCGGCCCGGCCACAAGTAGGATTGTCAACAAAGGCAGTGGGAAAGTTAGTGATGACACCAGTGCTCTGAATCCCAATGGCTGGGTGACATTCCACTTGGGCTTTGGGGGAGAAGAGGAAAGCAGGTAAGGGGCATGCGTTTGAAAGTTACAGATGCTAGTGTGGGATGAGAAGATGCAGAGTCAGTTCAAGAGCAGGAGGGAATGGTAAAAAGATCCATCAAGGAATAAGAGATACGGGCCTTTGATATAACGAGGAGATTAACAAGAGAGATGGGGATTGGGGGGTGAATTTCATATGGCATATTAATTATGATTCCAGCACAATGAGTTGCCCCCAAAACATGGCCCCCGAAAATGGCTACATATTCATTTATTACACAGACTCTGTGAGCCAGGAATCCAGGGACAATTTAGCTGGGTCCTCTGGCTTCCGGTCTCCCACAGGGCTTCAGTCATCTCGTGGTTCACCTGGGAGGGTTCTGCTTGCAAGCTGTGGTGCGTGTTCGTAGCAGATTTCCATTTCTTGAGGATTGTGGGAGTGAGTTTCAGTTCCTCGTGAACTGTCGACACCTTGGGCTCCTTGCTAGGTGGGTGTCTCCACTGGCCAACTGACAATATGGCGGCAAGCAGGAGAGAGGACAAGAGAGGAGATGCCGGCAAGACTGGAGGCTGGTGAGACGGAACTCAGACTCTCCAGGGACCTCATCAGGGATGACATCCCATGCCCCCCTGTGTTATAGACGTTTTGATGAAAATGAGTCTGACTAAATCCTGGACACATTCAACAGAGGGACATTCCATAGGTGCCTGGGTACCAGGAGACAGGAACATAGGGAGCCCTGTCAGAGTGGCCAGCCACATCTACGTGGAGTGATATTTGAGGACACAGTGCCCATATTGTACACAAAAACTCTGTAAGTTTAGGGAACTTTGCTAGAAAGTTCCACGGACGATTAGAACTGCCTTCCTTTGAGAGGGGTCCATATGTCAGTCGAGGTGTTCTTGGCATTTACTAATGCACTCGGTAACTTGATTTGAAAAAAGGGAACGGTGAAATGCTGTATAATTTCAGACACTTTTCAAGGAAAAAAAAACGTACTACCTTTAATTAGACTCATTTAAAGCTGTTAAGATTCTTGTCAGAAATAATTTTTAAGTGGATGTGTCAAGATAAAAACAGCAGTTGTCAAGCGAGGAAAATGGTAATTTGTGCATGTGCTGTCTGGCTTGTGAGCAATTGGGTCTTTAAATACTACTAAGTGAGCATTTGTGCTTACAATTTCTTTGATAGCAGCCACGCTGGCAGTTAGGAATCCTAACTGTTGGAATGCTATTGTTTGTGGTAAATATTTGTCCTATGACTAGGGAATTCAATTTGGTTCCTACCCTGTAATATAGACAAAAGAATCACTAAGAAGGGGAAGCATTTAAGCGATTCAGTTCAGCAATGGGCCGAACCCTGTAACGTGAGCAAAGCATTCTGGGTGATTACAGAGTGGAATAATAATAAGGATAATGAAGACCACTCTTGGATGAAAGCAAACCAGGCAGCTTTAAGCAATTGAAAATGCTTGAATTCTATCTGTAATCTTCTTAGGCTATTAATTTCTCTAGTGGGCTTTTTGTATTTGGACATTGAAGAGCTGGGCTTTCGCTTGACCTCTAGGGCAGGTTTCTTAGTAGTGGCACTGTGGACATATTGGGTCACGTCATTCCTTGCTGGAGGTGGGGCATCCTGTGCATTGTAACATGTTGAGCGGCCTTCCTGCTGAGTTCAATTCATCAGATGCCAGCAGCTCTGTACCCACAAACCCAGTTTTGACAACTAAATGTGCTTCCAGACATTGTCACAAGTACTCAGGGGTAGGGAAGGAGAGAGAGAGAAAAAAAAAAAAATCACCCAACTATGGGAATTGGTTTACCTTTCGAATTAGGGAATTCTGAATCAACAAGACAGAATGTTATCTTCCTTTTATAACATGGAGTTTATAAATATTGTCTTTTCTCTTGGTCCTCAAAAGTGAAATTCCATATGCTGCGTAAGATCATTGATTCTCCTATTCATTGAGTGCTTACTGCATGCAAAACACGTTACTCAGGACTCGTGGAAGATATCGTGAAAAGTAGATACAGATTTTGTCCTTAAGAAACTTGAGATGTCACAGGGTGTGAGGCGGAGACTTATGAGCATAACTGTTGTATGTGTAGAAAGCACTGGGTTTAACAAAATAAAGACACAAAATTCTCTGAGTTGGAAGGAGAAGGACTTCTGTTTTGTCCTTGTAGACAAGTGGTAGGTTAAAAGTTTATCCCTGAGCTGAGATTCTGAGATTTTTTTTTTTTTTCCTAATAATTCGACCCTGAGCTGAGTTGGACAGGGTAAGACTGAACTATAGTCTGGGCATGTGAGAGTAGATGGATCTCTGGAAGAAAACATCACCTCTGATGGGGCCAGGTAGAGGGATGGAAATCCAGTCTGAAGCCCGAGTCTCCCAACCATAAGATGGAGGTGGCCGTTTCAAGAGAACTTGTAAAGGTGAGAGTCTGGAGACGGTTCCTGAAATCCTGATAAACAGCACCTGGTCCATTTTGGAGGAAGACTTCTCACACATTCCACAGCACAAGGGCAGGAGAGACTTTCTAATGGGAGCCAAACTATTTTTCTCTTACCTGGGGTGCACAGTGTCTCAGCAGTGGTGCATGGAGAGCAATTCCAGGCCCAGCAGAGAGACTCCTTCCAGGTACCTGCCGTGGGCCAGCAGGCATGCCCAGCATCTCCACCGGAGCTACTTGCTTTATCTTCAGAGCCTTCTGAAGAAATGTGAATTCTGCAGAGATGGCATTACCATCCACAAATCTCTCTTGGTGGTTCCGTTCTCATGGTAGAGTGCATTTGATGAGTTGGTTTTGGAAATACCAGGTACAGCAAGACACATGCATTCCTTTACTGTAGAACTTGTTGGAGTTTCCAGGTGTATACCGTAAATCACACCCAGAGGGAGGGATACTCTAGTCTTTCCCACATGGATTCGATTACAAAGCCATTTTTATTGTGTAACATCTCAGGAGGACACAATCCATGCTCTGGATAACTCTGCCTTGTTATGAATGGATTTGGAAATGAGTGGCTGTTGCCAGCTGTCTGGGTGTCAAGCAAATACCAGGGGACATACATCAAGTTGTGACTCTTCAGACTCCTCCCTCTCCTGCTGAGAATGATCCCTGACTTCGTCTGCTGGGCTCTACCCCTTCTCCTGTCCCATCAGATAGATTTCTGTCACCAGCTTCGTGGTTTTTATGATACATCCCTAAGTGGTGAGGTTTGGAGATGTCAACTAATTACTCTACAAAGGTCAGTGAGCAGATGGTAGGAGAAACAGAATGAAAATATTTAAGGAGGAATGGAAAGTGGGACAGGTTTGATGAGCAGTTGTTGGTGCGTGAGCCGGGTAGGTGTGTGACCTTGACCGCAGCCTTCGTGCATCTTGGGGTTTGAGAAAGAGGGAATGTTGGTCATCCAATGTTTTTTTTCTGGGTGCTACAAGAATAAAATTCTCAAGTTGTTTAATTCCTCCTCAAAGTGTGGTAAACATTTTAAGTGTTTTTTTTTTTAAATTTTTGTTGTTATTAATTGTTGCTAGAGTGAGTTGCATGATTATAAAAATGAATGAGGTAGGACTTTAAGGTGGAATCCACGTGTCCTGAGTTTGTACAGGGAATGTTTGATGGGAAATCAGAGGTGGCGGGTGAAGGCGATGCAGAATTGGAGAATGTGTGTCTGGGACACAAAGACAGAATTGAGTGATATGATGACAGCTAGCACTTTTTTTTTTTTTTTGTCTTTTTGCCCATTTTCTCAGAAACTCAAACAGTTTTTCCACTTCTCAGGGTTGTGAGGAGCTCCCAATCACTCAAGCAGCGCGACAGCCTCAGAAACGGGCGTTCAGAGTGGGCCTGGGCGTTCAGAGTGGCCTGTTGCCATAGCCACAGAGATGAGTCCGTGACCCGCTTCAGGACCATCAAAGTCCTTCTCTGTCATTTGAAACAGAGAAAGGATGGGACAGAGAAGCTGTGGAGTCACCAAATGAGGAAAGGCTCGGATTGTCTGCATTCTCGCTTCTCTTGCCGCTCTGCCCTCCAGTGTGGTTGGGAGGAAGCAGCCCATCTGGGGAAGAGGAGGAGGACAAGAGGGGGCATCTGAGCTGGGGGAACGAGGGGGTGGTGAAATGTCATCACGTCATCTAAGTCGCTGCCTTCCTGAGGCCAGCTTTCCTTTGGACTTCTCTGTTATTTGAGCCGGTCACTCCCACTGAGGGGTACTCATTGGAGTTCAGCTTCTGACATTGGTAACCAAAGGAATCCTGATGGATCCATGTTCCGAGTGCATCAAGGACAGGAAGGTGTGGATGGCCGTGCTGAGAGAGACAGGCTGTGCAGATGGAGGGAGAAGACCCTGAGGTTCCCAGGAGCTCCATGTGCATGGAGCAGAACCTGATGGGGGGCTGCTGGGGAGGGAGCCCGCCGGTGGGGGTGGGGGGCAGGAATCATCAAGGGAGTCAGAACAGAGAAGTGAATTTCCTCTCTTTTCCCTGAGTTGGCTGCTTTTTGAGGTGCTGAGGCAAGAGCTCTGGGGCTTCCTGGGTAATGGTTTGGTTTTGAAGGATGTAAATGAAGGCCCGAAGGATTTATCACTTTTTTCCCTCTTCTCTGTTCATCCTCGATTCCCATGCAGCATGTGGGTGATAAAAATAAGGACCCTCAGTTGTCATCAGCTGCCTGTTTGATGCACTTCTTTATGGTTAGAAGAGACGGGATGCTGCTCCTTCATGATCACACCTGGCGAGGAGCGCAGAAGGCGGGCATTGGGGGGATGGAAAAGTGGGAGAGTCTGCCCACATGGGCCCGGGGCGGCCACTCACCTGTCTGGGCCAAGATGCATGTGTGCATCGGTTCACAGGGTTTCTCCTCTGAGATCCTCCACGGGTGTCTTTCAGATATTCACTCTGCACACATGATTTTCTTACTCTGTGTCTTTATGAAAGGCAGTGACTTAGGTGATACCCTTTGAAATAAGAAGCATTTGAGTTCTCGAGAGAAAAGACAGACCCTGTGTTGTTTTTTCACTGAGAACCTGAAACACAAACAAGAACACTCTACCAATTTTTTTTTCTTCCTGTTTGTTTTACTTTCTCTACTCTTCATTAAAAAAAAAGGCCCATGGGCAGCTGTCTTCTCGATTGTCACCACCGTCCCCTGCTATTCCTTATACACCTGTAGGTTTGCTGTAGTGTGGCCTGAAGCTGGGTTGGAAACCCATTTCTGAAGGTAACTGAACTGGGAAATGAATTTGCTCCCTAGCGTGCCCACAGGCATAAGGTGGGCACGTGGCCCAGTGTGGGGACATGGAGACCTGGCCAGGAAATTCCCCATAACTTGGTGGCAGGGCTGGGAACCCCCTGACCATCACCTGGGACCTTTCCTCTCCAGATTAAAGGGCACGGGGCTATCTGTCCTTTGGGGATTTGATAAATGTTTGTTGATTTTAAAATAGTTACTGCTACTGTGGATGGGATGAGTCGATTCAGGGCACGTTGCCAAGTCAATGGAAAAATTATTGGCATCGGACGGTGATGACGACGAGGACCACTGCTACTGAACGGCCACTTACTGTGTGGAAGGCACTGTTGGTAGGACTCCCTGTGTCTTCTCACTCCATGAGGGAAGCCATCCCCCTGACGAGGAGCCTGAGACTCCAGGATAGAACCCAGGCAGTGTTGGTGCCTGCAGACCCAAATCTCTGTGATCCCAGAGCCCGGGTTGAAAGGGTGTGGATAGGGACCACACCGGGGAGTGACAGTTGGATGTGTCTGCCAAGTGTGTGGCCATCTTGCCAGGCTGTTGTGGGGGACGCTGAGGCCGGGGTACAGGGCTGTTATGGAGGAGCTCCTGGCACACCCAGGTGCACAGAATAGAATGCAGACTCCGAGGGCCACATCAGCATGAGGGCAGTGACCTAAGAGGCTGGACAGGTCAGCTGGGGTTATAGGTTATTATAAGGATTTGGCATCCTAATCCTAAAAGCCTTGGGAAGTACTAGAAAGACTTATAGCAGGAGAGGGATTTTTTTTTTTTTTTTTTTTTGGTACCAGGGATTGAAGTCAGGGATGCTTAACCAGTGAGCCACACCCCCAGATCTTTTTATTTTGAGACAGGGTCTCACTCAGTTGCTTTTGGCCTCCCTAAATTGCCGAGGCTGTCTTTTAACTTTTGATCCTCCTTCCTCAGCCTCCCGAGCCACCGGGATTACAGGTGTGTGCCACGTGCCAGGCTGGGACTTGCATTTTTATAAGATGACTGATACCCTTGTCACTCTGGAAAAAATGGACCCAAACGGCCAGATTGGATGTCACAGGATGTCATTCTATTGGTAACCATTAACATGAGAGAGCTAATGACGGCTTGAACTAAATTATCTGACGGAAATAATGAACCAATTTAGGCCATCTCATCCCCAAATGTTTAGTCTGTCAAAAACTCATGTATCTCTCTTGTCTTATGATTCTCTCCAACTTGTCATGAAAACATGGAATGGTTTCTGAAGAAGCCACTCCTCCCAGGTGGGTGTGTAAGGAGGATTAGTGCAAATAAGTGACCTAACCCTGTCTCTGGATGCTGGAAGGTGTCTGAGCCATGGACAGTTGTATCTTTAATGAAGATGGAGGAGGCTGACCTGAAGGTTTGGTGGAAGGTAGGAGGTGGAAGGGCTGAAGGGGCCCTCTGTTCCCACAGCAGCCTCTGGGGATGTTGAAATGGAGAATCAGGAGATACTCTTGTTAAACAATGGGACCTTGGCTGTGCTACTTAACCTCCTCAGTCGCTTTCTCTAGAAAGCCGAGATGAGGATAATCCCTGCCCTGGGTCTCCCACAGTATTGCTCAGAGGATTCAGGAAAAGGGCATATGTGGAAATGCTTAAAAAGCCACAACTCATTCTATACACGTGAATTATCATGTTGGGTCCTTGAGGTGAGAGATAATTATCGGTAACTTCACGGGGGAAGCATGTGCGTGTCTTGAAATTGTGCTTTTCTCGGGGATCTGAGCATGAATCCTAGCATCTGACTTGTAGTGTCCTTTGTAAAACAGCTCCATCACGACTTTCGTTTCTGTCTTGGGGGAACAGTAGGGTTGAACAGAAGCACGTGAACTTTGGAGTCATACAGATTCAGACATAATTCTGTGCTCTGCCATTTGACACCCGTAGGCACTTGGTGAAGTTCCTTTAACTGTACTAAAATGTGTTTCCTCCCCTGCAAAATGAGTGTGTTAACTTTGTAAGTCTGTTTTGAAGAGTCTACGAAATATCATGTGTCAAGTAGTTAATACAGTGGCTCATTTCACGGTAGCTATTATTATCATTTCTCCGCACTTTGAAGTGGACTGTGTTTTCCCTTTGAATCATCCTTAACATGATCAGTAGGGAAGTTCTGATTATTATCCAGGTTGTCCCCTTAGGTGGGTTGAGCCTGGACTGTGTAGGTGAAGACTCTTCCATCCCACTCTCCTAAATTCCTTGGGGAAATGCTCTTGGAGAGGAAATCCAATCGGGGAGAGGTGGAGACAGCACCGTTGTTGGAAGGGATCTTGATGACAGTAAATGACATCGGGCCAGCTCCAGCTCTTGACGTCCCAGCCCACGGAGCCTCCATCAGCTTCCAGAGGTTCCCAGCAGGCCACGTGTCATCCGTGGTGTCCGCTCATCGCAGACCCTGGGCACAGCACAGGGCCCCGGAGTCTCTGAGGTGGCACTGACGCCAGCCAGTTACGGGGAGGCCCTGGGCGCAGGGCCCAGCTGGGGCTGGTGATGTCACGGAGGAATCTCAGCACTTGGATGGCTGACAGACGATCTGCCCATGCCAGCGATGTGCTGAGCTGCAAGTCTAAGGGAATTCGGCCTCAGGGAGGCACATGGGCACTTCCGCCGGGAGCCTGTCAAAATCAGCACGAGACTCTTGGCAGTTACGGATTTTTTCCCCTGCTAATTAATTTGCTGACACTAAAGAAGGTGAGGAAGGTGTTAAAGGGACATCTCCCTGTCCTGTCGCCACTGATCCTTTCTAAGCAGACAGACTAGTAATTGTTCCCATCCACAGGGGCAATAGGCAGTCCCACCATCTAGCATCTCACCCAGGGGCTCTTTGGCCAAAGCCTGGGATGTAGACAGAGCGAAAACTGTAGGGGGAGCTCTTTTGTTTTGGATGCAGACTGTAATCTGCCTTTTAAGTAAGCAAAGCTACTATTAAAATTCCAAGAGTTTCCTGTAGAGAAATTTTTGTTACTTTCTGGGGCATTATGAAATGCTATAGAAAGAAACTCTGTTGATCATCTTGGAAACTTCATAAATATGCATCATTGTGAGTCTAAATTAGGAAATGAAGCACATGTTCTTTTAGATATATCAGATGATATTTGGGCATTTTAAGGGCAAGGGGGAAAATATAGGTTTTAAAGCCTAAAGAGACCTAGATTTGGATTGGTTGGTTGGTTTTTGTTTTTATGTGTTTGAGTGGGTGGTGCTGGGGATTGAACCCAGGGTCCTGTGCATTGTAAGGCAAGCACTCTACCAACCAAACTATATCCCCAGCCCTAGATTTGGGTTCTAATTCAACCAAGAGGATGCACTTAGTAGCTAAGTGATTGTGGGCAAGTTGCTTTATAACTCTATAAAATAGAAATAGAAAAAAATATGTCCCCCTAGGGATCTTAACTGCATTTCATATCTGCATTTAAAGCCAGGCCAATAGTAAGTGCTCACAAAATTATTTTCTACGCTCCACCCCTTATTTCCCCAGAGTGTGGGATATCATACTCTTTCACAGTTACCTAGAAATTTTGCTTCTTTGCTCGGCTTCTTGCTTTTTCTAGGGATGACGTGAATGAGTTCACAAAACAGAGCATAATACTGAAAATAAGTTCCTCCGTGGGGCTGGGCACCCCCCATTCATATCATTGATAAGAAGCTTTGTAGATGGAGTCTCCACAGAACAGCATTTGATGTTGTTGGGTGAAAATATTTGTGTCCAAGCACAGACCAGGGAGAAAATAATGACAGAATGGCATTTGCTTTGGTGGAAAGACCTGGGCAGTGATTTGAAAAGTGTTCCTGGACAAAAGCATATTTCCTGGCCAGCCATGGATCTGTAGCCGTGGCAGCCCAGGGGCCGCTCTGCATTACCTGAACATAATATTCTGCTCAGGTTAAGCCTCTGTCAGAACTCAGAATGCCAGAGGTACAGCAAGCCAATTTCTCAGCTCCAGCAAACAAAGATTGCTTTGGAATCCACTTTATAAATCACAAATGGGGATTACAACCAGCCCAAGAGAACTGGTACCAGTTAACCAATTCACAGAAACAAGGTAGTTGAAAAAATACAGACCCACAAAGCCCAGCAACAAACCACAAGGGAACACCTTTGGCTGTTTCTTCCTCCTTCCTTGGCTGTGTTGGACCGGGGCATCCTAATGAGGAGCTACATCCTCTCAGGATATTATCTCAGCTAGTGTATCAGAAGCCTTGCTAAGAGGTGGCTCTCCTATTTTTTTTTCCAGCCACATTTGTACAAGAGAATTCCATATTTGATAGCATCCTGACTTCCCTTGTTAACAAAGGAATCCTTTTTTTTTTTCCATGACGGTCACATTTAAATTGCCTCGAATCCAGTCTTAAAATAATCGCTGCACTTAACAGTATTCTTAGAATAAATGTGGAAGGAAGCACAGAGACAATTACTCCAGTTCCCTCCTTTTTCGGGAAATCACAACATGCAGAAAGCCATGGAGGAGGGACCCCCCAAATCATGTGGGTTATATTTTATAGTCAAAGAAGA
Source organism: Urocitellus parryii (assembly GCF_045843805.1). Classification (NCBI taxonomy): domain Eukaryota; kingdom Metazoa; phylum Chordata; class Mammalia; order Rodentia; family Sciuridae; genus Urocitellus; species Urocitellus parryii. The sequence continues at coordinate 162,650,998 of NC_135533.1, forward strand.
GGTGGCAAAGAGAAGTTGAGTGAGGCCCAAGGTAACCCAGCTGCCAACTGAAGGAGCCAAGGTTTGAACTCATTGTATCTCAATGTCCGGGACGAGTTACAAACTCCCCTGGCGTTAGCCAAGAGATACACTGGACGTGTTGACGTTTAGCATGGGCAGAGAGGTTTCTGGTCCTTCTTCGTGGGTCTGGGATGAACCTTGCACTTTGGGAGCACACGGGAGAAGCAGGAATTGGGTCCTCTGTGCCAGTTGTTCAACCTTCTCTCCATTCTTACACCACATGGGAGAATAGCTTGGGACGACAGGACCCCCAAGGTCTTCAAAGGTGTGTGTGCTGTGGTGGGGGCTGGAGTGCTTGAGAGATCTGTTGTCCCCTCTCTGCCCCTCTGCCTATTAGAGGCTCTGCCCTCAGCCTCTGAGAGATGCCCCATGGCTCCTGATTGCACGAGGGCTGGACACACACTCGGGCTCCTATCAGAGTCTCGCTCTGTGGCTTTTGGAGTGACAGGCAGTGATCAGGAGTCACCAGCTCAGGATGCCCTGATGAGTCATGGGATTCTAATCAGAAAGCAACTATAACATCAAGAAATGGGGACATTCATTGGTGCAGTCAAAGCCTGTTTTAAAGCACCAGGGAATTTTCGCACCCGTGTTTTCTTTTCCTGGCTCAAAGGGGCCATTGAACCTTGATGTTTGTGGTCCTAGTCATAAAGTGAACAGGGTGGCAAATAGAGAGAGGGGGTAAAAAATGGGCCTGAATGGCATCCTCTGAATATTGTGTTATGCCCAACCTCCACATTGCCAAAAGTGAGTGGGCTAATAGCTTGTCTCTCTCTCTCTGACTTAAGTCAGTTCAATTTAGCTTTCAACCCCATTCAAGAGAAAGAGTTCCGACACATAAACTTCCCACTGACAGTAAATACTTTGTTTTGCAAGGTGCCCGGCCAGACTTTAAGGCAAAAGAAGAGGTGCGGGGTTGACTGTTTTTTTGGATTTCTGTTTTGTTGTCTTTGTAAGGAACATGCAAGAAATTCTCCAACGGAATCCTCCATGCTGCCTAGATTCTGATCCTTTGAAGCAAAAACATTTTCTTCTCTTCTCTGAGTGGTTCTTGGATACTGGGGTTATAAAAGAATAAGACATGGAACAATCTGGCCCAAGTAAAATTAAAAAAAAAATGCCTAGTAACCTGAAAGGGGTTAGCATTGATTAAAGCATGAGGGGGGAAAAAAAAAACAGTGAAAGTGAACTATCCAAGTTTGAGGTTGCTTTTATTTTCCCAAAGCTTCTTATTTTCCAAATTGAGAAAGAGGCCAAAAACACAATTAAGAAAGGCTTGCTTGGGAAGGTATGCATTAATTAAAAGCAATGCCCATGGAAACAGAGCATCTCTCTTTCAAAATAGAGTCTTGGCACTGAAACTCCCTGGCTATAAACCAGCCTCCGCCTGGCCTCCTTTGTTTATCCTTGAACTAATCACTATGGCTCCAGGGATGGGATGCTGTGATTGGTCAGACTTGGATCACATGTCAGCTGTGAAGCTGTAGAGGTGATGAACACTGCCTTGTTGACATTATGGGATGGTTGTTTTCTCTAGGAAAATCAACATGTAAAACCTGGACATCAGGTAGGTCCCAACAGAAAGCATCCAGTCTCGAGTTTTCTCTAATGTGGTGTATTAGTCCATTTTTGCTACTATACCAAAATACCCGAGGCAGGCTATGTTTATAAAGAAAAGAGGTTTATTGTAACTCACAGTTTTAGAAGTTCAAGGGCATTGTGCTCACCTCTTCTAAGGGCCCCTTTGGTTGCCTTACATCATGGTGGTGGTGTGAGCAGGGTGTGAGAGAACACATGGCAAACACAGGAAGCTGGAAAGAGACTGAGGTAGCACAATCCCTTCAGAGGGTGTGTACCTCGGTGGCTTAAGAACCTCCCACGAGTCTTTACTTCTTAAAGTCCTAACCCCCTGCATTGCCACGCTGAGAACCAGGCTCCCAACACTTGTTTGGTGGAAAACAACACTCAGACTGCAGCAAGTGGACACTGTGTAGAACTCAGACTCCTTTAGTGACACATTTCTAAGGGCAACAGTTTTGCCTAGGACAAGCATTTTTATGAGATTTACAGAAAGTAAAACTTCTTTGCCACGTTGGAGATTTCACACTAACAGGCATCATTCTACAGCACTGAAAATCTTAGAAACTCAGAATACTGTTGGTTTGCGAATATAATACCAAGAAAGTAAATATTCAGTGTTAGGAAATCATAAAGACTTCAGTTGGAGTGCTTTGTTATATGACCTTATTACAGACTCAAGATTTCCTGCAGAGTGCATTCATATAAATAATTTCAGGGCCATAAAACTGTGTAGTTTTTATAAAACACTCTGCCCTAAGCCCCTTAAATGTACCACTTTCTAGAACTTTCTAAGTGATGCAGCTTTAGAGAAAGAACACACTGATTGGGATGACTAATTGGCCCCACCAGAACGGCTCTGGGAACTCTTGGCCCCTTCACAGGAGGTTTTCCCCAAACACACAGTGTTGTGTCATTTGAAAGACTGCAGTTTGGCAATTTCCTCGTTATGCTTTGCTTTGCCCACCTGCTCGCTTGCTTTCAAGTTGAAGGGCTGCAGAAATGGACTGACTCCATCTCTTGGTGGGAGAGATGACAGGTGCCACAAGGATGGGTGTAGGGGTCGAGGGAGCCTTTTAATTTTTTTAGTACCAGGGATTGAACTCAGGGGCATGGACCACTGCGCCACATCCCCAGCTCCATTTTGTATTTTATTTAGAGACAGGGTCTCACTGAGTTGCTTAGGGCCTCGCTAAATTGTTGAGGTTGGCTTTGAATTAGCGATCCTCCTGCCTCAGCCTCCTGAGCCGCTGGTATTACAGGCGTGTGCCACCACTGTGGCCAGCCTCATTATGCTTTTCTTAATCTTTCCTTTCAAAAAAATCTGATGTAGAAATAATTCATTAATCTGAAAACGATTCTTTCATGTGTCAGAAGTGTATCTTACTAGTGTATCTTACTGTGGAAGTCACCTAGATGCCCTTCAGTAGATGAATGGATAAAGAAACTGTGGTGTACATACACAATGGACTATTACTCAGCATTAAAAGAGAATAAAATCATGGCATTTGCAGGTAAATGGATGGAGATGGAGAACATCATGCTAAGTGAAGTAAGCCAATCCCAAAAAATCAAAGGCCAAATGTTCTCTCTGCTGAGTGGATGCTGATCCATAATGGGTGTGTATGTGGTGGGGGGAGAATGGAGGAACTTTGATGGGGCAAAGGGGAGGGAGAGAAGGGGAGGGGGCAGAAACAATGGTGGAATGAGATGGACAGCATCACCCTAGGTACATGTACGACTGCACTGTGGTGCGAGCTTGTGTACAACCCGTGAAATGAAAAGTTGTGCTCCTTTGTGTACAATGCACCAAAATGCATTCTGCTGTCATGTATGACTAATTAGAGCAAATTTTTAAAAAGGTAAAAGTATTTTTTAAAAAAAAGAAGACGTCTATCTCACCCCGAGGTAAGGACAGACCCGTGGCTGTAGAGTACAGGTCCCATGCCTGTCTCCGTTTCAGGAGAGTGGGACTGTTGGATACACACCGTATTGGAAGAAAATAAGAAGGTGGTCGTGCCCTTACGACCCGACCCCCTCTTCTTCCACTGATCCTCCACCTTCAGGGACAGGTGATCATGCCATCCGTCATATCTCCCGTTTCCTTTGTAGTAAATTATCTGGTTTTCATTACCATGATTTGTTGGATTGATGTAATGTGCAGTTGAAAGAGGCGCGCACAACCAAAATGACATCTCGTTTTTTTAGGGACCTTTGTTCTTAAATGCAGGAAGTTGTAAACTCTCCAGTAGCAGATTTCATTACCTCATAGGCAACACTATAAATGATGGTCCTCTATTGAGTCAGTGCCCTGAACCCAAATCAGGAGATTAAATTCCGTAGCAAACTGTCTGTTTTTTCCTCCTAAATTACGGTGAGTGTTTAAAAAAAAAAAATTCTTTTTCTCATTTGGATTGGGCTTTGAAGTTGAATTATTCTCTTCACTCAGTTGTAGCAGTCAGAAAAGGAGATTTTTTTCTTCCCGGCTGAGCTTGGCATGTTTTTCTGTAGGTAATTAACATCTCTTTCCCTCCCCCACGATGTCATTCCGTTGTTATTATTCACATTCATCCATTTCCAAATATTTCTCTAAAATTCAGAGGGGTCTGACACATTCAGCTGTATCCCATTATTGATGATATTAAATAACACCTTCTGGAAACTGCTCTGCAAACTTCAATGTGGATTTCTGTCATTATATTTTGCCTCTCTACTTATTTTGAGAGAGAGAGAAGGTGAGTTGGAGTTTAGCATCCCTAGCTGAATCTCTCTGCACATTCCTTGTGACTAACAAGTGTGGTCTAGGAGAGAAGAAAGTCAGTTTCCACCCCCTGTGCATGCACAGATGCAGCCCATGAAACCCCTTGTCAAGAGTCGCAGGAGCCAAAGTTCATACTGTTTTTTCTGTATCAGCTAAGAAACAAAAAATAGAAACCACCCAAATTTCCAAATAGATGAAAAGTTAAATAAATCATGGCCCAAGGTAATGGCACAAATTCTTTACAAAGATGCAATAGATTGACCTCAATCACTTGAAGCTCAGGAAATATTATTAGGAAAAGCAAAGCTATTGTTTTATAGCAGGTATAGTAGAATCCTTGTTTTTGGTAAAATATGAGTCTTGATCTCATCTGTAGGAACGTTACGAGCTGTTAACTGGAGTTATCTGTGAAGAAGAATCTTACTATTATCTTGGCACACCCCTGCGTTTATAAACTACGATTAGCTTTGTAAAGATTTGAAAATGGTCCTGGACTAAAGAAAATAGGTTATCAAGTTCTCTCCTTTTATAAGCTGAACTGAATGTAGAGAAATCAATCAACTTTCCCATGATAACATGGCTCATCAGAGCCAGAGATGGAATTTAAATCTGAATCTTAGGACAGCAACTTGTGTTTGATTATTCTCCCATCAGAGGTGGCTCTCCTTATTTAAACTACTCAAAAGTGTTATTTAAGCTATTCATACTTGCACCTTTAAAATAAAACCACACCCCGAACACAAAAATCTTAGAATTTAATTTGTCAGACTTCCACTGTCCCCAATTTCTATCTGGTCACTTCTCCCTTGTGATTTGTAATTATTAAATGTTTCTCTTTGGTTTTCAAATGCGTTTTCTTGTCATCTAGTAAGTGGGATAACCCTTGGGCAGGGAATTCATATCTTAATTCACCGATGAGCAGTCAAATTCACCTACCAATTTAAGAGGAGGGCTAGGGGGGCCAGAGGACTTCTATGCTGTTTTGTATCATAGTCTAACCCTCCAGTGATTGTGGAAATCTCCAGAAGTTCTCGGTGTAGAGAGCCGGGAATGGACTCGACAAGACCATCTCTGCAGGCTGGCTGTGAATGGAGTTCTGTTCCTTCTACATGTTTCCTCGGTCTCATTCTTTCCTTCCTCTTGGGCAACTAGAAAAGAAGGAAAAACATGGTGCTCTGGTTAAATGCATTGACACCTGAATGTTCCTCTTAGCCCAGCAGAGGATTTTATTCAGTTTTCTTGCTCTCCTCTTTAAATTGCAGAGATTTGAATGTATTCAAAGATGGTATTCTGTTCCTATCTGGGAGCAGGGATGTGACATCATGGAGTGCTGGGGAATAAGCCTTGTAAGGAATGGAGCAAGGAGAGGGTCAGGTTAGGGAGCTCCTGGGGCAAACTGGGTGCTGGCCGATGTGCAGTATCACCCACCCTCCTGATCATCGGCCACCACCATCTCTGACCTAGTCGTTCACTCCAGACCTACCATTTGTGGGACATGGACCTTGAGCCAGTCACTGGGGTGTGTATTCTGCATTGTTACCTCTTGGTGGAGTGCCATTCCCATTCCCATTTGTCCGGAAGACGTTAAGATAGTAAGACTTAGGAGTTCATTCAAGGCCTCCTTGACTAAGGTCTTGCTTGTTTTGGAGGAAATTTGTCTTCTCCGAGGATTCGTTCTGCAGGTCTGACCCCAGGACTGAGTAGCCAGGGACTCGGCCCAGACGGGGGATCCTGCAGCAGCCCTGCTTCCCAGTGCATTCAGCTTCTTAGTGGACAGGGGGATTCCGGCTTTCTGAAAGCTTCTGTTGATTTCCTTGGAAGGAAAGATTTACAGAGATGACCTGTAGGCCCCAGGTGCCACCGAAACATTCACTGCCCCGTCCTGGTTAGCAAGATGTTTATGCAAGGGACGCCGAACCCTGTCATCATCGGGCCTCCTTGTGAAATGGATGGCTGTGCTCCTGGCGCTGAGGATCATGCCCCAAAGCCACGGGGAAGAAGAAAGGGCCGAGACCTTAACACGGGTTTGCTGGACGATCACAATCCAATCATCTAAATGGGACAAGTTCAGATAAATGGAAACAGAAGACTCTACCGAATATGAAAAGTTGACATTTCTAACGAGAGTTTCAACAGCACGGGGCGGGGGTGGGCGGAATTCTCCTGGTTCCAGCCTTGGGTATGGACTTCAAAGCCAGGCAGAGATTGGGGCGTCTTTGTTTTGCTGGGGCTTGGTATCAGGGCGTCTCTGCCGAATTCTATAGCCAGAATTCTTTTTCTACAGCTTGGGGCTGATTTTAATATAAATAGTCAGTTTGTCCGGCCTCAGGTGCTTATTAAAATGTCATTCGGCAATTAGCTGAATCCAAAAGGAAGGAACATAGTACAGCATTATTCTGTCTCCAAGCTTGCCCATACAGACACTCCTGAAGCAGCCTCTAGTTTCAGTGTCTAGGTTGGAAAGACAAAAGGAGCAAGTGCTGCTGATATTTGGTGAAAGCTCAAGGGGAATAAATCTTGCTCCCTTCCACTAACAGCGCCCATCCATTTGGGAAGTGATAGGCATAGATTCCCTGGGGGTCATGAAGCGGCTCTGCAATGTATGGCGGAGTATAATAATCATGTGGAAATGTTGTGATGTCACATAGGACTTTCCACAAATGTTTATATTCCACATCACCTTGGAAATTGGATATTATGGGTTACATTCATGAACCAAAAAAAAAAAAAAAAAAAACGACCTTAATCCTTTCGAAATCCAGACTGTAATTCTATAATCTACATATATGTAGATACACATACATATTCATATATACATATATGTGATATGTGTTCTATGTATTGTGTGTATTTAATATATATTATGTATAATATTAATATATTTAATATAATATATAACATGTCATCAGTGGGACCTATTCCCCCCTCAGAGAATTTGGTGGCAACACCTGAGATGCTGTTTATCATACTAAAGGGTTAAGTTTTTTTTAGGGCAAGTCTAAAAGAGTTTTTCCTCAGTGCTTTGCCTCATCTCTCGAGGAGGCTGCCACGACATGCCCTTCTTTGGCTGCATGCTGTTGAGACATCCTGTGGGCATGGAAAAAGGAGCACACACACACACACACACACACACACACACACACACAGGGACTCTCCCTCCTCACGCTCCCCAGTCGGTTTTATGAAGAAAGGCAGTAATGAACTTGCATGCTTCATACAAGGAAAGCATTTCCAGTACCATTTGTTTCTGAATTCATAGTAAGCAAAGAGAAGAGCAGAATTCTAAAAGTGCCCTGTCACTCAAACATATTTCAGATTCTTTAGATTTACATGGATTTTGATGTTCTTTTACTAATTGACAACTACATCTTGCTCTCCTCTTTAAATTGCAGAGATCTGAATGTATTCAACTGTGAGATTCTGTTCCTCTCTGGGAGCAGTGATGTGACATCATTGAGTGCTGGGGAATCAGTATTGTAAGGAATGGAGAAAGGAGAGGGTTGGGTTAGGGAGCTCCTGGGGCACCCACTGCCTATTAAGTAAATTTCCCACTGGCTCAAACCTTTGTCCATGGTTTTCAGAATCCTGGAGTAGAAATCTTATAAAACAATGGCATTGGTCCAACTCTTGAAATGGTAGACTAAGGATCTCTAAAAACTCCCTCCTCAAGAGAAGAAATGAGAAAAAGAAAAAAAAAAAAGAAATCAACCAACCCAAACCAACTGTCCACCCATGACTCTGAATATGAACTAAAGGTTTACATCCATCTGGGGAGTGTTCCTTCCACAAAAGTATCTGAAGCTTGATAAGAACTGTGAGATCTGTAGCATTTTAAGACTTGCCATGGTTTCACCCACTTCCCCAGCTCAGGTTGGTCTGGAAACTCAAAGCTTTACAACTGTGATGTGTAGAAAACCCAGCAGACTAGTTCTTTCTCTGGATGGAGAAAGGCGGGTTTGGAATTCACCCACAGCCCAATCCCCAGAGAAGTTTCCTTCTTTGGCCTGTGCGGAAACTTGCTGAAGACTTCATTCTCAGGGCTTTTCATCTGACCCCATTCAGAACTTACTCGGTATGGACAATATTATTCCCCAAGGTATAACTGCGAAAAACAATTAGTGGCAATTGTTTAACATTGCAGATCTCGTGAAGCACCATTACCAGTTGGGGCTAACAAGAGGTTGACCAAAAAAGAAAAAAAAAAAAGAATAGAATAACTGGGGAATGGGATGCTGGCTTTGAAAGGGTCTGACATATTCCCAGACTCTGAAAAGCCACAGAAATTCTATGTAAAAAAAAATCTGATGAATCCACAAAACAATGTTAGTTAATGAATGAATTTCACCAAGGTGCAGGAGACATGATCAATATACAAAACTTGGTTGTTTGTCTATATGCTAGCAATGAAAAAATTGCAAATGAAATTAACAGGCCATTCTATCTACAACAGCTTCAAACATAATAAAATATTTAGGGGTACACTTAACAGAAGAATTGGGAGATTTGTCCACCAAAATTAAAAGCATCCCTGATTGAAGGTCAAGGAAGACCTACATAAATAGACAGAGGGTCCCGGACTGTGAATTGGAAGAATTAATATTGCTAAGATGGCCATACGTCCCTAGCTGATCTGCAGAATCATCAATCTTGAAAAAGAACAAAGTTGGGGGACTAGCTCAGTTGCTAGAGCTCATGCCTTGCATGCACAAGGCCCTGGGTTCAATCCCTAGCACCACCACCAAAAAAAAAAAAAAAAAGTTGGAGAAGTCACACTTTCAGATCTTACTAAAAAACTGTACTAATCCAGACAGTGTAGCACTGGCATAAGGATAGACAAATAGATCAGTGGGATAGAACTGAATGTGTAGAAATCCAATCTGGCATTTATGATTAACTGATTTTGACAGGAGTGCTGAGATGACTCAATAAGGAGCACTTAATAGCTAATAGTGCTGGGAGAACGGAATATTCACATGTAACAGAATAAAGCTGTACCGCCTACCTCATGTCACATAAAAAAATAAACTTACAGTGGATCGTAGGCCTCAATGTAAGAACTAAAATTAACTTTTGTGAAATCACATTAGGCATTGTTTCTTAGAAATGAAGCTAAAAGCACAAGTAACAAAAGAAAATGTAGATAAACAAGACATCATCAAAACTAAAATATTGGGTGCTTCAAAGGACACCATCAATAAAGTAAGATGACTTAGATATTGGGAGGTATATTTTCAAATAATATATCTGATATAGGTCTAGTGTCCAGATAATTAAAGAAGTTTTTCAACTGATCTATAAAAAGACAAACTAATTAAGAAATGGATAAAGGATTTACATAGGCTTTTCTCCAGCAAAGATACATAAATAACCAAAAAGTGCATGAAAAGATGGTCAAGGTCATTAATCATTAGGGAAATTTAAGTCAAAGCCACATATCATTGCATATCTACTAGGTTGGCTGTAACTCAAAAGACAATAAGAGGTGTTGGTCAAGAAGTGGAAAAATTGGAGCCCTTGTACATTGCTGGTAGGATTGCAAAATGGTGCAGCAGTTTGAAAAGAGTTTGGTAGTTCCTCAAAATTTGAAGATAGAGCCGGGCCTGGTGGTGCACACCTGTAATCCCAACAGCTCTGGAAGCTGAAACAGGAGTATTGCGAGTTCAAAGCCAACTTCAGTAACTATGAGGTCCTAAGCAACTCAGTGAGACCCTGTCTCTAAATAAAATACAAAATAGAGCTGTCGGGTGCTGGGTATGTGGCTCAAGTGGTAATATGCTCGCCTAGCATGCATGAGGCATTGGGTTCGATTCTCAGCACCATGTAAAAGTAGAATAAAGATATTGTGTCCACCTAAAAACTAAAAAATAAATTTAAAAAAAATAGGGCTGGGGATGTGGCTCAGTGGTCAAGTGCCCCTGAGTTCAATCCCTGGTACCCCTCTACCCCAAAATTGTAAAAGACACATAATTTTAAAATAATTTGAAGATAGATGCACCATATGGCTTGAAATTTGAATATTATGCATATAGTCTAGGAAATTGAAGATAAATGTCCACACAAACAGTTTTACATGAATGTTCATAGCACTATTAACAATAGCCACAAGGTAATAATAACCCATGCATGCATACATAAATCAATGGAGATACAAAGTGCAGTGTGTGTATACAGTAGGATATTATTCAACGATGAAAGGGGTGAATGCTGTTATACGCTGCTGCATGCTGCACCTTGGATTATGGTGCTAAGAAATCCGTAAGGCGACAAAGTGTTTCATTCATCTGAATTATCCAACATAGGGAATGCATGCAGACAGATGGTTAGGGTTACTTGTTGCCAGGGACTGGGTAGAGGAGGAGGTAGAGAATGAAGGCTAGTGAGTTTGGATATTCTTTACAGAGTGAAGAAAATGCTCCAGAATTAATGGTGGATATGCTACAAACATGGAACTATGGTATACCAGAAAGGAGCACCATCTTTATCACATGGCCTCTCAATTTTCTCCCCCACTGCCCCCACCCCCAATTGCTGCACATCCCCAGGGGGTACACAACTGACTTTAGTGTGAGAAACGTACGCATAGAACATGTCTAGGAGATTCCCTACCAGTTTCATTCAAGATGGAAGACTTCATTTTTATATTAAAACAATTTTATTAGGAGAAGGCAAAATTAATTTAAAATTTAAAACCGGAACATGAAATTCATTGCAGTGGTTGGCTGCTTCCGATTTTGCTCTCAGGCCTCCTTCCCCTTCCTCATGTTCCTCTGATTTAGGGTTCTGCTGGTGAAAAAAAAAACAAAAACAAACAAACAAACAAAAAAACTAAGAGGCAAACTCTAGTTATATCCCTTTCTTTGCCCCATAGATTGGCCACTTTATTCATTCTTGTAGGTTCTCTTCTTTCAGTACACAGTCTTGACTTAACCAAGAGGAAGGATACCTTAGTGAATGTACTAGTATGTGAATATTTTAAGATAACCAAGATCCAACATTAATTCTGTTTCCAAATGGAACTAAAGTCATGCTTTGTAGAGTCAAACAAGGAGCCAGTCTCTTCTTTTTATTTAGACTTCTTATGGCTAATGGTAAAATGCTTTGAGAGACACATCTAAGAAAGATGTCCTCAAAGTATGTGTTTTGGCTGCCCCCAATACAAAGAAATCTCAAATGAAATGTTAGAACAAGGGACCATTTTGGTTAGTATGACTGCTTCCTCATCAGTTTGTAGAGTAAGCTCAGAAAACAAGTGAATTGTGAAAGGCTGTAAAAAATTAACATATAAATAAATTAACATACAGTAGTATCCAGACAAACTAAAACAGGCTGCGGAATAGATTTAAAATTACTTCTTACAAGAAGTCTTAAATATTTTGAGAATAGTAACAAAAATTTTAAAAGTTCATAAACAGTTTATAAATCAGTTTACAGCACGGTGAATAAAAACAGTTAAATTTCTTATCAGTGAGGTAATAGGGTGAAAGCTTTTCACAGTAACAAAATGTAGAAGAGGGTGTGGCAAAAGAGGGACACAGAGAGGAAAGGGCATAAAATTAAATGTATCCAAGAGAAATTTGGATTTTTTCAGCATTACAAACACCAACGGAATACAGCTTAAAAAAAATAAAAACAACAATATCAGCAGTTCATAGAAAAATTTCCCCAATATCCTCCAGCTAACATGCAGTTGCATCAATTTCAGAAGCATCCTGCTTAGGAAATGGGAGGTCTATTTTCCAAAATATTCAATCTCTCAGATCCTCTCTGTGGAAGTTCCTACGAGTAAATAACAATATTTTATATTTAAAGCAAAAACCTCAAATAACCTATAACGCTATACAGTCTTCAAGATGAACATACTTGTGTTCAAGTCTCACTTGATTGCAAGGTCAAATTAAAAATAACATCCAAGCAGGTCATTATTCCTTGCATTCATGCATCTACTATTCAAAACACACAAAAAATATCTTGTGAGCTAAAGTTGTGTAGATGTGGAGTGAAACCCAAATGATCCTGTTAGTGTTCTTCACAATATCGTTTTTGTTCCAACATGAATTTTTTTAAAAAATGTGCTGAAAGGAAAGAACTTACAAAGATTCATTTGGTATATCCCTTAATATTTTTTAGAAAAATATTTCCTTAAAAATAAAAATGATTTCAAATAGATTTTATGACAATCTCTGCCGAAGTTCTTCAACATTTTATTTATTTATTTATTTATTTATTTATTTATTTATTTATTTATCCCAAATCCCCTCTGGTCTATCCTCACTAGAGATGGAAAACAGTATGGCAATAGTACTTCTTAGTTTGAGTCCTTCAACAAAAACTTTGGTGACTAATGAGTTAGTGTAAATGATCTCAACGGCTTTCTTTTCTCCAGAGTTAAATGATGCTAATTTCTTGAACTTTTTCTTGGAGGTCTCATTTGTATAAAATTAAATGTATCCATGCAGAATCTGGATTTTTTTCCTGTAGTTTATATTCCTTTTTTATTTCTGCTCTGTCTCCTCCCAAGTTCCCCCATGATTCTGACACACTACCTAGCAGGAACTGCTTCCATATCAGGGATCCTTTTTCTCAGCTCCCCAAACTTGAACTAATAAAAGAAAACAGTAGGCTGACGGCCTGCTCATCATAACAACAAATAAACACAAGTAACCACCTTGCACACGGTTTGTCCTTCCTGAGGAGCATTTTCTATGCTGTCTTATTTCCCTTTAAATTGTTTGTTTGTTTATTTATTTTATTTCTAATTTAAGCTTTGATCTTGTCCTACTAATTCTTTTTTTTCCCCAAAGCTTCAGAAAATACCAGTTTTGATTTACGCGCCGAATGAGAATGTTCGTATTTCCACGATATGATTTTTAAAAAATGTCCCAAGGCTGAGACCCCCCCCCAGGCCTGCATTTCTGTCCCTTGGGAGGTCTCTGAATGGAACCTGTTAGGCAAGGTGCACAATGTCACATTCATGTGAAACATCATGCTCAGACAGATTCAAGAGTGTGGACAGAATCAGATAGTTCCCTCCATCTACATACTTCAGGAATCTCTATAAAATTTTGTCAATGTTAACTTTAGACTTAAGACATTTTGAGATGAGAATCCAAGCTTCAGGTGACTTTTCACCTGAAGATGACTTACGTGTTGCATTATATTAAAGCATGCAAATGAAACTGTTTTCTTCATAAAAGGACAATCACGAAAAAAAAAAAAAAAGATCGATCTTCTGCTGTGTGTCTTCTATCTCAATTAAAGCTGTTTTTAATTTGCAAAACACGAAGGCATATCCCAGCTGTTGTCAATAAATGTTCTTGAGACTTCCCTGGATGGATGACTCAGCGGATCCCATACTAACTTATATTTTTAAAAGAGCCAACCCATTTCGCAACACAGCAAATACATAGTAAACAAAATGTGACCGTTACGTATCACTGTTATAAACCATCTAAACAAAACAGATTCCTTCAGGGACACCATATGGAGATGGGATTCACCCCTAAATACAGCCAGAATGCTTTGATCGTTTTACACTGAGCTTGGGTTGGCAAAGACAAAGAGACGGGTAAGGTAAGATAGAATAATACAGGCCTGAGGATCCCGCTCTCCATCAACAACAATAAAATCCTCATTTTAGATCCTTAACTCTGCAGCCTGGCTCTCTCCACTGATTACCTTTTCAGCAGATAATGGTTTGTCCGCCAAGGACTGCTAATTATTTTAGATTGTGAGATTTCACTGTGATTAAATTAATTAAAACCTGTCTCCTGGCATCCTAAATAAAGTCTATGCCTCTCGGAGTTGAAGCAATGTTTTACTTAAATTGGAGAATGACTAAAGGGAGATTGGTATGTCCTTGCAAAAGAAAGACTCAGACTCTTGTAGCCTAATGTCATAATAAAAGGTGATAATCAACCAGAGTCGAGCTTTTCAGCAAGAGGGATGGCTTTAAACCTGAATGTTATCCTTGGCCTGGCCTGGCCTGTTCATTTCCAGATAAACATCTTTGTTTATTTAATGCTTACATTTATTCTAATGCTAATATTAGTATTATATTCCCATCCCCTTGGCCTCACAATAATATATTATGGAAAGATAATAGCCTGCCAAGATGGCTTTAATTGCTGTTAGAAATAACCAGCACATCATTAAAAAGAAGGGGGTGATAAATTTCTTAAGTCTTTATATTTTGCTCTGTGTTTGCTAACTTCAGTATGATCTCAGTATAATGGAAGGGGTAAACCTGAGGAAGCACAATTGTGAAACTGGATCATAATTTAAACGTTTCATGGGAACAGACGAAAGGTATTGTTCCTGAAATGAATGAACAAGTCACTTCAGGGAGAGATGGAAACACAGATAGATGTGACTCTTCCCCCTGATAAAACTCTTCTGGCCATTTGACACTTATTCGATTTGGGACGTATTTATCTTAGGTTGGTCACAAGAGGACAAAGAGCAAGGCTTAGAACTGTCATCTTGTACACTGAATTATCAGATATCATTTATATGTGGCAAGGAATCTGGGTGCAGCACTTGTTTGCTGGGATCAGATTTACTAGGTGAAATTCCCATGTGTCTGTGAATATGATTATCTTGAAGAGTAATTTATATGTACAGTCGCTGTCACCCAGTGACTCTGTCTTTGCTTAAGAATGCATATAAATTACGAATTAGAGGGAAGCGTGTCTGTAGAATTTTGTGCTTACACTGGGGACCTACGCAATTGAGCCTTATCGTAAACAGAACTGAAAGATCTGAAGATGTTTCCTGGTAAAGTGGGAAAGTATTGACCTATTCCTGCTTAGCAAGATGAGTTCTCTAAAGAGTAAATAGTAGGAAATTGGGATTGTCTTAATTTTGGAGGAATTACACCCAGAATGGAAATAAGTTTTTAAACCTTGTTCTTGTCTCTGAAAGTTTAGGAGATTAAACACAGACACCTCAGGGTCATAGATCCCTGCGTGTCCCATGCCCCAGCCAAGGAGGAAATCAATAATGGAGCAGGAACAGCTTTTCTTATAAACCCTCAGATGATCCTAGTCTCTAAAATGTCCCCTAATGACCCCTAACTCCCCTTGGGCATCCCTGTCCTTGTGTAATTTCATTTCATTGCATGAGACTGGCTTTTTTTTCCCCTGGTACTAGGGATTGAACTCTGGGGCACTTGACCACTGAGCCCGATCCCCAGCCCTATTTTGTATTTTATTTAGAGACAGGATCTTCCTGAGTTGCTTAGGGTCTTGTCAAATTGCGGAGGCTGGCTTTGAACTCAGGATCCTCCTGCCTCAGCCTCCAAGCGGCTGGGATTACAGGTGTGTGTCACCACGCCCGGCTAGGCTGGCCTTTGGACGAAGAGAATTGTAGAGCAGGGATAGTGTGTGACTTTCAAGGGTAAATCATGAATGTCATTGTGACTTCTGCCTGCTATCTTGGATTACTTCCTCTGGATGAAATCAGCTGCCACCTCATGAAGGTGCTCTTGGCATGTCATAGGGAATCCGTGTCGTGGGGCCTGCTGATAACAGCCGGGCCTAGCATGCCAGTCGTCTGCACGTACCATCTTGGAAGTGGATCCCCCAGCCCCCATCCTGCTTTCAGTTGACACAACACCCTGAGAGGTCCAGAGCCAGAACCACCCAACCGAACATCTCCTCATTCCTGCCTTTAGAAACTCCAAGAGACAATAAATACTTAGTGTTGTTTTAAGATACTAAATTTGAGATAATCCTCTGGCAACAGGTAACTGGGAAATGTTTTGAAAGTTGATCCCTGGAGGCTTCAATGAGGCTGGGAGCAGAGAGGCGTCCTACAGAGAATGTTCATGCCCTAGTGACTGTGACGGGCAGCTGGGCTCAGTACCCCCAGAAGCCTTTGGGTCCTGTGGGGGATGCACTTGCCACGGTCTCATGGTGAGAAGGGGAAGCTATGTCTTTTCCATGGACTCCTGCTTCTCCTGTGGAGTCATTGTGGCCTCAGAACTTGCAGGCTGCCTTACCCTTCGGCTCCCAAAGAATCAGAGAAAATCCTCAGCCAGGAAATGGTAGGTAGTGGAACTGGGGCCAGGGCTGTCAACCTGCGAGGGGACTGTCCAGCGAGGCTATGGGTGGGACTGGATAAACTGTAGGTGCATTATGGCTTGGGACATGGATAATATCTGCCACCTAGCCTCGCCGTCTTTGTTACTGTCCCCCTTTGAGCAGCCACTCCCAATCAATCAGAGTGGGCACTGGAGATGAAGTCCCCTTGTTTTCTCGGGTCTGGAATGTATGCGCCCCCCTCTTTGTTCTGTCCCCTCTGCTCAACACCACTTTCCACCTGGTGAATTCTTAGTTAACTCTCCCAAGTCAAAGGTCACCTACCCAGTGACCCTTCCCTAATAATATCCTCTTTGCCTGGAGAAGTTTGCCTCCCTCCCTCTCTTTGCTGATCCCCTATTATCAAGAGAGGATTAGAATCCTCTCTTTATGTTTTTTTTTTTCTGTCCCTAATTCTCCTGCCAGTTAATTTTTGCTCCTCTTTGCATTCCCAGTATGTACTCTGAGCTGTCCTATGCACTCTGGTATTTATTAGGCACCCTCAAAAAGTGAGCCAAATGAGCAAAGCTTGGGGGTTCGAGGAAACAAAAAATATGTACAACCCTCCAGGGTTCCAGAGAATTCTCTGCTTTAGAGAGGTAATCACAGATCCGTCTTAATGGGTAAAAGGAAAATATTGACATACTCTTTGATTTCTTGGAATTCTCTGTATGGAAGGAGTAAACCAAACGAGGGCAGCGATTCTGCTCAACTGGATTCGGGGACATGCAGTGTTAAGTGTCGATCCATCCAGTAAGCGAATTAAGTGGAATTTTCCCATTTGTTGTCTTCCTACTGTCTTGGTAGAGAAGCTCGTGCTTTTAAAAACCCAACTCTCGGTGGCCAACACACGCGAGCGTTAAGTGTGGCATGAGGTTTGGCTCCTGTTATTCAAGTTTGAAGGGTAACATTTTTTATCTGAAGGGAAAAAGTGACCAGTCTTATTTCAAAGCTGGCATTGTTTCTAAAAGTGCCCGGGGAATGTACCAACTGTGAACATTAACAGATGTCCTTCCTTTCGTCCTGATTTGACCCGGGTCTCTTACCCGTGCATGGTTCAGTCCCATAGAGAATTAGCAGGCGAGGATTGTCATCTTTCCCTTCAGGGCAGGAAGAGCAAAGAGAAGAAGATGCTTCATGTTGGCTTACTTTGTTTTGTTTTTACCCCATCCCAGACCCCCCCATCCCAGACTCTCCATCCCAGACCCCCATCTCAGACCCCCCATACCAGACCCCCATCCCAGACCCTCCATCCCAGCCCCCCATCCCAGACCCTCCATCCCAGCCCCCCATCCCAGCCCCCCATCCCAGCCCCTCTATCCCAGCCCCCCATCCCAGCCCCTCTATCCCAGCCTCTCTATCCCAGCCCCCCATCCCAGAACCCCCATCCCAGCCCTCCATCCCAGAACCCCATCCCAGATCCTCCATTCCAGCCCCCCATCCCAGATCCTCCATTCCAGCCCCCCATCCCAGCCCCTCTATCCCAGCCCCCCATCCCAGCCCCCCATCCCAGACCCCCATCCCAGACCCCCATCCCAGCCCCCATCTCAGCCCCCATCCCAGCCCCTCCATCCCAGCCCCCTCCCATCTCAGACTCTCCATCCCAGCCCCTCCATCCCAGCCCCCCATCCCAGACTCTCCATCCCAGACCCCCATCCCAGACCCTCCATCCCAGCCCCCCTCCCATCCCAGACTCTCCATCCCAGACCCCCATCCCGGACCCCCATCCCAGCCCCTCCATCCCAGCCCCTCCATCCCAGCCCCCCATCCCAGCCCCCCATCCCAGACCCTCCATCCCAGACTCCCATCCCAGACCCTCCATCCCAGCCCCTCCATGGCTTATGCTCAGGGCATCTACCAGTTACTGGACGTAGAGAAACCCTTTCTTGTCAGATGCCAGAAGTTAAGTGGATTTTCCAGGTGGCATTATGAAAGGTGCTAACAGATGTTGATTTCTACTTTGTCATTCATACGCTTCTGCAAAGCCACCTGATGTCCCTAGCCCGGCTTTTCTTTCAGCCTTTTCTCATTATACTTTAGCTCTGTTTTCTGAGATAAACCTTTGAAGAAACGTGAGAGCCCTTTTGGAAACCCAATGAGTAAGAAATATCTACAGCTCAGAAATATGCATTTGACCTTATTCCTCAGGCCCAGGGCCAGGGAAGGCAAACGCAGGTGCGAGGTATTTTTTTCTATGCTCTGAAAGTATAATATATTCCTTTTGAAATTTAGCCATGAATTCTCTTGTAATTATGTATACTCATAACATTTTCCACTGTGCTCTTTGTAAAAAATCCTTAAAATTTGGTGTTAAAAAATTTTGTTTCATGTCTGAAAACAGAATGCTTTTATTCATCCTGAAGGTGGATATAATAACTATAACCCTGTGCATCCAAATATTCTTTTTTGCTATTGTTACCTAGAGTAGAGACAAAGAATAAATAATGACAGTATCAGGCTTAGAATTTGCATTTTTTTGGAAGTGGTTTATGATGCATCTGATTATGAGTAAAAACATGGATTTTTAAAAAATTTCATTTCACTTCCGTTCTGACACTCCCTCATTTTATTGAGGCCTGATTAAATTAGGACCATAAGCAGTAACTGACTCTTCACAGCAGGGAAGAGCAGTATCTTGTCTATTTCTGAGGTTGCCCTTTTACACAGATGGTCCCACTCCCACCAGTTAGGAAATGACTGTGATAACATGAAGTGTCAAGGATATCTCTTATATTTGCAAGTGTTTTAGTCAGGTTTGTGCAGCTGTGACCAAAAGAATGGACAAGCACAAATTAGAGGAAGAAAACTTTATTTTGGCTCACTGTTTCAGAGGTTCAGTCCATGGTTGGCTGACTCCATAGCTCTGTGTCCAAGATGAGGCAGAACATCATGGTGGAAGTGTAGGTCTGAGAAAAACAGCTCAGAACATGGCATCCAGGAAGGAGAGAGAGAGAGAGAGAGAGAGAGAGAGAGAGAGAGAGAGAGAGAAGAGAGAGCGCTTTCTGCTCACCAGGGACAATATATGAACCCCAAAGGCATGTCCCCAGGGGCCTTCTTCCTAGGTATGGCTCTCATAACCTAATCATTTTACCCCTGAACATCCTTGCATTGTCTCACACGTGAACTTTTGGGGGACTCCTCATCTAAACCATAACAGATGGCCTAATGTCCTTTTCCCTTTCTTTGGAGAAACATCTCTTAACTCCAGTCTTCTCCATTCCTCACCCCAGATGGGAATGATTCTACTTTGAGGCTCTAGAGGTGGCCTTGAGACTCGTGCTGGACCAATTCAGGCTCATATTTCCCCAGAGCATAATGATTGGTTTGGAGATGGACACCTGTCCTATTTCAGGCTGCTAAATGCCTCCTGAGGACTTTTGCTGGAAATACGTCTTCAAGATCATAGATGTCAACAAACAAGCTGAGAGTCGTTAGTGGCCCACTTTTGGTACCAGATGCGGAGAGATCCTGCCCTCCAAATGCAGCAGTTCAGAAGAGCACTGAGCAGGGAGAGTCAGAAAGAGAGTCATTTGACAACCTCGTCCAGCCAGGAGCATCTGATCTTAGCCTTCCCTGTTAGGTGAGCAGGTCAGACCCTGGTGGGGTTATTGTTTAAGCTTTAGGAGCTGGAATCTGAATTAATACACAGAGCTGCCAGGAAGGTCCTTAGCTAAGTGGACCTTCTGCAGATGTGACAGGTCCTGGGAAATGAGGTGGGTAGGTTCATAGAGAAATGCCCTGCTATCACTCAAGTCTTTAACTTGAACTCCATGATTTCTTGCATTAATTTAAAAAACACTCCCCTTTATTTTGGCAGAGGAAGCCAGAATGAATGCAAGACAGGTTTTCAGGGTCTTGCCCTGCTCTGCACTAACTCAGGATCAGGTGCAGATTTGTCCCAGGGCTAATGCCTCCAAGTTTTCTGTGGGCTGCAGTTTCTTTGATGGTGAATCTTAGCTGGTAAATTCCAAATTGTTCTGAAGTGCACTCACATCTGGGGCAAGAATTAATACTGTAGGAGGAAGGAAATGGAATCATCTTAGTTTGGGATCTCTACCATATTCCTCTCTATGTCTAACATGCAAATAACCTTCTACCTAGTTTGTGTTGAAGATTTCATTTGAAAAAGAATTTTTTTAAAAAAAGTCATCTTCTTAAAAATGTTTGAAACCACTTAGGAGATCTCTAATCTTCTTTCCACCTTGTTTCTTGGATATGCTGGAGATATTTGTCCCCGAGATGATCATGTTCAAGGTTGCAGTGCACCGCCTGAGTCTTAGTTGAGCTCAACCTTCTGACTTGAACCTCAGGCTCTGTTCATGCCTTGAGCCAAAGACTGGTAGTTACAACCTTTTTCTCTTTTCCAAATGGAGGTTGTGCTTTCTTGGTAATGCTAAAGAACTACTTTATTGTATTGTGTATTGTATTTGTTTCTTTTTAAAGTAACTGAGTAACTTTTAAAATGACACAAATAGTACTCTTTCATGACAGAGATTTTAAAAAGTCATAGAGAGAAAGGGGTTGAATATTTTCCATGGTCCCATTATCCAAAGATAACTCTCCTACTGAAATCTCCCCAATAGCTTTCTGGTATTGTTTGGATAAGTGTCCCCAAAATGTCCATGTGTTGATGTGGTCACCACTTGTGGTGGTGTTGGGAGATGATAGGACTAAGTGGGATCAGTCATTGGGGGCATGCTCTCCAAGAGGGTGTTGGGATTTGCCCTTTTGGAAGTGGCTGGAGGTACATCTGACTGCAAGTAAAACAGAGAGGTCTTTTAATTCAGCGCCTCTTTCTGTCTCTGCTTTCCAGCTGCTATGAGGTAAGTAATTTTGCTTCACCCCGTATTCCCTACCAAGAAGTTGCATCTCACCGCAGGCCCCCAAACAACCCAGCCAACAGACTGTGGATGGAAACCTTTGACACCTTGAGCCCAAATCAGCTTTTTCCTTTATGAAGTTGATTCTCTCTGGCATTTGTGAGCGTGACAGAAAGCTGAGCAGCATGCTTTCTCCCTTGTGTTTGGAACCCACCCTCTCCTGAGCCTGCCCCACCCTCTCTACCTGGCCTAGGCTGAGCTCAGCCCCCCACGGTGCCTTGTGTTCATTGTGGCTTTTTATAATCTGCTGGGCTTCTTCTGGTTCTTTGAACCTTTGCTTTCACCGCTAGATGTGTGTACCTGGGTTTCCCCACCTTCTTCACCCTGCTCATCCCTCCCTGCACTGCAGATTTCTGCAGAGATGGCTCTACCTCTGGAAAAACTTCTTCTTTTCCCAGTGGATTCTTTGTTAGGCAACCACTTCCAGGGTATCCTCTGCTTTCCTGGAAGGTCACCACATTTTAAAATTACAACTTGTTTCTTTACCTGTCTTCTCCATGACGACCAAACTAGTTGATTCTTCTTTGTTTTTGTTGTTGTTTGTTTTTTTACCCATCACTCCATGCTTGGCTCTTGGCTGCTATTGTTATTCAACATAGATGACGGAATGGACCAGTGTTGATCCAACAACTGCATTTTTGGATACATTTCTTTGGTCTTCTTCCTTCCACTCCTCCTGAATTTCTTTAAGCTTGTGCCAATAGCTGAAGGTTCAATGTCTCTCTGGCACCATGTTACACAACCGATGTGGTGTGTGAGAGCCGTTTCCCATTTAAATCGCTGTCTCGGCCCTACCAGGGCATTAATTTTATCTGTGAGTCCCTGCTCTGTGCCACACACCATGCCGGGTGCTGGTTCATCAGCTCTGAGATGTTAAGGCCATAGAGGAAAGGGAGACTTGACCACTCTCTTCTTCCATATTAGAAATTGGAAACTTCTAGCAGGTAAGTGATTTCTCCAGGGACACTCAGCAGCTCAGCCTCTCACTTAGGATCTGAACAGAAACTGGAGTGTTTCTGAATTCAAGGTTTTCTTCCGCCTGGCCCTACTCCATTCAGGCAGCTGTAACAAAACACCATGAACCAGGCAGCTTAAACACAACAGGAGTTTCATGCCCATGGAAGCGTCCTCCCCTGGCAGAAAGGCAGCTCTCGGGAGCTTCTTTCATAAAGGGACTCGTCCTGTTCACTAGGACTTTGCTCCCTCTGTGACCTAATCACTTTCCAAAGGCTCCTCTCCTGGATATTATCATATCGGGGACTTGATCACAAGATGAATTTTGGGGAGCCACATTAAGACTATAACACCCTGATGAAGATTCCCTGGTTGGTGAACTCAGGCCTATTTTTTCTTCTTTTTAAAAAAAAAATATTAACTTACACATTTATTAAAATATCTTACTTCAACAGATTTTTTTAAAAATCATCTTTGGTCATAGGAGACAGGGAAACTCTGCCCCATTTCTTTTTTTAAAAACCAGTGTTTGTTAGTGTGTTGTAGTTATACATAATACCGGGGTGGATCGGGATACCGTCATACCCTCATGGAGGGTCACTGGCTCCCTTTCCTGTCCCCAGTACTTCCTCTTTCTCTCTCCTCTTCCCTCTCCCTTGACCCCTGCCTCTCCTCTACTGGTCTGTTTTCTTAGGGGTATTTTTGTTAGTTTCATTCATTCATTTCATTTATTTTCATTGGACTCCAACAAAATCAATAATAAAAAAAAACTTTAGGAAAAGGAAAGCTTTCCTTGCACTCCAACCACCTTCATTAGAGAGTGGAGCTGCCCGCGTTGCAGGTGCGGGTTCTGCCTGTTGTACCAGGGACGGTCGTTGCTGCTGCTGTTTTGGAAGGGGCGCTGGGGCCCGGGATGAGGCACCTTCCTTTACCAATGCTGGGTGAGGGTTTCCTCTCACTTCCAGGAAGTGGACATTAATTTTTTCTTAAAGACTAAGCCTTCCCTGTCCTCAAGGAAATGGCCACCAAACTTTTCCTGGCTGAATTTGTTGTCCCTTCTCACAGTCGTCACAGAGCAATGGTCCACCCAATGGTCCACTGCCTCCAAGTGGCAGCGGTGTGAGGATTTCCTGTGTGGGGAAGGGGCCTGGGCATGGGGGGTGGATGTGTCTTGTCTGCCCACCTGGGTGAAGGGCCTTGCTTTGGGCACCTTAGATTGGCCAGACTGGAAGGAAAACACAGGCTGTGTGGCCCAGACTCCCTCCCACCCCAAGGAGAACAGGCTGTCACCACGTGGCCATGAGTGAGCTCAGACACGGGGTCTGAAGATGAGTCGTCTGCCGCTCCAGGGAGCTCCAGGCCTTGGCACGACTTCATCTGCTCTTCTGCATCTTCCTCCCTTCACTGCGCCCCCCTCCCCCCATCTCCTCAGCCTTCTAGATTTTGCCTAATGTCTGGTCTTGACATGAAGTTCAGACAAGTGTTTATTTTTAATCAAAAAGCCCGCCACCCTCAGTGTTCTGTGAAGTCTAATTTTCCGGAAGAGTTGGGATGCCTCCCAGAGATAGGATGTGCTGGTCCCAAATGGCTGACCGCAAGTGACCTTGCGGCACTTGCGCAAGGACACGTGCCTTCCCTCAAAATGGCAGCCACCTGGGAAATCACGGTCTACCTCCCCACTTGCCTGCTGTTCTGCCCTGCAGGTGTCTGTTGGTACCTGGCACAGGGCCTGGAGCTCCATCCCATTTATGGACTGAATTAATAAATGTGTGCACAGAGGCCTGAGTAAATCAGAAGCAAAACCCCACTCACCTCTGAATGGGAAGATGAAGTGGAGAGGCCTAGATCCTTTAGGGGGAAGACTTGCCGTTTCTTATCTGAGGAGGATTCTAGATACACCCTGAGAAGCTGCCTCTCTGGGCCTCCCGCGTAGACGGGTCACCTTGCCAGCCCTGGACAGTTCACTTGGTCATGCAGTGCACAGGGGGAGTCTGGCTGAGGTGGCCTTTGAGACATTAAAAAACTCACTTCTCTCTGCTCTATCATGCTTCAACTCTCCTGTCTGGCTTTAAAATTTAGGTGACTTCAGGTCGTATGTAGCCGGGTGGCCCAACTAACCAATGAGCACATGGGGAATCGCGGGGTGGTACTGCTCTCCTAGCTGGAACCCATATTCCTTTATCTGTGCCTCCTGGTTCAGAATCTTTTCCTCTACATGAGCAAATGCTGTAGGAGGTCCCAGTGGGAAACAAATGAGAGAAGTTGCCAGGTGTAAGGGAGTGTTGGTGAGTGGGCAAAGCTGGGCACACACCCTATACAAAGGACAAACCTACATGTTAGCTCTGACCAAGTGCAGCAGGATGGAGGGAATGTCCAATGTCCATGGATTTTTGTGGGTGGTGCTGGGGATCGAACCCAGGGCCTTGTGCATGCAACGCCAGCACTCTACCAACTGAGCTAGATCCCCAGCCCTCAATGTCCACTGTTTTAGTAGACTTTTTTGCTGCTGCAACTAAAAGACTGGACCAGCACAACTGTAGAGGAGGAAAAGTTTATTTGGGGGCTCAGGGTTTCAGAGGTCTCAGTCCACAGACAGCAGGCTCCATCCCTCGGGGCTCGAGGGGAGGCAGGACATCATGGAGGAAGAGTGTGGTGGAGGGAAGCAGCTCACAGGGTGATCAGGAAGCAGAGAGAGACTCCACTCTCCAGAGACAAATAGAGACCCCAAAGCCACGCCCCCAATGCCCCCTCCTCCAGCCACACCCACCTCCTCCACCCACCACCCAGTTAATCCCATCAGGGGTCCATTCACTGGTTGGGTTAAGGCTCTCACCACCCAGTCATGTCTCCTCTGGACCTTCCTGCACCGTCTCACACGTGAGCTTTTGGGGTCATCTCACATTCAAACCATAACATCAGCAAACCTGCTTCTTTTATTAAAGTCTGAAATCTGAGTAGGGAAAAATTTCAACTTTTCTGTTTTGGCAGCATTTTATTTTTAAATTGAAAATACCACAGGCACTGAGTAGAACATGTATTTCTACTGAATTGCTCACAGCCTTTTACAGGAAAGTTCTTTTCTATACCTACTCCTGAACTTGACCATGGAGCTGGGATACACGGTGATGTTCCAGGTCATTTGACACTAACGATCTTCTCTATAACCAGCGTCTGAGGATAATTTCCTTTCGAAGTATCCTCATGTGAATCTAAAGTTCTGATTGCAATGCAACTCCTGCCCTTGCTGTCTGAATGTGTTTTATTATGAGAAATGGATTCAGTTACCTTTTTGTCTCTTTGGGAGTAGCTGAGTTAGTGGTCAGGAATGTAGTTTCTAGAAATTTTCTGTCTTGGGCAAACGGCTAAATCTCTCTGTGCCTCAGTTTCTTTAAGTACCAAGTGGAGATTCTAACAGCAGCATCTACTTTGTTGTGCTGTTGCAAGGATGAACTCAGGTAACCACAAATTGCTTTGTGATAGTAGGAGGCACAAACTAACCTCGGTAGTTTTGCTACAATTGGGATTAAATTTTAGCATTGCTAGTGAAATTTGCTTCTCTTTGGATCCACCATGGGTTGTGTCCTTCAGGGGAATGGCAGCTGAATGAGGGTCATGTCCTCTGCCCTTTATAACCTGTAAGAAGATGAGGGCCAAGGATGAAGAATCTTTATCCCCAGTCTTCTCATTTGAGTGTGCTCCTGTGGGAATCAGAAAGTCCAGGCTGGAGGATCATTAACCAAAGAGAAATGATTGAACTGAGAAAGGGGTTTCGAGACCCTACAAACGTATCTTTGGAAGTCCCGAAATAGAGCCCAGGCTGATTTAAGACTAGGATCTCTCTTACGCTAGCATGCCACCTACCTGTGATCTGAGCACCAGCGTGCCATTATAAACAGCAGCCTGGGCAGCTCTGGTTGGTATTGGGCTCTTGGGTGTTCTCAGAGTTTCTACTAAGAAGTTCTGATATCTTTGGAGTCATTTTCTAATACCACAGATTTTTCTAGCTTTAGACCTTTTCATGATCATCCTCTTGTGCCAACTACACACCATCTTAAAGTGTGCTTTTTCTAGCTGATTGAACTGGCTGGAACAACTTGTTCAAATGAGAAACCGATGTGACTCTATTTTTGAGAAACCAGCCTCTACCTTAGAGCAAAGCCTGTCCAAGGAAGGGGGTGTGACCCTTGTGCTTGGAAAGACTCACAGAGCACTCCTAGGCACATACCCACCCTGCTGAGTTGTTTATCTACAAATAACAGGAGACATCTGCTGCGCCAGGTGTCCCTGACTCAGTCAGGCTAGGTGGGGACCCATAGCAACCCCTAGCAACCACCAATCAGCATGAGACAGGGAAAATACCTGGGATGCCAGATGACCCCCCAGTAGTTTATGGTGTTTGATAACATGTTGGGAAACCATGTAGTTCAGCATGTACCCCCCTCATGGCTTAAACCAGTCAGTTCAAAGGAATCCCCCTCTTGTACTGACCAATCACCCCTACCCAACTTGTTCCCGCCAGTGAATGTGCTAATCCATGTTAAGAGTTGTTGTTTGACTTTCCTGCAATGTGAAATGATTTACTGGGTGATGTTGTGATGCATAGAGTATCCCCCCAAAACCTATAAAATCTCACTGAACCAAGGACGGGGGCTCACTCCCTGGGACCTCTGCATCGGGAACAGTTGTGAGTCTAGGCTCGAGCCTGCAATAAAGACTCTCATGTGATTGCATCATATTCGGCTCCTGGAGGTCTCTGGGGTCCCACGAATCTGGCATGACACAAGTAGTGGAGTAAAGCATTTCAGTGTAGACAGGGGCGCTTCCACCTCCTCTTCAGACATTTACGAGAGAAGCCACAGAACCTAGGGAGGCCTTGAACGTGGAGGTCTGACGGCCCCAGGATGTCACGATGTCCGAGGTGGGGGATCTTGATGGATGACTGTGGCACAGCCCACACCTGGTCTCCTCTGTCTGTTGGAGGAACGTGCGTGCTGTTGGGTGGTTTCTACAGGTAAGGAAGGGGAAGACAAGCAGAGGCCCCTGGGCTCCCCATGGACCCCTTGGGGCTCTCTTCCACTGCTGTCTCTGCCAGGCCACTTCTACCGGGTGGACCTTTCACTGGCCTTTGAAGGCCTCGGGAGACCTGATCTCCGTTCTACCCCTCCCTCTGCTCAGCAGCATGACCTTACTGCCACTTCTGCTTGAGGTTTAGTGGCTTCTTTGGAATTCGGGACTCTTAGAGGGGTTCAGCCATCCTTCTGACTTTCATCTCTGATGAGTGGAAAAATGGAGCCTGATTTCTCTATTTCAAATCTGCTTTTCCTTGAAAGACGGTTTCCCTCTCTTGAGTGAAAGAAGAGCGACTTGCTCATCATCTCCTGTCCCCTCCCAGGAGTTTCTAAAAATCAGAGACGGTTTCTTCAGCCCTTCCTAGCCTTGCAGTGCACAGAGCATTTCAGGTGACAGCTAACGGGAGACAGACTCTATTGTCTCTTTTATTTCTGTTCTGTCACTTGGTTCAGAGTTTCCCCTTGCTTTGGCTCCAGGTCTCCAGGCGGTTTCTCATCCATCCCAGGTGCCAAACCTTAAAAAAAACGTGGTTGTGTGGTCAAAACGTGTCCTACTGGAACGGCCTCCCCTAGTGCGGAGTGAGCGCAGGGCTTGGCGGACCTGTGTCTGGATCAAACTTTGGTTTCTGAAATTCAAAGCCCTTTCCATCTCTGTGGGTAGGGCTCAAGAACTTCTTCACAGCCCGGCATCCACAGGATTCAGCCACCCCGTCTAGTCTAATGCTCCTATCTCCATCGGAACATGACAAGTTCTTGGTAGCTGGGAGTTTTATTTGAAGTTGTGATAAGAGCCGACTTTCATGTTTACTGCTGATAAAGGGATTTTTTTTTTTACTAATGCAGCCCTGGAAACGCTGTCCGTTTACCGACGCAGCCTTGGAAATCCTTTGTAAGCCGAAAGGAAAATAACACTCCCTTGGTCTCTGGACCCTGGTGCCTGGAAAGTCTCCATTCAAGGCCTTAAAGCAGCACGGGGGCCAACACACTCCTGGGGGTGTTCTATCCTGAGTTGTCCCACCCACCCCACGTGGCCGTGGAGCCTCTGGAGGAAGACTCATGGACAAGAGAAGGTCGGTTGTTAAGGCTTCTGCTAAGTTCGTGAATTCGCCTCTTGTTCTTTCTCTTTGGGCTTTAAATCCGCCTGGAAAGTTTAATAATAGCGGCGATAATGACATTTTTGAACTTTTATTACGTGCTGTGTGTTTTAACACGCATTGTCTCTTTAACCTTCAACTCCAACTTCAGGGGTTGGAGTTGTTGCTGGAACCCTCTCTTTTTATTGGAAAAGAGAAAGAAAGGAAATCGCCCAAGATCACACAGAGAGTTGGAGTTGCAGCTTGAAGGGCAACCCCTCCCACCCCCCGTGTGGGTGGGGACTGTGGGTCTCCAAGGTGACTCAGCACTCTCTCTCCCCCTTGATGGTGGACGGTCTCATGGGACCGATGTGATTTTCCTAAGGAGACCAGAACAAACTGCTGCCGATCGATCGGGTATTTAGAGCAACAGGAACGTTTTCTGTGGCAGCTGTGTGTGTTCGAAGTTGCTTTTGTCACTTTTGTGCTGTGCCGTGGGTAGACCTGACAAGAACGGGAGGAATATTTACCTTGGCTCATGGTTTCTGAGGTTCAGTCCAAGGTCTGCCAGCTCCACAGCTCTGGGCCCGAGGTGAGGCCGAAGGTCATGGCAGAGGGGCCTGGCAGAGGGAAGCAGCTCAGGACAGGGCAGTCAGGAAGCAGAGAGAGCTCTGCTCACCAGGGGCCAAACACAACTCCAAAGGCACAGCCCTGGTGCCTACCCCTTCCAGCCACCGTCCTGCCTGCAGCTGCCCAGTTCGTCCATGATCAGATCCCAACTCTAATCATTGAATCCTTTCACTTCTAAAAACTCTTGCATCGTCTCACACGTGAGCTTTGGGGGGCACAGCACATGTAAGCCACCGTGGGGGTCTCAGGTCAAGGTGTCCACCGGGCCAGGCGCTCCTTGAAACTTGTAGGGGAGGACTTTCTTGCCTGCTTCTGGAGCACGTCGGCCCTTTTCTTGGCTGGTAGGTGTCTCGGTCTCCCGCCTCCACACGACCTTGTCTCTGTGGCCCCTGGCTGCACCTTCCCCCAGGCACAGCCGTCCTGTTGGCTGGGAGACCCACCCTACTGCTGTGCATCCTCCTGTTAACGACCATGTTGACCATCACCCGATTCCCAGAGGAGGCCCCCTTCTGAGGTCCTAGGGTTGGGACCTCAGTGTAATCTTTTTTAAGAGGACACCATGTGACTCAAAAAAGGAGCCTATTTTATTTTGTTAGTCCTGGGGCCTTTTTTTCTCCCCCGAGCTCTTTTATAAGTTTGCAGTGAGATTTTCTGGAGTCAGATTAGAATGATGGAATGAGCACAGCACCTAGAAGCAGAGGCCTGGCTTCCAGTCCTGAGGTCTCATCCCTCCAGGCTTCGTCTCCCCATCTGGGAATTGGGGGTGACCACAGCAAGAGCCTAGTGTCCCCTTCCTCTCCTCTTTTCCTGGCAGAGGCCTTGCTAAGTGATGGAGAATGGACACTGTGGCCAGTGCAAGGCCACTCTCTCTGCAGCCTGGGCCTGCCAGGGTACAGCCCTTTCCACAAGTTGCATGTCTCCCAAGGACATCTTGGTATTGCAGGACGTCGACTTCTGGGTAGCTTAAGGGAGTAACAAATAAAATAAATTTTATTTATTTACTTCTTTTGGTACTGGGGATAAAACCACTGAGCCACATCCCCAGTCCTTTTTAAAAATATTTTATTTATAGATGGGGTTTCACTGGGTTCCTTAGGACCTTGCTGTTGCGGAGGCTGGCTTTGAACTTGCGATTCTCCTGCCTCAGCCTCCCGAGCTGCTGGGATGACAGGCGTGTGCCGATGCGCCTGGTCTTAAATGAACACATCTTAATTGCAAATGCAGCTCTTCTGTAAATAGTTTTTGCTTTTACAGACTTTTCCCCAGGTTTGTGGTAATCTTTCCCCTTGTGTTGAGTTCTCAAGGTAAAACTTATTTTCCCATTATGATTATGCCAAGGTCTGAAAACGTGTGGAATGACTAGATAGAGGGAGGAGGAGGATTTAATAAGTGTGTGTGTGTTTGATATTCAGCCCTGGATTAGGCTACATTTCAATGTGAATAGCAGAAAGTCTACAAATAACAGTGGCTTACAGAAGGTACCAGTGAGTTTCTTTTTACATTTGAAGAGTTGGAGGAAGTCCATCTGGTGGTCTGTGGCATCAGAGAACAGGATTTCTCCTTTCCTACTTCTCTGTCCCCTATAGTTTCCTTTCCTGTGGGTATTTCATGATCCAAGATGGCTCTTACCTCCAGCCCTGACATCCATATTCTGATGAGCAGTAAAGATCAGCAAAGGGCCCTTGCTTTGGGGGGGGAACTCCTAGAGGTTTTGCAAACTGTCTGCTCACGTTCCCTAGTGGCTACTTAGTGGCAAGGTCATAACTAGTTTGGAAGGGGTTCTGGGAAATGTAGGTTTTTATTCCAGGTTGCCTGTGCATGGCTAAAAACAAAACAAAACAACTGTCCTTTATGGAGAAAAGGGTAGACGAGAATAATTAGTAGCCTCTGCTTTAAGTACCACGCCCCAGAGCCAAGTGGGATGCTGAATAATTGGGGACTGCCCCAACCTGCCTCTTTTCTCTGGCATCTGTTTGCCTTTCCATGCTCCTATTTAGTCATCGCTTTGTGACTGTCCCAGTCTCTACTAGGCTCCTCTCAGGTCTCCCGGGCCCTCTTTCCTAGGATCAGTCTCCACTCTGCTGTCCCTCCTTTCTCCCGACTTCCTGTTCGGCACAGCCTCGATTCCTGCTTGGGTTCTGCACGCCCAGGTGCTCTGCCCTGGTCTCCTGCGGGGGTGGTTCTATGGCCACCTACTCTGGCCAGACTAGGCTCCTTGTCCTCTGAGCCCTGGGTGCCTTCTTACTACACATGAAGATTCACGTCTGGATCTCAGATGGTCTCTTTTCTGCTCTGGACTGTAGAGACTGTGCCCAGCACATGATGGACCCTTACGAGATGTGAGCTGAGTGAAGGAAGGTATCAGTATGTAAATGATCTGATAAAAAAACACTAAAGAATTGGACTTGGGTGATGGTACAAAAATCGATAGTATATGGATGGGGTACCAGCAGGCGGCTGAAGAGTTAAAGAGAAAATTCGAGAGAGAAGCAACCTAATGAGTGAAAGTGTCTTTGTGGAACATTTCATTTTTCTTTCTACCTCGAATGTGTGTGTTGTTTACATTGAGCTTAATCGTCCATTCAGTCTCCAAACTAGTGAAAATAGTTGCTTTCTTTTAGTAATCAATTCATTTACTGGTTAGCTTGAGGGTTTTTCTAACTGGCTGTTTGGGGCTCATTTGGATGGGATCATGTGAATGAGTGGGGTGCTATTCTGGGGTCACCCTATGCAAATGGCTTCCCTCCTGGTACATCAGCTTTTCTCATTTAGAAAGGGGGACAATAGGAGCCCCTGTCTCCTAGGGCTGTTTGGGTTTGAATGGGTCAGGCGGCACTTACCAATCTTCCCTAACTCAGGTGTTCAATAGAGCAGAGTTTCATGCCTCACTGACATAAAATCTACTGGGAGACAGGTGACACTCCAGGCGAGGACAATATGTTCACGGACACAGCTGTGTTCTAGGTCACCTCCATCTTATGACATAGCCATTCAGTGTTCAGCTTTCAGGAAAGGGGAAATGTTAACATCTTTAGCAATTAGAGAAATACAAATTTAAACTACTCTGAGATTCTGTCTCACTCCTGTCAGAATGGCAATTTTCAAGAATGCAGGCAACAATAAATGTTGGTGAGGATGTAAGAGAAAGGCACACTCCTACATTGCTGGTGAGACTGCAAATTGGTGCAATCACTATGCAAAGCCCTATGGAGATTCATCAGAAAACTTGGAATGGAACCACCATTTGACTCAGTCAGCCCTCCCCAGTTTATACCCAAAGGACTTAAAATTAGCATATTACAGTGCTGAACCACATCAGTGTTTATAGCAGCTCAATTCAAAATAGCCAAGCTGTGGAACCAACCTAAATGCCCTTCAATGGATGAATGGATGGAGAAAATGTGTTATATATACACAATGGAATATTATTCAGCCATAAAGAAGAATGAAATCAAGGCATTTGCCAGTAAATGAATGGAACTGGAGACTCTCATGCTAAGTGAAATGAGCAAGTCCTAAAGAAGCAAAGGCTGAATGTCCTCTCTGATATGCAGATGCTAACCCACAACAAGGGAGGGTGGGGAGGGGAATAGGAAGGACAGTAGAGTTAATCAGACATAACTTTCCTAGCCTTGTATTTGAATACACAACCAAGATATCTCCCTATCATGTACAAACACAAGAATAGAGTCCTAATTAGAATAAGTTAGACTCCTTGTATGTATAATCTGCCAAAATACATTCTACTGTCATGTATAACTAAAAAGAACAAATAAAAAAAAAAAAGAGTGCGGGGAAAGGGGGCCATCATCCCCAGCTTAACGGTAATCCTCAGCGGGAGGGGCCTGTGTCACAGCTGCTCAGAGCTGGCCAGTCAGGTCAGAGCTAGTCCCTTGGCCCCACCTAGCTGCAAGAGAGCAGGGACACGCAGGAGACACGTGGCTTCTCAGCCTGGAGGAACTTTGAGGAGTGAATGGCGATGGGGATGGCTTCTGATAGATGTTTCCAGCAGGTTGCGCCCCAGAGAAGTGCGTGTGACCTGCTGCATAGAACAGACGGAACCTCAAGGGCCAGAGAAAGTTGTCACAGAGGAAGGTGTGGGGATTTGTAAAATAGGAACAAATGTTCCCCAGGTGTCACAATGTCCCAGGTGAAGGGGTACAAAAACAAAGAGGCAGACCTGAGACTTCTCACGAGGGACCGTCTGGAATATGAAGTTGCTGGACAAGCAGGTGGCCTCCAACCCCTGCAGTGGCCGGGTTCCAGGCCCCACCTGGCTGTCCCTCCCCATCCCTTCCACCTTCCACACTCTCGATCCCAAAGGAAGAAGGACTCCGTCTGCCAGGCCACGGACACAGAGAGCCGGCCTTCCACCAGCTGCAGCCGCGCCTCCTCGGACATCCTTGTGCCCTGGGTGATCAAACTATGGAGAAATGGCTTGGGGACAAAAATATCATCTTGGTATTTTTTTTGGACACTTTGATCTTCCTGTCATTCCCTAATAGCTGGCAGGGTGGGGGGAGCGCGATCTGGGCCCCCACCTCATCTATTTAAGTTAAAGAGGCCTGGGAGGAGACCTTGGGTTGGTCTCTTCATGGGTGGTTTTCCACGTTTTCAGAAAGTGAGCCAATGTCATGGGGACTGTGTCCCTCTTTGTCTCTAGGGAAACCCTCTGGAAGTGCTGCCGCCGGCGATTGATTGATTGACTTACCTATGGTAGAAACCATGGATTCTGGATGCTGCAGCAGTTGGTTTCTCCCTGCAGGTCCCGTGAGCCATGTCGGGACGGGGCCTCATGCTCTTCCAGGGTGTTCTAAAGGCGAGTCTCTCAGGCTCTCCTGAGAAGCAGGAGAAAGTCCAGAATTGGTGGAGGACTCGAAGGTGACGTCTGGTTTTCGAGGCACCCCGCTCAGACCACGAAGCTCTAAGCTGAGTCTCAAGGAACTCTGGAAAAGAGGAGACCCCCGCCCCCGCCCCCACCCAGGTGGAACACGGCAGCTCCCAGTATGGCGTGGGCATCCTGGGTGAACCTTTTGAAGACTGGTTGGTGAAAAGTGAAGACTGTTGTGGCATTAGCCCAGGGAACTGGGATTCTGGGGCTTTCTTTCTATATTCAGGAATAGTTTCAGGTGAAAGGAATCAATCATGGCTGTGCCAAGGTATAGGCACCTTACCTAGTGTTGAGAGCCACAGCCAAAGGGGCCCCAGCAAACTTCCAGCTGCCCGCTGATGATTGGCTCACAGAGGCCCCAGCAACATCTAGCTGATTGGCTCCTCTGTGGTGATGTTCATTGGGCTGTTTCCCCGCCCTTCAGACTGCCAGCTGATGATTGGCTCACAGTGGCCCCAGCAACATCTAGCTGATTGGCTCCTCTGCGGTGATGTTCATTGGGCTGTTTCCCTGCCCTTTCAGACCACGGAGCTGCTCATTGGGGGACTTCTTTGGCTCCGCCCATGCAACCCAGCCAATCGGCCTCAAGAGCAGGAGGATTATGGGAGGTGGAGAGGCTGGTGTTAGGGTGAGAGGCTTGTGGGAAGCCAGTGGTGGCAGTTGGGCTCTGAGGGCTTTTCCTGAGGAGCTGTTTTGTTTGGCCTGTGTGGTTCTAAAAATAAAGTTCGTTTCTTTTGACAAGTGGCTCCTGAATTGTGCCCAGCCAGACTGCGGCACCTTACCTAGAAAAGGAAAAGCTGCCGTAGGAACTCCTTTGGTGGGAAGACCTGCCCCTCTCCACCCAGCTGGATGGAGGAGCCCTGAGAGCAGGTCTGGCAGCCGGGAGGTGTGGGGGCTCCTGCTATCCCTCTAGTGGTCTGCGCATCTGAGTTCCTGGGAAAAGAGAGCGGGGACGGGGTTCTAACAGGCCCAGAGAGAGCTGACTCTATCCGATGCCCACGGGAGCAGAGAGCTTAGATGTCATCAAAAAAAAAAAAAAAAAATACCCTGGCTTGCCCCAAAGATTGATGATAAGAGAAGAAAGAAAAGGGAAAGACCTTTGGAAAGTGCTTTGCCTTGATCCAGAGGTGATTTATTTACTGTTTAACATGACCAGGGGTGCGGAAAGGGTTTACTGGGCTGGCTGGAAGGGGGGTGTCTCAGACTTGGCAATCAGTTGGAGGCTTAAGACAGAGTTTCCTGAACCTCAGTGTGTACAGAAGTAAGGATTAACCTGCATCGTGTGGGAGGGCAGGCATCTGGGGGCTGAAGGGCCCAGGTACTGTGATACAGAATGTGGAAGACAGGAAACTCGACCCAGGGCAATGTCAAAAACATCAGGAGCCAGGTCTTCGAGCCGGAGTAGGTCTCCCTCCCACATCTGTGTACTGAGGGGGAACCAAGCGTATGTTATTTGACTTAATCCTCAGCAGTGCATGGGACAGTTAAAGTCACTGGGTCCATCTTGTAGCTGAATGGACCGAGACTCAGAGATGTTCTGGGACAAGAGCACCCAGCTGATCCTCGAGA
This sequence comes from Urocitellus parryii, assembly GCF_045843805.1. Classification (NCBI taxonomy): domain Eukaryota; kingdom Metazoa; phylum Chordata; class Mammalia; order Rodentia; family Sciuridae; genus Urocitellus; species Urocitellus parryii. Next base: position 162,686,540 of record NC_135533.1, read on the forward strand.
TCCCTGACTAACTCAGGGCTCAGCCTCTGAGCCGCTCCCTTTGCTCAGGGAATCCTGGGAGATAGGGCCCAGGCACCACAATCCAGGTGGACACGTGTCCTGCCTCAGGCCCAGGTTCAAGGGCCCGAGTACGTGTTGAACACCACGCTGTTTCCTGTACACATTCCTTGTTTCTATCCACTCGGGCAACACAGGCTTGTGGTTAGAGGTGCCGTTTCCCGGGCTGGGCAGCCTGAGTTCACATCCGAGCCTGGCAGCGGAGATCTCTGATGTTTCAATTTCCTCATGTTTTAGTGCCACCTCTGGCCGTACAGCCACTCAGTACTTACAACTATCATGACAGCCTACTTGCTCACAGTTCTGCAGACTGGTCCGCGCTTGGCTGGGGTGGCTCAGCGTTGAGTGGCTCTTCTCTGCTCCACGCACCCCCTGGGAGTGCTTAGCCAGAGCTGGGGAGGGTGGGCTCCAAGTGACGTCACTGACAAGCCTGGGGGTTCCACCGGGATGGATGGAGCAGTGGGAACTTGCTGACCCTCTGGGTTTCCGTGTTCTCCTCATTGCACCATCTAGCCCAGTCTTCTTGGTTGGATCTCAAGAGGCCAAAAGTAGAACCTGTTAATTTTTTTTTGGGGGGGGGCGGGTACAAGGGTGTACTGGAGTTTGAACTGGAGTTTGAGCTCCATGTTCAGATTTTTTAAAAGACATTACTCTTTTTTGTTTGTTTTTAGATAGAGTCTGGCCTGACACTTGGGATCCTCCTGCCTCAACCTCCTGAGTCACTGGGATGACAGGTATACACCCTAACACCTGACCAGAACCTGCCAAGTCTTAAGGTGGGGACCTGGAAGTAGAGATCACATAATATCGCCTCTGCTGCTTTTTATCGCTCAGAGGTAATCGTGAGGCAAGCCTCAGGTGAAGGGCTACAGAAAAGGACTGACTCCATCTCCTAGTGAGGAGACGGGCATGTGCAACAAGAATAGGGATGGGGGTCGAAGGAGCCTTTTTTTTTTTTCCTTTGGTGCCAGGAATTGAACTCAGGGGCATTCAACCACTGAGCCCCATCCCCAACCCTATTTTATATTTTATTTAGAGACAGGGTCTCACTGAGTTGCTTAGCACCTTGCTTTTGCTTTGAACTGGAGATCCTCCTGCCTCAGCCTCCCGAGCTGCTGGGATTACAGGTGTGCACCATCGCGCCCAGCTGCGGGAGCCTTTTTGGCAGAAGTGGACCTGGTCCATGTCCACGTGATTTACCTCAAGCAGAGTAAATAATCCTTCCTCATTGAGTTGTTGAGGTCAGTGGTTCATATAATCCACTGCTTACTCCTTGCAACAACTTCATGAGCTATCAAGAGAAAAGTGTAATGAGTTGTAGACTCAGGGATGTGATTTTGAGATGGATGTGTACCAGTGCGTATTTAGAGCAGGGTATGAATTTGCTGATTTGATGCTCATTCTAAGCCAAGTGGGCGTGCTAATGTAAGAATTTAAAACACTTACCAGTTAGGCAACATTCGGTATCCTTCAATGGCAAGGGCACACTAAACTTCTACAGCTAGTTCATTTCTTGGACGTTATCTCCATCCAAATTTGATTCCCAAGAGAGTCTGAACAAATTAGTCTAAGAATGAATTTGCTATTTGAAATGGGGCCTACCTGCCTAACAGGTCGGGAATTTACAAAGGCTCTTCTTACCAGTGGTTTTGTGGGCAGTGGAGAATCTTTCCTGTCCTGCGTGTTTGACAGTGTCACAGCCTTATTATGTGTGTTCTAAACACGTGGACCTGGTCCTCGTCCACAACCTTGGCTTCTGAGATTTATCATGACTTCTGACAGGGCTCCCAGGAGTCACAAGACCCTGGATGGAACCATCTGGGTACTTGACACATCCAGGAAGCTAAATCTATCGACTCCCATGTCATCTCATGGATATGAACAGACTCCTTCTTTCCTGTGTGAAATCCTACAAAGCTCTTGACTCTGAACGTTTCCATGGCCTACTCCTTGGCCACCGAGTGGAGCATGCCCCCCTCCAGGCCACCTCTGTGGAAGATACCCTGTGACTCTGGCTTCAGGGAATTCAAGCGGTCACCCTTGGCAGAACCGAGGCACTTTATTCCTAAGCAGGCAGTGAATGAGGTAGGGAGGCCAAACACGGACGAAGAGTCAGTGAGTGTTTCCAGGGCTTTCCCCAACATGGGCAGGGGCACCAAACACCATATGTAACAGGTAGTTAAAAGACTTCAACATGGTGGCAGAACTAACTGAAGACTCATTTAAAGTCCATGAAAAAGCCGGCCACAATGGCACAGGCCTGTCATCCCAGTGGCTTGGGAGGCTGAGGCAGGGGGATTGTGAGTTCAAAGCCAGCCTCAGCAACTCAGCGAGGCCCTAAGCAACTCAGGGAGACCCTGTCTCTAAATAAAATATAAAATAGGGCTGGGGATGGGGCTCAGTGTCTAAGTGACCCTGAATTCAATCCCCAGTACAAAAAAAAATTCCATAAGAAACATTGACTATCACTATGGTTTTGGGGTGAATTATAGGTAATTTAAATCATGTCCTGTTTTTATCTTCAGTCCTTAATATCTTGATCAGATTAGGCTCTGCTTTTATGCTCCCATCGCTGTAGCATGGAGCACACTGTATTGTATTTGCTTACCCTCTTGATTTAATGTAATTTTTAACACCAGCGAAAGAGAGAGAGAGAGAGAGAGAGAGAGAGAGAGAGAGAGAGAGAGAGTCCCTGAAGCACAGTGACTTAAATAAGGTGGAGGTTTTATTTTTCTCTTACAAAACAGTCTGGTAATGGAAAGTCCACAGTTACTGCCTTCCTAAGCGAGGGGCTTCTGTCTCTGGGTTGGACTTGGACGTGGTTGGAGTTACTGTCATCTCTCAGCCATGGAGGGGGGAGGAGAAGCAGCTCTGCCCATGTGATCATAATCCGGACGTTGAATGCCTCATTGCTGCCCTTAACCCCTTGACCAAATTCAATCACGTGTCTACAGCTGAGTAAAGGAAGTTTGGGGAAAATCGTCCAACAAGGCAACCATGTTCCTTTGAGTTGATGGTACAGATTCTGTTATTAAAGCATAAAAGAAAGCAGACAGTACAAGGCGGTTAGCAACTCACGTTCCTCGTTACACCAGGAGATCCCTGAGGGCCAATATTTTTATTCCTTTGGCGCAAGCAGGTACTCAGTAAGTGCCTGTTTTTTGATTCAAACAAAGGCTACTTGTAGACTTTTCCTGGATGTGCATGGATTGACCAACACCTTCACTTCTCAGCTTATGCAATGTGGCCATTCATTCATAGTTAGCAGATATTTCTGAAGACCTCGCTACGTCCCAGGTACTTTGTGAGGCCCTGAGCATGTAGCAAAGAAGGAGAGCAACAGAATCCTTTCCTTCCAAGATCAGCCTCCAGCAAGAATGACAGACATCCAATAAGTGCCTCCAAATAACGAAGAATTTTAAAAGCCTCGTGTCATCAAAGTACAAGACGCTATGGAAATGTATAATACAGAAGCCAGCTCATTTGGCAACTCGACTCTCAATGCTCCCCGAGAACGTACCTGTTGAAGTTCAGTGAGTCAGTTCATGGAGCTGGTGCTTCCTGAAGATCCTGGAGCCTCCTCACCAGCTCTGGACTGCTCACCTGTGAACTGCTTCTACACAAGAGAGAAAGAACTTGAGTTTACCTTGTGGAAGTCACTGTTAGTCTGGATGTTCCATGACCAGTAGAGGAAGGTTCTCTCAGCTGCTACAATAGATAAGGGCCCACATTTCATGGACCTTATGATCTGTGGGGAACAAGTAACCAACGTGGAAGAGAAAGACCGCTTACAGGTTAGCACTGGGAAGAAAATCGGCCTGGGGGGCTCCTTCAGATTGAGGCTTCAAGGTCTCATCAAGGATGTGACAGTTCAGGTGTTTCCTGATGTGTGTGTGTGTGTGTGTGTGTGTGTGTGTGTGTGTGTGTGTGTGTAAGAGGTGTGGCAGTGGGCAATGTGGCAATAAGAGTACCATGACAGATAGGGGACTTGTCCCCCACTTTGGACAGGGCAAAAGAATAGGAGATAAAGTTCTGGGTTTATGGTGGCTTTCTAAAATCACTCAGTATATTCTCTGAATTAACTGCACAAAACACCCTCTAACATATAAACACCAGCAGAACAATCTCACATAGGAGCCCTGGGGGACATGGACTTCTTACACTTCCTGTAGCAGTTACCAAAAGTGTTCCTCTTGCCTCCGGTCCCAGGGGAAGTCTGCCCTAAGCCTGAACCAGTGACCAAAGGTGAGCTCATTTGTGTTTTGTGTAAGGACAGATGGTGGGTCATCCAGTCAACTTCCATTTGTGAACCATAGGTTTTAGACTAAGCACGGTGGCCTTACTCCACATTAAAGCTGAGGAACCTTTTGGAAAGTGTTTAATAGATGCTTGGGAAGAGAAAGCAATGATTTTCCCACAGAAAAGTTGTACTTTGCCCAGCCCGAGGATGCTTTTCTTAGCATTCTGAAATGGAGAGTTTTGCTGTTGACCGTGGGTCATGTTTAGAGTAGTCAGCGTGTTTGGCTCACCTCTCCTAAGTTTCTTTCCCCCTTCCTTCCCTTGTCCGATTCAGTGGGACTGACCGGCAAAGATGCTCTTTTGAATGACGGGGGACCAAATGTGGCATAAGCAACGTTGTCCTTTGGACAGAATGAAACAGATACTTCACTTCTCTCTTCTCCTAGTCAACAAGAACTGCATAGGGCCCATCACCTCCGGAAGGAGATTCTGGATACCTGCGTGAAAGACGGCACCTACCCATTACCTCTGACTTGTCTTGAGGCCATGGACCACATTTCTCTTTTGTCAAGTTTGAGTCTATCAAGGTCAACCTCATCACCTAGCATGAGATGCTAAGAAGGGCTGGTGTCTTGGACGAGACATTTCATGATGTGGGGTGGGGGAGAGCTCTGGCTGGGAGGCAGAAGATTCTTTAATTTCAAGTGCATCCTCTGAGTCACTCATCTGGTGACCTTTATCTCTGTTTCCAGAAACTCTGTTGCAGATAGAATATCAGCACTTTCTGCACTAAGCTATTTGGAAGGCCAGAACGGTGAGTAATTACGAATATGGAACTGATAACCATCATAGCATCTAGTCTGAGAGAAGATATATTCAAAAGAGTATAGACCGCGGAGCCAGAATAGCATGTGTTCAGGGCCATGCTCTGCCACTGATAGATGTGTGACCTTGTGTTCGTACTTAACTTCTCTTCATTGGTCAAGAAGAACAAGAAAAGTGTTGTTCTAAGGATACCATGGCAGTTACATAAGTCCAGGAACATGGAGCACTTAGCACAATAGCTGGTACCCAGCAGATACTCCGAGAAAGGCAGATTTTAAGTTTCTTGTTAATAACAGTGATTCTCAAATGAACAAACCCTTTAAACACACTGGATGGTTTGGTTTGGCGGCCTGGGGGTGGGGGGATTGAACAGAGTCCCTTACCAACAACAAAGCAATAATGGCATTCAGAAGAGATTTACAGCCAGACCGTCTGGAAGGTCTGAAGTGTAGGAGAAGTGGTTGAAGGATCTTCCAAAAGAAGGAAACTTAGAAAATGGGAATTTCTTGATAGCTCTTAGAAGTTTATGCAGCAGACAACATTGTTTGCCTTCTGTATGCACCCACCAGGGGAAGGGTGTGTATGTCTTTTACATGTTCAAGGGACTCCACTTTTACCCCCAGATCTCTCCCTTCGGAAAAGAGGACACTCTCTAGCCAAAGGGCCAATCCTGGTTTGTTTGAGCCAATCAGGGACCCCCCCCCCCCGCCAATATATTCCTTTAGAGATGGCCATGAGATGCAGTTCAGATGCAGTTCTGACCATGAAAAATAATGACGTTGTCTGGGAGATGTCTCAGAATGAATTTTTCTAGAAGGTTCCATTTCAATCTTAAGCTCAGAAAGAGACCCTCTGTTTTGTGCTAGGTCTTGTTCTTGGGATTATGAGGAGAGTGAAGGGAGGCATCCACACCAAGAAATGGTGCAGTCTGAAAACCAGAGACAGAGTTCTAAGTAGGCAACTCTCTGACATACCAATGGGTTCTTCGGAAATCTGCTCCACGTGAAACCTGAGTCCTGACATCAGGTGGCCTTCCCTACTGTGCTCCTTCAACATTGAAAGGAAATTAGAATTTGGGTGATGCATAGGGCCAATCACGGATCTTATCTATTTTCTTCAGGAGATTCCCCCCCCCCCAAGTTAGGATTATCTTCTTGTAAATCAGTGGATGAATGGAAAGAAGGTATCCGTAGCCAGAAGACCTGGATCCTTGTCTTTGAACTACCTCTGGGTAGCCACACACTTTTGACAAATTACTTCCCTCTCAGTCTCAGAGTCATTATCTTGAAAATGATGTTAATAACACTGAATTTTCCTTCCTCCCGGGCAAAACAGTGAAGGAAGATAATGTATACCGTGACACTTCTAAGATGCGATGGGGATGCAAAACATCAAGGATTCTGTTAGCAATCTCATCCTGAGATCTCATCTCATCTTATCTCATCTCATCTCAGGTCTACAGCAAAGTAGGAAGCAGACTGTTGACATTTTGGAGGGCTTTGACTTTTTTTTTTCTTTCTTTTTATCTCTATGAGTCACCCAGAGGAGAAATTCAAACTGATTTTTATTCCAGGGTAATGTAAGAAGGACAACCCAGAGGCTGTAATGTATCCTTTTTTTTTTTTTTTTTTTTTTTTTTGTCTCTCCCGGAAGTATTGAGCCTGGTAAAATCTAATGAAAAGAACTTCATCATCCCCCTCTCAGTCAAGGTAAGAGTCCTTCCACCCTCTTTGGCTCCCACTTCAAAGGTGAGGGAGAAAGTTCAAATGCTTTTCTTTCCTGGGGAGAAATAGAATCCAGTGTGGGATGGATACAAGGATGATGTTGGAGGCTTAGCCAAGGGGATCAGAGAAAAACCCTGTGACTTCTACCGAAGAGACAGACCTGGGAGTGTGTGTGTGTGTGTGTGTGTGTGTGTGTGTGTGGAGAGAGCTCTATTTTTATTTTATTTTATTTTTTTAGCCTTAACTTTCCACCATTGCCTCTGGGGGTACCATCCTGTGGCAGGACTGGGGATGGCAAGATCTGAACTGGATTTTTGAGAGATTTCTACTTGGAAGCAGCAATAATAGAAAAGCCAGGCCAATAGTGAATTAAGCCTGAAAACAATACTAAGAAGAGACCCTTCCACCAACCATTTGAAGTTGTGGAAATGGTAGGTCTCAGTGAAAACACCTCTCTAGGTACTGGGGTGGGAAATATTTGGGCACAGTTTGATTGCTCCCAAGATTGGGAGTCCTTGTAGCTTTTGTGTTTCTGGGTGGACAGATCAAATCATGCCATGCTCTGTTATGATTTCTGGTTTTAGTGCCCAAACATGCAAATATTGAAATGCATAGTATATTATGATAAATGGCTTTCATTTTCCCCCTCTTTCCTATCAGTGTCTACTTGCTTTACTTACTGAAATTGTTGGTAGGTTATATGACTGTGGGTGTTATTTCAGACTAGCAAAGAGAGCATTGCAAAATAAGTGATATAAAAAAAATTCTGTGGCTCAACAGAATTCTTTAATTTTATAACCAGTTGATTCAGGGGCTATGTGGATATATAACCTCTCTCCTTTCAGAAATCATTTGTCAGTGCCAGCTCCTCCCAGCTCAAAAGCATTTGGAGAAAAGAAAATTCATTCACTGGCAAATAATTTAGTAATGAGTCAGTGAAGACCTGGTGCAATAGGAGATCAATTTAGAGGACGATTTTTATGTCTCTGGATAATGAACTAATCTGTTTCATGATTCACAGGACTGACTACAAATATGTATTTGCCACTTCTCCTTTCAGGTTATTTTTGTAGAGCAGGTTTATTTCTTAAGCTGTGTTTCCTGGTTACCACTTTTTAGAAGGGCTGAAGTCTGCATGAGTATTGAATGTGGAATGTTGATCTAGTTTCAAGTGGCAAATTGCACTATAATAAAAATTGCAACCCAAATCTTTTCTGCATATTTACAAGATGCTGGACCATTCTGTGCACAGGCCCACGGTTCACTTTTTATAGGATGTTAATCCTGAGGCAACCAAACTTTCTTGAGTGTTGCTTTCATCTGCAAAGAAGGTTCGACTAAAATCCTGTACTGACAGAAGGGAAAAATGGCCATCTTGGTGTGGTGCAGCCAGCTACATGTTTATTCTTCGTGACTTAGAATTCCCAACGTTGAGTTAAAATGTAAATATAGGCCAGGCACGGTGATGCATGCCTGTAATCCCAGTGGCTCCGAAGGCTGAGGCAGAAGGATCACAAGTTCAAATCCAGCCTCAGCAATTTGGCGAGAGGCGCTAAGTGACTCAGTGAGACCCTGTCTCTAAATAAAATACAAAATAGGGCTGGGGGATGTGGCTCAGTGACAATTGTCCCTGAGTTCAATCCCTGGTACCAAATAAATAAATATAATATCTTGGAGTCATGTCATTACGACATTCTTACTTAGGCTTACTGTTAAACAAATGACTTAACAAAATAAGCCTGGACACAAAGTCTGAGCTAAACTGCAGTTAAACTGAGGTCAAAGGGATTGTCTAGGGTCTGTACCCTGATTTGGAGATGAGCTAGAAAAAAAAAGGGGGAGCAAAATATCTGGTTAACAGAGAGAGTAGCAAGTGACGGGGCAAATTAAGCGGTGCTGTCCACGCCTGTCATCGTGGACACACACCAAGGGGCGGGTGGCTAAAAGGGGACAGGTGTCTCCATTCAGATTCCCGTTCCCACAGGTGGCACACCTGATGGTCTGGGTGCACTAAAGGAGAATGTGGCCTCAGAATCCTGCTCCTCTCAGAGATCCGCCGGCTGCTCCACGCTCCTCCTCCCACCCGTGGAATGGAACACCTTCCTCTGCTGTGTTAGGTGTCCTTTAGAACACCAGCGATCCCAGAGTGAAAACACAGAGCCCAGCGCCATCTTGAGCTGCGTAGGAAGGACATCCTTTAACTGATACAGGGAATCGCCTGCTGATCACAAAGCTCTCAGTGGACAGTGTCTCAGGAAGTCAGCTGGTCCACCCTGAGACAGTTGCCTCCTAAGCCACAGAAAGAGTTAAGAGATAACTCTTAATACCTCTAAGATTTCTTAGATAGGAGGAGGAGGAGGAGGAGAGGAAAAGAGAGAAAGGGAGGCAGAGAGACAGGTAGGCACTAGGCATACACACACACACACACACACACACACACACACACACACACACATGGTGATCACTTATCAGTGGTTCATGCAGACAAGAGATAATGACGATAATGATGCCTTTGACTTTGTAGGCATGATTGCCTCATGGATCTTTTTATGCATAGGAAGATTTTCAGGTTTGTTCTTTTAACATTTGGATTTGGGGAAAATGTCCTGCAGATATCCAGCTCCTTGATCGTATTCTCTTATCCACAACTGATAGTTCAGGTGTTTATGAAGTTCACCCTAACGCAGATTTTGTTTTTAAAGCACCATGAATTCTACAACTGGAAAATCCTCAGAGATACTCATTAGAGAACATGACTTCAAATTAAGAACCATCTAGCTTTGCTCTGTTCTTTGGGGAGGCAAAACATCTCCGAATAGCTAAATATCGTATCTCTGCCGTGTCTCCCCCTGGAATTTCTGACTTGGGGACTGAAGTAAACGGTTGGGGCTTTGGCTCTTCTTTTCCGCTGTTCTGGATTTGAGATTCTCTGAGGGAAGTACATCTTGATCTTAAGGGTCATTCATTCTCCCAGGGCAGAGGCAACGGAGGATCAAACAGAGCCTTCCGTCTTCTGAGGAACAAATAGAAAATGCCAAGAGTCTCTCTCACCCCAGGCAGATTGATGGCTCTATGTCTGGTGAATCTTGAGATTAACATTGTCCACCTACTGTCTGGACCTGGCAAAGGCACAAGATTAATGTCACCCCAGGGGCAGCCTGCACCGGATGTTGGAAATACAGACCTCACCTTCAACTGGGCTGTAGATCAAAAAAGCTTTCTACTTAGACAGACCCTGGGAAGAGATGTGCAAATCAGGGAGAGATATCCAGGTCCAGAGGGAAAGCAAGTCCCGGAAGAACTTAGGTGGGAGAGACCACAGGCATCTCTTATCTCACCCGAGGCCATGGCTGGCTTCTGATAGTTGGGAGTAAAGTCAAAGAGGAGAGCAGAGATTTGTCTGCCGTTACAGCCTGCGGGCATTGATGACAGGCCTAGGGGTCACCTTTGAGATCCTGGCAGGAGAAGCCGAGTGTTTGTTTACTATCATTGAGTTCCCACTTCAATGTGCGAGTTTAAAAACTTGCTTTCACGGAAAGAAGTTGAAAGGGTATGTTTGAAGTGATCATTTACCATCTCTCTTCCCCCGGAGCACAACATTGAGATGATTTACCCCCACGGATGGGAGGAGGGCTAAGATTAATCATAAAATGCACTCTGCTGAAATAGGAGCACGCATCTGGCTGCCATCCAGAACAGGAGTGGCTAGTGGTCTCGACTTTTGACTGCAAGGGTCACAAATGGAGAGGGGGCGAGTTTCCCAGGGGCTATCATTCACTCCTGGTCTTGACTCACTCATTCTTTGGTTCCAGTGTTTATTATTCTACATGCTTGATTTATTTGCTTTATATCCAAATATCCCTCTTTTGTTCTGAGCTTGGCATTAGGGTTTTAAAACCCTCTGTTAGAGTGGAGGCCGGGGGCGGGGTGGGGCTTCACCTGACACTTCGCCTTGACGTTTCATTGACAGCCAGACTCAACTCTTTAAGAAGAGGAATCATCAGATCCCATCATGCCTCAGTGAAGATCCCCCAGTGGCTTCCCATTTCATTGAACACAACATTCGTACTCCTTCTCTGACTTCAGTAGCTTATAGGAGTGAAGTCTCCCCACCTGGACTTTACGTCTGATCACTGTGCCCAATGCTAGCTGTGTGATCTCATCTTTTTGCACTTGGGGACTTTGCAGTTGGATGTCCCCTCTGTCTGCAACCCTTTTGCCCCATGTGTTCGCACAACTGGATCTCCTTCTCGTCAGTTGGCTGTCAGCTGAAGTGTCATTTCCAGAAGAGGCCTTCCTGAGACCCATGCGAGTTCCAGTTCTCACACTGTTTTATTTACGTGGCAACACGTGTCAATGCCAGGTGTCCTTCTGTTTATTTACTTCTCATTCTCTCCCATTAAAATGCTAGCACTGAAGAGCGATGGCCCGTCTGCCTTGTCCACTGCCGCCGCCGTGCACCCAGAATGTCGCAGACAGGAGTGTTGGTTAACTATGAGTGAATGAATCCCATGTGCACTTCCAAATCTCTCATGGATCTGTCTTAAGATGCAGGTTCCTGTTGCTGCTGGAGACTCCGAACCAGGAAATCGGATGTGAATCCTAAGCATGTTTTCTTTCTGTATTTATTTATTCTTTCTGTATTTATTTATCCGCAAGTTATGTACATGTATTATGAAAATCTTAAAAAGGATAAGAAATAGAAAAAAAGAAATGTTTGAAAAGTCGTTCTCATTTTGTCGATAGTGAAATGAGGCTTGTGTTCTTAAGTATATTAATAATATTCCATATGCTTCGTTTTGAAATCTTGATAACTGTGCTTTCATACCATCAGCAATATCTCAAGATTCAATAGATATGGATGGAACCAATAAGGAACAAAAAGAAATCTAATTTTTTTTGACAATTGCTTTTTTAACTTTAGCAACATCATGGCAGATCTAACTTGGTTATAGTTTTTAACATAAAATATTGGCTTGGAGTATGAAAAGTGTCTGTTCTGCCTTTTTCTCGTGGTTCTTGTGATTCCTTTTGTATTATTTGAAACTGGAGTTTCATTGTAGGCATTATCTTACACAGGCCGTTGTCCATTTTGGTAGCATTAATTTAGTTATCATTAGATAATATAATTACAAAAGATGACTTAAAAAGTACCTATAACTTTTTTTTTTTTTTTTTTTTTTACCAGTGTAAATACATGAGGGTCCCTCTGTGCAGGATTCCATGTTATAGAACTCATAAGTGGTGCCACCCTCAGTTCTATAATCTGAGGGTGATTAATCCAGGATTCGTGGGGACAGCATGGCGGATGGGTGCATTTGTATATTTAATGAACTTGAACTTTGCAGGTGGAAATAGAAGATCAAGGAAAAGTGATACAAGATGGGTTTGGAGAAAATAGGAAAGCATTAGATAAGAGTAAAGAGTTTTGCTTTATCCTAAGTACAAAGGGTGTATTGAGGGATTTATGCAAAAGAGTCATATAGTTCTATGTTTGTGAGTTTTTTGGTTTTGGTTTTTACAGTGGTGGGAGAGCCAGGGATTGAACTCCGGGGCACTCAACCACTGAGCCACATTCCCAGCCTTTTTTTTTTCTATTTTATTTAGAGACAGGGTCTCACTGAATTGCTTAGGGCCTTGCTGTTGCTGAGGCTGGCTTTGAACTTGATCCTCCTGTCTCAGCCTCCTGAGCTGCTGGGATTACAGGCGTGCACCACTGCACCCTGAGTAAGTTTTATTTTGTTCTGTTTCAGAATGCTTCTTTTTATTTTATTTCTTTTAAACCAAGATATAGTTGACAAATAAAATTTGGATAGATTAATTATATCCAAGATGGCGTTTCATGCATGTATGCATTGTGAAATGTCTAAATCAAGCTAATAAATTAACACATTCCAGTGTACACTTATTTTTGTTGCGAGAACAGTCTACATCTGCTCTCATAGCAACTTTCAAGCACACATAGCACATCGTTATTAGTGATAGCCATCATGCTATAAGATCAAATTTAGCAGATTTGTGCTCTTAAAGGATGGCTTGTATTGCCATGTGGAAGGGACATTAAAGGGGCCGACATTGTAGTAGTTTGCATAGTGGAAATAGGCAGATACAAAACATATTGGAAGCAAAATTCACAGGATTAGGGGTCAGACTGGACATAGGGTGGGGTTAAAAAAAAAAGAAAGAGAGAAATCTTTGCTGATTGATGGCTTGCGCGTGAGGTATAATTCCCTATGACCCAGGATTCAGATGTAGCCATTTTTAACAATTATTTCCAAGGCCAGCTCATTGTTATCATCTGCTGCTACCCGCAGAGTTTGGCCAGGGACACTTTTGAGAGAAATCTTAATTATGTCAGAAACGTATTGAAATTGACTTAGAGACCCTGTCAAACCTCTATATTCCGATATCTTTGCTTGAAAGTGAATGGAGCACTTACTAAGGAGAGATTGCATCCAGTTTTAACTTTTTTTTTCCTCCCCGCATCATAAGATTGTCAACATCAGTGCATGACTGGAGAATAAAAAATCAAAAAGTAGTGAGAGCAACTATACATGATAACCATTCCCTTTAAAAAAGGGGACCGTGAACAAAGACACCTTGAACAACAGAAATGAAAGTAAGAAATGTCAAGTGTAACTAACGAGTCCTAATGTGGCCCACTTATTAAATATAGCCAATTGCAGTTTGAACACATATTCTAAAAATACAGAATACGGAAGTGACTTATCTGCACATTGGACTTGAAACCTAGGCAACACATGATTCTCTGGGTGGTGCTTTCAGCTCAGAATCAGATGGCCATCCTGTGAAGTGCAGCGTCTTGTCACACTTTCAGTTAAAACGAGCTCAGAATGTAGCCTACCAATCTGGTGCTGCCCACGAGGTCCTCTTCCACAAGCTGGGGCTTTGCAAGGGGGCCCTCAGGCATCCATCTTCATCCTGTATCACTTAGTTAGACTGTTCTGAGCAAGCGACATTCTGGGAATTATTACTACCAGTGATAGTACATGAGTTCCTAGTGACTTTAGATGCTCTCTGAATCCCTCTATTCTCCCCTATAGAAAGTATTAACTTGAAATCAAAATCATTAATAGTTTGCGTATAGCTAGCAGGAATGTCAGTGTTCTGTTTGTCTTTATAAAAACAATTTTTCAAATCAGTATCATTTATAATATGCTGTCAGCAGGCCACAATTTTTTTTAAACATACACTCTAAAAAGTTTGCATAAGCAATTTTTTCTTCCAAGGGAAGGTTTTAATCAGGAATTTTCTCTTCCATTTCCACATACTTAAGAACTTAGTAAAAATGATCTGTCATGATCATCTCTGAGCCCTTAAAACTACACCTCTTTTTTTTCTCCTTCCACCACATCACTACCTCCTCTCCTTCACCCTTCCTCGCTCTCCCATCTTACTACCTTGTCACCACCTGGTGTCTCCACACCTTCCTCTCAGTCTTCTCTAAGCAGTTTTTCTTTGAGCTACTCATGTGTCCTGAGAAGGACCTTCTTTCTACCTGAAGATCATGTACATATTTGGGACTCCAATACAGAAACCAGAAATATCAGTATTGGTAACAGGGTGTCTTCCAAGCATATAGGAAAAGTCCCAAGGTGGCTTATGGGACTATCTGACTCCATCTCTCCAATATTTTATTCACTCATTCAGCTAGCAAATATTTATTGAGTTCCTATATTCCAGGAATATGGTGCTTAAGGGCAAGGAAAAGAGGCAGCAATAATAATAATAATAATAATAATAATAATAATAACAACAACAATAACAACAACAACAACATATATAACCGTATAGCTTTAATGGTAGAATAAGTTCTTATGGGAAAGGTGAGTGTAATTGCCAACTTGATTGGATTAAGAGATGCTTAAGATTAAGAGGCTCTTGGGTGTGTCAGTGAGGGTGTGTCTAGAAATGATTGGCATTTGGGATAGCCAATGGGAGAGGAGACCCTCCCTGAGTGTAGAGCCCCATCCAATAGGCTGGAGTCTTGGATGGAATTAAAGTTGGAGGAACAACAGCAGAAGATGCAAGTTCAATTCTTCTTAGATGGGTTCTTGATGGCTGCTGTGAACGCCTGAGGACTTCAGACACCAGCTCCTTCACTCTTATAAAGCAGACTCTGCCAGGGATTCTCCAGGGAGTTTCCAGAAGCCTTGGGTCTCAGACTGGGGTAGCATCATGGATCCCTCTTGTTCTGGGGCTTCAGCCTCTTGGACTGGGCAGCTGCTGGTTCCTCCAGCTCCCCAGCCTGCAGACGGCCACTGTGGACTGACAAGCTTCTGGTTTCGTTAGCCAATCTAGTGAGTCCCCTTTTTATAATCAAACTTCCTGTTGATTATCTTCCTCTGGAGAACCCTGACTCATACAGTGAGGGTCCTGTGGGGTCATATAACAAAGGGAAAAAAGCTATCTTGATCACATGTTGGGGTCAGATGTCTCTGGAATCGCTGACATTTAAGCTGGGACTTGGGGATAGAGGAGGGGGTTGGAATGGCAGAGGGCAAGGCTTGGTGGCCTGGGCAGATGGGCAGAAAGCCAGGCTGGCTGAAGAACTCAGTAAGCTCAAGGGAGTCACACAGTGGCGGTCAGGGTGTCTCTCCGTTGTGCAGGACTCTAAAATTCATCCTAAGGATTCTGACCTTAATCCCGAGAGCCCCGAGAAACCATTTAGGCAGGAGACGGACAGCATCTTGCACCTCTCAGCATTTTATTTCCCCTTAAAACTTCCTCGCCTTGATGTTTGGCCAATTTCTGCAGCGGTTTTGGCAGCCAAGGGAGTGGAGATCAGTACCTGGGATTAGTGCATTAGCTGTAATTAGAGTTTGTACACTCACACTCCAGGCCAGGGAAACACACCGACAGTGGAGCACGGCCCTGGGGATTGAAAAGCCCACAGAAGGATGAGCTGCCTGGGCCTGGGGAGTTTCCACTGGGAGCTGTGACAGCAGCCATCAGCCCAGCACGACTTCTCGCCTTTATCATGTTTGCATGATAGTCTGTGAAGCCCTTGAAATATTGCAGCCTTGATAAAGTCTTCCAAAAGCACATTCAGATCAGCAAATTCCCTTTCCCTCTCTCTCTCTCTCTCTTTTAATCTGGAAGACTTCAGTGATATCCACACCAGCAATTAGAGATCATTCCTTTAAAAATTCAGCACACAGACCATATTTTGACAAAGCTCAGCACTTTTCTCGCCATCCTGTGTGTGTGTGTGTGTATGTGTGTGTGTGTGTGTGTGTGTGTGTGTGTGTGTGTGTTTTAAAGTTCACTTACCATGGGCTAATTAGAAACCACTTATATAGAAAGGGTACCTAGTTCCTTTAAAATCTGACATTGTTCTGAAGCTAACTACATATCCAGATCAAGCAGGAAGGGATGTGCATCAATAAAAGCAAAATCCTTTCTGGTTTGTTGTCATAAGAATTCTCAACCTGGAGTTTAAATTGAAAACACACCAAGCGGGGGCGTCTGTAACCCCACCACTGGGGAGGCTGAGGCGGGATGATCACAAGTTCAAAGTCAGCCTCAGTAATTTAGTGAGATCCAAAGCAACTCAATGAGATCCTGTCGCAAAATAAAATACAAAAAAAGAGATGGGGATGTGGCTCAGAGGTTTAATGCCTCTGGGTTCAATTCCTATTAAAAAAAAAATCACACCAAAAAGATTGAAAAACTATTTTAAAGATAGCTGTTATGAGTTACTTTTTTCCCAAAGAGTGCCATCATTTCATCTCCAATGATCATCCCAGATTTTTTGTGACAGCTTTTTTGTGATGTACCCGGATTATGCAAGCAGTCTCAGATGCTGCAGTTATGATATTCTACCAAGAGGTTTACGAATTCCCTGTTCCACTGTCGTCTTCACTCTTTTAGATTCTAAAATCGATTCCCTTCGTGA
This sequence comes from Urocitellus parryii, assembly GCF_045843805.1. NCBI lineage: Eukaryota > Metazoa > Chordata > Mammalia > Rodentia > Sciuridae > Urocitellus > Urocitellus parryii. The sequence goes on from NC_135533.1 coordinate 162,703,304, forward strand.
TGTCCATAGAGTAATGGTGGTTGATGCTCAAGTAATCTATTTAGCTCCAATCCAATGCTGAAATATGCTCACCACAATTCTGGTTTCACAAATTGGAGATTATTTTTATTTTCATTCACACTGTCACAGAACACAGAGCTAAAATCAGCTCTAAGGATCTGTCTTGACCCCCCTTCTTTAGTGGAACTGCTAAATCATAGCTACTTGGGAATCTAGCTCTACTTTAGCATCATTAGATAATTCAGTAAAGAGACTAACAGAAAGATTGTGAAGTGATGGAAAAATGTGTGTGTGTGTGTATAATTTTTTTTGAAATAGTGTAGAATGGTAACTGCATATTTAGATTGTAGGAATTGTCTTAAATTTTTGTTTTCCTTCCTGCCTTCCTTCTTCAAAAGGACAAGAGAAGCCTACAGCTGTATAAGTAACACAAACTTGGGTCCACGGTGATTTCATCTAATTTCACATAAAAGAATCATGTAGTGACAACCAAAGAAATTGAAATAGTTCATGAATTCTCTAAAAAGTGGTTAATGGAGACATCATGTAGCAGTACATCTGCAAATTTGTTTCCCCCTCCTTTGTTTTTTGTTTTGGGAGAGTACCCGGGATTGAACTCAGGGGCACTTAACCACTGAGCCCCCTCCCCAGCCCTGTTTTGCATTTTATTTAGAGACAGGGTCTCACTGAGTTGCTTAGGGCCTCGCTTTTGCTGAGGCTGGCTTTGAACTCGAGATCCTCCTGCCTCAGCCTCCTGGCCCCTGGGAGTACAAGCATGTGCCACCACGCCAGACCCCTTCTTCTATAGCTATTTGTACTTGTCCACCATCTCTGTCTCATTCCTGTCTCTACATGTCTTTGAACTTCACCTACAAACTCCCTCTGTCTGGATCTTTCTCTTTGCATTTTGTCTTTGACTCCTTCATCGTGTAAGTCTGCTTTGCCTCTCACATATTATGTTTCTCTGGCCTCCCCATTTTTAGGCAGCGTAAGGAAGGAGTCTTTCTCCTTCACGGTACAGAGTACAGGTTGGGTAGGGAGTGGATATCATCTACCAGGGCACTTTCCACGTGGGCATGTGCATGTGAGCCACCTCAGGGACCTTGTTAAAAAGCAGAGTCTGATTTAGCAGGTCTCAGATGGACCCTCAGACTCTGCATTCCTAGTAAACTCCCGGGAGAACCTGTTGCCAAAAGTCCTGGGTCCACACTTGGAAGAGAGAGCCCTTGGAACAAATCAAGTGAGAGACCATGAGACAGAAGTCTTGGATGTAAAGAAAGTAGCTAGACCATGGTTGTAGACAGTTTTTCTCCGGGATATGACCAAAGGATCTGACCAGAATAACATAGAGGAGAGGAAGTGAATTGGGGGTTCATTGTTTCAGAGACCTCAGTCCACAGACAGCTGACTCCCTAGCTCTGGGGTGAGGCAGAGCACCGCAGGGTGGAAGAGCCTGGTAGAGAAAGACAACTCAGGCCGTGGCCATGGAGGAGGAGAGAGACCGGGGACAAGAGCACCCACGCAGAGATAACCAGGGACGAAATGTAAACTCCCAAGTCATGCCTCTAGTGACCCTCCTCCCCCAGCCACACCCGACCTTCCTACCATTATGACCCAGTTAATCCATTCAAGTGGATTAATGCACTGATTAGGTTCAGGCTCTCATAACCCAAACATGTCACCTCTAAACTTTCTTGTTTGTCTCCCACAGGAGCTTTTTGGGGGGACCCCATAACAGCCATAAACTCCCAGAAGATGGTGACGATGTCTGCTTTATTTGGGACAGTTCCGCAGGACCCAATACACAGTCCACCCTGTTTAGTATTTCTCTTGGCATTCTTGATTTTTGGCCTGATGATCTTGAACACAGCAAGCTCCGAGTGTGTTTCCCCTTGCCCTCCCGTCTTCTCTGAACACTTGAAATGGGTGAGCAAGGCCACGTCTCTTGAAGCAACCCCATTTATTCCAGACATTCATCGGGCGTGTGATTTACTCTGAATCCAGAGGCACCGAAGCGCTTTGGTGTGACCCTTGCAGTCTTCAGAGATTCATCCTTCACCCCCCAACTACACTCACACCCACACTTGGCCATAGCTCACTTGTGACAGGCCAGTTTGGATCTTAATCACGGGCTCCCAAAGCTTTAGTTAACATAGCTTTATCCGTGAACTTAATCAGCAGGCTCTCCACTCCATCATTTCAGCCATTGATCACACAACAGCCACTAAATCATACAGAGCCCTGGCTGATCCCTGAAAACCAGGGCCCGTTCTCCACACTGAGCCACAGAAGGAAACTTTCTGGATTGCATTTTAACCTCTTATTTACCAGTTTCATGTGAACGGCATCATCTCTGAATAACTCTGTAATGAACAGTTTGGAAAACATTTTTATTCAATAACGAATGGGACACCTACGTTGTAGTTTAAGAAGGCAGAAATTTGGAAGCATATGGAATAAAAAGTAGAATCATTTTTTTCCTCCTAATCCCACTCTCTTCTCCAAAGATACCCATGAAATATATCTTTCCCCTGGAAACGTTTTATTTACATTTTACATCTATGCAGATTGTGTCAGACAGAGTTATTGCTAACCAGATATCCACGTGCTTTCCTAATCCTAGCCTTCTCACAGCCTTGATGAGACGGGATGTAGACTGTAGCTGGGGATGTATACCATAAACAAAAGTGTCATTCTTCATTGCCAGGCGGATGCATGTGACAGAGTGAGTTCCCCATGAGCTTACTTAATTTGTTGCAAACACTGAGGAGGCTCCATCTTCCAAATGGTACAGATATAATAGAGTAATGGAGGCTCCATCAGCCTGGAGCTCTGAGTGACTGTGTGGATTAGAGTTCCTCTCTCATTTTGCATTTCAGAATTACACACACACACACACACACACACACACACATATGCATGTGAGCAAAACATACCTTTATTGTGTTTTATGACTAAGGTGTCAGGATTAATTAGTTACCCAGAAAATCCAATCATAAGCTAGTATATATATATCTGTAATTATGGTTATTTTTAAAAATTCAAGAGGATAGCTGGGTGCCGGTGGTGCATGCCTGTAATTCCAATGGCTCAGGAGGCTGAGGCAGGAATATCTCCAGTTCAAAGCCAGCCTCAGCAACTGTGAGGTGCTAAGCAACTCAGTGAGACCCTGTCTCTAAATAAAATACAAAATAGGGCTGGGGAGGTGGCTTAGTGGTCGAGTGCTCCTGAGTTCAATCCCCAGTAACCCCCACCCTCCTTCCCCCCAAAAAAAATTCTACAGGAACACAGTGTACACATTGATCTAACGCTTATTTTTTCCACTTAACCTTTCTAGATCCAATCTCATCACCTATTTTAGAGTGATAAAACTATAGTCTTAGAACCAGAATTTGACATGTTAACAAACATCCACCTAATGTAGTCTGGCAAAATTTATGTATAAGGTAAATATTGAATATATACATGTCTGCCAGTGTGCATATGCAAATTCTTAGCATTTAGTTGTCTGTAAATCTAGTTACAATAATTGTGTATAATTTTAGATGTAAAACATTATGACAGCATGTGAGTTGGCTTTCCATTACTGTAACAAACACCTGAGTGTAATCAACTTATGAAGAGGAAAGGTTTACTTTGGCTGAGTTTTAGCGGTTCTTGTCCACAGTTGGGAGCCCCATTGCTTTGGGCCAGGCAGAATTTCATGGTGGGAGTGGATGGCAAGTTCAACCACTCACTTCAGAATGTGGAGGGGACAGTGGTCCCACAATCCCTTTCAAGGGCACACCCCCTTATCTAAAGACCCCCCCACACACTAGTCTCCACCTCCTGAAGCTCCACCATCTTCCAATAGCGCCACCTTGTGGACCAATCCTTTAACACATGACATTCACCACTCAAAATAGAGAAAACAACAGGTTCTTGAGAGACCAGAATAGCATTCTCTAGTAAATTTTTTTGAATAAAATGTTCCCAGATTAAAAAGAGGAGGAAGCCTCTTGGCTTTTAGAAAATGGCATAGAGAACCATACATTTCTAGATGATCAAATTTAGGAGACCTAATTCTTGAGAAAGAGTCATATAGCATGAATCACAAAGACGTCAATATAAAAGTTACAAAAATGACCGAAGGTATACCTTATTCTAATTTTCAGTGATGATAATAAGACAGTGTCTTACATTTTTAATGGAAATTTTAAAGAGGTCAGAGTCAATTAATCTAGGGATTATATTGCTGGAACACACTGACAGTCTGGGAGAGTTAATTGAACTTTTATTTATAGTCCTGCTCAGTGAGGTCAGGGAAAATTTTTGCCATCTTTTTAATAAAGCTTTGGATAGATTCACTCCCTCTTTTTTAAAGGCATCTCTGCTTCATTAAGATGTGAGTGGTTGGCGCTCCCTGCAAGAGGCAGAAGCTGATGGAGGAAGTTCTATGTGGATGCTGATTGCATTTTGGTTGCCCAGTATCATTTCTTCTCCTTACAAAGCATCCTGATTTTGGGGGAGGATGGGGGAGAGGAACTCCATTTTATCCTGCTTTTTACATTTTTATTTTTACATTATTTTAGTTTTTGCTGTGTAGATGGGACAAAAAATTAAATTGTGTGTCTTTCTCATTATGGAAGTAAAGGGGTGCTGGAAGACATCTTCTGTCAATTCTTAATTTTTTTCCCCATTGGGGTAGGGAAAGTGAGAGAGAAGAGAAAGTGAAGGCCAAGATGAATCAGACGTGTGAAGATATCGCCTGTGTGTGCTCCTGGGCACCCACCAAAGGGCAGAAGGCTGACCTTCACCTGTTCTTCTCCCCAGCCTAGAGTTCTGCTTCTTTGGGGTACCCCATGGATCCATCTCAGCAAGTCTGTTACTGTATGTCTCTTTTCTAGGTTGTCATGTAGCTTTACTTCCTTTACTAGTAAAGTTATTTCTGCTTCTCTGCATTTCTTCATATTTTTATCCCTTCATCATACTAGGATAGAAAAAAGAAAGGAAAATGCTTTGGCTGTGTTTTGCATAACCAGACTGGATGCAATTCCGTTGTCTGAGAAAAGAATGTGGTAAGACTCTGAGGGTTTCTCTTCATCCGCATGTTCTGCTCACTGTGGGCTACCTTGTTGGGCTGTGAGACATGCCTACTGTGCCCGGATTATGTTATCTGCCCCAAGATTTGCAACATGGGCCCATCTGGGGTTCTCTCATGTTCTGCATGTGACAGTGATTTTGTTCAGTTCTCTGCATCTAATTAGTTTTCTTGTATTTTCTTCATTATCCCAACTGCATTCTAGGTGGAGCTACACAACCCACAACTATTTAAATGGTCTTCCCTGTTGTGGATGCAAAGGCCAAATAGCTTTAAGCATTTTCCAGTTTCCACACTATCTCCCCCTCTCTCCTTTCTTCTTTCTCCCCGTACAACCTCCTCTCAGATTTTATAATGACAGTAGTGTTAGCTATACAGCACATACAAGCATACTCTATTGCTAACTGTAAAACCACTGAGCTGGCCACCAAAGGCCAAGATCCTTGGTGTAATACACATGTCTAGCATTTTGCAGCAGAGCAAAAGATGTCAGAAATTCTCATTCTGTGCATTCTGCAGAGACGAGAAGGTTATACAAACGAAAGGCCTCAATAAACATGATCGACGCCCTGGGTGGTTTGTGTGATCAGTTTCTGTGACGAAGGACAAGCCACTCAGAAGAATCTGTTAAAAGTGGAGACAGGAACCTCGAGGGTTCTATTAGATGGTGCCGCTTAAATTCGGCTTTGAGCATTTCCTCATGAATCTCATTATTAGCTCTGCTTCTGATGTGTTTGGGCTGTCTGAGAAGAAAAATTAGGAGGCATTATTATTTGGTCCAAATAAGTGGGAATAAAGAAAAATTTATTTAAGAATGTCATTCTTAACACCAGAAAGTTCAAGATGAGTTAATGCAATTTCCTTATTCTTCAACACAGATACTGGGGAATGAAAAGACCCACTCAAGTAATCCAGGCATTGCTAGACAAAATCTGATCCTTTGGTCTCTAATATCAGTATCCTTGCCAATTCTTTGAAGTTCATAATTATGTAATTTTTCCTTATAAATATATTTTTTCTGCATCCCTTTTTGATACCTTTTTAATAACCTCAGCAAGTGTATATTTAATAACCTCAGCAAGTGTATATTCATTCACATCTTTAAAAATTGTAATTACATGCAAAGAATTAGGTTTGTGCTTGTATGGGGGAGTAGGATGGCTGCATTCTTGTGTTGCTGTTAAAACAATGACCAACTTAGTGGTGTGTCACAGCACATATTTTTTTAAAAATCTCACCGTTCTGAAAGTTAGAAATGTCACATTGGTTTCGGAGCCCAGTCATCAGCTCAGTTTGAATGACAATTATGTGACTTTGGACAACTTCACTGTTCTCTGATTCAATTTCCCCTTCTGTAAAAGGTGGCTATTGATATACTTGCCACTTAGGTTTGTTGTGAAAAATATAAAAGTTAATTCATATTAAATGTTTGAAGAAGTGCCTGGAAAATTGTAGGTGGGAAGGAATAGAGAGAGAGAGAGAAACTTCTTCTTATTCTAATAGCGATTACTATATAAGATGGAGCAGTTGGTTGCCTGTGTGGGAGCTTAAGTGAGAGTTGTCTGTGTGTTCACATTTGTCGAGATCTTTCAGTAACTAGAGATAGCCTCTGACAATGAGAACTAGGAGGGAATTAGTTATTTCTCCCCATGTGTAAATGTTTCTACCAAGTGGCATGTCACTGAGGCCATCAATGGCTCAAACCAATCTCTGCCCCTTGAAAACATTTATTTACAAGCCTCCCCTGTAACCTTGCAGCTAACCCTTAGACTCTGAGGAGCATTATGGTTTCCCCACCAACCCCTCACATTTTAAGAGGGCTCAGAGACCAATGTGGCTATGCTGTGAGGTGGGATTAACTCTTCTCCTTGCACTGGGAAAAAACACTCACCATGTGGCTCTGCACAGAGTGAGTATCCCAGGGGATTAGCACTGTTAGCCTCTTGGGCTCCCCAGATCCCTAGGCTGCCATCTTTCTAAGGGGTAAAGCTCCTCTCTTGCAATTTTAAATCTACTGTGTATCTTAAATGTCACCCAATTATCCAATGAACAAATTATTTCTGACATCTATTATGCTAATTCATGAATCCTCTTGTGGAACTTTGGAAGCATTGGAAAGGCTGGCTGGAGAACCGCTTGACTATGAACTCCTGATTAGGGCCTCTCCAATGCTCCCCTGATTAGCATTCTCCACCTTGAATCACCTGATCCTAGAGTCTAGGTGAGATGGAATTCATATGCGCACAGCTATGCATATAACCCATTAAAACATTTTCAGGTAAACTGTGCACAGTGGAATAAATGGTAAAGTGATGGTGTTAGGGAGCAGCACACTAGGAGATGACAGGTGAACTTTGACTCTCTTGTGCTCTCCTCCTTCCCAAGATCTCCAAATTCTCTTTCAGCATGAATTTCATCAGCATCAAAATGTACTCTCAAATCTTCATCAGAACAAAATCTTACCTTGACTGTGCATCTCCTCTAACACCTCATTTCTGTGCCATAACAACCTCAACTCTCAATTTCTCATGCTCCCTTTTTATGATCAAAAATTATTATTTTTTAAAATTTCAAATATACCTTGCACATACACACACACACACACACACACACACACATATTTTAAAGAATAAAAATAACCTAGATGTCCATAAATCCACTTTCCAATTTAAGAAATACAGCCTCATTCTTATCTTCGAACCCTCTCTCTCCCAGCCAAGCTCCCTCTCTTTACAGCTCCCCAGATGAGCATAGTGTCATCTTTGTGCTGATCACCCTCTACCCAACTTTGGCACTTCACGTTTTTAAGTGTATTAACATGACTAGGTTGGGAAAGACTTAGAGAGGCAGCAATCTGGACGGTGCACTAAGAAGACAGTCTCGTGTTTGTCAGAGGAAAGACCCAAGGGAAGAAAAACTCCCAAGTATTTCTAGGTCACCGTCTGGCTTCGGCTTCCCTGAAAACTTACAAGAATCCCTTTTGGAGAAGTCAGTGGGCAAGGTCAGGAGAGGGCCAGGAAAACACAGGGCTCCCCACGGCTGGGACCTGTGGACTAGACTCTGAAGTCGGCAGACGAGGGCTTCTCTGTATATGCTGCTAAGTGAACCGTGACCTCGCTTGGAGGAGCATGTCAAAGCAGAAATGTTCTGTTTGATGAAGTGTCCTCCAGATAGCAAAGGAGACACAGGAGAGCAAGGGTTGTTAGCACATGGCTCACGCTGGTCAACACCGTGAAGTCTGGGGCAGTCTATTCTCAGATCAGAATAAATCCGCAGCAGGGACCTTGGCCTGGGAGCCTCAAGATTTCTCTGCCCATAGTTACACTGATCCAATCTAGACTTGTCGTCCCCTGTGTCCAGTACATGGATGACCTCCTGGGACTCTGCCCTTTGTGTCTTCTCCTGTGGTTGATTCTATTATCTCAGTTCTTCTCCTTCCTTAGTTCACTTTCTCATTTTTGATAGAACACATCCTTCAGTAGCTTTAAAGAGCAGGCACATTGTTTAAGAATGTGCCTATCTGAATGGAATCCTTCTCCTCTCGTACTCAGTTGATAGTTTAGCTGGGTGTGAAATCCTAGGTTGAAAATCTTCTTTCTGCCAGGGCTGCATGGAGGAGTCCTAAGTCATTCTGATAGTTTATATACAACCTATTCTTTTTTTCTGCCTATTCTATCTGAAAACTTACAGAATTGTCTCTTTATACCCAACTATTTTTACCTTTGATGTTGGGTACTCAGTGGACTCATCCAATCATTTTCCTTCAGAAAATTTTTCTGAATTATTTTGTTAATGATTTTTTTTGTCTCTGTGGTTTTCCTTCTTTATAGCACTCATTTCTTGTGATTTTGTCTTTCTTTTCTTCTTGTTTTCTAACTTTCATGTTTACTCTCTTATTTTTTTTCCTTTTCTTTCTGAAGTATTTCCTCAATTTGAGCTTCCAACCCTCTACATATGTTTTTTTTTTTTTTTTTTTTTTTTTTTTTTAGAGAGAGAGAGAGAGAGAGAGAGAGAGAGAGAATTTTTTAACATTTATTTTTCAGTTCTCGGCGGACACAACATCTTTGTTGGTATGTGGTGCTGAGGATCGAACCCGGGCCGCACGCATGCCAGGCGAGCGCGCTACCGCTGAGCCACATCCCCAGCTCTACATATGTTTTTTTTTTTTTCATTTTCATTACTGTGCTTTTACTTCTCAAGAGCATCTTCTTTTGCTTTTTGAAGCAATATCTTCCCTAACTATTCAAAAAGTATTAAAAAAAAAGTTTTGGGGAAGCATACTTGTTCACAGTGTCTGGTTTTGGGGTTCCTTTTTCCTAGATGCACATTTCAGTGACATTCTTCTGAATGTCTTGGCCATGTGCTCATGATTAAAAGGGAAAGACTGAACTGGATAAACTAAGTGTGTGGGTGTGGGTTGTCAACTTTGAGGTTTACTTTGGGGGAATCTTCGCAGGTCATTTTGGATGAGCCCTCAGTGTAAGTACCTTGAGGTTCTTTCCCCTTGACTTGGATGGGATTCCCAGAAAGTCACCCACTTTCCTGTGTCGTGATAGAGGGCCTGGATCCCTGTGATCCTAGAGCCCAACCGAGAAAGAGGGATGGTCTCTGCATTCAGCATTCCTTAAGCTTGTGGTCCCTTAATACACCGTGGTTTTAGTGTGGCATGCACTCCCCCAGGGAGATAATAAACCTCCAACCTCTTATGGTAGGGGAGGGACACAGTCTATTAAGGAAGAAACTGATTCTGTACCATTGCTCCCTGAGCCAAGTACAGGCCACATGGGAGGGTCTCAGCGTACATAATGGCTTGATGAACACACACACACACACACACACACACACACGGATAAGGCGTAGACCATCAGCACCATATTCTCTATTGTCCTCCATATTACGCCCTCTCTCTGGAACTGCGGTGGGGACATTTCAGATCATTGAAGACAGAGTTAGGGACATTTCAATTCATTAAAGACTGGCAGGGATCACCGCCCTTGTTTTGGGTCTGTCTCCTTTCTTCTTCTGTATGTATCTCTATCAGAGCTTTAGAGAAAAGATTCATGGGCTTGATAACGGGCATTTAAAATCACAGAGCTGAGGGGAAAAAATCGTCAATATCAGAAGAATCGAGGAGCAGTTCATTCCAAAACATTCGTCCAGTTTGCAATCGACAAACCCCAAATGACGAGTATTGAATTTCTCTGGCCAGCACCCCCAAATTTGCAAAGAGCTCTGCTTCTTCTCTTCCCATTTTCCAGGGCTGCCCTAGGGAGGGAGCACACCCTGAGGCTCAGCAAGTGCCCTTCACGGGGTTTGGCCCAACCCTGGAGTCCACATTGACGCCGGACATTTTCATTTGTTGAAATATCATTTGGGGATCCAGGGAGCACGGAATTGAAAACCAGGGGATTTCCGACTGCCTCCTTGGGGAGGAGGCAGTTCCTCTTTAGGTTTTGGGGTTGCCCAAGGGTGGGGGCGGGGCAGAGAGTGTTGGAAAGAACACGGGGGGGGGGGGGGGGGCGGGGAGGGGGTCTGGAGAGGCCGCCTTGGCTCTGGGAGTCAGGGGGTCCCACCTCCCACGCTGTTGACACAGCCCTGCTTTATCATGTGTGGAAATCACATTCCGGATTCCCAGCCTCATTTCCATGTCTCTGATGACTGAACCTGTCTCTGAAGTGAGTTCAACTGAGATTAAAAACCAGATCAGTTCAAAGAGCACTTGAATCTAGACACCTACTCTGTGGCCAGTGCAGCACCACCCACCCCACCCCAGTCTCTTTAGTTTCTTTCTTTCTTTTTTTAGTGTTTTAAGAAGCCATAATTAGCTTGATAAGGATTGATACAGTTTTGTCTTTGAAATATTCCAAGACATTGTATTCACATAGATTCTGAGAAGCTACTGTAACACTGGCTGTTCTACATACTCCAGATATTGTAGCAAACAAGAAGAGAATTTGGAGGAAGGTAAAGATATTAAACAAATAAATATATTGAAAATCCATTTTTTTTTTTTTTTTAGTTCCAGGGATTGAACCCTGGAACACATCTCCAGCTATTTTAATTCTTTTTAATTTTTGACACAAAGTCTCACTGAGTTGCTTAGAGCCTTGCTAAGTTGCTGAGACTGGCTTTGAACTTGTGATCCTCCTGCCTCAGTCTCCGGGGCCACAGGGATTTACAGGCATGTGCCACCGCACCTGGCAAAAATCCAAATACATTTTTTTTTCAAATATTTTTAGTTGTACATGGACACAGTAACTTACTTACTTACTTTATTTATTTATTTACTTGTTTTTATTTATTTGGTGCTGAGGTTGGAACCCAGTGCCTTACACATGCTAGGCAAGTGCTCTGCCACTGAACCACAGCCCCCAAATACTTTTAATTTTTTTGGTACTGGAATTGAACTCAGGGACACTTGACCACTGAGCCACCTCCCCAGCCCTATTTTGTATTTTATTTGGAGACAGGGTCTCACTGAGTTTCTTAGAGCCTCACTTTTGCTGAGGCTGGCTTTGAACTCACAATCCTCCTACCTCAGCCTCCTGAGCTGCTGAGATTACAGGTGTGCACCGCCGCGCCTGGCTCCAAATACTTTTAAAAATATTTTTTTAGTTGTGGATGGACATTTCTTTTATTCTTTTATTTATATATGGTGCTGAGAATTTAACTCAGTGCCTCACATATGTGAACCAAGCGCTCTATCAGTGAGCCCTCAAATAAACTTTTCCTCTTCTACAATTGTTCTGGTGGGGTCTTTCAGTCACAGCTGTGAAAAATCTGACTAAAACAACTAGTAAATTAAAGGTGTATGTTGTCAACTCGAGAGCAACCACAAAATTATTTTATGAGATATAAAAATATCTTACCTTTAATTTCTACTATAGTAAATATCAGTAGGATCTACCCTACTCTTTACATTCCTATGTAAAAGTTAAAAGGGATCCTGTGACCAAAATGGTCTACAGCTGTTGACGCCATTGTGAAGCCCCTGGTAAAGAATTTGTGCTTTATTCCAAGTGTGATTAAAAGCCTTTTAAGAGTTTGAAGCAAGGGGAGGAGATAACCAGACTTTTTTTTTCTTATATACATGACAATAGTGGAGTGCATTACATTCATAATTATCCATTCACAGCACAGTTTTTCATAACTCTGTATATAAAGTATGTTCACACCAAATTATGCCATTATACATGAGCTCTCTTATTTTTTTTTTTTGCATTACAATTCTTAATACACCTTCATACCACAATTTATCATATCTCTGTTTGTATATAAGGTATGTTGGCCCCAAATTCACATGTATTTTGTATAATGATGACGGTCTCCAGACTGACTTTTTATAAACACATGTGAGGGATGGATTACAAGGAGCAAGAACTCGGGCAGAGGACAGTCATAGGCTGCCACTCTCATCCAGTTCCCATGCTGGAGGCTTGGACCCAAGAGGTAGTGATGGAGATGGAGATCTATGGATGGATTAGAATGATTTTTGGGTGTTGAATAGATTGTATTTATGGATGACCTTGGAATGAGGGTAAAGGATTCATCAAAGAGAACACCTAAATTTTTAATCAACTTCATTGATGACATTTCATACTTTTAAAGTGTACAGTGAGGTGAGTATAGAAAGATAGGTTTGGTGAAACTACCACCATAATACAGAAATATAGAATGTTGTTTTTATCAATCCTAAACAATTTTTGCATCCCTTTAATGACTTGTAGATTTTTTCCCCTGATGGCAACTGATAAAATAATGGTACAAATCTCTAAGGTACAGTCATTAAAGAGGAATATATTTAGAAACACGAGTGGGTGGGGATTAAGATTTCTGGCACTAGTTTCACAGACTGTTTCCAATGGGTATGTTTCATATCCTCCAAGACGACTTCCCTATCCGGTTGCCCTTGCTCCTATCCTGCCGGTGGAGAGCCCACCTCTGTCCTGAGGTGGCCCACTGCGGTTCCCTCTGTGGCTCACTCACATGCTCCTGCAGTATAGTGGCACTGAAATTCCCCAATCCAGTGAGCTCTTAAGGACCACGACCGCATATTCCTTCACGGGGTCTGGTACTTAACCAGCCTGCAATAAATGCTTGATGAATAAATGAATGTGAATGATTCTCACTTGGCTGAAGTTTCCCATGATTGATGACATTTTCCATAACCGACTAGAATACAGGAAAACCTACATGCCCACCAGCCGCATGTGAGCTATTGTTTCGTTGGTTGACTGATAGACATTTTTCTGGATGAGACTCTGGCTCTTTCCAGGCAACAGATAGTATCCAGAAGCTGTCTAGCTGGAATGGAAATGTGCTGTAGGATTATACCTATGATAACTGATCCACAGAGATTCCAACTTCTTGAGCTCCTAAGGCGAATACAAGACCACCTTCAAAATAGGCTCCACCCATATTTTCTGTGACCTGCTTAATGTCTTGCAGAGATATCTCCTTTGGGCAGAACAGTGATTAAGGTTTAGAGTCTGTCCCACATTATTTAAATTGAAATGTGTGATAAAGTGCACATTGCAACTTTTCTATGTATTTATCCATGTCACTACCACCCAAAGGAAGATACGGAAACATTTCCTGAACTTCAGAATCCAAGAGTGAATTAAGAATGGAGGAAAACCAAGTAGAGACTGAAGGAATAAAAAGAGACTGAAATATGAGAGAGAATGAGAGCTCAAATCGTGTTTTCTTTGCCATCCATTGTATAAGGAAAGCAATTTAAAGGCCATCTTGCATGCTTGAGAAGCAATATGATATTCAAAGGCTTAATTAAAGATGTACATTGGTAAGCCCTAGGGCAGCCATTAAAAATGCTTTAAAGGGGTATAAAAATTTAGGTGATATGTAATTACCTATGTAGAAATCACCGCATTTCTCATGCTTTTTCATGGGGATATATTCAAGAAGGAAAATAGAGTTCCAACTGTCCTTTCTGTAGTCTTTCCTCTCTACTTTCATTTGCTGAACAATTAGTTTCATCGGAGAGAGAGAATGGGAAAAAAAATTCTGCACAGATTCAGCTGAATAATTGAAATGTCTACATTAGCGGGGTTCTGAGATGAAAAGGTGGTATTAGGTAAGAAAGGGTGATGTTCTGCATTTCCCATGCTGGTCAGCCAGGTGACAGAGGGTTGGGGATGGTTTCCCAGCGTGGAAAGACCATGTCACCTTCTTGGAGCATCTGATGGATTCACTCACTGGTTGGAAATATGTCAACACTCCGAGAAGGAAAAACAAGAGATATGAAAATAAATGTCTGCCCGGGTTTCATGTAAATTCAGGTTGACTGGAATAGTTCTAAAGGCATAAGCCATTTCTCCAGGGGAATACTGTGTAAGAAACGGACATGCACCGCCGAACTAAGGTTCTTCCCAAAATGACAGAATCTCACATTTATGAGCCGCTTTGATTTTTCCCTGGTTTTCCATACATTGTCTCATGTAAGATCCTCTCGGATGCCTTCTCCAGCATGGATTTCCTCCATGGATGAAAGCTGAGACTGATTGAGAAGGATATTGTTGTCATCAATGACCGCGGATGGACCCCCGAGAACATGTCCTGTGTCACAAGAACAGAGTGTGTCTTTAACCCACCAGTGTCAAGAGGCTGCAGCTGATGGATGATGGGAAGAGGAGGCATGTTCTTTTCCATGTCCCTCCCGAGAGTCCTGGGCACATTTTTTCATTGTGGTGGTTTGTTTTTTTCAGATATAGAGTGTTCAGAACTTTTTTTTTAAATCAGGAGCCAAGAATTTTGTCTTTTCAGCTGATGCTTTTTCTTGATGTCACCTGTATCCCCTTAAGCTGGGATTGTAGGGAAGAGTGATTCACGTGGAGGCTTTCTTTGTGTGGTCAGGGAGAGAAGATTGTACAGAGCAGGAGAATTATTGGTAGAAAAAAGAGCAAAGTTTAAGTAAACCCTTCTACTGTGAGATTAAACCAGGCATTGGGTAGGGAAGGGGATTACCCAAGGGCATTGCAGAATTGGGGACAGATATATGTTGGTGATTTTAAAGGAGAAAATAGTTTAATCCTTATCGGTGTCCGCCCAGCAATTCAGTTTAGGCACTACCCTAATTGTCTGCTTCAGGTGCTTTTGAGCCTGAATTTGGTTTAAGACCAAATTATGATTGATTCCTAACTCAGTGACGTAGCCTAATAATCCATTAAACCCCTCTAGGACCTAAGTACTCTCTCTGTAAAAAGGAGACCTGCTAGAAACTCAGCACAGAGAGGTTAAACAACCTACCCCAGATCACACAGTCATTGAATGCAGTGTTTACATTTGAACCAGGGCTGGGAATTCTAGAGCCCTAATTATTAGCTTCAATGGCTTGATTGGCCCCAAGGTGAAGTCCAAGGGTCTATGCTTTTGATAGAAAGCCTATATGTCCCAAGTTGCCTGAGATATTTCTGCTTATGTCTGGAATAATGTGGATTATTATTGTTATTTCGTGGGTGCTGAGGTTGAAACCAGGGCCACGTTCTCTACCCCTGAGCTCCTCTCCTAGCCCTACAGTAATTATTAGCAGTGACTTTTCACTTCTCGAATCGCCCTTGCCTCATTTGGATGTTGAGTTCTGCGGTTTCCTGGTCCTTAGTTATTCTTTATCCTCATCTGTCACTGGGTTTCATATCTTCATACGTTACCACCTCGCCAGGCCCTCTGCTTCTGTGGAGCACCTTCCAAGGGCAGATTGCTGCAGATGCCATCGACACCCCACTGCCACCATGATGCCCTGCCTTCATCCTGGGTCCCTTTGCCCACCCTGCACTGTCTCTAGTCCCACGGCTCACACGGTGGTCCTCGATTTGGATGGTCTCAGTCCCCCCTTTGGATGTGATATACTGGCATTTGCTCCTCAGCTCTGGGCACTCAATCTTTCCTGATTCTAGAAAATTCTCTTTTGACTTTGTGACCTTGTTTCCCCTCGGGAGAAGCGGATGATCACAAATGTTGACAGACGTTGTCACCCTGGGTATCCCTCCCTCCAAATAGGCTGTTCTGCTAGGAGGAAGGAGAATATTGACTGCAGCGTTGATGTCCCTAACCCAAAAACCACCATCCAAAACGTTCTGAGCACGAAAGTGACCCCTTGACAGGCAGAACATTCTAGACCATGAATCTTTGTTTCATGCACAAAAGTTTTAAAACACGATACACAATCACCTTTGGGCTATGTGTATGAGAACCAAAAATGAATCACATGCTTAGACTTGGATCTTATTCCCCAAATAGCTCATTATGTTAATGCAAATGTTCCAAAATAAGAAAAGAAAATCAAAATCTGAAACCCTCTTGTCCTCAAGCATTTTGGATGAGGGATACTCCACCTGTATTCACATGCTCTTTGTTAAAATTCTCATTTGTTTAAAAATTATTCTTTCACAGTTTTTTTTTTCCATATAAAGCTGTATCTCTAAATAGGTCATGGAAGACTGTCCTCTGATGTTACAAACTAAACAGGAGAACCTGAGATGGGGACCGTGAACCTGTAATTTTACCTGTTCATGGGGTAAAAATCCCTCCTCTTTGCTCCCAGGCGGTACCTGTCCTGTCTGTCTGGACCCAGCTGCCGCACAGCCATGGCCTGTCCGCTGCCCTGCCTCCCTTCTGCCCCTGCCTCCCTTCTCTGAGTGGCAGTTCCACACCTGCACAGGCCTGGGACCTGAGATCATGCTGCAGGGTGAAATCCGCTTCAGTGTGGAGAGTCCTCAGAAAACCTGGAACAGAGTCGCCATTTGACCCAGCTAGCCCACTCCTCGGTTTATACCTAAAGGGACTTAAAATCAGCATACTACAGTGTCGCAGCCACATCAATGTTGACAGCAGCTCAATTCACAATAGCTAAGCTATGGAACCAACCTAGGTGCCCTTCAACAGATGAATGGATAAAGAAAATGTGGTCTATATACACAGTGGAATATTACTCAGCAAGAAAAGAGAATAAAATGGCATTTGCAGGTAAATGGATGGAGTTGGAGAATATCATGCTAAGTGAAATAAGCCAGTCCCCCAAAACCAAAGGCTGAGTGTTCTCTCTGATAAGTGGAGGGGGATGGGAATAGGAAAGACAGTGGAATGAATGGGACAGAACTTTCCCATGTTCATATATGAACACATGACCAGGGAAACTCCACATCATGTCCAACCACAAGAATGGGATCCTAATTAGAATAAGTTTTACTCCATGAATGTAAAATATGTCAAAATACACCCTACTGTCATGTGTACCTGGAAACATAAAAATTAGAAAAAAAAAATCAGCTTCAGATCTTGAAGTCCTGCATCTTCTGCTTCTTTGTTAGTCCAAAGACTCCACTTTAAAGTGCTGTGATACGATTGTGGGGATCTTTCCATGACCCAGCAAGTGCCAGACACCCAGGGCACAGAATGAACACCCACCCTGGACTCTACAGACCCAAGATGGCGCCCCCCACCATCTAACTACCTCCTCCTTTACCCTGTGATGTAAATAACACAGTTCTCACTATCACCAGGCAAACGCCCGGCTCAAGGTCACAGAGCTTTCCAACGGCCAGTCCACGGCCCCAAATCCAATATTCTGAAAAAAATCCTTCCACATTTCCCTTCTTTATGACATAAAAACCAAAATAGCCAAATAAAAAAAGGTTGGGAAGTACAGAGCGTGGAAGAGAAGATTCCTTTCGACAGCTTGTTCAAAACGCAGGCCTGGCATCGCATTTAAATGAGTGCTCCGGCCTTCATTGATATTCCAGCAACTCAACGTGCAGAAGTAGAGCAGGAGCAGAGTGTGGCCATGCTCCAGCTGTGTGCATCTAATGCATCCCGACAGCTTTAAAGACACACACACAAAGGATCGGGCAAAGGGAAATGTCCTCTGACATTTACTTGGTAGTAAACAGAAGCATCCGACTTCCTCAGCCTCATTGGCTTTATTACTAAGATCGTACTCTTCCCTCTGTCTTAACCCAGTTAAAAAAATTAAATTACCGAACACTGGGGAGAAGAAGGGAACAGGAGGTTTTAGCAAGAAGTGTTTTACAGCAATCAGCTTGTCTGATGGAAAAACCTAGACGGGAGAAAAGTGAAAAGGAAAAACCGATATGAAAAGTCGGACTCTTATACCCAAAGGTGATGGAGTTTTAAGTCACAGAATTAATTGCCTCGGTGTCACAGCCTCTGTATTCAGTGAGGACGCCCTCCTCACCCGGCATCTTAAACTTTTTTTTTTTTTTTCCATTTCTGACTTAATAAGGGATGGCTGATTTTCATAAAAAGAAACTCTCGAGCTTGCTAAAGTAAAGAGGAAAGTAGTTTAAGAATACAACAGGCGATGGAAAGTTGTTTTTTAAGAATTGGAACTTTAGAACCTAGCATGGTGGCACACACCTGTAACCCCAGTGATGTGAGAGGCTGAGGCAGGAGGATCGCAAGTTTGAGGCCAGCCTCGGCAATTTAGCAAGACCCTTTTTCAAAAAAAAAAAAAAAAAAACTAAAAGGGCTGGGGATGTGGCTCAGTGATCAAGGATCCAAATGCCCTTTGTTCAGTCCCTAGCACTAAAAAAAGACAATAAAAATAAACTTTGGAATAAAACCAACCCCAATTTGAATGCAATCACTGTGCCTCACTCACCATGAGACTTGTAAATGACTTAAGCTCTCCAAACCTCAGTTTTGTCATCTGCAAAATGGAAATGAGAGCAGTTCTTAGCTTATAGGGTTGTTTGAGAATGAAATGGAACATCGTATGCACAGTGCCTTGGTTATGAGCTCAGTAAAAGCATCATCCATGGTTTAATGGATCCTGAAATCGGATGGTGAGACTTAGGGAAGACTGGAGCTGAAAGGTTGATAGGAAGGGAAGATACTCTCTCTGGAGCAACCCATTCCAGCTCTGTGTATTCTTTATGGTGTTTTCCCCATATCCTCCTTTGATCTTTAATCTCAGATGACTTCCTTAGTTTCCTTATTCTGTCCCTTGACTGACACGGCCCAGCCCTCAATCTACCTGACTTTGTATTCTGGTGCCCAATCCATTGGCTATAAATTCTGAATACCTTACTTTAACCCGAGTTCTGACTCATTGATGGAGAGCCGGGGGTTCACACCCTGGGTCAATTTTTCACTCCTCATGATAGAATCCTCTTATGTGGACTCCCCAGGTCAGTTAAGTGCTGCGGTTCCTGCTGACTTTGAGACCCAGAGGGTTTTCTGCCCTCTTTCCAGGCCAAAGCCTTGGGTTACAATGCTTTCCTGGCCTAAAATGCAAAAAGATCGGACCCTGAATACATTCGGGGTTCTTGTAAGGTCAGCAAATCTTTCAAAGGGATGTTTCAAAAGCTTCTGGGCAAAGATAATTGTGTCAAGAGGGAAACAGCTGTTTCTGTGTTTGCTGAGGAGAACAAAACTAAACAAACAGCAGAGACGAGACTCATCTCATTAGAATTGGATTACGGTAGAGTTTGGCTCACCACCCCACAGCTTGTTCTGTTCACTTCCATATCCAGCCCTTCCCCCCCTTCCTTCCTTCCTTTATTCATTCCTTCCATATATCCATCCTTTCTTTTCCTCCCATTCCTCCCTCTCCCTCTCTCTCTCTCTCTCTCTCTCTCTCTCTCTCTCTCTCTCTCTCTCTCTTTCTTCCTTTCCAGGGATTGAGCCCACAGGTGCTTAACCACTGAGCCTCATCCCTAGCCCTTCTTTTATATTTTATCTAGAAACAGAGTCTCGGAGGCTGGCCTGAGAAATGCAGATCAAAACTACTCTAAGATTTCATCTCACTCCAGTCAGAATGGCAGCTATTAAGAACACAAACAACAATAAGTGATGGCGAGGATGTGGGAAAAAAGGTACACTCATACATTGCTGATGGGACTGCAAATTGGTGCAGCCAATATGGAAAGCAGTATGGAGATTCCTTGGAAAGCTGGGAGTGGAACCACCATTTGACCCAGCTATTCCCCTTCTGGGACTATACCCCAAAGACCTAAAAACAGCATACCACAGGGACACAGCCACATCAATGTTTATAGCAGCACAATTCACAATAGCTAAACTGTGGAGCCAACATAGATGTCCTTCAGTGGATGAATGGATAAAAAAATGTGGTCTATATACACAATGGAATATTACTCAGCACTAAAAGAGAATAAAATCATGACATTTGCAGGTAAATAGATGGAGTTGGAGAAGATAATGCTGATTAGCCAATCTCAAAAAACTATTCCCTATTTTTTGATGCCACTGTCATGACTCTGCCTTTAAAATCCTCCTTGTTATGACTGTTGACACCTTTAGTTTTAAATTACTCAGTTTAACTGAGTAATTCTATCCAACCCAAAGATGAACAGCTTTCTCTCAGGGTTAAAAGGCTGTGGCAGAAAAAAAAAAAAAAAAAAACAAACCTTCAAGTAAAATTCAAAGAACTCAATCAGATAGCCACTCAGTGATCTTGAGGTAAAGCCCTCAGACTGCCTCAGTTTGTTCAGCTCTAAAATGAATGTACAATAAGCCGTGTGCAGTGGTGCACACTGTTCTCCCAGCAGCTCAGGAGGCTGAGGCAGGAGGATCAAAAGCTAAACTGTGGAGTCAACCTAGATGCCCTTCTGTGGATGAGTGGGTTAAAAAAAATGTGGCCTATATACACAATGGATGTTCATGTAAATTCTTACATGTAAATTCAGATACATACCAGCATTAAAAGAGAATAAAATCGTGGCATTTGCAGGTAAATGGATGGCGTTGGAGGAGATAATGTTAAGTGAAGTTAGCCAATCCACCCCCCCCCCAAAAAAAAAACAAACAAGTGCCAAATAATGTTTTCTCTGATATAAGGAGGCTGACTCATAGTTGGGTAGGGAGAGGGAGCATGGGAGGAATAGATGAGCTCTAGATAGGGCAGAGGGGTGGGAGGGGAAGGGAGGGGGCAGAGGATTAGCAAGGATGGTGGAATGTGATGGACATCATTATCCAAAGTACATGTATGAAGACACGAATTGGTGTCAACCTACTATATAGAGATATGAAAAATTGTGCTGTATATGTGTAATAAGAATTGTAATGCATTCTGCTGTCATTTATTTAAAAAAAAAACATTAAAAAAAATAACTTGCCATCCTCCTGCCTTAGCCTCCAGAGCCCCTGGGATCGCAGGCCTGTGCCCCTGGGCCCAGCTCTTCTCATTCCCTGATTCTTCCTCCTACTGTATTTCCTTCATTTGTTTCTCAGGAATACTTTTCTCTCCACTCCACATAGCATTTGTCCATCCCCATACTTTTACCACCATGTCCGTCCTTCCGTCCACCCTTCTGCATCTCGTTAGCTCTGTTTTGTTTTGTCTTTGGCCAAGAGAAGGGTAAACGAAGGATGTGGCAAATTCTTACATCCGCTCTCCTTATTGGTGGGAACAACCATTTCTTGATTTTGTGTGGTGAGAATCTCACAGAACTCATTCAAGACGGTATTAATCCCTTGCTGTTTACACGTAAGCTCATGCAGCCAGCTTTCCAAATGTTTAAACCGGTGGTCAGAAGCTGCGGTTTACCTCCCAACTCTGTTTTGGGAAAAACCAAGCTGAGCCAGCAGGGCTCTTTGTCTCTCTCTTGAGTCCAGGGCTGCAGGTTTTCTTCCTTGACTCAGTTTACATTGTTCTCCAGTGTTCTAGAATTTGGCAGAGTCATAAAATAACTCGCTCAAAAAAAAAAAAACACCTCTTAAATTCCCATCAATCAGCAAAAAAATGTAGGGAAGGTTATTTTAAAGGTGCCGGCATTTATACTTGCTTTAAAATATTCCCCAAAGCTGATCAGAGGTATTTTTATTGATTCCTTTCACAAATATTTGTCAGGCACATACTAAGAAGCAGTGAAAGGCGAGAGAGGATCCGACAGACGCGTACCAGCAGCTCCTGCGTGGAAAAGCAGACTGGGAGTCAATGGCACAGCTGTTTGGATTTCTCCATATTGTGGTTGGAACAACTGTGCTAAGGACTTTTAGGAACTTTTACATTGTGTGAGATCCATAAGACGGCGAAAGTCACTCATAAAAAGAGTTAGGCGTATTTTCGTTTATTTAAAAAAACCTAAATGAAGTTTAACATGAAATTTCAATTTATGTCCTTTTGCATCGGTTCCCATATTTGAGCCTCTCCTGTTACCTAGGTCTATAGTTTGGGCTGCAGATGCAATAGGTGAAAAATGCAAGTGTTTACTGCTGAGTCAGATGTTGGACGAGTCATCACATACGTGCATATTGTGAAAAATAAAGCTCAGTGCTTTTTAGAAGAAGGAGCTTTGAGAGCACCACCAGGCACGTAATTGAGGTTTTTATGATATAGAGCAGACTGCAGACGGCATGGGAGCTGGACTTAGGCAGGAGGCATTTGACGGTACTGCTTACTGGGTTTATGACCTTGAGAAAGTAACTTTGCTTCTTTAAGCTCCATCTGTGAAATGGGCACCCGATAGACGTTTCCTATTGCAATGACTTATTCCAAGGGAGACTCATACATAGAATAAATACTTTTTAATAGTATCCTTTACTGTTAGTTCTAATAAAGCAAGCAGAATTAAGGGAACTAGAAGTGAGAAAATTAAAATCATCTGGAAATATCTGCATTCACAAGATCCCAGAGCTGTGTAATGCTAAGACAAGACCATAATTTTCAGGGACCCATGAATATGGGGTGCCATCTAGCCTCACCGTTTTTCAATGCCAAGCTCGAATTGCCTCTGGATCCTGAAGCAAGAGATACTTCTTGGGCCTGATTATATGTCGACCTGAGGTTGCGTGCACCTGCCCTGGGGAAAGGGCTCTATTATTACTGGCTCCTTATCCATCTTGGTGTCTGGTATGCCTCTGAATGCAAGCTTTGCCTAAGCCATGCCTTTCTTATTCTCCTTCCCAAAATTAGAAGCAAAATAATCACTTACAAAGAGCCTTGAGATCTTCGGTACATAACAAAGTAGACAGCCCGAGACCTGAATGCCCTATTGATTGACTAAGCACACAACGCAGAGGTGGCCGGCCAGCTGCTGCACATGGCCTTCCTGAGGGTCACATCTAGGAGACCCTCCCTGCTTCTCAACCCCAAGAAAGGGTTTGCAAAATATTAGCAAATATAAGGCAACTTCTTGGCCAATCAATTTCTCCCTGACCCTATGTCAGAGCTCTTAGAAAAGATGGGCAAAGGAATATATAAGTGCAGGATTCTCTTAGAGCCATTGAAGTATTCTTGTATTCATTTATGGTTTTTGAATAAAGACAATAGCAATATTAATGGTCAATAAATTTTAAAGTACCTACAGCGTGCCAAAGACCATGCCAGGAGGTGTCCTGGTATGTCCTCTTGCTTTATTATTATAACAACCTGTGGGAAAAGGAACTATCTATTGTCACCTGCCTTTCAATGATGAGAAGGCTGAAGTTCAGAGAGATGGTCCTTGCCTAAGGCCACACAGCTCTGAAGTGGCTCATAGAAGGTTCTGGCCAGGGTCTTCCTAAGGCAGGGTCTGTGTAGACACAGGTACTGAGATGATTCCCAAAGATGGTAGAGTCAATCATCAATTCATTCAGCAACGGCTAATTATCCACTCTGCGAGAGTCCTTGACGGATGTTGAGCCAGTCACAATGGAACCCCGTCCTCAGGGTTGGCAGGACGTCACCTCCGGATGGAGCATCGAGAAGCAGGCTGAGTGCTTATCCACGTGCAGCCTGTATTTTAGCAGGAGGAGACAGAAAACAGACAGCAGGGATAAACGCTAAGGAGAAAAGCTAAGTAGGAGCAGTATGATTTTAAATCGGGGGCTCTGTGAAGCCTCACGGAGAAGGTGACAGTTCACCTATTTGCAACCCAACTTGGACCATCCAGGGCCTCCTGCTGAGAAGACGCTCCATGCAAGTTCTTTTCCTCCCCCCTTAGAGAATCCAAGGCAGTCTCCTTCCCCGGGTTCTCTGAGCAAACCGTTTGTACACTGACCCTAAACACAGGAAGACATTTGCCGAGTTCTGTGATTAGTGTCTTCTTTATAAGGGCGCTGCACTCTCAGAAGTCTCTGGTATGGAGATAGACAAGGGTTCTGCACTTGGAGATTCTCTTCAGACCCCTGTTGATTAAGAGCTGATTTTACATGGTTTTGGACATGGACACTGGTTTTCCATTCAGAATGGGTTTGCAGATACAGGCGGGGGGTAGAAGTGGGCTGCAAGATGAGTTGTGTATTTGCATTCATGCAATCTAAAAAGTCACCAGTCGAAAAAAACAAAAGTCCTGGTCATGTTGCCTGTGGCTTCCCAACACACCCAAAGGGAAACCCCCATAAAATGGACCATTTGAAACTGTCCCTGTCTTTTAGAATTCAATCAAAAAAACTTAATCCAACACAGAACATGGCAAGAACAGGTCTTCTACACAGGCACAGGCACCCACATAGACATGCCTGTGCGCATAGATACGTATTGATTTGGGGCCTTTCCCCATCTGTAATGGGAAGAATTTCCAAGACCAGCTGGACAACTTAGATAAGGCAGACACTACGAAAGTAAAATTTGCTACTCAGGAAAACACTGGGGTAGGGGGGAGCCTCAAGTAGACTTTTCTACCAACTTTGAAGAAAATGGCCAAATGAACAGCTTAGACAAGACAGCAGGCTTTTAAAAATCAAACTATTTTAAAGTGACTGATGTGACTTGAGCCCCAGCCCCTAGCCTACAATAAGTGTATTACCTCCAAATGATTTTATCTCTTTGCAGCGTCAGTGGGACCTTGCAGTCCTCTGAAAGTCATCTGCTTTTAGTCATTGTCCTTAAAAGCAATACCTCTACAGTGCCTTATAAAGTGTCCATACTTCAGGTTTAGCAGACTCCAAGAGGACTTCACACCAGTTATTCCTAATTAGCAAGACTTGCCTGTCCTGGATTTTGCTATAGCTGCGTGGAAATGGCCAAATGACTGGTCACAGGTTTTTTTTGTGTGTGTATGTTGGGGGGCTACCAGGGATTGAACTCAGGAGCACTCGACCACTGAGCCCCATCCCCAGCCCTATTCTGTATTTTATTTAGAGTCAGGTCCTCACTGAGTTGCTTAGCACCTCGCTTTTTCTGAGGCTGGCTCTGAACTGATCCTCCTGCCTCAGCCTCCCAGAGCTGCTGGGATGACAGAGCGTGCACCATCACACCTAGCTGGTCACAGATTCTTACTATCAACATCCCACTTTCCTTCAGTACCAGATTTCAAACCATCTTGTCCTTTCACCAGTTTTAAAAGCTAGGCAAGTAGAATTAATTTCTGTTGCAGTATCTCCAGCTGTTTTTGAATCATTAATTCTGCTTTCACCACATTTCCTATTCATTATGGAATAAAAACGAACATGCCCGGGGGCGTTTCTCATTTTCCCAGTCTTCTTAACTTTTTTTTTTTTTTTGGAACAAGCCCCTTCTGTACTTTTTAAAACTAATTGTATTCTCTGAGTTAATTTGTGTCTGTGGGTGATAGGCCTAAAATCAAGACACTTCCCAGTTTAGACCAGTTTCATTTATCTAGCCCTCAAATATTCAGGCCTGTTCAAAGCAGGCTGGTCATACCAAGGCACGGAGGATCAGACAGCAGAGTAACTCTGCACTTGGACTGAGAAACTGATTTCCTCCCTAAGCTTCATATAGCATTACATCACCCACCCAGGGATAATTAAACTTGTTACGGAAAAGCCTGCTTTTTTGCTCGTGAAATGAGGAGAAACATGTGAGGCAGTTAGAATTAATAGGAAAGTAGTGAATGGAAAGGCAACTTTGTAAACTATAGAGCAGGAGTCAAAAACTTAAGTCTTTTCCAGGGGGTTGGCCAGCAATTGAAAAATGTCACGCAGGCCAGGCAAAAGATATTGGAGACCGTTGTACACATGCAGATCAGGGGCTGCTCCACTGGGGTCGCTTCCACCCGAGCAGCAAAATATGACAGGCACACGAGTTTCATTGATCAGCCAGATTTGTGGCTGTCCATGTAGCAACTGGGTAAGTGGCCAGGTACCCCCCCGCCTGTAATCCCAGCAGCTCAGGAAGCCGAGGCAGGAGGCAGGAGGATTGCAAGTTCGAGGCCAGTCTCGGCAGCTTTGAAATCTGGTAGCTGACCCAACTACCTAGATTTTCAATTTCAGGGCTAGGATGAGGACCAGGTCATCGGAATAGCAGATCCATATAACCAGCTGGGAGGGAACTTTCCAGAACACTGGCATTTGTCTTCAAGGGTGGACATGTATTTATCTGATTCTTTTTCTCCTTCTTTGGCTTTAGCATGAGGCTATTGATAGAACACAACAAAACAGCATCCTGATGTTAGAAATCCATTCCATAGGAGCTGCTCTGGAGGGAAGCCAGCCAAATGCCGGCCCTTGGGTCCCTCCTTTCAGCACCATTTATTCTTATGTTTGATTTCATTTCATGTCACCTTGTTTACAGTGTGCAGCATGTTTGTGTAACTGTAGTCTTTGACGAAACTGCCTGAAAAGTGAGGTTTTCAGCACACATCCTGCCCTTAAGCAGCTGAGCAACACACGACCTTACATATGTACGTAGATCATTGTTTTTACAGATATTATCTCCCTTTTTTAAAAAAAAAAAATCAGTGCATTATAATTATATATAATGGAGTCCCTGGTTTTATATTCATACACACATACAATGTAACAATGTGATTTGCCATATAATATAACAATTGCCTCTTTTTATAGCCATATATGGATCTCAAAGAAATTGGCTCTTTCCCAATACGGCTTCCTCTTCCTCTTGCCATGTATTTTTCCAATAGACAAAGAGGCTATGAATCTGGAAAACACCCCTTTTAGAAACAAGAAATACTTAGAATATTCAGGGTTTTTCTTTTTATCTTTTTATTAAAAAAAAAAAAACAATGTATAGGAAGCAGACCCAGGAAATTGAAGACAATTTAAATTATCCTGTCCATTTCATAGTAGGGAACCATTGTCTGTAAGAATGAGGTTTGCTTCTTGGATGGATAAGTAAAAGATTCCTGTGGAGGGATGCTCTTCTTCCCGTGAGCACCTCGTCCCTTAGGATGCCAGCATCTTGGATCTTGCCTTCCAACTCCTCAGTACTGTGCTCAAAGGCACCACCCTCTGGTCTCAATGTTTTGTTCTGCCTTTCAATTCTGTGATACCCAAACTTGCCTGAACCATGTCTCCGTGCATCTATCCAAAGACTGAAGGCTGGTGACTAAACAGGTTATCAGTGCTGGGGATCATGGTGTTTTAAGGCTGGGTGGGAGATGCTGACTGGCAGTTGTCAAGTTTTACTTATCTAAGTCAGAGATTAGTGACTGTTCTTGATAAGCACAGGATTATGTCTAATAGATGTACCAAGAACAATTAAGGAATATTGCTCTCCAAACCAAATAACCAGCAGAATAGCCATTCTCAAAGTACAGTTCCCACCTCAACACTTTGCTTTCTTCTTCTTCTTTTTTCTTTTTTGTATTGGGGATTGAACCCAGGGGCACTGCTACACCACTGAGCCACATCCCCAGCCCATTTTTCTATTTTATTTAGAGACAGAGGCTCCCTGAGTTGCTTAGGGCCTCGCTAAGTTGCTGAGGATGATTTTGAACTCGAGATCCTCCTGCCTCAGCCTCCCGAGCTGCTGGAGGAGCCTACTTTAACAAGTAGAATTATTTTAGAAGTACATTCCCTGTACCGGGCCCAACCCAACACGTTCATACATCATCCGGGAACTTGTTAAAAATGCAGAGTCTTGGGCCAAAACACAGACCAAATCAGAAACTGCCAGGATGACGCCCAGCAATTTGTGTTTTCATAAACCCTCCAGTTTGTTCTGAGGGACGTTAAGCTTCCAGAGCCACGTTAAGGACAGCCTGAACCCATCTCCCAGAGAGACTGCAAATTCCAAAAGAGCAGGGGATTCTCTTGTTCGTGTATCACGAAACCCCAAGCCTCTGCCATTAATGATGGCACGTGGGAAGTGCTCAGCATCTCTCTGTTGATGGGTGTGTGAAGGAGGATGGGCTAAATGCTGCTTCCGTAGTGACACGCGGTACGTTCCCCCTGAAACTCTCCCCATCCTGGGATGCAGGCACAGTAGTGTAGGGTTAACTGGGGGTTCATGCAAGTTCCCCTGCTTGGCTTTAAATCTTCCATCATCTGTCCACTGTCAAGCCTCTGGCAAGGGGCTAAATCTCTCCTTGGGCCATGATTTTCTCATTTGGAACATGGAGATGATGGTAAGATGACAGCATCCCAGCCTGGTGGGATTTGCTTTCTCCATAGGTAAGTTTGAGGGGGTGGTGGTTTGTTCTTATTTGACTACTATGGTTCTCTTTTTCCCAAGTGGCATGAGTCCTCTGGCTCCAAACTTGCAGGACAATGACCAAGGTCTCTATGGAATTTGCCCTGCCCCTCCATTACCATAATAGTAAGGCAACTAGACTCTCTCATCAGTCTGACAGATTGTATCATTTATTCATGTTTATTTTTATTTTTTGTTCTTTGTAGTTACACTTCCCAGTATATTTTGACATATTCTACCTTCATGGAATATAGTGATTCTAATTAGGATCCTGTTCTTGTGGTTGGACACGATGTGGAGTTTCCCTGATTGTGTGTTCATAGATGAACACGGGAAAGTTCTGTCCCATTTATTCTATTATCCGTCTCGTTCCCATCCCCCTCCATTCCCCCCACTCCCTCCTGTCCAATCCGGAGACCCCTCCCCGCTGCATGGTGAGTCAGCATCTGCACATCAGAGAGAACATTTGGCCTTTGGTTTTTTTGGGGATTGGCTTATTTCACTTAGCGTGATAATCTCTAGTTCCATCCAACTACTGGCGAATGCCATCATTTCATTCTTCTTTCTATCTGAATAAAATATTCCATTATGTGTATGCACCACGTTTTCTTTATCTACTCATCCATTGAAGGGCATCTGGGTTGGCTCCACAGTTTAGCTATTGTGAATTGAGCTGCTGTGAACATGGATGTGCCCGCATCCCTGTAGCAGGCTGATTTTCAGTCCTTTAGGTACACACTGAGGAGTGGGATGACTGGGTTCCATTCCATGTTTTCTGAGGAGTTTCCATGCTGCTCTCCAGAGGGGTCGCATCATTTATCATGACTCTTAATATTTGGGTTTTACATAATGCATCTGGGGACTGCTTCAGGGGCCTTTCTTCTGAATCAAGTAGCATAAACGGCATCTCGGCTGGGAGTTGATTTCCATGGCAAAGCCTCCCTCCAATCTCATCTCACTTCTTGACACGGGGCCTAGATTTTTAGTACCTTTACTAAAGACCTCAAATGGTTGTCATGGTTAAACCATTAAAATACAAACAAATTGAGTTTCTTTTTTTTTTTTTTTTTGCTTTTGCCATATGCAGCAATGTGCTATTTATTATCTCGTTCTGACTAATCCTCATTTTGTTTTTCATGCTCAGCATTTTCCTTTCTGTGGAGAGCCGTAGATTTGGCAGGAGTTCAAGGAAAGGCTGAAAATACTTCTTAGAAACTATTTTAATCCCAAACAGTTCATGTTTGGAGAACAGGTTGAAACATATGTCATATAGGGACCCAGGGTAGGCAGTGATCTGCCAGAGGGCAGGAAGGGACAGAGAATAAGGACGAGGGTCCCCTGAAGTAGAGGGAAGGGAACTGAGGAAAAAGCCGCCTTTGGCCTTACAGGGGTCACCATGTCAACAGAAGAATGAAATGATAAGACAAACGGACAGCTTGACATCCCCCGCCTAGGTCTGTTACCCACACGGCTCAAGCCTGGCTCCTGGGAGCTCCTTTCCTGTCTCCTGACAGCCCTTCTAACAGGATCCAGAACACGGTGCCCGTGAACCTCAGTGATTCTCTAGACAGAGTGGATGAAAGGTGACAAGATACTTGGGAACGTGTGCAAACGTTTGGACTCAAACATGGTGTGACTTCCAGAGGTTCTTAGTGTTGGCTTGAACCTTTGAAAAATGTGAAGAGCTGGGCGCAGCGGAGCACACCTATAATCCTCGGGAGGCTGAGACAGGAGGATCTCGAGTTCAAAGCCAGCCTCAGGAAAAGGGAGGCCCTAAGCAACTCAGGGAGACCCTGTCTCTAAATAAAATACAAAACAGGGCTGGGGATGGGGCTCAGTGGTTGAGTGCTCCTGAGTTCAATCCCTGGTACCAAAAAAAAAAAAAAAAAGAAAAGAAACAGTGGAGATAACCACCTAACACTGCTGAAGATAGGAATGGTGCCCCTCTACTTAAATAGCATTCATGCTCCCTGGCAACATGGCTTGGGTCAGGAGGAGCGGCCTCTGGTTTCCTTTCCCAGTTTCACCCTGCCCTTTATGCACCTGTATTTGGTGCATATTGTGAATTGAGCCACCCTCAGTAAAGTGTGATATGCTACCCTACTGCCATTACACCTGACATCGGCAGTGCCACGACTGTCCTGTGGATTTTCAGAAAGGAAATACACCGTCACCAGTGACCAGCATCACACGACCTTGCAGGATCAGTTGGAGGTGGACTAAAGAGGTGGAAATCCTTGCTTCGTCTTACAGGGCAATTGTGACAAGCTGTGAAAAGTTCCATAGGGTTTGTAGCATCCGAGTCCTTCCTCCAGGACCAACATCTACGAAAATACGCTCCGCCTGGAAATTCGCCCTGTCCAAGCCAGACATATTTTTTTAATTGAATTTTGCTTTGAGAGTCGGGTATAGATATTTCTCTTTTTTTCATCTGTACTTTGCTTTTTATGTGAGGGGAGAGACGTTCTGTTTCTCTTCTTTGGGGGCGGGGTTGTCATGTTTCTGTAAAAACAATCAAACTGGGACGTGGGCTTTAAGTATGTGTATGTTTGCAATATAGATTTTTTTTTCATTGCTATATTTTATAGTCATATTATGAGCTAGTGGCCCTCATTTATTTTCCAGAACATTTCTAAGCCGATGACAACTCTTTAGTCTTTGTTTGTTAACTGTGTCCTGCCTGTCTACCTTTCCAAGTAATAATTGCTTGCAGGGAATCCAACCGAAATGGGATATTGCTTTATTTAATATTTTTTCAAATCAAATACACCATAGCACAACCATCTGCAAAAATACATTTCAGCTTTCATCAAATTTTTCTGGGGGTTAATAATCCCTTCACGTGGGTATGTTTCTATGGCTAACATGATCTTGTTGGGCAAAGACTAGGTTCTATTTATGTTCCTACTCAGGTAGAAAAGAAAAAGACTCGTTGTCGGGGGAGGGAATTATGGAGTATTTTCACTCCTAAGTTTTTGTTACTTGCAAAACAAGTGTTTTTGAAATGGAAAATATACCGGGGAAGCTTTTCTTGGTAGAAAAGGTGGAAGGAAAAGCCATGTTCACTTTTCTCGTGTGTAAATTCAATTCCGTTGAGCTCCCACTCAGTCCTAGCACAATGTGGGCAGCCTGGTGTCTTCCAAGGTCCCCTTTCTTTGGTAGACTCTGAGGAAAGGGTTTGTGTTTCTATTGTTTTGTTTGGGGGTTTGGTTCGTTTTGTTTTGGTCCCAGGGTCGAACCCAGGACGCTTAATCACTAAGCCCCCTCCCCAGCCCTATTTTGCATTTTATTTAGAGACAGGATCTCACTGAGTTGCTTAGGGTGAGGCTGGCTTTTGCCGAGGCTGGCTTTGAACTTGTGATCCTCCTGCCTCAGCCTCCTGAGCGGCTAGGATGACAGATGTGTGCCATGGCACCCAGCACAACTGTTCTTGGCTAGCAACTCTGATCTCTGTCCTTTGTGCCCATCTTTGTCTCTCTCATGTCCTCTGCTTCCCATTCATCTCCCAACACCCTGCGGACATACAGTTGTCCCATGTGCCAGGGACTGGGAGGTGGGTAGGCCCTGGTGGTGACTGCAAGACAGCCCAGAACAGGAAGGAACTCAATTTTTTTTTTTTTTATTGGTTGTTCAAAACCTTACAAAGCTCTTGACATATCATATTTCAAACATTAGTTTCAAGTGAGTTATGAACTCCCATTTTTACCCCAAATACAGATTGCAGAATCACATCGGTTACACATTCACCTTTTTACATAATGCCATACTAGTAACTGTAATTACAGTAGATGGGATAGAAAGAGAAGATGGGGCGGGGGAGGGGGATAGGAACTCAAATTTTACGGAGATGTCACTACCGTTCAAAATACCTCGACAAGGATCCTGGCTGCTGTGACCAAGTATCACAGATGAGCAGCTTATAAACCACAGAGATTTACTTTTCACTCTTCTGGGGCCTGGGAATACAAGATCCAAGTTCCATATTGCTGGGTTCTGGTGAGGGCCCTTTTCTGGGTCACAGAGAGCTGACTTCTTGTGTCCTCAAAGGGACCACGGGGGTTCTCTGGGGCCTCTTTTATACAAGAGAGAAAATCCCATTCATGAGAGGCCCACCCCCAAGATCTAATCACCCCTCAAAACTGCACTTCCTAATATCATCACTCTGGGGGCTGGGGTTCTGCATGTATATTTGGGGGTGGGGAATAAACATCCATCCTCGGTGCCCACAAATCACTCTCATGTGCACAATGCTTCCATCATTCCAGCCTCGACGCCCAAATGTAAAACCCAAAGCATCATCTCACCATGGAAACCAGATACGGTGAGACTTGAGGCATGATGCGTGGCGGAGGGAAACTGCTCTCCTGCTGTGAACTGGTGAAACCAAACAAGCTATATACTTCCCAATATAGCCGTGGGACAGGCCTGGGATAGACGCTCCCCTTCCAAAAAGGAGAAATAGGAAAGAAGGAAGGAGAGTTGGCAGCCAGCAAGGGCTGTGAGGTCTAAGGATCCAGAATAATCTTTGGCTCAGTATTTGTCTTCGGGGACTTGTGAGAGGCCATATCCCACCACAGCTTGGAGAAGCAAGGCCAAGCTGTGACTCATGAGTTGGTGTCCCCAGGCCATGTTTCTGTGGGTTCAGGTTCTCAGCGAGAAGTTTGACAGACCCTATAGTTTCAAGGCTCTGGACTTCCCGCCATATTGCTGGAGCTCTTTATCACTAGACTTCCCTAGTTCTCCCTCTGGATGTCTTGACAAACAATGGAGGACACGCTCAAGTGTGATCCTTAGGGAGAATTTAGAGAATGTCCTTGGCTGCATGCAGGGAAAGGAATGTAAATGCCCCAGTTGTATTCTTTTTTTTTTTTGGTGGAGGGCTACTGGGGATTGTACTCAGGGGCACTTGACCACTGAGCCACATCCCCAGCCCTATTATGTATTTTATTAGAGACAGGGTCTCACTGAGTTGCTGAGGGCTTCGCTTTTGCTGAGGCTGGCTTTGAACTCGCCATCCTCCTGCCTCAGCCTCCGGAGCTGCTGGGATTTCAGGTCTGTGTCACCGTGCCCGGCTCTATCACTGGCTTTTTAAAACACAAATTTGTTCCAATGCCTTCAATGTGTTTGAAAACAATTCCAGCATAATTTTGCATTTGCTTGCCTGTGATTCCATGCATGAGAAGCATTAGATGAACACAGAAAACCCTACCTGGTTGAACCAAGCGATGTTGGAATGCACAAAACATACGGATCTCAATCCACCTAGGCTCCCTGGAGGCCCTTGAAGCGAGCACATCCACATCTGCTCTTACAACCTTCTGTCTGACTGCAGCCGGCTCTTGCCATTTTACAAGAACTCACAAGCGGCAGCTCTGTCTAAGCCCACTTCTGGATGCAGACTCTAGGTCATTTTCCGGTAAACTGCCAGGTTTTTTTTTTTCTACTATTTATAGATTTCTTCATCATGGAACAAATCTTTCACTGTGTGCCATCTTTATTTAGGTTCTTATCTTTTCTAAATATGTCATCAGTGCAGTTTGTGCGTGTGTGTGTGTGTGTGTGTGTGTGTGTGTGTGTGTCTTTAACCCCATCTTCCCCAAGCCCTGTGGTCTTTTGGTTTGGTTTGGTTTGCATGGTGTTGCATGCCGTGATGACATTCAGGACCTTACGTCCTTGCATTATAGTAGAGTCAACTGTATATGGATGCATGCATGGCTAGCAACAGAGAAGCTGGCCCTCAAAAGGAGGGAGGGCCCTTGTAAGAGGAGGATGCATGATTTCTACAAATGCAAGGGCAGCTGGATTGTGACCTGGTCTGGGGGCCTGGGAAATCAGCACCCTGACCTCACTCTCCAATCCACTGGGCTTGGGCGTCTGTTTAACATCATCCATTTGGGACCCATTAAACAGATCGCAGTGGAAAGGGGTGAGGAACCGGGTGTGGGGGAGTCCTCTGGCTCAATGCCAGTGGAATTTTTTTGGGGGGGGGCGGGGGGAGTGTGGAATGAACCCAGGAGTGCTTAACCCCAACCTTTTTAAATATTTTATGTAGAAATAGGGTCTCCCTGAGTTACTTAAGTTCCTGCCAAATGGCTGAGGCTGGCTTTGAACTTGTGATCCTCCTGCCTCATCCTTCCAAGCCACTGGGATGACAGTCGTATGCCACCCCTCCTGCTGCCAATGGAACTTTTTAAAAGAATTCTTTTTTTATTTTTATTGTGCAGTGCCGATGTCTTGGGGGGCACCAGAATCAGGAGGCACCACAGCTTTGGAGGTTCAAACAGCAATTCTTTATTCCCGATCTCACACCAGCCTCCACACACGTTCAGGGGCAATTCCAAAAATG
This sequence comes from Urocitellus parryii, assembly GCF_045843805.1. NCBI lineage: Eukaryota > Metazoa > Chordata > Mammalia > Rodentia > Sciuridae > Urocitellus > Urocitellus parryii. Next base: position 162,738,044 of record NC_135533.1, read on the forward strand.
TCCGATCCCAAATCCTACTCCACGAGGCTTTTTCCAAATCCCATTTTAATCTCACGAGAACTCAACAAGCCGCAGGAACACCCTAATCCCAGCAGCAATAATCTTCAACCTCAACTTCCCTAAAACCCATATTCTTAAACCGGGAAACGCCTTAAACCCAAGGACCGGGATACTTCCTCAAACCTGGATCCACCCTCGATCACCTTGAGCAGGGTCATCTTACTAAAGCACACAAGCAAGGTCGCAGCAAATTTCCAAGGCAAGTCCATTTAACATGGGGTACACTGGCAAGGATTACGATGCGTCATACCTACTTGGTAATGGCCCTCAGCAGTGCAGATCAACTTCACGTTTCTTCTAGATATTTCTTGTCTGGTCTAGGGGCTTGAGGATTTTTTTTTTTATTATTCTTTTATGGGATGTTCAGTTGGGTAGGGCCCTGAGAAGACACACAGCAGACTCAGGAATAGGAGGTGTGTTATAGTCATGGTCCCTGGGGACGGGAGGCAGAGATCACAGGAGATGGGGACGGCACCAGGGCGCCTGGGCAGGGAGCACTCGGGACAGGGTCTTCCTGGCCGTTTCCATGGACAGACAAGTGGGGCGGGGCAGACGGTTTGGGACGGGCTAGTTTGAGTAATTTGGACTTGGAGGGCTCTGATCTGTAGGGGTGTTCCCTAGTTGCCTGGTACCCGACCTGGGATGATCCAAGCAGAGAAAATTGCATCCTTGTGTACAGGCCAGATAAGGAGGTCTGGCTCAGAACTGCTTAGTCTTACAGATTCTGATTCGTGCTCGTGGCTGAGACCCTGATGATGTCTCTGAAGAACTGGCCAGCTTAGCGCAGGGATGATCTCTCTCCAGCTAAAAGTTATTATTATTTTTTTCTTAGGATGTCAAAACATCATAATACGCAGAAAAAAAATTTTAAAAGAAAGAAAAAAAAACTCTGCTACAAGGAGACTCATTAAGGATTTTTTGTTGTTGTTTTGGGACCAGAGAAGCTTGAATTTGTCCTGATCCAATCAATTCAAACTCGAGCCAAACTAAAAAGTCACCTATTACCCCCTACATTTCATGATACATTCCCATACCGGAAAAAAATAAAGAAAAATCAGAATTCCACCCAAATCGCTTGATTACTGTTAGGTGATTTGTTATCTTTTGTGTGTAGTCTTTACAGGGAGAAGGTCTTTCTGGAACGTCAACTGTTAACTGTGTTAAAGCCAGGGAATGCATGTGTGTGTGTGTGTGTGTGTGTGTGTGGATTCACGTCATTCTTCAGTCATGCTAAGGCTTAAGAGAGGAACTCTGAGATGATATAGTTCATTTGCCTATGCACCTCCCTGGGATAAAGAGATGGATTATTTAATAGTTACATTACTAGACAACAGGCCATTTGGAGATACTGTGGGTGCGACCAGCTTGCCAGATGCCCTAGTATGACCTGAAACTCAGAAGAAGACCAGGCACGCATCATCTTAAGGGAAATGATACCTCAGAATGTGAAGACTTGAAAGAATCAATTTACCATCGATTAGCGTTTGGCTTCTCTTCCCAGAAACAGCCTGCACAAAAGAGGAGAGATATTTCATGTGGTCACGGAGAGTCGAGATGTTTATATGAGAACAAAATACAAAAATCCACGGCCTTCAAAACAGGAATAAAATACATACTTCCAAACCATCTCTCCCAACGTTTCTTTTGTTGTTGGTTTTTGAAAGAAGAGACTCAAGTCTTATGTTTTCATAAGTCAAACTTACTCCAACATTTAGTCATATTTCTTTGTTTTATGCTAAAAAAAAAAAAAAACTTTTACTTTTTGACCAGGGAAAGTGATTTAATGACTTTGGTAATATTAATAGGTGAAGATGTGGCTCCTACTGGAAGTTTATGAACTTTTACAATTTGGAATATAATTCGTATATCATAAAATCCTTTGGAAAGTGTTCGATTAAATGATTTTTAGCATTTTCACAAAATGGTACAACTATCACTATGGTATAATTTCCATTTTGATAACCCCCAAAAGACCGACAGTATTTGTCAGAAATCACTCTCCATTCTCCCTCCCCCCAACCCCTGGGAACTATCAATCTAGTTTATGTTTTATATATATATTTGCCTATTCTAGATTATCATGTCAATCAAATCATACATGGCCTTCTGTTTCTGGATTATTTCGCTTAGAATACTGCTGTAAAGTTTCAGCCATGTTGTAGCCTGCTCCTGTATTTTATTCTTTTTAATCGCCAAATAACATTTCATTTTATGGATATTCTGCATTTTGTTTACCTATAAGTCAATTGATGCACATTTGTTCGTTTCTAGTTTGCAGCCAATATGAGAAATGCTGTTAGGACATTTGTGTGCTTGTTTGTGTCTGGACATATATTTTCCTTCTTGTCAACTATTATTTAAGAGTGGAATTTCTGAACTCTATGGAAACTTTGCGTTTAGCTTTTTGAGAAACTTGCATACTGTTTGCCAAAGTAGATGCAGGCTCTTACATTCCCACCAACAGTGTATGAGGATCCTGGTTTGTCCCCATCCTTGCAGACATCTGTCAGCATCTTTATTTTGACTGTCACCACTTTGGTGGGTATGAAGTTGTATGTTTTTTTTTTTTTTTTTTTTTGAGATTTTCACCTAGACTTCTGTGGTGGCTAATAATGTGCGGTACCTTTTCATATACTTATTGGCCATTTGTATTTCGTCTTTGGAGAAATATCTATTCAGATCTTTTTATCATTTTATACTTAAGTTATCAATTGATTGTGGTAGTAGAAGAGATTTTTTTTTAATATGCTCCAGATCCAAGTCCCTTATCAGATGTATGACTTTTTACATATTTTCAGTCATTTCCTGGTTCTCCTTCTACTTTCTTGATGGTACCCTTCGAAGTACTACAAAAGGTACCCTTCAAAGTAGTACAAAACTTCCTAATTTCTATGAAATCCAGTTTATCCATTTGTCTTTGATTGCTTGTGCTTTTCAGTGTCAAAGCTAAAACATTGCCTAACACAGCATCAGGGAGACTCTCCTGTATTTATATTGCCTTCTTATCATGTGTCATTCTCTCCTGATGCACCTTGGATTAATTTTGGGGTGTGGTATGGGGAAGGAGGCTAGCTTCATTCTGTTGCCTGTAGATACAGAGTTGGCCTAGAAGCATCTGTTGAAAAAGTTATTATTTATCTATGTTACCATTGTTGTTTTACTCAACGTTTTTGCTGCTGTGACCAAAACGCCCGACAAGAACAATTTTAGAGGAGGGAAAGTTTAGTTGGGGGCTCACAGTTTAAGAGGTCTCAGTCCATAGAGCTCCACTCCTCAGGGCTCGAGGGGAGGCAGGACATCATGGAGGAAGAGTGTGGTGGAGGGAAGCAGCTCACAGGGTGATCAGGAAGCAGAGAGAGACTCCACTCTCCAGAGACAAATAGAGACCCCAAAGCCACGCCCCCAATGCCCCCTCCTCCAGCCACACCCACCTCCTCCAGCCACCACCCAGTTAATCCCATCAGGGATCCATTCACTGGTTGGGTTAAGGCTCTCACAGCTCAGTCATGTCTCCTCTGGACCTTCCTGCACCGTGTCACACATGAGCTTTTGGGGGACACCTCACATCCAACCATAAACTTATGGAAAGTCAATTGAGTCTATATATAGGTTTTTAAACTCTCAATTATATTCCAGGATCATGGACTCTTAGAAGTATAGAGGCCCTTTCTGCTCATGGAGAATTGGAGTTGCTCACTCAAATGGCTCTCAGGGATGTTGGGACCAATAACAAATGAATGGAGGGGTGTGTGGATTCACCCGTACTGAGAAGCTGGATGGCAGTAGAGGTCATGGTTTGTCATATCTTCTGATTTTTCAAAAGAAGCCAGCAATTTGTTTGTTTATCACAAAATGCTTTTTTTGTGTGTAAACAATTAAGAAAACTCACTGGCCAGAGAAAACGCATCTTTAGGGTACACTTGATCCATGAACCACTGAAGTTTGGTGTTGATATATTTTCACTGTACAGAGAAAGTTGCCAAGCCTCAGAGAGTTGAAAGTCACCAATCCGAGATTACGTCATCGGTGTAATGTAACTAAATGGCAACATTTTAGAAACATCTAGAAACTCAATATTTTTGTCATATATTTTCTTATTATCATGGCCTATCATTTTCTTATTGTAGGATTTTGTTGTGATATCGTAAAAAAAAAAAACAAACAAACCTTTGGAACCTAAACAAATGTGTGTATTTGGGTTAAGTTAGTAACAGCGTTCCATTGTCACCATTAAAGAGGGACCGCTAACCTGTTTTCAGAAGTACACTTGAAAAGCTTTGTTTTCTTTAAGTAGACATAAGGGCAGTGCACAGAGTAGAAGCAGTTCTCCACAGAACTTACAATCACACTCACACCCTTTCCATCCAACAGGGAACAAAGCCTGCTAGTAAGAGTCTCCCTCAGTTGGCAGGTTGTAAGCAGACCACATATGCAAAGATCAGAACGCATCCTTTCACTGGATATCGTGGAGCATGCCTGTAATCCCAGAGACCTGGGAGGCCGAGGCAGGAGGAACTCAAGTTTGAGGCCAGCCTCTGCAATTTAGTGAGATACTTTCTCAAAATAAAAAGGGATAGGGATGGAGCTTGGTGGTTCATTCCTGCAACCACTCCTGGAGGGAAATTCTCAACCCTTATAGCAGAACCTCTTGGTCACCCACAGTATGGAATACCCATTTCTCCACTCTTTCACATTCAGTTCAGCTCAACAACTGTGTGATAACGACCATGAATGGTATGAGGAACGGTTTTGGAACGACTTGCGTGACTAAGAAGCATGGCGACCCAGGAGACGAACATGCTAAGCAGAAAGCATTGAATCAGGACTGAAGACATGAACAGAGACCCCGGGGGGATGGGGCAGGACTGTCTAGGCAGGACGGCAGGTTTTGCACCTCTAGGGTGAGATAGACCTGGGCAAGCCTGCAGAGATTCAGAGCTAATGGACCGCATCTCCGCTAGGTTAGATCAGGCCAAAGGTTAATGAAAAAATTCAATCTTCCTGAATGCTTTACCCGCTGAGTGTCAGCCATCTGCATGTTTGATATTTAATAAAGAGACTGGATAATTGATGGAATTTTACTTTTCATCTTGTTGTTGGGAACAGCCAATAATAGGCAGTTTATCAAATCTCAAGAGTGAAATGTATTGCCTTCCTAACTTATTTCTAAATGGCAGAGAAGAATTTCAGTATAATCAAGAGGTGGTTTAGAGCAAGTATAGTATGACCAAGTCTTTTCCCTTGGCTTCACAGTGGGGGTACCTCCGTATTTTTAAGTCACTTTTTTTTTTTTTTTTTGCTGCTGTGACTAAATGACTTGATCAGAACAATTGTAAAGGAGAAAGTTTATTTGAGGCCTCACAGTTTCAGGGGTCCTAGTCCACAGACAGCAGGCTCCACTCCTCGGGGCTCGAGGGGAGGCAGGACATCATGGAGGAAGAGTGTGGTGGAGGGAAGCAGCTCACATGGTGACCAGGAAGCAGAGAGAGACTCCACTCTCCAGAGACAAATAGAGACCCCAAAGCCACGCCCCCAATGCCCCCTCCTCCAGCCACACCCACCTCCTCCAGCCACCACCCAGTTAAACCCATCAGGGGTCCATTCACTGGTTGGGTTAAGGCTCTCACCACCCAGTCATGTCTCCTCTGGACCTTCCTGCACCGTCTCACACGTGAGCTTTTGGGGACACCTCACATCCCCACCATAACACTTGGGTATTTCCAAAACACCAACAACTTAGTTTTACTGCTTGATAAGATTCTTCTTCTTTTCTTCTGTACCTTGCCAGAGGGCCTTCATGTTCTTGACCTTTGGAGAGGAGAAGTTTGCATGAAAGGATCTTAGAAAATTCCGTGCTGTCTAAGGAAGGCTCGGGGGAGCACGTGGAATCCTTGAGCTGAAGTTGGTTCCTGGGGCAGTCCCCGTGTCTCCCAGGAATGGGCCTGCCTGAGCATCCTCCCCTCATGCCCAGTCACGCCCTGGGAGCAGCTGGTGACAGCCTCTGGCTGTTGGCTAATTGCCCTCCCTGTAGCTGGAAGTCTGAGAGGGGCAGTCTCACGGCAGACGAAAACGGTAGTTTTGTTAAGATAGACATTAGCTGTAATAAGAGACCCCGACATACAGTGCCTCAAACGGGACAAAACTGTGTCTCCCACATTGGAGACTTGATGTCGGGGTCCAGGCTTCCTCAGACTTATCCTGAGATTGTTACCACTGTTCACATAATGGGTGGTGGTCCCCCCGGCTCTCCACCATGACTGTATTCCAGCCACTGAACACAATGGGGAGAAGAATGCATCAGCTGGGTGTTGGACACCTTCTTTCTGCTCATATTTTGTTCTCCTGAGCTCAGTTGTATTAGATTCTGTCCCTGCGGTCATAAATAGGTCTTTTATGGAAACTGATGGGAAGAGAATGCTGTCTGTCCAGGGGGGGAGAGCCAAACCGATGGACGATGGACATAACCTGGTGATGCTAATAACTAACCCTCCACAGGGTCTGAAAAGCCTGCCCATGAGTGACAACAACAGATAGGAAAAAAGGCAGCTGACGGATGGGGGGAAATAGCATGTTTTGATGATATCATTCAAGCACCTGGATCAAGCCACACCTGAACCAAATATACCTCTGGACATTTTTATGTAAGCCAGTAAGTGGCCCTGCCCTAGCATTGCTTTCACGTGGTTTATTTTTTTTGGCAGCTGGATGGGGTTCTGACACTTGTAGTCAAGAGGCCAATCTACTAAAAAAAAGTCGAATGACTTGCTGAAGGAAACACACCCAGTTATAGGCCAAGCCAAGGTTAGCATTAAGGTCTCCTTCCTTTTCAACTACTCTCTTCTGCTGCCATCCCTGCCTCTCATCCAATGGCGGTTGACCCACTTATTTGGGCTCCACGGGAAGTGAAAGTTTCAGGGTCACTTCTGTCAGTCTTGCTTTGTAAAGATGGCTGGAGTTTCCTGCCCTGTGGCCTGCAAGTCTCAACAGCTTATCAGACCAACATCACCGACCCATAGAATCTGCGACCACATCCAAGATCCCAGTTCAGTAGAGGAGACGAGAAAGGCAAAGAACAATTCCCAAAAGCCAACACCAAGGAGGGAAGAGAGGGATGACCATTTTTCGTTGTTGTTTCCGGCAGATTTATTATGCAATCAAAAATTTGTTCTGCGATCCTTTAGCCCATGTGGTTGAGATTAGACCGTTCCGTCAAAACTGTCCCTGTCTCAAGAGGCTCCGAAGCTTTTTATTTCAGGGAGAGATGCTGCTAACATGTTCGACTGCACATTCCCCCTGAAGTTCTTTCAAGAACTGTTATTATGAATAGTCCAGTTTTAAGGAATTCCAGATGAATTGTGCAAACCAAGATGAAAGATGAAGCCAACAGCAGCTGTGCCCGGGAATTATGCAGAAGTATGCAAATTTTAACCCCAGTGATGATGGAAATGTTAACCTCATGTTGCAGTAATAATAATAACTACTCTGATCTAATGGTGAGCCAAGAGGTGCAGAGGGCACTTGGCGTCAAGAATTAATAAGTACAGAAGTCTTTCTTTTTTTTCTTTTTTTCCTCCCTCCACATCAGGCTATTTCTGAATACCTCATTGTTCAATGCTGTTCGCCATAGAAACAAACATTAACAATGACATGTTCATGGCCCAGGTACTTGTCATGAACTATAAACCGGTTTTATAGAATTTGGAGCCTTCAGCTTCTATGAAGCAGGGTATTGACTTATTTTTATAGAAGCTGAATCCTTGAACTTGAGGGACCTCCTGGCCATGTTAGAGTTCACTGGCAAGCCGGGGTCAATCCTTTCTACATTGAGAGAGGGGGAGAGAAAGAGAAGAGCTCAGGAGCTTGAGACAATGGTAAGGAGAAGGTTCCAGAGCCAGGCAAGTGTTATGAAGCCCTGGAAATAATAATAGCTGCCACTAATTGAATGTTCACTGGGTGCCAGATGCAGGGCAGGCCTTTAAAGTGACAATATCATTAAAACCTCAGAATAGCCTTATGGGTTAGGGAAGATGGAGTTTCCCTGTGGCTGCAACGCTGGGGAGAGGCGGGGCGGGGTACCTTGGGTATGTAAGAGCTTGTAAACACTCTGACATGCTGTGGGTCCCCTCCCACACTCCCCCACCACAGCCCAGAAGCTCCTTTTCCTATGAGTGATGAGTTTGTCAGGGAGACTTTGACAGAGCTCCTTCTTTTCAAATCTTTCATTTAAAAAAAAATTTTTTTTTTTAGTGTTCCAAAACCAATGTTTGTTTTACAAGCAATGCATACTCTGTCTCTCATAAAAATAACACAGACTGCACAGGTAAGTTTGTACAGTTTGCTTTGCCTGCGACCATGAGCCTTGCTCTAAACCTCACAGCCTTTGGCTGGATCTCAAGTGCGGACCCGACCATGAGATTCACCTTGGCCGTGCTTGACACCCGCCTCTCAGGCTGGGATGGTGGACCGGGCTCTTCAGGAGGAGACCAACGAGGTCCTGTCTTTCCCAGAGCCTCAGAGCTTGTGTTGTGCCATCTTGGGCTTGTTCCTTGGGTCTCAGGATCCAACATAAATTCTAACTCCTGGGGTTGTTGCTGACTTCCATCCAGGAGGGAATGAGAAAGAGGACGGAGAAGATAGACTCAGGAGTACACAGTTAAGGCAGAGAATTTCCCAATATCTCCCTTTCTCTTTTCTCAGGAGGATAGTATAAATTTTAGCTGGACGTACATCTCTCCAGGGGACATTTCCAGTCCCCAGCCTCCTTTGCTGTGGTCCCAGAGCCGACCCTGAAGTCTACATGACTTGCCTACAGTCTCTGTAAAGCATCCCTACCTGTAAATTGACCTAGACTTCAGAAAGTTCTGGATCAAACCCATCGGTAGCCCTAGTACCTATCTCCTCTCAGCTTACAGCCATCCGAGCTGCAAGAGAGGCTGAAAAATACCATTCTTTTATTTTTTACTTTATTTTTTTATGTGATGCTAAGGATTGAACCCGGTGCCTCACACGTGCTAGGCAAGCGCTCTGCCACTGAGCTATATCCTCAGTCCTGAAAAATACTATTCTTGGTTGAAAGTCTTATGTTCATGAACATTTTGAGTGTTTTTTTAAAAATGAAAATGAGAATATTTGGATGGAAATTGGAGGACAAATAATCAGAATGTGCTGTGCAGACAGAACTGTTCTCAGAGGTGATGTTTGTGTCCTTGGATGGACACATTCAAAAGGAAAAACAAAGCTGTGAACTCAGAATTCCACTTGACCTAGAACAAGAAGCAAGTGTGCCCCAAGACAGTCCAAGGAAGAAACCAGGGAAGATAAGAGCGAACGCTGATGAACTGGAAAACAAAGCCTGTAGATGACCATCGGAGACAAAGGCCAGTTATTTGAAAAGAAGAATTAAAGGGACCAGGAGGGAAAGCTTATGGCAACATCTAGAAAAAAAATAAAGAGAAGACACAGATAAAAATATTGGGAGTAAGAAAGGAGATGTAATTAAATATAGAGTAGTGACTTGAAATATTGGAAGAGCGATCATGTACAAGTAGATGTTAACCAAAAAGTTGACGTAACAAATCCATAAATTGGCAAGGTCATCAAAATCAAGGAAAGTCTGAGCGACTGTCCCAGCCAAAAGGGGTTCAAAGAAACCTGAAGAGTAAGCTTAATATGGTATCCTAAAGGGGACTCTGGCACTGGAAAAGGAATATTAGGTAAAAAGTAAGGAAGTTTAAATAAACGTGGTCTTAGTTGTTAATAATGGGTCAGTATTGACTCATTGACTGTAACACATATTTCATAAATAGTGTAAGATATTAATGGTAGGGAGACCTGGCTACAGGGCTGATGGGAACTTACTGTCCTATCATCTCAACTTTCTAAATTTCTAAATAATATGAAAGTCTATTATCAAAAAAGACAGTGGGAACTCCACCAATGGTTGTATTCTCTGACTTCCTGTAAAGACAGAAGGATATGATGCTGAATATAATAAATGGCATATAGTAAGTGTTCAGTGAACCCACTGCTATTAATAATATCATCTACTGGGGCTGGGGATGTGGCTCAAGCAGTAGCGTGCTCGCCTGGCATGTGCAGGGCGCTGGGTTCAATCCTCAGCACCACATAAAATAAAATAAAGATATTGTGTCCACTGAAAACTGAAAAATAAATATTAGAAAAATTCTCTCTCTCTCTCTTCTCTCTCTTTAAAAAAAATAATAGCAGCTACTATTATTGGTATTGATCTTAATATCTTCCTTATATTTTTTCTATATAAGAAATTTTACCATAAGCAAGTGTTACATCAGAAATTTCTTTTTCAAAGCAAAAGCAGCCTCCTAGGACACTGTCTGATATGCTGTAAACAGAGTGAGGCAAGTTGTGACAAGTGGATCCCTTCATCGAAATGTCCCTTTGCCCTTCAGTCCCAGAAACCAGTGTCTTAGCAGGAAATAATAGAAGGATTTTCTTCCGTGATACATGGTGGAGGAAGCCAGGTCTTTCTTGAGCAGTTCCCCATCTGAAGGATTTCTGCGTGATTCATTCTCCCCAGGAGACAGTAAAGAGGTTAATTTATCACAAAGGTTAGCATGAGGAGCAGGATCACTTCCCGCTCCTGCCATAGCAGGAAGACAAGGCTGACGTGTGTCCAACTCCCATCTGCCTGCTGCCATCTTTGTGAAGTTACTCATGCCTCCTCTGAGGCTGGAGAAGAGAAGAATGCTTTGGATGGCAAGTATGAACATTGGCTAGGAAACCATGATGTGATACACAAAGGGACATCTAAGTAGCCCTACTGCTCGGTTAGAAGGAAGTTAGTGTGTGGAACTGAAGCTACAACCTTCAGTTCAGGCTGCCACATTCAGCCATCCAAGCCAGAGTCCCTTATACACTACTAGGTTTTAGTCACTCTTGCTGGAATGACTCACTGAGAAGGAATTAGTCCCAGGCTGATCTTTTAGAAAAATAACAAAAAGTATATGTTCCTTTGTTGGGTAAAGTAGTCATTTTTATCTCTTCTACTTTCTCATCTAGATATTTTCTCCTTTTGTTTTAAACTTTAAAACTACACTCAGTGTATTGCTTATAAGTTTATCGCATAAGTCCTCAAATGTTTATGCTTTTTAAAAATTTTTTTAAGTAAAAGAGGCACTAAATGGTATGATGGAGCTCATCTGAACTAAAAAAAAAAAAAAAAGTGACCCTTTTAGCAAATAAAAAATTCTTTAGCAATCATGGCTGATGGTTAATGATAAGTGCCCAAGATACTTCTGATTAAAAGCATTAATTTCAACTAAGGAAAAATAAAAATATTGCATTGGATAGTGTTTGCATTTAATATTAATTGGACACTCTAGCCTACTAAATAAGACAAGAAAAAGAAAATACACAAAAAGTACAGTGGAAGATGCAAAAATATTTATTTGCATACTGTTGTTAATACTGCAAAACTAACAGAAACTACAAACTTTTTAGCAGTAAATAGTTCAATAAGTTTTCATATGATCAGTATAAAAACCATTATTTCTGTATTAACAATTAGAGAACAGTAATACTGATAATATCTATGCATGAATCCATGAACTTTATACAGTCCCTAGAAGCAAAGTTAACAAAAGATATGCAGATCCTGTAAGGAGAAAATAATTCTAAATATATTGAACAATTGGGAAAATCCTGTTGTGGAAATCATATTCTCTTTTTAAAAAATATTTTTGTTGTCTGTGTATCTTTATTTATATGCAGTGCTGAGAATCAAACCCACTGCCTCACACATGTTAGACAAGTGCTCTACCACTGAGCTACAACCCCAGCCCGGGGAATTCACATTATTAAATGGCAAGATTCAACTTCATACCCATATCCTCAACTTGATCTATAAAGATAATGCAATATAAGTCCAAGACCTAAAAGGGATTATTGTTTCTGTATTTACTAAAATTGTACTATTTATATCCCACTCTTTTTAAAAATCAACATGTATTTATAATGGTTGTTTCTTTGTTTTTTTAAAAGACTCAGATAGACAGCAATTAAAGAAGTGGTGTGGTATTGCCACTGTAATTGTTTCTAAATAACATAAATATCTAAAAAAGATTGTGTCTGCAATCACAAAATTCACCAACTCTCAAGCTGAATTTTGAGAAGAGTTGAGAAAAAGTAGTTTTAATAAATCTATAATTTTTCAAAGGAATAAAACTCTTTTTGATAAATGGGAGAATTAATATTTTAAAATAATAACTAACACTTTTAAAATGATAACCAGCACTTTTTCTGTGCCAGGCAGTATGCTAAAGCCCTGTGTAAATTTTCCCATTTAGGCCTTAAAATAATATAGCATTATCCATTCGTCTTAATTTATGGGTAAGAAAATTGAATCTCAGAAAAAAATGGGGAAATAACAAGGTCACCTAGCTCGTAACTAGCGAGAAGAGTTAAGGAATTTGAAAAACAGACTTGGGCTCTTAAATACAAAGTGACATCGTCTCTTAAGCCTAATTCTTCCTAGATTGCTTGCATTAGAAAATAAGACAGGCTGGGAATCAAGAGACTTACCTTCTGGTCCAAGTTTTCGAGCAGTGTACTCAGAGGATTGGCTGGAGTTAGTTTATTCATGAACTAATCATTTATTGAGTCCTAACACGTGCAGGGCACTGCTATAGGAAACAGAAGAACACACACGCTGTCCTATAGGCATCTGGGGTGTGTAAGGAATTGCCATGGGGACCATGTTAGGCTACAGAAAAAAAAATACATATCGAAGTCCTAACATCTCAGTTGTGATGCTCTTTATGCTCAAAAATCTAACATAAGTGTCTTATTCTGAAGGGTTAAAATTTCTTTCTCTTGGCAGTGGCAGAATTAAAAATTCCCAAGACACTTCCCATTGACTATATTAAGTGTGAGAGACCAATGCCTTGGTACCTCTGCTCCAGTTACATAATTATCACGTGGGAATTATTGTATAAACAGGGATGTCAGCAGATATATTTTTAAGTTAGAATTGGGTATGAAAATCTTCCAGTTGAAACACAGTATTGCACTACTTTATGCCTTCCATTTTTAGAGGAGAGTGAAAAGTGTAGTCATTTAGACTTTTGACAATGTGGGCGCTCTTTAAAATGACTATGACAATGAATTTTCCTCTAGAATTAACCTCTGATACCCAGAAAAGAAACCCATGTCTGGGTGACTTACATAGCCACAGACACAGCAAAGAATAGGATTTATTCCCACTATGAAGCTGATCTGGGCCATACCACATATCATGGATGTGGGGGATGGTTTCTCCCCTCAAGCACCTTTCATGAGGTTTGCTCATCCCCCCCCCCCCCCCACCAAACCTGTTATAAGCTTCCTCTGAACAAAGTGCTATTTGTCAGGTCAGTCACAGGCCCCTGCTTAGTTATGTCTCAGGTCAGGAGGTGGCACTTACCTTTATGACCAAGCCTGAGACTTCATATGACTTCTTGTGACTAGGAAGTCATATATTTCAGACACTATATATGCTACCCTAGGTCCGTGGTTTTCTCTAGGGATCAGAACCCCTTTTCCCTGCAGCAGACTGGGGCTATATCTGGAGACATTTTTCATTGCTGCCGTGGCGGGGAGGGTGGCTGTGGAGGAGTGCTAGTGTCATCTAGTGGGTAGAGGCTGGGGATGCTGCCCAACATTCTGTAACGCACAGGAAAATGATGGGCCGTCAATATCCGTAGCCCTGAGTTGAAAACCGCTGATAGAAGGAAAGCAAAGCAAGCCGAAAATTTTTCTTTGTTAACATATATATTCCTTTAAATTCTATGACTACACACACACACACACACACACACACACACACACACAGTCAGAGAGAGAGAGAGAACAAAACCCTTGGATGCCTAGTCCCTTATAGAAAAGGGCATGGTGTTTGAATACAACATATGCATATCCTTCTGTATTCTTTAAATCAAATCATCTCTAGATTACTTCCCCCCCCCCCCCCCGGGAGTAGGGATCAAAACCAGGGCCTCATATATGGTAAGCACACTCTGTGGTGCTGAGCGACTCCCTAACTTCTAGATGACTTATAATGCACAATACATACAATCCCCTAATACAAGAGGGAAAAAAAGGTCAGTTTGGATGTGATTTTTTTAAAATTATTTTCAAACTGTGATGGTTGAATCCATGGAGTGAGAACCAGCCCTACGAGCCAACTACGTGGAATACCAAAGAATGTTTTCAGAGTTTGAATTTGAGATTTGAGCTCTATATTGCATCCCACACGGAACCCACTGCCGATTGGATATGTGGGGGAAGTTTTCCTGATCTATTTAAACTGTCCTTGGTTAAGAACCAGCCCTTCAGTCGACAGAGCAGGATTCCTCTGGACCCTTCCGTTTCTCTCCTCTCCGCACTCTATCTTTGCATCTGAATACATTTTTTCTGAAATATCTTTCTGCACTGATAAAAACATTTATGATGTGTACTTTCCAAAATGGTAGCCTGTAGCTACATGTGGCTATTATGTACTTGAAATGTCACTAGTGTACTTGTGGACCTGATTTTTAAACTTTTATTTAATAGCAATTGATGTAAATGAAAATAGCCATTGTGGTTAGTGGCTACCATATTGGACAGAGCAGATTTCTCTTCATCCCCATGTCTCTATGTTAAACCCTTCTTGGGTCTGACGACCGGCATAGATTGTATGTTCATTCCACTTCCTCTCATTTTGCTTCTGAATCTTTGCAGAGGGTTATTTGATTTAGATCCTGAGAGGTAAAGTGGGAAAAGAGGTTCTCATGTGACTAGGCCTCCAACAAAATCTGTGCCAAATAGTGCCTACTTTGAACTCCAAAAGTTATATCTTCAAATTTGTCATCTGCATAAGCATTTATTGGGGTAAATGCCTGGGGAGGAAAACTGGGAGGGACCAGAATAAACCATGGAGCTGAATGCATGTCTGACCCCCGTGAGAAGAGCAAGAATGGGGGAAGGCTGGCTAGACAATGCCCAAGACCGCAGCAGGGCTCTTCAGCAAATCCCAAGAGGGGGAATCTTCCAGTCATGGTCGCCCATCAGAAGAGTTCCTTTCTCCCAGGAAGGAGCCTGCCTGGGTATCAGTATTGTGCCCAGGAGCCAATGAGAGGAATGGATTCGGTGCAAATGTGCTGATTGGTAGCCCACAAGCTTCAACCAACGTCCAACTGTGTGCCAGGAGGGGGAGATCTGGGAAGCCCATCCTCATGGCCAGCACATCTCAGTTATACCTAAGTTGCCCCCGCCTGGTGATTGTGGACGGGGTTCCTTATGCCATGACTGACCTGGTAGAATACCGGCTTGTTCAAAGGACCTTGGCCAGGCTCCTTCCCAATTGTACATTGTAAACATGGTCTGGCCTCCCCAATCCTCAGGCTCTTGCTTGTGAATTCATAAACACAGGGATTCCTTCTGCCTGGAGTGAGTCTTGTGCAATCATCTTTGCAGACCAATTCTCTCCAATTTCCACTTCACCATTTCTCTGCAAGAAAGTATTTCTGGACCTCTGACTTCAGAGAGATGCCTTCACCTCTCTCTGGAATTATTTTAACCTAACAGTCATTTTACTGGATAATTGATATTTTTTAATATCGTCCTTTTGTCTACTACATATATCCCCAGGAAACCATAAACTATATCTGTCTTATTTACCATTGTGTCCCCAGGGCCAGGCATGGAGCTGGTTAATATTTCTTGAATAAATAAATATTTTTATTTTTGCCAACTGTGTTAAAGTAAAGAAAGATATATAAGGCAGTTAACACCCTCAAATTGCCTATGATCTAGGATGGATTTTTTTTTTTTTCCAGCAGAAGAAGGTGCAACACTGTCAGACCCGATGAAATACCTGAATCAAAGGGCTTTTTTGAAGACTTGGGTTTCAATTTCCTGAATCAAGAATTGACTTGAAATCTGACTTTAATAATAGCTAAGACTAATGTTAATGAGTGTTCTCCCTGCATGTAAATGAAGAGTCCTGGGAAGAGAATTTTAGATAGCATCTAGGAAAGTGACTCTTCTAATTGGGAACTCGAGGCCATTTCAGTAGAATTAAAATGAAGTTTCTCTTTGAATTCTCTGTCAAAAAAATAAAAAATAAAGATCTACTAAAACAATGAAGCGTGTGCACATAGTTGGCTTCTGTCCTGTGTGGAGAGGTCCCACCTGACCGGCATGTGGCTCTCATGGGGGACTTGACCTTTCCTATGGCAGAGATAGGCAGGTAATGGTAGATTGCCATTTATTGAATATTTATTGAGGACTTACTATGTTCCAGACACTGTCCTGATCTCTTGGTATGTACTAACCCAGTTGATCCTCTGAATAGCACTTGTATTATTATTATTATTATTTCAATACTACTACTATTATTATTATTTCAGTACTACTACTATTATTATTATTTCAGTACTACTACTATTATTATTATTATTATTATTATTATTGAGAAAAGTTCAGTTGAGAACGTTGAGTTCCAGAGAAGTCACAGAACTTGCCCAGGACAGAGTGATGGCAAGTATCAGCAGTAGGATTTGAACCCAGGTTGTCCAGCTCAATGGCGACATGGTGCTACACTGCCTCATGTTCTTCAGGCCACCAGTGCACAGGACATTTGTCCCTTGACCACAGTGACTACAGAGATGATGATGTGGGCCAAGTCAGTGCAATTATATCCTTTGGAGAATTTTGATGGAGCCCATGGGAAAACTTCACTGCATTTTCCCAAGGATATTTAAGGACAAATGTCATTCCTGTGTATCTCACATCAAAGGAGAGAGCTGACCTCAGAGAGGACAGAACCAAGTGACAGAGAGCTTAGGATGGAATAGTGGGGTGCATGACTGGCAATGGCTTTTGGGAATATTCTCCTATATCAACTGATAATTATGAATATTTGAAAATACACATACAGAAGTAAGATGGACTTCTACACTACCTTGCGTCTAACTAACATGCAGGTTATACTTACTTACATGTCACCAAGATGTCTTTCTTTGTCTCAAAGTTTCTTTCCTGATTTTTTTTTTTTTATTGCTGGAATATTGTAAAGCAAAGCTGACATTTTAGAATTTTCTTCACAAATACTGTAGATTTTATCTCCAACAGAGACAGAATTTTTAAAAGTGGTTACAATGTTATTAATACTCATATCAAAATGAACAATAATTTAATGATCCCAATGATCTCTTCACTGAATGTGGCCCTGCCACAAAGTAGCCAATTCCCTTTTTCTTTGTAAGACAATTTAAGATGCAATTTCTATTATTTACAACGAGGTAAAACACAGTAGGAAGGGTCTGAAACATTTAGGAGACTATACATATTTTTCTCAGACCTACTTTGACCGTGGGCTTTACATGCAAGTAATGAGTGTAGTAAGAATTACTACATAAATAAATGACATCTTATAGCTTCATAACTTAACATGGTTCACAAAATAGTTTTGGGTCATCCGTTCAAAGTTGCTTTATGAGATGGACCATGGTTATGAGACTTAAATTAATTTAAGATAGAGATTCAGCTGGGCATGGTGGCATAGACCTATAATCCCAGCAGCTCAGGAGGCTGAGACAGGAGGATAGCAAGTTCAAGGCCAGCCTCAGCAACTTAGAAGGGCTCTAAGCAATTTAGCAAGACTCTGACTCAAAATAAAAAAATTAAAAAAAAAAACATAAAAAGGGCTGGGGATATGGCTCAGTGGTTGAGTGCCCTTGGGTTCAATCCCTGGGATCAAGAGAGAGAGAGAGAGAGAGAGAGAGAGAGATGATTTATTCATTGATGACTTCTCCAAAGTCAACAAAAGTGAAGGCACACAATCCTCCTGACACTCCATGGACTCTTAATGACCTTGTCTATGGACCTCCATAAGTCAATGATTCTGGGTCACCATGAACATCTAACAAAAGCTATAAGTAAGACAACAATTTGTGTTAAGAATAATTCAAATGTGTGTGTGTCAGCACAAAGTGAACAATGCAAGAGAACGAATCTGATAATCTAGACCACATTCATGTACAGCTGCTATTTAAAACAAAATATGGCAGGGACCTTCCAAAGAAAATATTATGAGTCCTTTTAAAGAAGTGCTGAACTAACAGTATCTAACTTTGATCTCGGGCTCCAAGGTAAACTCAGCAACGTTTCTCAAAGAAACAACATCCCGAGACTTTTAAATTAGATGCTTTGGTTTCCAAAGTCTTAGCCAAGCAGTCTGCCAGGGCAAAACTGTCTTCTGCTCCATTTATCTAATTTGGGAGAATAAAGGCCTTAGCTGACCTGGCAGGATTTGAACCCGTGGTTCCAGGAAGTCCAAATGAGCCAAAGATATGTTTGGCCACGGCTCCTTCCCCCGGCAGGGAAAGCACACAGCTCCAAGCCTGTTTACATTGACAAAGCTTTTAAAGATAAAAGATTAAACCGCTCCCTAACAGCGGAGGTTCTTGGTGTTCGCCTCGATGCCACAGGTAGATCATTCCAGAACACTTCTGAAAAGTGTCTTTGTTGGGGATACTCTCCACGGGGAGGAACAAGGAGCTTATTTATCCATGACACCAAAGGGCGACCTAACCATTTTCCTCCTTTAACGTGAGAGAAATCCGGAGAAGAGACAACTTCACACTAAGAAACGATTAAAAGGAGGTAATTTTCTCCTCCCTCGGGCTCTGTGGTGAGATGGCGAGAGCTCAGCTCCTGTCTGCAGCTCAGATAACCGTTTCCTGTCTGTCCTTAGGCAGATTGTTGCCTCATGCATGTGGGGCGCTTTGATTAAGACAGTCTCAATTTACCCATCTAAAGTAATAGCCGTTTCATCAGGGGCTATTGTGGGGTTTAATTAAAGCCTGGGCAGGGTAATGAGATCGTCAGATAAGACCCCGTGTAAACACTGGGTGATGCATATCTGCATACATGCGTGCGCCACCTATGCGGACAGGGCGGCCCACAGGACTGCACTATCTGGCAGAATCGTTTTCTCCAACCCATCAACATGCCCGGTGCCAGTCCTCTTGCCCCAGACTTAGAACATAAATTCCTTCAGGCCAGTGTTTCCCAAGGCTTGCCAAAGGCTTAGGTCAGTTACTTTGGTGAAGTGCTACATGCCACAGCCAATTTCATGTTACCTTTCTTCTTACAAAGTTTCATTTCCAGCTTCACAGAATTTGCTATTTCTACCTACCACCTGCACTGCTGTTGACTTAATATTTCTGAGTGGGATCTTATTTGCTCTGAGCAATTTATTTAGGGCAAAAATTTCATGGGATGATTGTCCACAGAAAACCAGTGTTTTTAAAATATTCATGAATCCAAATAAGTATCCATTCAATTTTTATAAAAGTTTACTCAAGTTACTTTTAAACTATCTTTCATACCATTCGTTGATGCATATTGTATTTGGATGAAATAAAAGTAAAGGTAATTACAAATTGCATGAAATCCCCAGAAAATTTAGATTTCATACTTACAGCACATTTTAATGCTTCTTTCTTTCTTTCTTTCTTTCTTTCTTTCTTTCTTTCTTTCTTTCTTTCTTTCTTTCTTTCTTTCTGGAATATAACTAATGCATTTTTTATTTGTTCTTTTTAGTTATACATGCAGTAGAGTATATTTTGACACATCATACATACATGGAGTATACCTTCCCATTCTTGTGGTGTATGTGATATGGAGGTTCACTGTTGTGTATTCATATATGAACATAGGAAAGTTAGGTTCAATTCATTCTGATGTCTTTCCCATTCCTATTCCAATTCCCTGAACCCCATTGCCCCCTATCCAATCTGGTGAACCTCCCCACCTCTTCCCCTCCCCCTGTCTATTGTGAATCACCATCCACCTATCAGAGAGAATGTTCAGACTTTGGATTTTGGGGATTGGCTTATTTCACTTAACATGATAGTCTCCAGTTCCATCCATTTACTGGCAAATACCATAATTCCATTCTTCTTTATGGGTGAGTAAATATTCCATGGTGTATAGAGACCACATTTATCCATTCATCTATTGAAAGGCACCTAGTTGGTTCCATAGCTTTGCCATTGTGAATTGAGCTGCCATGAACATTGATGTGGCTGTGTCACTGTCGTGTGCTGATTTTAAGTCCTTTGGGTATATACTGAGTAGTGGGATAACTGGGTCAAATGGTGGTTCCATTCCCAGTTTTCTGAGGAATCTCCATAATGCTTTCCAGAGTGGTTGCACCAATTTGCAGTCCCCCTAGCAATGGAAGAATGTGCTTTTTCCCCCAATCCTCGTCACCATTTATTGTTACTTGTATTCTTGATAATTGCCATTCTGACTGGAGTGAGATGAAATCTCCGTGTAGTTTTAATTTGTTAATTCTGCTATTATTAGCAGCTTTATCAATGACTTATGGCAGTGTATCAAATTACCCAAACCTCAGAGGCTTAGAGCAGTGCTCATTCATTATGACTTAAGGACTATGAGTCAGCTGGGAAGTTCTGTAGATTGAGCCAAGTTTGGCTGATCTTGGCTGGGTTAGTGGTAAACTGGAAGACTGGTTGGAGTTGGCTGGTCTAGGAAAGTTTTGTTCACATGTGTGTTGTGTTAGGGTTTGGATATAAGGATGTCCCTCAGCTGCATTAATGCAAGAATATCTAGAAGTAAAATGATTAGATGATAAGAGTTGTAATCTAATCTGTCCATTTTAGTTTGAATGGATGAGCTGGGTGGTAAGCCCAGGCAGATGGTGGGGTGTGGCTGGAGAAGATGGGTCGCTGGGGGTGTGCCATGGAAGGTTTGTTTTTTCCTTCCCCTTTCCATCTCTGCCTCCTGGCCATCATGAGAGGAGCTCTGCCCCTCCACCATTCCCTTCCTCCATGATGTTCCATCTCACCTTGGAACCAAAGCAATGGAGTTGGCCAGCCATGGATGGAGTCTCTGAAACCGAGAACCAAAATAAACTTTTCCTCCTCTAAGTTGTTCTTCTCAGGTATTTTGATCACAGCATTTACAGGAAGCAAATGCAGAGAGAGACACCCTAGATGTTCCATATGGTACTTCCACTTTAACCCGTTGATCAAAATTCGATCCCATGGTCACATGTAGCTGCAAGGGAGCCTAGGAAATGTGTGTATCTGCTGTCTTCCATGAGGAACTCCTAAAGTGGGAGAGGATTGCATTGAGAAGTAACCAATGTCTGCTACAAATGAGGAGGAGAGAATTAAGTTATAGTCAACGTATTTACTGAGCACCTAACAAGTACCGATGCTGTTTGGTGTGCAGGTATGCACGGGTGAAGAATATGGACAAAATTCCTGCTCTCGTGGAGCTTACATTCTAGAAGGGAAAGACAAAAAAAACAATGCAATAAATACATAATATTATGTAAATAGTGGTATGTGCTAGGATATAAATGAAGTAGCACTGGCTACTTCATGCATGGCTCTTTTTGAAAGGATTTTAGAAAAGAATATGAGAAGCAGCCTGTGATAAAGTAATAGGGAGTGGACAACTGGATAGTGCATATTGTACCTAAAGTCTCTGAAAATCAAGCTTCAAATAGAATGCTGAAGATGACTCTGGAATGGCACTATCAGGAGCTCTTTGTGGTTTGTTTGTTCCCCTCTGGTAGAGCCACCATAATGGATGCAATTATTTTTTCAAAAAAATTTAGGTCTTTGAAAATTGTCCTTATGACATAAAGCAGATAAAAAAAGATTTATTTTAAAAAATCTACTAAATCTTGGTAAGAACACCACAGCAAGAGTCTATGGGAAGTAAGACCTCCTCTCTTCCTCCTCCGTATCCCCACCTCAATGTAAAAGAGTCTCTGCTTCAAACAGGGGTGGTAAATAAAAGACAGGGTGACCTCTTCTCCAGGCTCCCAGTCAAGGGCAAGAGCATCTCTCCAGGAGACACAGGATTCCAGCATTCTTGATCTCCTAATTTCCATGTTTTTGAAGCTTAGTTTTAGGCAAAGTGTGACCTAGAGGTTAGAAGCTCCCCAACATAACTTTCTCCCCTCGTTGGGCAGAGAGTCTGCTCCAGTTACAGCAGATTGAGGATACCATGGCCCAGATCACACTTGCCCCAGGTCATTCACAGGCAGAGGTATCATTCCACAAGAGGAAAGTCAAGGAGACCAGAGACTGCTGTCCACTACCAGTGCCCTGCTCATTAAGCAGGCATGTCACTCCAAGACACAGAGCCACTGTCCCCAACTCCAACTCGGGAGCAATAGTGCAGGCCTTTGGCCTAGGATGATAGGCCACAAGAACAGAGGCTACTAGCGCTCTCCCAAGGGACCTGACTTTATTTTGGAAGAGTATGAAAAAGTTCAGATGTAAGGATGTTTGAAAGCATGGAGGCTTTGGAGTAGGAAGATTGGAAGCCACATGACCAGCAGAGAAGACCCGGAAAGGAAGCAGCTAAAAGAACCTTACTTGAGTCAGAACAAAACCTCAAAGACTGGACTTTTCCAAAGGGGCTTGAATTTAATGTGTATCAGACGGTGGAGCAATTTGTATTCTAGGACGTTGCCCGAAACACTAGAACAATAGGTCAGCAATTACTGTAACCTAGCTGTTGTGGGGTAATGGAAGAAGTAAAAGACTCTCACTATGAAAAATACGAAACATCGTTGAAAGAAATCAAAGATGACCTGAATCCATGGGAAGTCATCCCATGTTCATGGATGGGATGACTTAAAATTTTGTTAAGATGTACACTACTCCCCAAATTGATGGACAGGTTCAGTACAATACTTTTCAAAACTTACATTGGTTTTCTTGCAGATACTGACAAGATGATTCTGAATTTTTAAAAATATTTTTATTTATTTTTTAGGTGTAGATGGACACAACACAATGCCTTCATTTTCATGTGGTGCTGAGGATCGAACCCGGGTCCCACCCGTGCTAGGTGAGTGCTCTACCACTGAGCCACAATCCCAACCCAAGATGATTCTAATATTCATGTGGAAATTCAGAGGACCTAGAATAAGCCAAAACAGGCTTGAAAAGGAAGAAAAAAATGCTGGAGGATTTATCTAAAAACTTACTACAAAATCAGTAACCAAGGCAGTGTGGTATTGCCATCAGGATAAACGCATGTATCAATGGAATAGAAATGAGAATCTAGACATAAGCCCTCACATTCACAGTCATTTGATTTCTTTTCTTTCTTTTTTTTTTTTTTTTTTAAGATGGTCAGGGCTTATTTGTTTACTTTTTCTTTTTTTGTGGTGCTGGGGATTGAACCCAGGACCTTGTACAAGGCACGCACTCTACCAACTGAGCTATATCCCTAGCCCAGTCATTTGATTTCTACAAGGACATCAAGAGAAGTATGTTGTAGGGAGAATTTTGACAATACATAGTCATAACATTTTTGACCAACATTTCTTGGGAGCTGAATATCCACAATGTGAAAGGATTAAGATTTGCCCCTTCCCTGCGACTCCTACACAAAAACTAACTCAGAAGGGGTCACAGATCTAAATGCAAGGGCTAAAACTATAAAACTCTTGGAATAAAATATGGAAGTAAATCTTCCTGACTTTGTTTAGGCAATGGACTCTTTGACATGACACCAAGAGCCCAAGCAAGAAAAGAAAAAACAGATAACCTGGACTCCATCAAAATTCAAAACTCCGTGCTTAAAGGATATTATCAGGAAAGTGAAAAGACAACTCAGAAAATGGGAGAAACCTGGTGATGTGTGACTGTGGTCCTGGCAATTCAGGAGACTGAGGCAGGTAGATAACAAGTTTGAGACCAACTGGGCAACTTAGTGAGACCTTGTCTCAAAAAAGAGGGCAGAGGCCTGAGGATATGGCTCAGTGGTAGGGCATCCCCGGGTTCCAACCCTAGGGCATCAAAATAAAAAATTTTTTTTTTCGAATCCTACATCTGATAAGTGCTTTCTGTACCTGGATTATCCATAGAACCCTTCCAACCCCACAATAAAATGACAAACTAATTATAAACAATGGGCAAAGCATGTACATAGAAGTTTCCCCAAGAAGGTCTACAAATAGCTAATGAGCACCAACAAGGCATCAGCCCTGTAGCAAAATCATGTTGAGATCTCACTTAACATCCATGAAGACAGCTAGAATACACAATAAAACAATCAAGTACCAGTGAGGATTCAAAACCTTGAAGCCCCTTTGGAAAAATAGTCTGGAAGTTTCTCAAAAGTTTAAACTTGGTGCTAGTACACGATCTAGCAATTCCACCTCTAGACATGTAGCCAAGAGTCCTGGATTCAAATTCAGACACTACCAACTATTATAAAACTTCTGGGCTGCCTTTCACACCAGCCTCAGTTTCCTCATCTGCAAATGAAGAAAATAATGATTATGTTGAAAATTTGTTGGGAGGGTTAAATTAACATGGTTTTAGACTGCCTGCTCTGTTGAAGCTACTCAGTGGATATTAGTTTCTGTTCTTCCTTTTACATGATAAAAAAAACCAAGCCACAGAGCACAAGATGCTACTGAGAGCATGTTTCTTCAGATTCTCCAGCACAGGTCCAAATCCATACCACCCTATTCCATATTGTCATTTTCCCCACTTTTAAACATTCCACCATGGATGATCTCCGGTGTGTTCTAGGAGAAGCCTAAAACACTTATCAGCATCAATGCATGTTTTGCAGAACATGATGTGATTTTACATAAAGGAAAGATAATTCCTGACCACCAGCCCTTCCACAACCCAAAGACATCCACCTGTTTCTTCTGGATTTCAAAATAAATTGAATGAGAAGAATAAAATTTTGAAATTCATTTGCCTGGACAAAATAAAATTCAACTCTGAACGCAGAAGGGTCCTCAAGCAGAACTTGGTTAGCCAGTCCAGGGCAAGAGGATCTAAGTTTGTCCAACCGGCTTCTAAAGGCACGGCCTCACCAACGCTGCTGTCTCCTGCCCAGCCCCTGCACCCCAAATGGTTTGAATCGGGACTGTTTGAAGTTGGTCTTTTAAACAATCATTGGCTGTTTTTAAAAAGTTTTCAATGGCTGTCTCAGTAAAAGTGAAATCAATATTCTTTCAGCCCGGGCTTTTAGCCGATAATGTCTCGCCATAAATCATGGGCTTAATGACACCAGAATAATTCATCATCTCATTACATTTGCATATGATGTGCCACATTGTTCTGAGGCGAAGGTTATCTTCCCTGCCTGGGACTTCATCCAGAAACAAATAAAAGACCAGGGAACCTGATTATTTCATGGTCCGTTTATAGAAGCTGTTGGGGATCCATTTCCTGTCTGTCAGCTACTTTTGCTTTACAGTCCTCCTGGGCACAGCCTGCAGGGATATATCCTTCCAGCTCAAGAATTTCAGTAACCTTTAAAACTTTTTTTTTTGTTGGAAAGGGTGCCTGACTAGATTGAAGACGTTTTCTGTAGTCTGTTCTTCTTTTTATATCTGTGCCAGGTCCAGGGTCATCCAGAAAACAGGGAAGTATTCCCTGGGCATCTTGTGAGTGTCAGATGCTGAGCGGGTAAGATAAGCATGTTGCATTCTTGATGTTTCAGGATTTTGTTTGTTTGGTACCAGGGATGGAACCCAGGGGTGCTCAACCACTGAGCCACAACCCCAGCTCTTTTGTGTATTTTATTTAAAGACAGGGTCTCCCTGAATTGCTTAGGGCCTTGCTAGTGGCTGAGGCTGGCTTTGAACTTGCCATCCTCCTGCCTCAGCCTCCTGAGCTGCTGGGATGACAGGGTGCACCACCATGCCTGGCTCCTTATTGTGTTTTATTATCACATGGCAGGGGAGGTGACCACAGAACTCTGTACAGATAATCAGCCACCATGTTTGATGGTAACTAGTGGAGGGGAGAGACAGAGGGTGCTGCTACTAAGGGAACTTCCCACCTGATCTGGAGGGAGGCTGTGGGAATGAAGCTTCAGGCAAGACCTAAATGTTAGAAATATGCTCAATAAGTGCTTGGGGGAAGGATGGATGAAAGAGCAAAACAACAATCCGGAGGGGGAACAGATACACGGTTCAGATGGTGGTTTCAGATTACCAGGATCTATTGTGTACAAGACAAGCCAAATGAGCCCTTGTGAAGACTTGGGTAGACCTGTGATATTGTCCCTTCACACAGATTCTCAGCACTGATCAAGACGGGTGGGATCCTGGTGTGGGTTAGGAGCACTTCAGAGACAAACAGGCCCTCATGTGGATTTCCTAGTTACCACATTCTTGAACTTCATCCGAGTTTTCCTTTGGCTGCTTGGTCCCTGGATCTCACGGTTCTGTGGGAGGGGAAATCTGTATCCCCAGGTGTGGGGGGTGACCTCTAGAATACCTGTGGCCAACGGAGGTGGATGTTGGAGAGCTAGGCACTTTGTGTAGAGATGCTTCATGACCTTCGATGGGGTCCCACCCTCTGATAAACCCATCATTGATTGTAAACTTGGTGAGTCAAAATGTGTCGATGCACCTCTGCCTCCTGACCATCCTCGTTCATCCGCTGACAGTTCTGAGGTGTCCCCGCGGACCGAGGGCGGACTGGGAGCTCGGTTCACAGATGCTCCAGCATCTGTGTGTCCTGTCGTAGATCACTTGCTGAGGACAAGGTGAAACTGCACACGTGGACATGTGGTTTCTACGGAAAAGCAGATTGTTCTCACTCCATCGTGAAGTTGGCAGAATTGTACCTTGAAATGTCCTAAGTCAGGGAATGTCTGTGTTCCCACGCCCTGGGCTTCACCTGCTTCTGATGGTCGCTGTCATTTACTCAGGGCTTCTCGCAGTGAGAAACGAGCAGGAGCAAGTGGAAAATAAATTTAAAAATGCAACAATGTGCTGCTGTGGCCCCCTGATGGGTCAGCCTTGTGGGAACCACATGGGGAGGTGGGGAGAAGACGGGGTCATACGTAGGGGGAGGAAACAGAAGGTGTGACTCAGGGCTGCTGGTGGGGAATTGTGGGAGAAGGGGCCGTCCTTCTCCTGGCTCTGCCTCCATTCTCCCAGCCTTCAGTGGGGAGGATCGTGGTGTCTGCCTCCCAGGGCTGTGGTGATCACTGCTCAAGATGGTTCCCTTCCATGGTCCAGGACTGGGCCCCAGTGTGTTGGCTTTGCCCTGGGCATTGCATGTTCCATGTTGTACTAAAGCTGATTTGGTGGTTTTTACTAGTGACTCAGGGCCCCCACGGGATGAGCAAAGGACCAAGCTTGTTGCATAGAGCGTGCATGGTAGATGGAGGCCCACACTCCCAGGTGGTCCAGACCCTGCCCTGGGTCCTCAAATAGGCCTGAGGCTAAGGGGCGTGTCTTCCTGGGGAGGAGAGCTGGTATGGGGATCCAGGCTCCCCAGACTTCAAGGAGGGATGGAGGACTACACAGGTGCTGCCCCCTGGCCTGCCTAGAGGTGGTGCCCTGCTGGAAGACTCTCCAATCCGGCTGCTCCTGCCCGTGATGCAGGAGGCAGGTCCCAGAGGCTCCTGTCAGCTCTAATCCACTTCTTGGTGACTCTCCAAGTGGAGCCTGAGTTCCAGAGCGTTCCCTCTCCACTAGCACGGTTGGCCCAGCTTGCAGTGAGACCCAGAGAGGTGATTCCATCTTTCATCTGCCCTCCTTCTGGGTGTCTGCAGACAACTGGCTGAGAACAGATGTGAGGGCATGAGTCACAGGTTTGGTCGGCTGAGCTGCAGAACCAAGGAGACAGGCTTGTGTGAGGCACACGAGAGTCATCTGTGGGACATTCATGGGGACTTGACGCGGGTGCCTTGTGGCCTTCCCTGGCATCTGCTTCCAGCAGAATCTCCCGCCAGCTCCTGAGCCAGATACTCTGTTTTCTCCCCAAGGGTGGCTTTCCCCATCTACCTTTGTCCCCCAAATCCCTCCTCTTCCCTGACATCCCACTCTCCTTCCAAGAGTAACCTCAACCCCACACCTGCACCGCCATCTTCCCGCCTGGTTCTGAACCCACCCCTGCTACCCTGGTTCCTTGACATTTCATCCTGTGTCCTGGGGACCTCCAGCCCCAACTGTCTCCCACTGCGCCCACATCTCCTTTTATCCTAAGTAGGGTCAGAAGAACCACGTGGGTGAGCGCACAGGCGTCCAGGGCAGACAGATGGGGCCTGGAATTCCACCTCTTCAGCTGAAAAAGGCAAAGGTCTTCCTTCCAGCCTTAGTTTTCTTATCTGCAAAGTGGGAACTGTAGCCTCCATCTCCCAGGGATGGCTATCAGGAGCAGTGAATGAGATGCATCTGGAAAGCCCACAGCACACCACGTGACAGGTCATACCCCTGATCACGTGGCTGTTGAGATGATGAGGAGGTTTGATTTCTCCTGAACAGTGGCTGTGGCCTCTCAGAGCTCATCCCCATACTGGGAAACGCACAAGTGTTCACCGAAGGAATGGATTATCATGTGTCATTAATGTTGAGTGTTCCAGGCCACATCTTTACATAGGAAGGCTTCATTCATTCTATACATTCTAGATTGTCCAATATGTGCCACATTCAAGGAAGGAAGGGAGAGATGGGTGTACACAGGAAAAATAGTCATTGCCCCTGCACTTCAAGTCCAGATTTAAAAAAAAAAATGCAACTCAGAGAATTTCCAGTTCTTGATTTTTCCCTGCACGATACTATCTCCTGATGGACTTGTGGAATGAATTTACTTTTGTCAGCTATATAGATATATAGATATATGTAGCTATATAGATATGGATATATGTATCTACATATGTATGCATATATAACATATATACATATGAAATGTAAATATATTTAAATAACAAATATATTGAAATCTATTTAATTAAATTAATTTTATTTTATAAACTTAGATAAAATTTTAATTTATTTAATTTAAATAAATAAATATACTTAAATAAATTTTATTATAATATAAATATATTTATTAAATATAATACAAATACAAAATACACATTTATTAAATATATTACCATGTATGTTTGAGTATAACAGGGAATAAAACTTAAATTTTGTCTAATAAAGTGATGCATAACATAGGCAAATATTATGGACCAACAAGCAAATACCCAAATTTTGAAACCATGATAAAACTGAGCAGCATCACTGCATGTTAACTACCAAAATAATTCCACTTTTTGCTGTCTGCCTGGCTTTTAGGCACTTTGTGGTGTACAGGATTGTGAAGTAGGATTTGGAGTCTGCCTTATGATTCTGAATGGATTCCTCATTTACTGTAAAAGGTTTTCTCACATTCAGGAAACAGAAGGATTTTTCCTGATGAAGGAATGTTTTTGAGGGTGGTACCCCGGGTTGAACTCAGGGGCACTCAACCGCTGAGCCCCATCCCCAGCCCTATTTTATATTTTATTTAGAGATGGAATCTCACTGAGTTGCTTAGGGCCTTCTTAGTTGCGGAGGCTGGCTTTGAACTAGAGATCCTCCTGCCTCAGCCTCCCCAACTGCTGGGAAGACAGGTGTGCACCACCTTGCCCCACTGATAAAGAAACTTTTTGAACTGATTGGAAGTTTATTATACAGAGCATGTTTCTTAAAGTGTGAATTCAAAACTCAGCACCCAGTATTAGCCTTTTGCGGGGGACAGGGGTTGTTTTATTTTTCTTTTTAACAAGTATCTCCAGTTGTTCTGACTCAGATACATACACACTATGGTATGAGAAATAGTGCTTTAGAGAAAGTAGATGGATAGGTTTCTGAAAGTCATAAAAATACAGTCAAATGGGTTTCATCCAAATCACCAGGCACTAGGAATGGGGATCAGTGGGGATTTGTGTTGAGGGAGTAACAGTCAGGTGACTTGGAAGTTTGAGTTGCAGTCTGGATTGCTCCACATTTGCATTTTCTAAAGTCCAAAAATGAATGAAATCCATCTCCCCAAATGGCTTTTATCACCACTGGTTCACAAAGGCCTCTTCAGAGCTATGTTAATAGAAATACTGTAAAAAAGAGCTTTAAGCTGACTTGGGAGGATGTTCAGGAGCAACTAAATTGTTGATGTGAACACTAGAAATAGTGGGGATTCAAAATAAGAGAGAGGGCTGGGGAGCTGGGGATATAGCTCTGTTGGTAGAGCACTTGCCTTGCATGCGCAAGGCCCTGGGTTCAATCCTCAGCACAACCCCCCCGCAAAAAAAGTAGGACTATACTTGCTCGCCCTACCCTCCCTTGTTATGGGTTAGCATTCACAGAGAGAACATTCAACCCTTGTTTTGGAGGGAATTGGCTTAATTTCACTTAGCATGATAGTCTCCTGTTCCATCCATTTTCTGGCAAATGCCATAATTTCATTCTTCTTTATGTTGAGTAATATCCCATTGTGTATATAGACACATTTCCTTTATCTATTCATCTGTTGAAGGGCACCTAGGTTGGTTCCATCACTTAGCTATTGTGAATTGAGCTGCTATAAACATTGATATGGCTGCGTCACTGTAGTGTGCCAATTTTAAGTCCTTTGGGTCTAGACTGAGGAGTGGGATAACTGGGTCAAATGGTGGTTCCATTCCAAGTTTTCTGAGGAATCTCCACACTGCTTTCCCGAGTGGTTGCACCCATTTGCAGTCCCCCCAGCAATGGAAGAATGTACCTTTTTCCCCAATCCTTGTCAACATTTATTGTTACTTGTATCCTTGATAATTGCTATTCTGACTGGAGTGAGATGGAATTTCAGTATAGTTTCAATTTGCATTTCTCTAATTGCTAGAGATGTTGAACATCATTTATTTAATATATTTTTTGACTGTATGTCTTCTGTAAAGTGTCTGTTCAGTTCTTTTGCCCATTTATTGATTAGGTTATTTGGGGTTTTTTTTTGGTGTTAAGCTTTTTTTTTTAATATTATAAATATATATGTAAAATATATATATATATATATATATACACATATATATTATGTAGTAGATTAGCTACAGATATACTCTAATAATATATCATACAACCTCAGAAGGTAATTTATCATTGCTGGCCCTCATAGTCTTGCCAAGTCCTGTTCACTGTTTCAGAAAAATCATCACAAATGAGAGTACTACTCAGGAAACTTGAGTCTGATTATCAGTTTCAGTGTGTAGCTCTTACACTCACCATTATTTATGAATGTACTTAACTTTTTATTTCACAGTGTCAAATGGAACGTAAAGAAATGGACAGTTTTCACGAGGACTGTAATTTTCCTGAAATCCTCAATGATTTGGGGTTGAAGGCTACCTCAGTGTGTCTTCCAGAGTGATTATGCCTGAGACTTATGTTTTAAAATGCATTTCCTTTATTGTAAATTAAGTCTCTTTTGTTTATCCTCTAAAATGGAACGAGGTGATCTGTTAACATTTTTCAAATTGTTAGTGATGACGTCAAAAGTTAGTGGAAGAAAAGGGATGTAGGGCCTTCTCAGTATAAAGACCCCTGGGTTAAACCACCAGCCAGACAAGTACCATGTCGTGTTTGCTGAACTTCACCGGGATGGGGGCTGGGTGGGCAGGGAGGGGGTTCACCTTCACCCGGGTTCCCATCTTACCTCCTTGGTGCCAAGGTTATCGGTTTGCTCATATACATCAATTTTACTTTAGCAAGAAATGGGTAGATTTTTAATTATTTTTTGCAACATTTGATGACTTTCTTCTGATGTGCATGTTTATGAAATAACAGATTTGGCCTCAAAATAGCAGTTGCCTAGCTTCTTTATCAGCATCTTTCAAAGCAGTGAAATGTTTTCCTCATATTCAGAAACCAGAGCATCAGAGGGGTCTCAACTGAGAAGGATTTGATGAATAAGTGTTTTATTTTGGTGATAAGGATATAACCCAGCCAGGTGCAGTGGCACACGCCTGTCATCCCAGCAGCTCAGGAGGCTGAGGCAGGAGGATCGGATTGCAAGTTCAAAGCCAGCCTCAGCAACTTAGTGAGGCCCTAAGCAACTCATGGAGACCCTGTCTCTAAATAAAGTACAAAATAGGGCTGGGGATGGGGCATAGCAGGCAAGTGCCCCTGAGTTCAATCCCTGATACCACTCCCCCAAAAATAATACAACCCAACAGCAGCCTCCTCCTCCTCCTTCTCCCCCTCTTCTTCTTTCCAGTTTATGTGTTTAAGTTTTACAGAGAACTTTCTCTCTCTTCTTTTTGCAAACTCAGCACCGTTTTCCATCCTGGCAGATGGCCGATGCTTCCTGGGATCCCATGCTTCTCCAGAAAGGATCCCTCGGGCAAGTCTGAGGTCTGCTTAAACCCAACTTTGGCAAGAGGGAGGAATCTCATGTTTCCTCCAGGGTCAGAAGAGACGGCGAGTTACGGGAATGAAATCTCTCATCTCGACATCTCTCCTCTTTGGGGCTGGGAGTTGGTGAATCACTGTCATTGCAGAATTGGTGTCTGGGTGGCTCCTAGGCCTGGCTCTCCAGTGTCAGAGGAAGGCAGCAGGTGTCACAGAGCCTTACACAAGATTCTGCTGGGAGAAAATAAATTCACTGTTTTCACTTAGAAAGCAACTACATTTTTATATGTGACTTTAAGGATCAAGAGAATGGAAGCTATAAGATCCATAGTGATTGGCTATAGAAATGGAAGCTGTGTATGGCTTGTAGGTATTAATAAAAGCATCAGGTAGACACAGTCTGGAAGGTCCCTGTGGCATTATTTGAGATGGGTTTATTCCTATCTTTAGGGATAAATTGCCAGGGACCAGAAAATATGGTGCTCAATTTATGTTGAGATGGCAGCCAGAGGCTATGTGTGCTGGCCCTGGCCCCGCAAGACCTGTTACGAAAGTGCTGTTCATCCTGTAAAGTGTTTGCAAAAGTATATAAATATATAAAGCCAGCCTGTCGTGAGCATGCAGCTTTGGTTGGTCTGAAAAACTACTTAGCCTTTGTTTCAATGCCTTTATTTTTATTTGTTTATTTTCATGTGGTGCTGAGGATGGAACCCAGTGCCCCACGCATGCTCGGCCAGGGCTCTGCCACTGAGCCCCAGCCCCAGCCCCTACCTTTATTTTTTACTTAGCCATTTTGACTTAGGAATTCTCTCTGTGATGTAATATACGCCGAGATTTTGATCTAGTGGCAAGCTGCTAGGTACCTCAAATGGACTGATGCATTTTGGTCTGGGCCTGGGTTTTCTAAGATGTTACTTTAAGACTAGGTAGATAGTAGTCACTGGAGTAATATTAGAAAACATGTTCATGGTTAAGAGCTTGACTTTTATAGGCTAATGGATTTCTTTTCTTTTCCTTTCTTTTGGTACTGAGGATTGAACCCAGGGATACTTTACACTGATCTACACCCCCAGCCCCCCCTTTTTTTTAATTTGGAGAAAGGGCCTCATTAAAGTTGCTGAGGTATCTTCAAACTGGTGATCCTCCTGCCTCAGCCTCCCAAGTTGCTAGGATTACAGGCCTGCCAGGGTTGGATTTGGGCCTAAAATCAGAGATACTTCTCATTAGCTAAGTGGCTTCAGGATAGTTACTGTAAGAGCAATAGCAATGACAACTTTGCATTATGAAAAAATTAGAGAAAGGAGAATAGTATAATGGGTATATAGGGATATATACCATTGCCCAGCTTCAAAAATTGTCAACATTTTGAGCAAGTTACTTAACCACGTTCTCATCAGTAAAATCCCAATAATGATTCTCACATCCAAGCGTTCTGGTAAGGATTATAAAAGTAATAGGAGATAAGACCTTTTAGCACAGAGGCTGGCATATAATAAATGATCCCAAATCATTTACTCACTTTTTTTTCAGCCAAGAATATCCATGGTTTAAAAACACAGCAAACAGTACTGAATGGAAAGTAGATCTTTGTGGTTTTGCTATAGCCTAGGACTTCAAAGGGGATACAGACCCTTAGTTCTTTTCCTTTATTTTTATTTGTAGATGGACACAACATCTTTATTGATTTATTGATTGACATGCGGTGCCGAGAATCGGACCCAGAGCCTCACCCATGCTAGGCAAGCGCTCCACTGCTGAGCCACCGCCCCAGCCCCCAAGTGATTAGTTCTTATATTTAAAAAGTAAAGCCCTAAACACTGCAGGAATGCAATGCTGAGCTAATCCAGGTTGTGCCTTTGTGCAAGGGCTGAGTGACCCGAGAAAATGACACTGTCCCTGGAAATAGTGGGTGGAGTGAAAGGAGTCTGTGGCCATCCTAAAGAAGCACTATCTCTCTATCATCTGGGGTTTCCAGGCCCCAGTGCCTGATGCTCTCAGAGGTAATAACAGGCCTGCCGCGCCTCCTGGCTAGTGTCAGAGCCCCATATGTCGGCCAGGGAAAGCATTCTGTCAGTGCCCCAAATAGCTGTTGTTCTTGGTTCAGACGGAGAAAGTTTGGCTGGGCTTCAGCATTCAGAGGGATCAGTTTGTAGAAAGCTCTGGAAGGCCAATTCGATGGGGCTTCCCTGCTTGGAGAGGTGGTGAGGAAACCCCGTTTTGGAGAATGGGAATTGGCTGGGCATCTGTGTTACCTGATGGAGCAGCTCAGGGGAAAAGAGGTAGTAGAGAGAGAAAGGAAGTTTCACTTGAGTTGTAAGAATGGCTATGAGCTCCAAAGAATCAGTCGGCAGGGTAAGGAAGGGTGTAGTATTTTGAAATCCAGAACTTGGGGGGAGGTTAGTTTGCATCTAGAAGTAAGTTAGTTTTTTGGTGGAAGGACATTAGGGATGAAACCTAGTGGTACTTAACCACTGGGCCATACCTCCCATCCCTTTTTATGTGTTTATTTTGAGACAGGATCTTGCTAAGTTTCTGAGGCTGGCCTCGAGCTTATGATCCTCCTGCCTCAGCCTCCTGAGCTGCTGGGATGACAGGTGTGCACCACTGCACCAGGCCTCAAGTATTTAATTTTAAGCAGTGAGTCCAATAAGCTCCTTTTTGGAAGAGTACGATGTTATTGGTTGAAGGAGGCTCCATGGCAAATAAATTTAAAAATGCAATGGGTTTAAGAGTTTAAACTTTAAAGTGGTTAGTTTGGAAAGGCCCCAAAAAAGCATTTAAGGCTAGATTTTGGAAAACATTATTTTCTTTGTACAGTTGTTTTTCATTCTGTGTGTGTGTGTGTGTGTGTTCCTGGGGCTTAATCCAGACCCTTATGCATGCTAAGCAATGCTCTACCACTGAGCCACAGCCCCAGTTCCAATCCTTTTCTTCTGAGGTTGCTCATAATCACTGCAGTGATTATTATGTTGTACTAATTGCTTACCACAAGTTAGACACTGTGCTGAACAGGCCATCCTTTACAACCATATTGGAGGGTACTTATATTCAATGAGTCTCAGAGAAGTTGAACGTCTTGTCCAAGGGTCACCCAGATGGAAAGTTGCAAGGCCGAGGTCTGTGTTCTGATGAAGTGACCGAATCCCAAGATCTAGTTTTGTTGTTGAACAGAGAGAGATTTGGGACAGAGATTTTTCAAAAAAGGTCTTTGCCTGCATCGACATTTGAACACATCTCGCAGACAAGTGAAGGGCATGTGAGACTCTTAACTGGCCTACCTAGTGGGCAGGTGTTGCCATGATTCTCCGTTCCTCAGAGACAATTGGCCGATAAGAGAAATAAGGTCAGGACCTAAGGCCTTGTGTTTTTGAGATCTCCTTTAGTGAAAACTAGGAGATGAAATCTTTCCTTGTTAAGAGCAGATATAATTTTGCAATTATTCTGTGGGTGGATACAACAAATAAAAATAGATATGACATTTCTAAAAAATAATGATGATAATAACGGGGCCGGCTGGCCAGCTGGGGTGGTAGGAAGCGAATGGGAGGTGAGAGGGAGAGAGCCCACACCCATTCCTTTGGCAATGAACGTGGGCGGGAAGAATGTATTTGCCACTTGAAGGAGAGGCGGGGAGAAAATAGGAGTCAAGGAGGTTGGCGAGGGGACAGGGACCCCCGGACGTCAGAGGTCGACTCCTTGCCCCCTGCCCCAGGTTCCCTCTCTGCAGGATCACCTCCACGTTCCTGAACAGGCTTGG
This sequence comes from Urocitellus parryii, assembly GCF_045843805.1. Taxonomy (NCBI): domain Eukaryota; kingdom Metazoa; phylum Chordata; class Mammalia; order Rodentia; family Sciuridae; genus Urocitellus; species Urocitellus parryii. Next base: position 162,774,037 of record NC_135533.1, read on the forward strand.
CTCAGCCTTCCCCTTAGGGGACTTGGGGCCGGACCTGGAGAGCTGGACACTGCTGGGCCCAGTCCTGTGGGATTCTGTTCCTGGAGGGGCTGGTCGCTGGTGAGCGGGTCACCTCTCTCCCGTAGCCCTTACAAGAAAGGCGTCCCAGGCCCTGCCTGCTCTTCTGTTATCCACCAGGTGATCTCATCCTCCTGTCTCCCTCCCCACCTCACATGACTCACCTGTATCTGCTGTCTTGATCTCAGGGCTGAGCTCCAGACCCACACAGCACTGTCTCCTGAACATCCTCTGCATGCCCAAAGGGACTTCCCAGGACTGAGCTCCCCACCTTCCTCCCCCAGACCTGGTCCCCGTCTCAGTGAACGGCACCCGACTGTCTATTTGCTCAAAGAGAAGCCGAGGAACCCATCTGTCCCTTTACCCCCTGTTCACGACCAAGGCCTCGGGATGGCACCCTCTGAATCTCTCCTGACTCCCTCTCTTCTTTATGTCCCCAGCCATCACAGAGGCTCAACCACCAGGGACCCTTTTCTGAACATGCTACTTACCATCTGTGACGATTTCCATAGGAGGTGTCCCCTGAAAAAGCATGTATCACCGTGCAAGGACGTCCAGAGGGGAGATGATTAGATTACGAGAGAGCCGTAACCTCCAGAGTGGAGGGTGTGGTTAGAGGAACTGTGTCCCTGGGGGTGCCTGTGGGGTTTCTGTTCTGTCCCCGGCTCCTAGTGCTCTCTGTCCCTTCTCTCTGCTTACCGTAGCCTGAGATGCCTTCCTGCGCCAGGCGCTTCCTCCATGGTGACCTGCCTCCCCTCCAGCCCAGACCTATGGAGTCAGCTGACCACGGACTGAACCTCTGAAAATGAGAGCCCAAATAAACCTTTCCTCCTTTAAAGTGTTCCTGTGGGGTCTTTGGGTCACAGGCATGAAAAACCTACCTAAAACCCCTTCCCACGGGTTCACCTCATCCTCTCTGCCCCACCCCCACTCTGATCTTCTCTCCATCCTGCAGCTACAGTGACTTTTTTTGTTTTAAATAGTTATCAGGTCATGTCAATCTCAAGTGTCTGACCCTTCAAATACTTTTCATTCCTCTTAGAATAGAATGGGAAACCCATCCATGGCCCACTACGTACTCTGGGGCAGGGATTCTTTCTGTGTGGTCTTGGAATGCATCCGCATCTGTCAGTATGATATTTTGAAATGCAAAAGCGTGAGTCCCTTCTGGAATCGATCACACTGGGCACTCGGGGAATGTGGGGGTCCAGTGGACTGTGCCTTAACATGGCTCTCCAGGTGATGCTGATCTATATACTTAAGATTGAAAGCCACTCCTCTAGAGTTTAACCTCCCTTCTGGCTACACAAGGCCTCCTGCTCTCACCACTCTGGACTTTTATAAATTTCTTTATTCCCTCATACTGCATGCTTCTACTGACCACAGGACCTTTGCACAGCTCTCCCCTTTTCCATGAATGCTTCTCCTTCCTGAGTTAAGGTCTACTCTTCCATCAGGTCTTAGAGTAATGAAGGGGCCCAGGACTAATTTGTCCTGATACAATGTCCCATTCCCTTGTAGCACTTAATATCAGCTCTGTTTCTCTTCTTTGGATGGTTATTGACTAATATCTGTCTCCTCCATTAAACAATAAACTTCAGCAGAATCATGATTATATTAATTACTTTCTAATGTTTTATATAGAGAGAAAATACCTGAGACTGGGGAGTTTGTAAAGAGATTTATTTAGCTCACAGTTCCGGAGGTCTGCATCGGCTCAGCTTCTCGGAAAGCCCTTGAGCAGGTCAAGTCAAGCCATGTGGGCGGGGCAGGCAGACATAAGGGAAGGCACGTGTGTGTCAGTGAGGAGGAGGGAGCCCAACTCAACTGTGACCACCTACTCTCCCGGTAGCCAGCGCAGGCCTGAGAGACCTGACTCCCTCCAACAAGGCCAATCCAGCCTTGAGGGAACCCAAGTCCCTGCACAAAGATTGGAATCCCCTCCTGAGGCCCTGTCCCCATCACCCCATCTCCTCCCCCTCAGCCCCCCTCTTAAAGGTCTCACTACCTGTCAGTACCTTTGCCGTGGGGACCAAGCACAGGAACCTCCAGGAGAGAAACCCTATCCAAACCACGGCGGGGACTGAATCTGCCTTTGCTTGTGAATGTCCGCAGCCGCTCACACTGGGATGGAGCACATTCAGAGAACTGTTGAGTGAATGAATGAATGTATGCAGGAGGAGGCAGATTCTCCCTTACAGAGTGTGCGCAGCTGTACAGAGCCCTCAGGGATCGCTCCCAGGGCCTCTTCTTCTTCTTTTTTTTTTTTTTTGGTACCAGGGATTGAACCCAGGGGTGCTTAACCCCTGAGCCCCCTCCCCAGCCCTATTTTGTATTTTACTTAGAGACAGGGTCTCCCTGAGTTGCTTAGGGCCTTGCCAAGTTGCTGAGGCTGGCTTTGAACCTTAGAGTCCTGAGCCACTGGGATCACCCCAGCCTTTTTTTTTTTTTTTTTGAGACAGGTTCCCATTAAATGACTGAGTCCAGTGACCCTCCTGTCCCAGCCTCCTGATCTGCTGGGATTACAGGTGTGACCACCACACTGGACCCAGTCCCTCATTTTTACCTACCTCAGAATCCCTGAGACGATTGTCCAATATAAGACATGACAAAACCTAGCATGGGGCCAGGCACAAAAGTCCATCATAAATGTTAGATGTGAGGGGAGGGGAGGGGGGATAGTAGGGGATAGGAAAGGTAGCAGAATACAACAATTACTAATAGGGCATTATGTAAAAATGTGGATGTGTAACCAACGTGATTCTGCAATCTGCATTTGGGGTAAAATTGGGAGTTCATAACCCACTTCAATCTAATGTATGAGATATGATATGTCAAGAGCTTTGTAATGTTGTGAACAACCAATAAAAAAAAATGTTAGATCTGAGCATCTTCATTAGTATGACTGGCTTCGTTGTTAATATCATTACTGTGGTCTCCATAATCTCACACTATCAAAACAGTCAAGTGTGATTGGAATCCTAACAGGAATGTACATTTTTAGCCAGGTGCAGTGGCTCATGCTTGTCTGTAATCCCAGCAGCTCCGGAGGCTGAGGCAGGAGGATCCTGAGTTCAAAGCCAGCCTCAGCAATAGCGAGTCCCTAAGCAACTCAGGGAGACCCTGTCTCTAAATAAAATACAAAATAGGGCTGGGGATGGGGCTCAGTGGTCAAGTGCCCATGAGTTCTATCCTGGTACATCCCTGCCAAAAAAAAAAAAAAAAGTACATTTTTAAATCATGACATCAAAATCAGTTTGTGTGCAAGCCTCCCACACTCCCCTTTTTTAAAAAAGCACAGCCAATTGGGGGAAAGCTGTTGCATTTTTTTAAATTATGGAATAATTTTTAAAATGCTTTTATTTTATGGATTTATTTTTATGTGGTGCTGAGGATCAAACCCAGGGCCTCACACGTGCCAGGTGAGTGCTCTACCACTGAGCCCCAGCCCCAGCCCTATCATTCAAAAAAAAATTTATTTTGTAAGTAGTTTTATTTGTGATTCTAAAATTGGGTAACACTTCAGTCCATCCAATAGACTAAGAGTTTCTGTGGCCTGAGCTGGATAATTACCTTCATCTCAAGATCCTGAAGAATTTTTTCATTCTTTTTCAAAAATGCTCACCCAGTGTATTTATTCCAGAAAATTCTTATTGGCCTTGCTATTGGTGTCTAAGGTCCATCATTTGTTTATTCTGCAACTATTTAGGATGCATTGTGCAGGGTTCTGAGGATACAGTCATGACAGAGGTGGGCACAGATCCTCGTGGAGTTGACTGTGGAGACAAAGATGTTAACTGTCCAGGAGGGAAATAGGGCCCCAGAGTTCAGTCTTAGGTGTTTGCACCACTGGGAGATTAGTCCTAAGGAGGGAGAGGTTTTGCCACCCCCATGCCACCCGAGGCCACCCAAAACCCACCAATTGGCATACTTGGTGGCATGAGATCAATCCAAATAGGTAAAACCAAAATTTTTCTCCCAATTTGAGTCATGCTCTGTATGTGTCCATTCTGTGTCTCCTACAAACAGGGTTTCCAGAAAACCAGCCCCAAGGGTGGGCCAGCCTCAAGCCTGCACGGTCACCGTGACTCCAAGGCGCTGCCCCTACATGGGTTTTAAAACTACACCCCATTTTTAGGCCTCGGCGGGGACTTTCCTGTGTCTGGCTGGGGCTACCGTGAACACCTGGGCCCACACAGGTCTGAAAGCTGTTCCTTCTGGTTCTCTGGACTCGGTTTGACCCACGTCTTCATCTCTGAACCGCATCAAATATCCTTCGCCATTGGACGAGGCTGGGGATGGAAGGATCCAGAGCGTTCAAGGCAGGCCTGGCCTGGCCGTGGGGGACCCAGCAAGACTGGCTCTAAATCATCAGCCTCCATTAGTTATTTCAAAGAAACACCCAGGTGCAGTTTGACTTTCAAACGTCTGGTCAGCTGGAGTCCCTGGAATCTCACCTGCGCCCTTGATGCCCAGGGAGCTGGAGGGGGGGGGTTCTTTTTCATTCATATTCTCTGAGTTTTTTGGAGGGATTATTAGGCCTGGGCTAAATGTGTCATTGACTTGAATAGGGATGCTCAGCGGCAGGCTGCTGTGGCCTGTGCCAAGGGGACAGCCAGGTGGGCGTTGTCACTGAGCGCCACAGTGAGAGCTCTGTGGAAGAACTGGGGAGTGTGGGTGAGGTCTGAGCTCTGGGGAAAAAAACAGCCTGCAAGGAGAGGCCTGGTGGGTGGGCCGCTCTCCACAGCAGGGTACCATTTGATACCTGGGCACACAGCATAGCTTCCTACCAGCTAGCTGTGTGACATCAGGCAAATTACTTAACATCTCTGAGCCTCAGTTTTCTCAGGCATCAAATTGCTGGTAAATCTTATTTGGGGACTTCACAAAGTATATTTAAGTGAGATTTTTATATGCATCCAACCAAAAAGAGAGTTAATGGGCAAATATGTTCCAAAAGCCCCATAGACTGCTTTCTCCTGGATGTGATCCTGCATAGCGCCAGGTTAAAGACCCTGACAGGTTCTGCAGGAAGCAAATCTGCTTCACTTTGTTGAACATACAATTTCATTTGAGTTCAAGAACCTTTTGCTGTTTCCTTTATAGAAAATGAGGGCAGTGTTTCATGAAATACAAACAATGGAAGGATTTTAAGGATTAAATGAGAATTTAAGTAAACGCTCCCTACAGTGTCTGGCCCATCGTGGTGAAATAGAAGCAAATACTATCACTGTGGATATTAAGGAGGGTTTGGGGCTTCCAAACAGAAAACTCTAGATCCCACCACTTGGGTTTGACCACAGTGTGGGTGTGGCCAGTTCACAGATTTCAACTGAGTGGTGAGTGACCCTCATGGTTCCTTGGGTGCCTGTCCTTCATCAGGGCACCCATGAGGTCCCTTAACAGGATCCTCCGTGTGTTTAAGGGTCCCAGCTACTGAACTCTTCCATGGAGAGATGTGGGAATTGAGGCTTGAAGATCACAGGTACTGTTCTGGTGTGGATGTGAGGTGTCCCCCAGAAGCTCCCGGGTGAGACGGTGCAGGAAGGTCCAGAGGAGACATGACTGGGCTGTGAGAGCCTTAACCCAACCAGTGAATGGACCCCTGATGGGATTAACTGGGTGGTGGCTGGAGGCAGGTGGGTGTGGCTGGAGGAGGGGGCATTGGGGGCGTGGCTTTGGGGTCTCTATTTGTCTCTGGAGAGTGGAGTCTCTCTGCTTCCTGATCACCATGTGAGCTGCTTCCCTCCACCACACTCTTCCTCCATGATGTCCTGCCTCCCCTCGAGCCCCGAGGGATGGAGCCTGCTGTCTGTGGACTGGGACCTCTGTGACCATGAGCCCCCAGATAAACTTTTCCTCCCCTAAATTGCTCTGGTCAGGTCCTTTAGTGAGAGTGGCCAAAAAGCTGAGACAGTTGTCTTCTCTTGAATTGGGTAGACCTTCAACTGTGCAGTTGAGAACTGTGCTCCCATTTGTTCCCCCAAAGCTCTCTCCTGTTCTCTGTAAGGATTCCGCCCATCCTTAGGGGTCCGTGAAGGCCACCGTGATCTAGAGGTGTTTTACAGTCATGCTCCTTAAATCCAGCACCTGAGCAGCCTGTGTCATCAAAGGACACAGGGAAGGTCGAGGTCCAGCCTGGCCCAGGTGTCTGGTGAAGACCAGAGAATTCCTCTTGGACCCTGCCACATGTCACCCTCTCTGGCCCAGGCCCTCCTCCTGTGTCTTCTTTCTTGTCTGCCGTCACTCACGCTCCAGGTCCTGTGACTCTCCCCCCCAGAATGCCCTCCCCAGCGCTCCAAGTCAGAGCTGATGACCCTCCTGTCTGTCCTGACACTTTGCACTTATCTGTGGGAGCCAGTGCGTCCATCCTGGTCAGCACTGTATCCCCAGCACGAAGCCAAGAAGTTAAAAGAGGCAGTCGGGATAGATAGGTAGATGGAGTGAGATTGGATCCAGGGGGCCAGTTGGGTCTGGGCCTTGGAGAGATTGAAATGCTAATGCCTCCTGAGCCCTTCCTCCACCCTGATCAAGATAACCTGCCCCGCTCCAGCCTGTTGCTAAGGTAACCTGGCCCAGGGAGGGTCCCTACAGAGCCTGGTTAATTTCGCCCCCTTCCTGCTGGTCTCCTGCAGCCCAGTCTGCTTCTCACCTTTTGGCCACCCCACCAGAGCGTGTCCTGAGCCTAGTCACGTAAGCAAGAAGGGGAGAGCGCAGGGGTAGAGGGCAGGAGGACAAAGAGAGCCTAGGACACCCTCCCTTCTTAAGATCCCAGGATCCCAGCCGTGGCCCCCTTCTCTCTCCCTGGAGAGGTCTAGGTGACCCCTTTTTAAATAAACCCTGCTTCATGTGCTTGCCTCGGGTGCTTCTCCAATAGTCATACTTCAACATGTGGCAAAGCAGGACTCGTCACCCATAACGGGCGGTCTCAATGACATTGTAGGTCACAGATATTTACCAATGAACGAGTGGCCAGTTCAAAGCTTCCAGGGGAAAATCATCTATTCCCTCGGTTAATGAAGAAGTGCAGGAAAGTAACTCTAGTGAGCATCACCTATTTGATGCCTGAGTCTTAAATCCTGGTTTCATGGAATTATTAGAATAAGAATGTGGAAAATACCTTCATTAAAATAATGCGCACTGGCTGGGTTCACATTAAGCTAGGGAACCAACCTAGGTGCCCTTCAACAGATGAATGGACAAAGAAAATGTGGTGCCCATAAAGAAGAATGAAATTATGGCATCTGCCGGTAAATAGTTGGAACTAGAAAAGTGAGATAAGCCAATCCCCCCAAACCAAAGGCCAAACATTCTCCCTGATATGCAGATGCCAACACACAATAAGGGGAGGGTTCACTGGATGAGACAAAGGGAATGAAGGGAGGGGAGGGGGATGGGAACAGGAAAGACAGTGGAGTGAATGGGACAGAACTTTCCCGTGTTCACATATGAACACACGACCAGAGAAACCCCACATCAGGTCCAACCACAAGAATGGGAAGCTAGACTCCATGTATGTGTGATAGGTAAAAATGCACTCCACTGTCATAGATATCTAAAAGGAACAAATATAAAAGATGAAATCATGCCTGTCATACAGACCAGAAATGAACACGTATTAGAAAAAAAAAAAAAAGCCTGTTTCTCCACCTCGGGGCCACAGGGGACATTATTTCAAGGGGCCTGTGTTAGCTGAGCCTTCAGGACATCTAGAAAAATGCTCAGCTTGGTGGTTCAGGAACTCACTTGTGTGTGTGTGTGTGTGTGTGTGTGTGTGTTTTGTGTTTAATTGGTGCATAATAGTTGTATACAACGGGAGGATTCATAGTCACGTACTCGTCCATGCACACAGCAGACCAGTATAATCCAGCTGATGTCATGGCACAGCATCCCCCCTCTGTCCCCCCCCTCTACTCCACTGTTCTGCCTTTGACTTTCATGAGCTCCTCCCTCCAACTTTCTTCTCCTGGTTCCTCTTCAGCTACCACATGGAAGAGGAGACATAGGACCCTGGACGTCTGGCTCATTTCACTGAAAATAGTGTTCTAAAGTTTCATCCATTTTCCTGCAACTGCGGTCATTCATTCTTTATGACCAAGCAAAATGCCATTGTGTCCGTAGGCCACAGCATCGTTATGCATTGATGTGTTGATGGACACCTAAACTAGTTCCGTGGCTTAGCTCTGATGAAAACCATAATGCCATAAACTTGGGGTTGAAAAACCAGTCTCCACCTCAGAGCAAAGCCTGTCCAAGGACGGGACGTGACCTTTGTCCTTGGAAAGACCCACAGAGCACTCCTAGGCACATTCCCACCCTGCTGAGTGGTTTATCTACAAATAACAGGAGAGATCTGCTGCCCCAGGTGTCCCTGACTCAGTTAGGCTAGGTGAGGACTCATAGCAACCCCTAGCAACCACCAATCAGCATGAGACAGGGAAATATCTAGGATGCCAGATGACCCCCCAGTAGTTTATGGTGGTTGATAACGTGTTGGGAAACCATGTAGTTTAGCACGTACACCCCTCTTGGCTCAAACCAATCAGTTCAAATGAATCCCCCTCTTGTACTAACCGATCACCCCTACCCAACTTGTTCCCGCCAGTGAATGTGCTAATCATGTTTTAGAGTTGTTATTTGATTTTCCCATGGTTTATGATGATTTGCTAAGAGATGCTATGATGTATGTGAAGTCCCTGCCTTCTCCAAAGAATGTATAAAACTGCTGCAAACCCTGGGCTCGGGGGCCTCTCAGTGTCACCAGTTGCTGTGTGCGCGCGGAGGACCGAGCTAGCTTGCAATAAACACCTCTTTGCTGTTTACATCTATCTTGGGTATCTGGTGGTCTTTTGGGGGTCCCGAATTCGAGCATAACAGGGTGTGCATGGGTCATAAGGTTTGATAACTTTAATTCTTTAGGATAAATGCTAAGGAGTGCTAGCTACTGATCGGACAGAATAATTATCCAGAACACACAAAGAACTCAAAAAACAATACATCAAAACACTCCCAAATAACCCAATTAATAAATGGGCAAATGAATGAAACAGACACTTCTCCAAAGAGGAAATAAAAGTGGCCAAAAATTATATGGAAAATGTATAGCTGAGCATGGTGGCGCACACCTGTCATCCCAGCGGCTCCGGAGGCTGAGGCAGGAGGATTGCTAGTTCAAAGCCAGCCTCAGCAACTTAGTGAGGCCCTAAGCAACTCTGTGAGACCCTGTCTGTAAATTAAAAATTAAAAAGGGGCTGGGGATGGGGCTCCATGGTTAAGTGCCCCTGGGTTCAATCTCCAGTAGCAAAAAAAGGAAGAATGCAAGCAATAATAAATTCTGGAGAGGGTGTAGAGAAAAAGGAACACTTTTACACTGTTGGTGAACTTGTAAATTAGTGCAACCACTATGGAAATCAGTATGGAGGTTCCACAAAAGACTAGGAACTCGCTTTGTTAAAGGTCCTTGATTTGGGGGTAGTAGTGGTACCTGCAGTGGAGCCAGAGGACAGCAGTTTCCCCCGACTGCCCCTGGGTAACTGGGGCTGTGTCTGTGGGCTGCCTCCTCCTGAGCTCTGTCCTGGGCTGTCCACAAGGTGCCTCTCCTTCTCAGGTTACATCATCAAAGTCCTGCTTCTTATTCTCCTTATGCATGAGGAAGTGCAGCCCCTGAGGAGTTCTGTAACTTACCAAAAAGACACACAGCCAATAGGTGGTGGAGCACCGTGTCACACCCAGATCTATCTCCCAGAAAGTCCATTTGGCCACAATTAGGGGACCTTATCTGAGGCTCAGGTTGTCTTCTTCTCCAGGGGAGTCACGCTGTCAGCATAACTGGTACTGGATAGCAGTGAGCAAGTTCCTTCTGAAAGCTAAGTCTTTGCAGCAAAAGGACACACAATGCTCTTGAACTTGAAGGCAAGGCAAGTGGTCGTTAAGGTTTGTACACAAGCCAGAGTATCCAGGCTACCACATCGTCTTCCTCAGAGCCAAGAACATTTTGTTGGTGACGATGGGGAACAGCTCTTAATAGCTATTTCCCAGGTTAATTCTGAATCCATGCGGAGCCTTGGAAGTCCATGCTGATGCGCCATTTCTTTCCCTGGGCACCTTCTAGTTCCGTCAGTTCTGGTCCTGGGTATGCAAGACGTTCGCCCTGGTTTTAAGGAGCTCTTTATCTTCAAGGCTTGACAGATTATTTCCTGCAAAAATTTCCAGAGATGAATTCTTTGCATTTTATTTTGATCTCACCTGCTTCCTGGCATATCTGGAAGGTTAGGAGGCGGGAAGGATTTACCTCTCTCAGTGTGTTGTCAAAGAGTGGCATAGTTTCAATTATGTATCCTGGCAATACCTCCACAAGACCCTTGTTTCTGTTACAATGACCAGATGTTGGGGGAGTAGCACAGAAGCAAAGGGCAAGTCTAATCTGTTCGACACAAAGTTGCAGCACTGACACCAGATGGTGGGGAGCTAGGAAAGGTACCCTGTTGCCATTTGTGATGGGCGCCTCTCCCCACAGAAGCCACTGATGATCCACTTTCACTTCTGTGCCTCCTGACAGCGGCACCTGCTGATGCTGCCACCTCCTGCTTCTTGTGCGACTGACTAGTGTGACAATCCAGAGCTCACGAGTACCTGGCAATAGGGGTGATTTTCTATCCATTTCCCTTCACCAGATGATCTATTGCAATTTGGTTTCTACAATCTGAAATTTTAATTAATTCACTTCTTGGGGCTCCTTCTTTTTTTTTTTTTTTTTTTTTTTGTACCTGGGATTGAACCCAGGGGCACTTAACCACTGAGCCCCATCCCCAGCCCTTTTTATAATTTATTTAGAGACAGGGTCTCACTGAGTTGCTCAGGGCCTCACTAAGTTGCAGAGGTTGGCTTTGAACTTGCGATCCTCCTGCCTCAGCCTCCTGAGCCCCCGGGATGACAGGTGTGCACCACTATGCCTGGCTGGATTTGTTTTACAAGCCTATATTTTTGAAAGAAAAAAAGGTAACTGATTCAAGTTTCCCTGGCCGTGCAGTCTCCTTTTAATCTTTTAAAGTGGGAGGCCTCCCACTTTTGGAGCCCCTGTCTGGGATGGTCACTCCCCTTTCCAAAGCATTGGCCATTCTTCTTCTCCACTCCCTCTGCACTCCACTCCCCGGATGCTCTCAGCTGGTTTGGGTTCTCCAGAGAAGCCATGATCCCGTCTTTCAAGGGTGACCATGTTCTGTCTACACGCCTTTTCTAGAAAATCTATCCTCATCTTTTAGGTTCTAGGTGTCGTGGTGTGTCCCTCTCTGGGAAAGCTTTCTCTGATCTCCCTAGCACCTCACACGACCCTATTCAAATACATCCAAATTGTGCTGCAGTCGTTTCAGTGACTTTGTCCCCAACAACCTACTCTAAATGCCAGGAGCCAGGCTAAGTGTGGAAGTGTACACAGTGCAGCATGCCTGGCACCTCAGAGGCCCTCAACCATTCCCACAGTTCCCGCCCCGCCTTATCCAAGGGTGTGCTTGCCATGGTTTGAGTCACAGTCCACAGTGGTCCCAAAACATCAGGTGGAAAATTCCAGAAGTAAACAATTCGTAAGTTTTAAACTGTGCATCACTCTGAGGAGCTTGAAGAATTCCTGTGCGGTTTGCTTGGGATGCAAATCGTCCGTGTGTTCATTATAGATCTGCACCATACATACTTCCATCTGTCCGTCACTTGGTGGCCATCTTGGTCCTCAGATTGAATGTCACAGTGCTTGGGTTTAATCCTCACTTTATTTAATAACGGTTCCAACATGTACGAGTAGTGAGGCTGGTAGCTTGGGTATGCCAAGGAGAACCCACAAAATGTTTCTTCTAAATAGAAAGATGGAAACTGTGGGTTTTAAGAAAGAAAATAAATCATAGGCAGAGGTTGCTAAGATCTATGGCAAGAGTTCTGACAGACTGTGGGCTTTGCAGGCCCAGTGGAAGTCCAGGCTTTGTCAATGACTAGGCTATGAAATCCAGCAGGTCCCCCGATTCACTCTGCCAGCCATGTGACAAGGCCTCAGCTAAGAATCACCCAGGGCAGAGCTAACCCTCACGGATGTCCCAGAAACACCTGACAAACCCTCCAGGAGACATGAAGACATAGGACAGCCGGGGGCAAATGTATGGGAAATTGATGAAATAATTCACTTTGCATCTAAATATTTTGAAGTCAAGAAAAACCTATTTCCATTCACCCATTGGTATGGGTGGTCAAGTTCTTTGCTAATTGTTAGATTCCCAAATCTGGGTTTGCATTGTAAGTTATGTATTTATTTTTAATTTCAAAAGTCCCTTATCATACAACCACACTTTGGTATTATACACACACACACACACACACACATACTTTTTTTTTTTTTTTGATGACTTAAAAAGCATTGTGAGCTGAGCGCAGCTGCGCAAGCCTATAATCCCTGCAGCTCAGGAGGTTGAGGCAGAAGGATTGCAAGCTCAAAGCCAGCCTCAGCAATGGTGAGGCCCTAAGCAACTCAGTGAGACCCTGTCTCTAAATAAACTACAAAATAGGGCTGGGGATGGGGCTCAGTGGTTGAGTGCCCCTGAGTTCAATCCCCGGCACTAAAAAACAAAAACAAAAACAAAAAACCCCAAACCACCAAAAAACAAAACATCTTGAATCCTTAAGTCAGCCATTTGCCATTTCCAGGCCTGCAAATGTCTTCAGTATGTTGCCTAAGTTTTCCTGAGTCAGCACATGCACGGTGCTGCATCTTGGACGACCTCCGTGGAGTCAGAGGCTTTTCCTTTGTGTTTTCCTTCGTGATTGTGATATTTGGAGCATCACTCAGCCCTAAGAGAGCAAACATTCCCCCCAGGTGCCCGCATTCAGGACTCTGGTGGGAATTGTGCTCAGGGTGAATGGAGCCTCATCATTCCAGGCCAAGGAAGAGAACAGTCATGGAATATTTTCTCCTTCTAGCAGGAGCCAAACCAGATGGTAAATCCTCCAGCTCACAATTTTTCTGGAACACTGTAAGAAAGTTCTCTGAGTTACCATGAAAAATATTCTTTTTTCTGCTTTGGAACCAAATGCTTTTAGAAGAGGCAGGGCAGAAAAGAAAAAAGAAAAAAAAAAAAAAAACACGAGTCAAATTGATGAAAACCAGTCAAAATAATGCCTTGTTGTGGCTGATACGACGCTCTTGGCTGGTCCCAAAACCTGGGAGGCGGTTGCAGGCACTGCAACTTAATGCTGTTTGAACTGCATTTCTCTTGTCAAGCGCTCCAGAGCTACACCACGCACATTTCCTGAGTACATTATTGAAAATTATCAGAACTGTTTTATGCATTACCAGAAAGCTGAAAAATGACTAAAAGGCCTGTCCAGGCTCCCTTTTAAACAAATGACCTCGAAGCACTGGAGCCCATCACCGAGGGACTCAGGCCTTGGGGAAGAGAGCCTTCATAGTAACTCCACGGAAATGTCTACAGAAACCCTCTGGCCCTGGAGGGTAAGTCGGCTTGCTAATAAGCCCTCAGAGCCTAGGGATTGTTCTCAGGGAGGAAGTGTGTTTATTCTCAGTTTTTATCTTAGATTATTTTTTACTGGTAGAGGCCAAAGAATTTTTTTTCTCTTTAGGTCAAGATATCTGAATTCTGTATAATGCCATCATGGAATGACGTGCTCTTGACAACCCGTAACAGGACACAGCTCATGGTCCAGGTCAATTTCACAGAGCCAAGGGGACGCCTGAGATACTCCAGCTCTTTATGGCTGCTGGGGGCCCCAGGGAGTCCAGGCCGAGGTCCCTGTGCCATAGTAGACACGGTGGCCGAGCCCTAACTGATGTCAACTGTTCTTTGTTGTTTTTCATTGAAGACTAGACTGCCCAGTTCTTATTTCTCCTGATATTCCAACAGTTCATCAATAACCCCTGTCCCCTCCTCCCGCATCTGACTTTGAAGAACCTGAATTCATTTAGGCCTTGATTAGTGGTCATTATTTACCTGTCAGACCCCAGCTGGACTGCATCGCCAAAGCCCCGGCACCAGCTCAGCTTCCAGGGACGGCTTCCAGACGATTAAACCAGAGGAGCACCTGTGTAAATATGTAATATCTGGTGATAAGAAAATGAACCTGAGCCGAACTAGTGGAAAATATTGAATATTTCCCTCTGGGGGGCTTTTTATACATGCACTTAAATAGCGCTGATCTCAAGAACAAGGTCAGGTTCTTTTCCCACGCCTCCTACACCTTGTTTGTTTGGAGAATTTGAGCTAATCTGCTATCACTAGACGGGGTATGTTTGAAACCTTTAAATTTCTTTTTTCTTGTTGGTACTGGGGATTAAACCAGGGGTGCTTTACTACTGTACTTTTTCTTTTTATTTTTCTTTTTTGATTGATTTTTTTTAAAAATAAATGACAGCGGAATGCATTACAAATCTTATTACATGTATACAGCACAATTTTTCATATCTCTGTATACACAGTATGTTCACACCAATTTGTGTCTTCATACATGTACTTTGGATAATGATGTCCATCACATTCCACCATCCTTGCTAGCCCCCTATCCCCTCCCTTCCCCTCCCACCCCTCTGCCCTATCTAGAGTTCCTCTATTCCTCCCATGCTCCCCCTCCCTACCCCACTATGAGTCAGCCTCCTTATATCAGAGAAAACATTGGGCATTTGTTTTGGGGGGATTGGCTAACTTCACTTAGCATTATCTTCTCCAACTCCATCCATTTACTTGCAAATACCATGATTTTATTCTCTTTTATTGCTGAGTAATATTCCATTGTGTAGTCATGCCACATTTTTTTTTATCCATTCATCTACTGAAGGGCATCTAGGTTGGCTCCACAGTTTAGCTATTGTGAATTGTGCCGCTATAAACATTGATGTGGCTGTGTCCCTGTAGTATGCTGTTTTTAAGTCCTTTGGGTATAGACCGAGGAGAGGGATAGCTGGGTCAAATGGTGGTTCCATTCCCAGATTTCCAAGGAATCTTCATACTGCTTTCCATACTGGCTGCACCAATTTGCAGTCCCACCAGCAGTGTATGAGTGTACCCTTTCCCCCACATCCTCACTATCACTTATTATTGTTTATATTCTTAATAGCTGCCATTCTGACTGGAGTGAGATGAAATCTTAGAGTGGTTTCGATTGCATTTCTCTAATTGCTAGAGATGATGAACAATTTTTCATGTATTTGTTGATTGATTGTATATCCTCTTCTGAGAAGTGTCTGTTCAGGTCCTTGGCCCATTTATTTATTGGGTTATTTGTTTTTTGGGTGCTTAGCTTTCAAGTTGAAGAGGGTTTTGCTAGATTGCTGAGGCTGGCCTCAAAATTGTGATCCTTCTGCCTCAGCCTCCCTAGTTGGTGGGATTAGAGGTGTGCACTACTATGCCTGGCAGAAACAATATAATTTTAAGGGAATTGTCTCATGGGTTAGCTGAAAGAGAAATTGAGATAGGGTGAAATAGTTCATAGGTAACTTTTCCCCCTGAGGTCAAAATGTCTCTCTCAATAAACTGACAACTGAAATTCATTTTGGATGGGATTATCCACCCCACTTTGCATTTAGGACTTCTGAAAAGGGATTTATTTGGACACACTCTTGAAGAGCCTCAACAGTGAAAAGAGGAAGAGCTTTGTAATCCACTTGAATCCTAATTTACCTCCTAGAAGCTGCATGACCTTTAACACATTTTGAGCCCTAAGTCCCAAATCTGGGTGAAGGACTTAATTCCTAACTCTGTGCTCCAAGCCATGCCCCATGTGGAGTGCCCCATGTGAATTCCTGCTGACAAACACTCAACGGGTCTCTACTGCATAGTAATATCCTATAAAAGCCCTATCGTCTTTGCCTAGCTCACCCTGAAGGAAGGTGCAGCCTTCAGTTGTTGATTTTTGAAAGCTACTTTCAGGGGAGAACACTCTTTAGCAATATGAGCTACTAAAGGGATTCTAAAATTCCTTTCTTATCTTTCAAAAGGTGTGCTGTTGTGCTTTGATGCTTATTTCTTCAGTACAAATTCATATAGACTAACCATCGGAAAGGTCTTTTCCATTTTATGGTCAGACATTGAAAAATAGCAACGCGATCTGACCATCAGTTGATGAGGTTTGTAGCGGAAGGACATCCAGAGGCGGTGCTTTGGGGACCCCCTCCTTTTGCATTTGTGGGTTTTGTTTAATGGAAAGCTCAAACTCTCGCTTCCTCTCTTTCTGAGCTCTATTATCTGGGACAAGGTGGTTCTTCCTGCTCCCATTCCTCAGCTGCAAAATGAAAATGATAACTTATGAATAGGATTATTCCAAGTTACATGTGAAGGGCCAAGTGATTTGAACAGAGAAAACGACGGAAAAAACAAACAAGAAAAAAGTTGGTTGTAATTGTGCTTCTTCTTATTACTGAGGTAAATGAAGGCCTCATGCACAGAGTGGTGCAGAGAGCAGAGGATTCAAACCTTCAGTCAAGACTTCTCAAGTACAAAGAGTCACTGTGAAAAATGTCACCCTCTTACACAAAAATCATCCTTAATTTCATTTAGTTTAAACACAAGGACATGGTGTAGTAAGCCCGTAATCCCAGCAACTCGGGAGGCTGAGGCAGGAGGATCGAAAGTTTGAGGCCAACCTCAGCAACTAAGCAAGGCCCTAAACAACTATAGTGAAAGCCTATCTCAATTTTTTTTTTTTAATTTAAGCACATGTTTTATTTGTGATCTTTGAAAGACAGTGACAATGAGAAAGCCTTCCTGGTGACCTTACTAAATTATTCAGACAGATTCGATTGCTCTTGTAAATTGCTCTTGTGTGTAAAATAGTCACTTTCTAAAAATTCACAAGATTTATTCCCTGACTCCAAGATGATATATTTGTAAGAGTAAGCAGAGCTGTTTATGTAAAAAGTTAAGATTTATTTATTATCAGAGTTGGGTTTTTAAAAAAAAAATTTTGGTACTAGGGATGGAACCCTGGGTGCTTTGCTACTGAGCTACATCTTAGATGTTTTATTTTTCTTTATTTCTATCTTACAGACACAGGGTCTGCTAAGTTTCCCAAGATGATTTCCAACTTGCTGTCCTCCTGCCTCAGCCAGCCGAGTAACGGGGATCACAGGTGTAGCCCACCACACCTGGACTCATTTTAAAAATAAATACTCTGAAACAACAGGATGAAATATCTGAGTACATAATCACATTTCATTCTGCTGAACTAAGCATCTATGTTGCCCAAAATTACCTGATCATTTTGTCACTTGATGTTATCTTCTGTTTCTGGGTGACCTCTTTTCTTATTCTTGATGTTTTACTACTTGAAAACAGGAGCATACTGAACACTACAGAATTTCTAAAGGCAGAGGTAGTATAGATCTGTAGGAAGCTGCAAAAGTTGTGTTTTGTTTTCTTGGTGGTGCTGGGGATTGAACCCAGGGCCTTGTACATGCTAGGCAAGCACTCTACCAACTGAGCTACATTCCCAGCCCAAAAAAGGAGGGTTTTTAAAAAATTTATTTATTTATTTGTCCTTTTTACATCATAGTAGAGTGTATTTTGACACATTATGTATACATAGAATGAGCATAGCTTGTTCCAATTAGGATCCGATTCTTGTGGTTGGACATGATGTGCAGTTTCCCTGGTTGTGTGTTCATATATGAACATGGGAAAGTTCTGTCCCATTCACTCCACTGTCTTTCCTGTTCCCATCCCCCTCCCTGCCTTTAGTTCCCCTTTGTCTCATCCAATGAACTTCTATTCTTCCCTCACCCCCTTATTCTGTGTTATCATCTGCATATCCGACAGAACATTCAGCCTTTGGTGTTTTGGGACTGGCTTATTTTACTTACCATGATAGTCTCCAGTTCCATCCATTTACTGGCAAATGCCATAATCTCATTCTCCTTTATGGCTGCATAACAGTCCATCATGTATATATGCCACATTTTCTTTATCCATTCACCTGTTGTAGGACACCTAGGTTGGTTCCATGCTTAGCTATTGTGAATTGAGCTGCTATAAACATGGATGTGGCTGTTTCACTATAATATGCTGATTTCAAGTCCTTTGGTTCCAGACTGAGGAGTGAGCTAACTGGGTCAAATGGTAGCTTCATTGCAAGAATAAAAGAAGTTCTAAATGCGCAATTTAGAGAGAAGAAAGATCACTCCTAAGTGCATCTTTTGATGGGGTGATTTGCTTTGGGAATAAGAAAGCTTAATGATTAAGGTTCCTATACATCTTAAAAAAATAAGTTTACTTTGAAATTCCCATTAGATCCCATTGCATTCACTGAGCCTCTCTGCTCCCTTGTCTGGTTTAACAGCTGTAAACTCCCAAGGGTGTTAATGACTCATTGTGCCCAAATTGAGCCCCAATGTACTATCTTCCCTGAGGCCTTATTACTTACCTAGTCTGTTGATTAAGTCTGTCCATCCATATCTATGTGGTCCAACTGAGTAGGCAGAAAAATAGATGGCTCATCGATAAATCCAAGTGCATGCATTGAATCTTTAAAAGACATTTTCCTGTTCTGCATTTTCAAATGCTCCTTTTCATGAATTTATCGAGGTATGTGTCTTTAAATTTGCAACATTTCCCATAAACATTTGTTCAGTTTTTCTAGAAACCTGAAAACAAAATCGTTACTCTCATTCCACTTTTTGGACACTTTATAATTAATCTCAAAGTTTTGCATCTGGGTTTAAATATTCTGCTAGCCTCTCTTACACCTGACTTCCCCGTCAATTCCCACTTAAATTTCTGCAGCTGCAAACTCTCGGGCAGCTATTGATTCAAAATCTCCTTGCTGAAGGTTACCAACTTCATCCACGGTGGTGCTATAAATTCCCTCTGTTAGGATTCTCTTATTAATTGTTGCAAGTCACCCTGTCTGTTTGGTTTCAGGCTGTTGACAATTGCTGGCTTCATTTTGTGCACCCATCTATGAAGTTGACAGGAATAAATTATTCCAGAATACTGTGACTAAATTGACATACATTCAACTTCTGGATCATGAGGTTTTTTTTTTTTTTTTTTTTTTTTTTTTTTTTTGCAACAAACCCCACAGTCGATATTATTTTCATCCAAAGAGGCTTTGAGATCATCATAAACATGGCTACAGTGGTTGACTCTCCCTTCAGGAGCATGGATAACCTTCTTAGTTTTTGCAGAATCATTAAAGCTCTGTATATGAAGCGCCTAGCTTATGCATGATGGGATCAGTGTGAGTGAGATTGTTGACCTATGGATCTCGATGAGCGTGCCAGAAACTTTCACAGTCATCTAGTTGGGAAAAGTCTGGAAAGTTTTCTTTTTGTGCCACCGAAGGTATTTGTAGTCATGACAACAGCTATCATTTGTGTTTGTTGTGTGGCATGGTGGTAAGAGGGCTGAAATTTACCAGGGCTGCAGAATAGCAGAAACCTAGAAAAAAAAAAATTCAAGAGATTCCCTGATAGGAAAGATGGATAGCTGGAAACCTAGAATAGCTTTTCCCTAGGAGAATATAAATATACATATGTAATCAGCTTTATTGAAGTCTTAATTTACATATGACAAGATGAATGTACTCCAGTGAACAGCTCGGTGGATTTGGATGTATGCAGAAACACATGTAACTATCCCTCAAATCAAGAGACAGATAATTGCCTACATGCTAAACATCTTACTCCCTCCTGCACACTCTTTCTGACCCTGCTCAGGCAAATGCCGCGCCCCTACCCGGCCACCATGACAGTTTCTATCCGTATGAACTGAGTACCCGCTTCAGACCTTCAAACACATGGAGCGAGGCAGTACGTGATCTTTGCGTCGTGCTGCTTTCATTTGGTGGAAGGTTCCTGAGATTTTTATTGTGCATTCCAATGGACACTTATATAGAAATAGGAAAGTAGTCTGTGCAGTCAGACATTTTTATTAGAGTCATACTTACAAGAGGAGTCCATTGGCTACATGGTAAGGATCTATCCAACTTTATAAGAAACTACCAAATTGTGTTCTGAGGTATTTGTACCATTTTCAACTCCCACCACCAATATGTGACATTTTTAGTTGTCTTTTTTTCATCTTCTCCAAACGTTGGTAATGTCATTTTAGTTCTCCTTTGAGTCTCTTTAGTGGGTGTATAGTGACATAGTCTTATGGTTTAAAATCACGTTTCTACAGTAACAGTGATGATGAGAATCTTCCAGTGTCTATTGACCAGTCCTAGTTCTCTTTTTGTAAAGTATGAGTTCAAATCTTTTGTCTGTTTCAAAAACTGGGAAACTGGGTTATGTTTTTGTTATTGAGTTATGAGAGTTCTTTTTATATTCTGGATAAAATGCTATGATGAATCTGGATACAATTGTGTACAATTCTACAGCATGAAATGTAAGTGTTTTCTTTTAATCATGGACTTAATATTGGGTGTGTGTGTTGGGGGGTGGGGGTGGTATGCTTGGTATTGAACCCAGTGCCATGCACATGCTAGACAAGCACTCTGCCACTTAGTAACATCCTAGTCCCAATATCTTATTGATTTAGCTGATTTTTTGGTACTGGGGATTAAACCCAGGGGCGCCTAATCACTGAGCCCCATCCCCAGCCCTATTTTGTACTTTATTTAGAGTCAGGGTCTCACTGAGTTGCTCAGGGCCTCCCTAAATTGCTGAGGCTAGCTTTAAACTGGTGATCCTCCTGCCTCAGCCTCCCAAGCCTCTGGGATTACAGATGTGTGCCACCACACCTGGCCCAACATCTTGTTTTTTTCAATGATTTTTTTTCAGTAACAAGTTTGTATGCTTTTGAAGAAATGAATTTTATCCATTCTTTTTATTATAGTTCATATTATTTGTGCCCTAAGAAATCTTGGCCTACCCAATGTCTGAAAGTATTATAGTGTTAGGTTTTATGTTTAGTTTTTTTTTTTTTTTAAATCTTCTTCCAGTATATTTTCATGTGTGGTGAGATAGGATCAAAGCTGATATTTTTGGATGCAGACATATGATTGTCACAGCATCTGAGTTTGGAAGGACTCTGCTGTCCCTTTCTGTGTGTTCAAGCTCACTGGCCTTTTCTTCTGCAACAGGAAGTGGCTTTGGGGACCATTTGGTGGATTCTGCCCTTCAGATGTCACCTCTTTCTGTTTTAAAAGTCCCACTAAGTTCTCTTGTACAGTTACCATTTCAGTCATTGCATTCATGTTTTCTTATAAATGCCGGAATGACTTGTGATTGTTGTTTCTGGGTCTTTCTCTGCCGATTCCCATCATCACTGTCACTTCTATGTTTGGTCCTATTTACTATTTTTTTCTCCCTGTTGTGGAGAAGAGATTGTTTCCAATGCTTGATGTGTCTAGTGATTTTTTATTGGCTGTTGGGCATTGTCCGTGTTACCTTACCCAATGTCTGGGTTTTGTTGTGTTCTTTTAGAGAGAGTTGTGCTTTGTTCTGGCAAGAGTTTAAATTTCATGTGGGCTAGTTTGATCTTTTGAGTGTGTGTGTTCAGAATTTGTTAAGGCAGATACAGAGTCGTACTTATTCTCTGGGTAATTTTGCATGATCACCGACCATGAATATTATGGAACGATGCGTAGATTCAGTGGTGTTTCTCCACTGTGGTCGACTGCAGTCTGAGTATGTCTGAAGCTGATGGAGATCTAGTAATTGTTCATGGCCTAGTTTTGCATTAATTTTTCTTTCCCGTGGCTTGTGGCATCTGGTGCTAGGTAGCTTACTAATCAGCCAAAACTCAAAGGCACATTGGTGCAAATCTCTTGAGCTCTTTCTTTCTCTACATAGCTCCTTCCTTAGCTGTACTCACTGACCTACAAACTGTGGTCACTCTGGTCTCCTCTGTCTCTCTCCTACTCAGCAAGACTCCAATGATCCACCTGAGTTTCTCTTTCCTTGGGGCAATCTGGAAAGCAACTAGGTATAACACCAGGGCTACTTCAAGCCTTAGCTCATTTGCTTTCTTTCTCTGAGGGGCCACAGTCTTGGGCTGTCCAACCCCAGTTTTAATTCTTTGTGATAAGTGGTCTCTCCAATAAACTTCTATTGAGGCCAGAAAAAGAACAAGTATATTTTTTTAAAAGCACAACAGGCAACTATTTGACCACAAATAGATATGATGTTAGATGCGATTTAGTCCCTTAGATAGTACTCGTTCAAATCAGGTTTTAAGACATATGCCATGAGCCAGGTGCAGGGGTGCATGCCTGTAATCCCAGTGTCTCAGGAGGCTGAGGCAGGAGGCTCTTGGGGTCAAGGCCAGCCTCCGAAAGTTAGTGAGACTGAGTGAGATCTTGTTTGTAAAGAAAAAATAAAAAAGGGCTGTGGATGTGGCTCAGTGGTTAATTATCCCTGGGTTCAATCTCTAGTACCCAAACAAAACAAAACCAAAAAAAAAATAATGACCATTTTTCATTTGTATTTTTTGATGGACCCACATAAGTCTTAAATTAGAATGAGCTTAGAAAACATGGGATCCAGTTGCTTACCAAGGGTCTTCTCAGTGCCGGGCAAACAACAGGCAACTAAACAGACAGAAGTAATTACCTGCTTAGTTGGACCTTTCTTCTAGTGACAAGGAGTACGTCTCCTTGGCTGTCTGCAGTTGTGTATTGACTAGTGGCCTCCTGACAAGACACAGCATCTAAGCATTTTACTGCCAACCCCCACCCTGTCCCTCCACGCTTTCAGGAATTAAGTTTCCTCCATGTGAAGCTCACCCAATTCCACAGTCTTCTCAGCCTAACCCCCTGAGTCACGCCAGCTCACTTCAGGATTCCCAGTGGAGAAACACGGCTTGCTTTTGAGCTGTAGTTCTAAGGGGAGGGCCGGGGGGACTCTCATTTTTATATGAAACTTCCCATGATCCATTGAAATTGTGTAACTGAGAGCATTCTGGAATGTCGTCAGCCTCTGGTTGCCACCTACACTAGTAATCATAGGCTCGATCTTTGGGCTTCTCCTTTGTAACCTTGTGATCCTGCCCTGCCCCAGGTGGGTCTCTCTTGCTGTGTCACTCACCCACCGTGTGTGCTCGGGGTCCTTTATGAGTTTCTGTGTCCCAGCTCTGTCTTCTTGCAGACCTGGACACTCTTACACACCAAACCCCTCTGGTCTGAGGAAAGGGACTCTCTCCTCTGACATCCCAGTCTGGCGAGGCGACTCTGTTCCTGACAGCTCCGATGGTTTCTGCAGACACCACCATCCCCAGGAGAGGCAGCCCGGGAGGAGGGGAGGACCCTCAGGAACCAGCCTGGGCACACAGTCCACCGACGCTCTCCTTTGTGACTTTGGATCCGTGGAATGAGTGAAACCGCTCTGAACTCAGGGAACTTTCCGCCTTTGGGATTCTCAGACGTCTTCAGGTTGTCTTTGAAGACTGCTTATTTTACAATGTGTGTCTTTTTTCCTTAGGAAAGGAGAAAAACAGAGTGCGTCTTGTTCAAGGGACAGCTGCGATTGGAGGATAACTCCCTTTTCTTACAAGTCTGCTATGTCGCAAGCATCGTGTTAGGGCTTTATCCTCCTTGACCTTCAAACCCATCTCGTGATGAATGAGCCCTTCTGTGATCTCATGGCACCCGTGAGAAAGTAGAATCTTGGAGAGGTCACTTATTGTCCCCAACATCAAACAGCCAATATGTGATGTGGCTCAGGAAGAAGTTCCATCTGATACCAATAACATAGCTGTACCAAAGCTCCTTACTACCAGGGTTGAGTTGAAAATTGTGAATCCAAAAATGGGTCTGAGACATGAAGTGTAAGATTTTTCATTGTACATTTATTTATTTACTTACTTATTTGTTTATTTATTTTGTTTTGTTTAATTTTTGTTTTTTATACCAGGGATTGAATCTGGGGCACTTAATCACTGAGCCACATCCCCAGTCCTTTTTATTTTTTATTTTGAGACAGGGTCTTAGTAAGTTACATAACATAGGGCCTCGATAAATTGCTGAGGCTGGCCTTGAACTTTTGATCCTCCTGCCTCAGCCTCCTGAGCTTCTGGGAGAACAGTGTGCACCACTGCACCCAATTTATTGTACATTCATTTTAGAGCTGAACAAACTGAGGCAGTCTGAAGGATTTACCTCAAGATCACTGAGTGGCTATCTGATTGAGAAACTTAGTTCTTTGAATTTTATTTAAAGATTTTTTTGGCCACAGCCTTTTAATCCTGAGAAAAAGCTGCTCATTTTTGGATTGGATAGAATTACTCAGTTAAAACTAAAGGTATCAATAGTCATAACAAGGAGGATTTTAAGGGCAGATGACAGTGGCATCATAAAATAGTGAATAGTTTTTTGAGATTGGACAACGCCATCCATTTACCTGATTTTATTCTCTTTTAATGCTGAGTAATATTCCATTGTGTAGACATGCCACATTTTTTTATCCATTCATCTACTGAAGGGCATCTAGGTTGGCTCCACAGTTTAGCTATTGTGAATTGTGCTGCTATAAACATTGATGTGGCTGTGTCCCTGTAGTATGCTGTTTTTAAGTCCTTTGGGTATAGACCAAGAAGAAGGATAGCTGGGTCAAATGGTGGTTCCATTCCCAGTTTTCTAAGGAATGTCCATACTGGTTTCCATATTGGCTACACCAATTTGCAGTCCCACCAGCAATGTATGAGTGTACCTTTTCCCCCACATCCTCGACAACATTTATTGTTGTTTGTCTTCATAATAGCTGCCATTCTGACTGGAGTGAGATGAAATCAGTTTTCTCTGATATAAGGAGGCTGACTCATAGTGGGGTAGGGAGGGGGAGCATGGGAGGATTAGATGAACTCTAGATAGGGCAGAGGGGTGGGAGGGGAAGGGAGGGGGCAGGGGGTTAGCAAGGATGGTGGAATGTGATGGGCATCATTATCCAAAGTACATGTAGGAAGACATGAATTGGTGTCAACATACTTTATATACAAACAGAGATATAAAAATTGTGCTCTATATGGGTAATAAGAATTGTAATGCATTCTGCTGTCATTTATAAATTTCAAAAAATTAATTAAAGAAAAAAATAGCTAAGATAAACAGACCAAGATAATTTCCTTGAATTTGAAAAGAGGATTTTTCTCTTTCATTTCAGTCTGGAAATGGAATAGTGAATTCGACAACCATTTAAATATTTAAATTCAGGAACGAAGTTTTTCTCCATATAAGGTCAACCTAAAATAGATGGAGTTGGAGAATATCATGCTCAGCAAAGTAAGCCATTCCCAAGAAACCAAAGACTGGCCGTTCTCTCTGATGAGTGAATGCTGATCCATAATGGGGGTGGGGGGGAAATGGAGGGAGTTGGATTGGGGCAAAAGGGAGGGGAGAGGGGGCACGGGGGCAGGAGAGATGGTGGGGTGAGATGGACGTCATCCCCCCAGGTCCATGAATGACTGCACTGTGGTGTGAAGCTACCTCGTGTACCTCCAGAGAGATGAAGAGTTGTGCTCTCTTTGTGTCCAGTGAACTGAAATGCACTCTGCCATCATGTGTACCTGGTTAGAACAAATTAAAAAGGAAAAAAAGAATAATAGGAAATTGAAGAAAAAAAAATAAAGTCAACCTAATTCCTTCATCTTCTTAGCTAACCCATCTGAATCATATTTAAATTCGACAAATATTTCAATATGTCGTGATCGACCGTTTCCAGTGACCTTATTCCTTGTGGCTGGCTTGCACTCCCCACTCCATTGCCAGACCACATAACAGGGAAAATGCTCTTTTCAAATTCAAGGGAGTGATCTTGGTCTGTTTACATCAACTCTATCATGCAGAAAGATGTAGAGATGGGTAATGGGTGAAAATACAATAGAATATGACTTTTTTATCAAAATGCCCTATTAGGATGTACCATTTGAAAGAGAAAAAAATAAATGAGTCTAATTGGAGCCACATACTCCTTGGAGGGAATCTCATCTGTCATCCCTGCAAATGCCATTATGGCCCATTCTCAGGGGTGTATGCTAATGGGAGGAGAGCGTCACACACACGTCTGAGCGGGTCAGAGGATCCGAATAACTGATTTTCAACATTTCCCTCTACTAAACCTACTTACCAGAGTTGCTAGCCAGTCATAGAAATGGCTGATCCAGCTTCATTCCTCTCTGCCCCACACCCGGCACCACCCAACCCCAGCCACCCTCCCAGGGTGAGGTTCTTGAGCAGTAAAAAAAGCCAAAAAACCTGTAGGAGGAAGAAAGAAGGAAAGTCCATCCATCCTTGAATACATAAGAGTTATTTTTAGGTGAAGAAGTGGAAGGTCAGCCATGTGCAGAACAGTTTAGATCAATATGCCGACTGCACACACTTAGACAGCAAGCGCATCTCAAATGCAATTTGTATCAACTTCCCGTGATGTAAGTCAAATAGCCATTCATTTTTGTTTGCTGTTGTTGTTGTTTAAAGGATTAAAAATTGCAGATGGGATGGCAGTTCTTTTTTGGGTGCTGTTGTTTTGGTTTTTGACCCTCCATCTCAGACCTGCTTCCTTCTCAAAGTGAGCCCCCCCACCCTGACACCTGTTTATCAGACAAACTATCCAGGCCTTTTCTACGTATCTACATAGAAATTAGTCAGAGAAAATCAGTACGTTCCTTTGGTTCCTGCAGTCATAATAGACTAGATTGAGTGGCAGGTGGCAGACACTGTCGTCCACTGCTAAACCCTCTAGTGTGAAGGACGCATTTCCTTAGCTGCGAGCAGTGCCAATAGTTGTCTTCAGCTGTGCCCCCGCCCCCATCCCAGGACCCCTCAGATGCACAGAGCCAGCTCACCTTGAGCCTCACCCTTCTTAGCCTCACCCATCCCAGAGTCGGGGCAATATCTAGCAACTGATCCAGTATTATCTCATACCCACAGATTAGTTCCTATGCAAGTTCACCGCAAGACGATGAATGCTTTGTCAGGTTTGATCAAATTGGGATGACTCAGAATGACCTTCGTAGCTCCACAGCTCCCGGTGGGGTAACTGAGTCTACCTTTGGGACTGCATGACAGCTCAACTCTTGTCTGCCCAGACCTGCTTTGTCAGAGGTTGATCCCAAGACTATTTCCAACAAACATCCTGAACATAAAGAAAATGTGGTGTGTGTGTGTGTGTGTGTGTGTGTGTGTGTGTGTATGTGATGGAATATTACTCAGTCATGAAGAAGAATGAAATACCGTATTTGCTGGTAAATAGATGGAACTGGAGACTATCATGCTGCCTGAAATAAGCCAATCCCCCCCAAAACAAAGGCTGAATGTTCTCGATGATATGTGATACTAGCACACAATACAGCGGGGAGGGAAGAATAAAAGTCCATTGGATTAGACAAAGGGGAATGAAGGGAAGGGAGGAATGGGAATGGGAAAGACAGTGGAGTGAATGGGACAGAACTTTCCCGTGTTCATATGTGGGCACACGACCAGGGAAACTCCACATCATGTCCAACCACAAGAATGGGATCCTAAATAGAATAACTTAAACTCCATATATGTATAATTTGCCAAAATGCATTCTACTGTTATCTATATTTTAAAAGAAC
Organism: Urocitellus parryii; assembly: GCF_045843805.1. Lineage (NCBI taxonomy): Eukaryota > Metazoa > Chordata > Mammalia > Rodentia > Sciuridae > Urocitellus > Urocitellus parryii. The sequence continues at coordinate 162,801,609 of NC_135533.1, forward strand.
AAAAAAATTTAAAAATTAAAAAAAAAAAATTCGGAACAGTCAAATCCATCTTAAAGTCCTTTCCCCAGGGATCCATGCTGTGACAAGCCATGCGTTCTGAACCCTGGCATGGCTTGGAGGGTCCATTTGTGAAGAAACCCAGGTCTACCTCCCGCTGTCCTCTCTGGTTAGAACTGGTGACCACGCAGCTCCTTGGAGACCTAATTTCCTCTCTTCCTGACCCTGCTTGGAGAGCATGATGAGGCGGGGCTGGGTTACTGGGTTCCGCCCAGTGGACTGTGGAGAGCAGGGACGGATGACTTCCTTCCTCATCTGCTAAAGGCTGGTAGGGTTTCCGTGCCCTTACCCATGCCCCAGCGCCCCAGCTAAATGAGCACAAGTTTCCACATTCCCCGGGGGTGCAGAGCTGCAAGCCGGCAGAGGGCCGGGCCAGTGCATCAATGTGCAGTTGAAATTGTTCACCTCTTGAAAGATGTACGGGCATTTCTTACAGGAATTTGCTTCTTCTTTTATTTTTTTTTTAAATTTTTATTGCTGGTTGTTCAAAACATTACATAGTTCCTGACATATCATATTTCACACTTTGACTCAAGTGGGTTATGAACTCCCATCTTTACCCCGTATACAGATGGCAGAATCACATCGGTTACACATCCACTGTTTGCCTCTCCTTCTTAAAGTGAAGGAACTCTTTTGTTATACCCAGCGTCTCATTACTATAAACCATGCTGTTCTCGTATTTTCCACTTGTCTCCTTGGATTCAAGGATCTCTGTACTGTAAATACAGAGAAGTGGAGTTGCCAGGCCAGGAGATGCACCAGCTTTAAAATACAAGAAATAAAGCCAAGTGCAGTGGCACACGCCTGTAATCCAGTGGCTCAGGAGGCTGAGGCAGGAGGATTGGAGTTCAAAGCCAGCCTCAGCAACTTAGTGAGGCCCTTAAGCAACTCAGCGAAACCCTGTCTCTAAATAAAAATATAAAAAAAGGGCTGGGGATGGGGCTTAGTGGTTAAGTTCCACTGGGTTCAATCTCTGGTAACAAAAAAAAAAAAAAAAAAGAAATATTTTGTACTATTTTTCAAAGTGGTTATTCCAGTTTATACTTCCTCTAAGAGTACAGGGGAATGCCTCCCTTTTCAAATACAGCATATGCCAGGCACTCTATCAAGCATGTACATCTTATGGCATGAACCCACAGGAACCCTTTGACATTTAGATATCTATTTTTTTTTTTTTTTTTTTGGTACTGGGACTTGAACCCAAGAGCCCCATCCCCAGCCCTTTTTGGTGTTTTATTTAGAGACAGGGTCTCACTGAGATGCTGAGGGCCTCGCTGAGTTGCTGAGGCTGGCTTTGAACTCGTGATCCTCCTGCCTCAGCCTCCCGAGCTGCTGGGATGACAGGCGTGCACCACCGCGACCGACTTTGGTAGATTTCTATCTTTGAGCCCCATTTTTCAGATTAAAAAAAAAAACTGAGGTCAGACTCACATTGAACGTCAAAAGATGTCACGTGGATTATTTAATCAAATGTAACGATACCTCATCATTTATGGGGACTCACCCAGTCATGGGGAGGCGGGTCTCATGCATATCCAAGGTTTGTGTTCATGGGGAGAACAGCACGTGGCAGGGTTCAAACCTATCCGAGCTTGGGAAAAACGGTCTCAAAGCATAAAAATCTATAAGCCATTTAAAAGTTAAAAACAAACCAATAAAACCTGCTTTCTTGGGGGGGGCGGGGGGCTGGCTTCAGAGCAGCTGCAGTCCAACGGGGCCACTCCGTGTCTTGCTCTGTGTCCTCCTCCAACTTCATGGCCCTCACGCTTCGCGGTGCAGAGCAGGCCCGTGTGGCTCTGGGACAAGATGGAACTGGGCCCAGCTGTTTTCAAAGGTCACAGGAGAAACTCGACAGGCCGAAAGGGTCGCTGTGCAAACTGCCTTCTAAGGTCAGAATCCGCTCCCGGCCTCCCGTGTCCGTGCCAAGAGCCGCGGCTGGGGTGGAGCTGCTATCACACAGATCTCTGCAGCTTGAACAAAATGTTAGGACCCGCCGATGAGGCGCGGGGACCGCTCTGACTTCCCGCATTTCTGCCATTTTTGTGGTTTCTGAGGTGGCCCAGCATCCCAACCTCTCTGGGTTCAAGTTCATGGAGTCTTGACAAAATACGACTTCCCGTGGCGGAGGGAGAAGGTTTTGATTTTCCCAAATTGAGGGAAATTAGATGAAGACGTTTACACCAAGCATAAATGAATTAAGGTTCGGTTTCTCTTAAAATATACAGGGGTCAGAAAATCTGGGAACGGGACATAAGCCATGGACTGATTTGGGGTTTCCTTGGCTTTGCCGGGTGGGAGGACTCTGGATTCCTGTGAATCCCAAACTTGGCCAGGGGGTGAGTCACCAGAGCACAGAAGACACAGAGGGCCAACGGGGTAGGCAGTTTGGGGACAGAAAAGTTAAATTTGGTCTCTGATAAGGTTGAATCTGTCCTTTCCAACCTGGCTCCCTCTTTCTGTGAAGACACCAGTTCACTTATTTAACCGGCGTTGCTGTGATCACGACGCGCCAGGCACAGTGAGCTGCTCACGGTACAGTGGAGTGGAGAGAAAATGAAATGTCTGCCGGGCCCAGTGGTGCACACCTGTCATCCAGCAGCTGGGGAGGCTGAGGCAGGAGGATCGTGAGTTCAAAGCCAGCCTCGGCCACTTAGTGAGGCCCTAAGCCACTCAGGGAGACTCTGTCTCTGAATAAAATATACAAAAGAGCTGGGGATGGGGCTCCGTGGTTAAGCACCCCTGGGTTCAATCCTGGTACCCCGCAGATAGAAAAGAAAAAGAACGATCACTCCAACTGCAGGTTCACATTCCATTCAGGGAGGAGATTGGTGGGGAGGGGACTGTGCTGGGGGCAAAGGGTGCGGTATTGGACCATTCTAATGATGGAAGTGCTGGAGGGTCGAGGGACAAGAGTGAGGTGTCTTTATTTGTCCGTCTCCTCCTCATTCGCCGGGGTCGTTTGGGCCTCTGTGCCTTTGTCAGCTGTGGGGTTGTTGAAGGCCACGAGACTCCAGCGCACCTCTGTGTGATTGCAGCAGCGTGTCAGGATCTGCACCCCGGGGGTTCGCGGTGTCTGCACCGTGTGTGGGGTCTGGGTTGCATGACGGGGAGCTCCTCGGCACTAGCCCCGGGTCTCCATCTCCTTGACGTGGGTGGGGGGCTGAGGAGACAGAGCGTCACAGGGGTGAAGAGATGCTGACTTCGTTTTGCTTATGCTCCTGGCATATCTGGAGAGGAGGGAGACAGGATGCCTGTTTTCCAGCGGCAGTGCACGTCTATGTCAGGGCGGGGTCTGAAGAGCTATGAATCTTACGGTTTCCGTGGAGACCTGTGTTCTATGTTCTATGTTCCTTGGTGTCCGTGGTTGGAGTCCTTCTTTGAATGAGTTATTTATTGAGCACCTATTATGAGCCAGACACCGGATTCCACTTGGGGGAGCAGAAGGAGGGAGGGAGGGAGGGAGGAAGACAGGAGATAGACTTCAGCAGAGAAGAATGAAAGGATCTCAGAAGGAGGAATTCTAAAGTCCCTTTGTCTTCATTTCCTGGTCTGTCCTTTCCTGCCTACGTGACCTCGGGTGAATCCCCTGGCCTGGGCCTTGGTGCCCTCCAATGTGAACCTTAGTTAAACTTCAGAGTTCTCGGGGCCCTTTCATGGAAAGGTGGGTACAAGTGCCAGTTACGACTCGTGTGTTCTACTTCAGGTTTCTCTGAAGCTGGTCATCTCCCAGGATTTTGGGTATCTTACTCCATAGGGAGCAAGAGCAAAGAACTTTGATAAAGTTCTCAGTTGTCAGAACGTAGGGAAGTTCTCTGTTCCCAAAGGAACAAGGCAAAAAAAATAGCTGCTCACTGGGCTTAACTGTTCTGAAGTTCTCCTGTTGCACCTCGAGGGCAAGAATCCTGGAATTTGGAGCCTTTAGAGTGTGTGTGTGTGTGTGTGTGTGTGCGCGCGTGCGCGTGTGCTATTGAGCTGTGTATGGGAAATGTTGTCTTTTGTGTCTTTACGTTTTTAATACCAAGATTATAAACCATGTGCAACAGGGGAATCAAAGCCCTGCCTTATTTTCTTTTACTTCTCTCCCCTCTGGGTCTCCACGCAGACATAATCCCAAATGCTAATTTAATCAAGTGTGGCTAATCCTCCCCAAGCCTCTGCCATTGACCACATAATTCATTGCCACGCTAGGGGACCCTCAGTTTAATTTCTCAGATTTGCCAAGTAGGATGAAAATATTGTCAACCCTATAAAGTAGTAACAACCCTGAAGGGACCAGAGTTATATAGAGCTCACCTTCATCCGTCTACCGCAGTGGTTCTCAATCTGGGGCCATTTTGACTTCCAGGGGACTCATGCAAGATCTAGACACTTTCAGATTGTCACGGCAGGGAAGTGGAGCTAGGTAGAGACCAAGTGTATGTTAGTAACATTCCAAAGTACGTAGGACAGTCCCCCGTGCAGGAATATTTGAACCAAATATCAATTGCTATGCTTTGGGTAAGGGTCCTCTGAAGGCCAGTGTGTTGAGGTTCAGTTGCTACCTGTGGTGCTCTTGGGAGGTGGAGGAACCTTTAACAGGTAGAGTCTAGTAGGAGGGTGTTCTAGAAGCATGCTCTTGAAAGGAACATAGGGACCTTCACCTCTTCTTCTCTCTGTGCTTTCTGGCTGCCATGAAGTCACAGATTCCTACCATATCATAGTGCCATGCCACAGGACCAATAACAGTGCAGCCAACTGACTTCGGACCAAAATCTCTAAAACCTTTCCTCTTTTTAAATTGATTATCTCACGTATTTTGTCATAGTAAAGGAAAGCTGACTAGCCCATTGCTGAAGTTGAGACAACTGATGCTAACTCACCCCTTCAACACTAAAAATCAAATATACCAATTTCCTGCATTTGCAAGCATGCAAAAAAAATCTAAATCATTCATTGAATTTGGATTTTAGCAGGGTATACCAACAGCTTTCTGATGGTTATTGTTTTATTCTGGAATGTCCCCCAAGAGTTCAGGTGTTAATGACTTGGTCCCCAGTGTAGTAATGTTAAAAGGTAGGCTTTGGGGAATTGATTGATCACGAGATCTCTGGCCTCAACACTGGATTCACTGATTGAGGGATCTGTAATCTGAATGGGTTCTTGGAGGCGGTGGAAACTAGTTGGAGGTTGGGTTCTTGGAGATGTGCTCCAAGTCTCTATATATTGTCCCCGTCCCCTGCCTTTCTTTCTCATCCTGGTTATAGGGAGTCGAACAGCTTCCCTCTGCTCTACTTTTCCGCCATGATGTTCTGCCATTCCTCTGGAGCACAGCAGTGGAACCAGCCGCCATGGATTGAACCTGGAGTCCAAATCCACCTTTCCTCCTTGGAGATGTCTACGTCAGGAATGTTTTCACTGTCTTGAAAAGCTAAGTGACACACTGATGCAAAGTGCTTTCAGGTTGGTCACATCAAAGGTAAAACAGGCCCATGGACAATCAAAACATCATCTTCTACACATACAAGGTGCTTTCTCCTGTGCAAAACAGATTCCCGAGGATCCCCTATTTCAACATCCCTTCACACCTAGGAAAGAGTCACGATGGACATTAGAATCATCTTATGGGATGGAAACTATTTTTTATATACGACATCTCTTCCAGTGGCTTTTCACCTTGTTATGACACCTTGATTATGGAGGAGTCCCCTACAAAGCCGTCACGTGTCAAGTATTCCTAGCAGGAAGGATTCAGAGTGTGGACTTCTCACACCTCTTACCCCCTCCCCCAGGGGCTCGAGTGACCTCAGCCTGGAGGAGACGAACTTCAGGGACTGCTTTGCAAGTAGTGAATTATGAGCCAGGTCACAATTGTACTGTGCATACACGATTTATAAAAACTTATTTTTTCCGAAGGCAGAAAATGATCCCGGAGTCGATTGATTTTTTTTTTTTTTTTAACACAGATGGCCTTGCTGTATGGAAACTAACACTTAAAGAGGGCTGTGTTGAGTGAAGAGGCCTGGCCTCTGATCCACTCTTGGCCTGGCCGTTACCTGGCTGGGATCCATAGAGCGTACTTTGAAATTTCAGTGAAGAAACTCTGAGAGAAATCAGATGCTGAGACATGGTTTGGGTCCCCTGGGCAAGTTTAAAATGTCTGAGTATCCAACGTGTGGAGTTTATTAGACATTCAAAGGACCTCTTCAGTTCTGGGAATGACTTCAAGGCAGACATGGCTGAGAGGTAATCAATCAGAAACAAGGAATCAGAAGCCTTTGGTAGCCTGACAGATGGCCTGGGCTTCCTCCAGGCCTGGACTGAGCATGTCAGACCCAGCTTCAGCGGGAGGCAGCCCACCCGGGGTGAAGGGTCCATGTGACCACTCACAGGACCTGTGGACGTCACACAGAGAAGCTGGGTTTCCTCGTGGGCTTGGACATGCTACTCTGTAGGGTGGCAGGGAGGGTTGACTTTTTGACATGGGAGGCTTAGTACTGCATGAGGTGTATTATGAGCACCCCAATGTCTCTCAAAGGGACTCTGAAATTCTGATGATGGCCATTCCTACTGGAATAATCTATTTTTGTCACATTTCCTTGGTGCATGTATATATATATGTTCCCGCTGCCCTGTGTGCGGGGTGGGTCAAGATCTTTGACAGGTTTTGCAAACATCCTACAAATGAGATCAAACCCTCCTTCTAATCTAAAGCCTTTGATTAACTTTCTGTTGCTGGACACAGGCCTGTCATCCCAGTGGCTCTGGAGGCTGAGGCAGCAGGATTGTGAGTTCAAAGCCAGCCTCAGTAACTTAGTGAGGCCCTAAGCAACTCAGTGAGACCCTGTCTCTAAATAAAACACAAAATAGAGCTGGGGATGGGGCTCAGTGGTCATGTGTTCATATATGAACATAGGAAATCTATGTCCCATTCATTCCACTATTTTTCCTGTTCCCATTCCCCTCCCTTCCCTTCATTCCCCTTTGTCTCATCCAGTGAAATTCTATTCTTCCCTCTCACTGCCTTGTTGTGTGTTAGCATCTGAATATCACAGAGAACATTCAGCCTTCCGATTTGGGGAATTGGCTTATTTCACTTAGCATGGTAGTCTCCAGATCCATCCATTTACTGACAAATACAACGAAGCACCCACATCCATGTTCACAGAAGCTCAATTCACCATAGCTAAGCTATGGAACCAACCTAGGTGCCCTTCAATAGATGAGTAGATAAAGAAAATGTGGTCTAAATACACAATGTGGAATATTACTCAGCCATAAAGAAGAATGACTTCATGACTTTTGCTGGTAAATGGATGGAACTGGAGACTATCATGCTAAGTGAAATAAGCCAATCCCAAATAACCAAAGGTTTAATGTTCTCTCTGATATAAAGACGCTAACACCAGATAAGGGGGTAGGGAATAGAAGTTCATTAGATCAGACAAAGGGGGATGAAGGGAAGGGAGAGGAGATGGCAATAGGAAAGACAGTGGAGTGAATTAGAAAGTTTAACCCTTTCCACACACACTCTAGTCACCCCCATCATGGCCACCATGCTCTATGGCTCATGTATCTTCCCCTTCTCAGGGGGGCATCTCTGTCCCATTACTAAGAGCTGAGACCCTCCACGAACTCTGGTTCTTTTAGTGGGCATTGGCGTCCTGCCTCTACCCACTTCATCTCCTCTTTACCAGTTCCACAGCTGTTCCCAGTGATGGCAGAAAGTGGCCGGGGCAACATGGAGGCAAAACACAATTTCCAAGTCCTAAATCGCTGCCCCCCACAGAGGGGCTGAGCCGCCCTGGAATACAGGCTCCAGCAACCATCAGACCGGCTGTGTCCTCTGAAGGCCTCTTGAATCCTCAGAAATCCTCAGGGAGGGGCTGCTTTTCCTGTGTAAAACCAGCTTTTCTGGAAAGCGGAGGTCCTTGATGGCATGGGCAGGATGAAGTGAACCGAGTAGGTCACCTGAACACAGGAAATAAGGGCGGACAGGGTTTTTGTTGTTGTTGCTGCTGTAGGCTTTTCTTCTCCCCTGGAGAGTACCTCGTATTTACCCAGATCAAGATCTGAATGTTTTACTTGTAATAATAATTAGACCTCACCATGACAACGGCGGTGTTTAAAAATCACTGGTGACAAACGCAGTCGATGGGCACAAAAACATTTATTTTTTTTGTTGAGATCATAGATGCAATTTCACAAGGGCATCACCAACACTTAGAGGGCTACCTCACCACCGCCCCGGTTTTTCCCGGGGTGTACTGATAACGTCCACCCAAAGTGCAGTGGGAATTTCAATATGATAGAGTCACATGGAATTGCAAGGTTCACCTGATGGATCTGATCTTAAAAAGAAGAGGAATGAGCCTGTATTTGCAGAGGCTCCTGAATTACTCCAACCATCAAATATTCATGCTATGAAAACTCTGCCAAAAAAAAAAATGCTGTTTCCTAAATAAATGTCAAGAGTCTAGGTGGCATTCAGTGAATGGTTCTGAGATGAGTGCAAACAGTGTTTCTTTAATTAAAAGCAAGCAAAAATGGTAACTAATTAAATGCCATGACGTGACAGGGAATATGTGGGGAAGGAAGGGTCCCCTGGGAAAGCGTCTGTCAAGAATGGGCTTCAGATTCTGAAAGGAGGCACCTGGCATCTGGGAGCACCGTGCTTATTTCTGCAGAGCCAGGTTCAGGCCATGCCAAGCAGCAAAACATGCATTCCACAGAAGCCGGCTCTCACATCCCTTCAAGGGGAAAGAAGCCATCGGGACGTTATTGTGAATCTCTGTTGTCACTTTTAAAAATAATGATTCACTGGGGGCAGTGGTGCACAGCTGAATCCCAGCGGCTGGGGAGGCTGAGGCAGGAGGATCGACAGTTCAAAGCCAGCCTCAGCCAAAGTGAGGAGCTAAGCAGATCAGTGAGACCCTGTCTCTAAATAAAATACAAAATAGGGCTGGGGAGGGGGCTCAGTGGCTGAGAGCCCCTGAGTTCAATCCCTGGTACCAAAAAAAAAAAAAAAAAACTCTAGAACTTTGGTCCTCACCTCGTCCTTGGGACTCCACTCCCACCCCCGTGTGGGTAGCTGCTGTTAGGTAATCCGGTGGCCAGGAGAAAAGCAAGACACAGCTCCACATGAGACAGGACCCGGGTCTTCCCCGTGCCCTCCGCTTGCTCCGAGCCACGTGACTGGACACCTCCTGTCCTCCCCGGGTGCCGGCCTGCTGCCAATGCCCCCTGTTGTTCTTCTGTGAACTTGGTGTCCGACTCCATATCATCACTCCCCGGGTCGAAAGCACACGGCCAGCTTCCAGCATCTGCCTCTCGTTTCCTGGATGGGCCCACAGCATGTTTGTTTAACGCACTCGGGAGTCAGGCTATAGATTTTACCAATGGCCTTTGGAACCCCGGCCTCAGGATGTTTGTTGTTATTTTTTTTTTTTAACGTTTTTGTCTTATCTCACTTCCTCTGTCAGAGCCTCACTCTTCACAGCTTGCCCGAAGGCCCGGCTAAAGCCAGCAGCTCTCTGGGCCCTGCCGAGGGAGCTGGCCAAAGTGTGAAGCTCCATTCTTTGCAGTCTGTGAATCAGAACCGCTCTGCATGGTCAGGCTTCATCCAGTGACCAGAAGAGCCATCCCAGGGCCCGGATGAGGGCTCAGAAAACTGCATGAGCGGTGGTCTTTCTGTCTCTCAATGGTTGATTTGTCTGTCTCTCTCACCAGGGAATGGAAGTGGGATTGGGATGAAGTTCTATGATTCTCAAATTCATCGGAAGCACCTGGGAAACTTGTAAAAATGCAAATTTGCTGAACCCATCCTCCTGGAGAGATTCAAACTCAAAACAGCTGGGGCCTGGGGCGAGTTCTTTTTATCAAACACTCCCACCCCCATCTTTTTTGGGGTTTTTTTGCACCAAGGATTGTACCCAGGGGCGCTTAACCACTGAGCCATATCCCCAGCCCTATTTTGTATTTTATTTAGAGACAGGGTCTCACTGAGTTGCCTAGGGCCTCGCTTTTGCCGAGGCTGGCCTTGAACTCATGATCCTCCTGCCTCAGCCTCCTGAGCTGCTGGGTTTACAGGTATGTGCCATGGCGCCTGGCCACCCCATCATTTGGATGAAATGGTTTGTAGATGGGAATATGAAGAAACCCTGGGAAAGTGGTGAAAAATCTGGCATTGGAACATCTGTGACCTGGCTTTGAATCCTATCCTAGCTCAGTGAGTGCCTACCTAGGGGATCTTCTGACCTCCAATTTCCCTCAAATGTGGACAAAAGAAAAGGTTTTGTGTGAAGTTCAATAGGCTTGATGCAACCTGAATATTCAATAAGTAGCAGCGATTGTTTTTAAATCATTGTCTTTTAAAAAGCACAAGATAAATGAAAATAGCCCTTGCATGAGGGGAGAGTGGTGTTAGTCTGTGTAAAACGAAAGGCAACATTTAGACCAAAGTATGAAGAAGGATAGAAAGCACACCAGCATCTTGGGAGGCTGAGACAGGAGGATCATGCGTTCAAAGCCAGCCTCAGCAACTTAGCGAGGCCCTTAGCAACTCAGTGAGACCCTGTCCCTAAATAAAATACAAAATAGGGCTGGGGATGGGGCTCAGTGGTCGAGTGCCCCTGGGTTCAATCCCAAAACTAAAATAAAATAAAAAAGAAAGTGCACACCCAGCTGGAATTTCTGATGATCTGCACCACATGCCTCTTCTTAGCTGGGTTCTGAGCATCCTTCCGCTGTCTCAAATTCACCTCTTTGGGGCAAATGACCTTCCCGACCCCCAGCTTAAGTTCACAGCAGAGGTCACTTCCGCTCGATGTGGTCATCATGTGTTGATTACAAGTTTGAGGTCCGCCTTTTCCTGCAAGACTGTGAGTTCCAAGGGATGGGATCTTATTGCCTAGACGAAGCCTTATTTCCAAGGTTCATAGAATGAGCCCAATACCGACCTTTGGTGGAAATAAATACAGAGAAGGGAAACTTAAAAAATATTCATGAGTCCTGTTGGGATTTTGGAAATGAAATTCAGAGTGGGCTTTCTGCAGCATGTCCATTCAAAGGCACCCCTTGGAGAGCTTGCCACTGGTCCACCTGGTGGCCTCTAAGTTTTCTTCCAGCTGGTCGTAGAATCTTCTGGAGCGCCTTAGGGAAATGGGCGGTTTCTTGAAGGACAAAACTCCTAACAAAGGAGTTTTGCCGTTTGCAAGGAGTTAGACAAATTGCACCAGGAACCACCAGATGACATCCATTTTAATTAGGTCTCGCTGTCACACCTGAAGGTACAATTTAACTGATACGCAGCAATCGCCCAGCTCTGCTGTATTTAAAAGAAATTTTTCCCCCTTCCTCATATGGAGAAATTTTAGTTTGGCATTTATATTCCCACAAAGGAGAGGTGATTCATAGGCTGAAGGAATTAAGCATTCTAGCAGGCCCCCGTCCCCAGAGTTGGAGAAACAGCCAAAATCACACATTATTTTAAGTCTGGAAAAGCTGAGCTAATGTTTTTTTTTCTTCATTGTCTTTCATTTTCCGGTTCAGGCCCCCAAACAGAAAGCCACTTTTCTATCCTTTTAAACGTGTTTCTTGGGAAAAGACACCTTCCAAGCGGAAGTAGGAACAGAAAATAAATGCAAAGTCGTATTTCTTTTGGCATGGAGACTTAATTTGAATTTTTTCTCGGGTGGCTGGAGTTTACATTACTGCAAATGTTAAGAGTCTACCTGGAAGTTTTGAGAAAGGGACGAAGGCTGGAATTCTTAACCCTTTTCAGTCTTGGTCCTGATGACGGATGACCTCATCCATAGGGCAATCCTGCTGGGGGAATATTTACATTCCGTTGTTTTCAAAGCAAATCAGTTAAACACCCTAACCCAGTTATCGAGTAGGTTAAGTATGTGTGTCGACCACACCTTCATTCTCCGTTTATTTTGCAAAATCATGGAAATGCCATTTTTTTAAGGTATTCCACACACATCTCTCTTGATTTCTTTTTAAGGGTGGGGGATACTGGGGATTGAACTCAGGGGCACTCAACCACTGAGCCCCCTCCCCAGCTCTATTTTACATTTTATTTAGAGACAGGGTTTCACTGAGTTGCTTAGGGCCTCACTTTTGCTGAGGCTGGCTTTGAACTCATGATCCTCCTGCCTCAGCCTCCCGAGCTGCTAGAATTATAGGCATGTGCACCGCCACGCCTGGCTCTGCTTATTTCTTTGGAGCCTATTTGTTTTTTTCTCACCCCAGCAAGAAAATACACTGAAGACAAAGACAGAGTGTATCCTCTGGCTACACACTGCCTGAGTTTTGGGAGCTCATTTGTAAAGACGTGGGACTGAAGCAAGGTTAGTAAAAGGCCCCCTACTCTTTTTTGTTTCATTTTTATTAGGCTCAGCACTGGTTGTAAATAAGACTCCCCCGTGTCATCAGAGTAGAACTGTGACACCAAAACAAATCTAATCTATGATACACCTTTGAAAAAATCTAGGAGGAAGCAGAGTTCAGCCCCTCTTCTGGGTGGCTACATCAGCAGGAGGATTATTTTCCTGTAGTGATTTTCTAAAGCATATTCCTCAGAGAGCAGTGTACGGTCAAAAAGGTCATGTGCAGTAACTTTGTCCCCTTTGGGGGAGTCACGATATATTTCCATCTAACTAAAGCCCTCTAGAGTTCCTGCATTGATGTGTACCTGTACTGAATTTTGCTTTCCCCCAATTCATTTATTTTTATGATCCAGAACACCTATTTTATATCATAGCTATTGACAGCAACTAGTCTTCCATTGAAAAATGGAGCTGGGTGTGGTGGTGCATACCTATGATCCCTGCAACTCCGGAGGCTGAGGTAGGAGGATTGCCAAGTTGGAGGCCAGTTTGGGCAAATGAGCAAGATTCTGTGTCAAAGTAAAAAATAAAAAAGGACTGGGGATGCAGCTCAGTGGTAGAGTGTCCTTGAGTCCAATTCCCCAGTGATGCAAAAAAGAAAAAAAAAAAGAAAGATGAAAAATGGTATCATAACCCTTCAGCCTCTCTCCCATGCTCGCTAACAACCCTTCTTTTCTTTGGACTTCACTTATTGTGAGGATGACCTATAGACTCCTTAAGAAGTTCCAATCTTTCATATGCCATGACACACATAAAGAAGAATTAGAGTGGTTACATGCTGCCCATAGACATAAGTGAGCTATTAGTATCTTTTTGCAATTAATGTTTCTTACTTTACCTGCTATAAAATGTCTTATGAATTCTATTCTGTGGACATAAAAGTGCTTGCTGTTGGAACCGCTGACAAGGGGTGAGGCTGCTACCTCTTGGACTGAGGGCATCCATAGCATGGCGGACAACAGTGAGCCTCTGCTTACCACCCTGAGGAGCTCACAGGTGTGCAGAGGGGACCCCACCCCAGCTGCTGAAAATAGATGTCAGGCTGAAGGAATGAACAAAAAATGGATTGTTGTAGAAGCTGTAGTGGAGGTACATCTAGATGAAGCATCTAATAAGCTGATGAGCATGAGGTATGGCTACAGGGCTCTTGATTTGCATTTGCCAAACTTAGATTCCTTTCTTTGCCTCTTCAGGGCCTTTTTTTTGGGGGGGTGGGGGGGACTGAATCCAGGGGCACTCGATCACTGAGCCCCATCCCCAGGCCTATTTTGTATTTTATTTAGAGACAGGGTCTCCCTGAGTCACTTAGGGCCTCACTTTTGCTGAGGCTGGCTTTGAACTCACGATCCTCCTGCCTCAGCCTTCCCAGCCACTAGTACTACAGGCCTGCACCGCCGCACCCGGCCTGTCCTGTTCTGTATGAGCCTTCTCACCCACAGTGGAGTCTTCAGGGGTGTGAGGTCAACTGTGAGCATGGGGGTTGGCATCCCTGCTGCCTGCCTGCAACACTTCTCTGAAGCCCATACTGTACAATCCAAATAAGTCCCTCCTTTCCTGTGTTAGATGCACTTTACCTTCCCTGCTGTGGGAGGAGAGGCGAGGTGGATCCCTGGGCAGGTGGAGGATTTCCACTTCCCTTCCGTTTGCTCCTGGCCCCCACCTCTGCAGCTCACCACCACTGGGTCCCCCGCAGAGCTGAACACACTGTGCTGTCAGAGCAATGGACGCTGGGAAAAGTAACCAGGCGGTGGCCACCGGCAAGGAAAAGTGATATTCAGAAGGGCTCATGGATGCTGGGAGGACCCCAGGTGTTTTCCAAGTACAGGTGTCATTACAGACACACTCTGTTCCAAACACACTGCTTCTCATTCCCATTTTGAGTAATCTTGGCTTTTTTTTTCCCCATTATTGTTTCTGATAACATAGATTGTATCCTTTTGATTCCCATCAAAAGTAATCCATATTCATTGATCAGAATTAAAACTAAATGAGCAGGGTGCAGTGGTCACGCCTGTCATCCCAGCAGCTCAGGAGGCTGAGGCAGGAGGATCATGAGTTCAAAGCCAGCCTCAGCAACTTAGGGAGGCCCTAAGCAACTCAGTGAGACCCTGTCTCCATGCAAAGAAGAGCTGGGGATGTGGCTCCGTGGTTCAGCGCTCCTGGGTTTAATTCCTGCACCAACAAAACAAAATAACTAAATGAATGAACAAACCAAGAAAAATAAAATCGGTCATGGCTTTCCCAGAATCCTAGTTAGCATGTGTTTCTCCCAGTCTTTCCATGCATCAATATTCATCATTTATTTTAAAACATTGCAATATCTATGCAGAATGTGTTAGAAAGACTTCTCACCTACTTATCCATCGCCATTATCTTTTGGTGCTGTGAAATATTCTCCTGTCATCAACGCCCGAGATTGCAGGAGCGCCCATCTGGGCTGTGTGTGGTGCTGTGCCCGGTCTCCTCCCCTAATGTCAAACAAACAGCTCAGTGTTTGGGTCTCTCCCCCCACCTCTATTGTAAACAGAGTTATAGTTAATATCTTTATGACTACATCCTTGTATGCACTCACTTGATGTGCTATTTTTGTTTCGTTTATTGTGAGATGTAAAACACAATCACAGGAAAGTGAAGAAAACATTTTCATATAGTTTGTTGAATAATTATAAAAATGAACCCCTACGTCATTTCCTCCCCAGGCTAAATAGATCCTGGCCGGCAGCCCATGAGCTTCTCTCTTCTCACACCTGCCTCCTGCTGCTCTAGAAGAAACCACCACTGGGATGTCCTTGTTTTCTTCTTAGTTTTATCACTCAAGAACAAATCCAGCTGGGCACGTGGACATGCCTGTTGTCCCAGTGGCTCGGGAGGCTGAGGCAGGAGGATCACAGGTTCAAAGCCAGCCTCAGCAATTTAGTGAGGCCCTAGCAACTCAGTGAGACCCTGACTCTAAATAAAATATTTAAAAAGGGCTAGGGATGGGGCTCAGTGGTTGAGTGTCTCTAGGTTCAATCCCTGGTACCCTCCCCCCCACCAAAAAAATAATCCCCTAAAATATCTGTTTTAAACGTTCATAGAAGTAAATTCATAACTTTCTGTCTGGTTTCTTTGGCTCAATAGTTGTTTGTCAGATTCACCCATGTGGTTGGTTCACTCATTACTGCACAGCATACCTTCCTTTGACTATAACATACTCTTTGCAGGAGGGGCTTGCAGATTGTCACTATTACAATCTGCAATGATCCTGGAGACAATGAATCCATTTCTCTAAAATGTATACCCAAGGCTGAAATCACTTAGTCACAAGATAGCTTTAACTTGAATTGATATTATAAAAAAGAAACAAAGTGTTTATTTACACTAGCCCTGTATGATGATTCCTAATAACCTTATGTTCCCTCAGTAGTTGATATTTTCTGTTTAAATGTGTTGGTCTAGTAGAGGAGAGACAATACTTCGTTTTGTTTCTGTTTGCATAAAGTTGAGCACATTCTTACCTTTTTTTTTTTTTTTGGTGCTGGGGGTCGAAACTGTGTGCTTTACCAATGAGCCACATCCCCAGGCCTTTTAATTTTTTATTTTGAAACAGGCTCTGGCTAAGTTGCTCAGAGCCTCGCTAAGTTGCTGAGGCTTGAACCTGTGATCCTCCCGCCTCAGTCTCCCAAGTCATTAGGATTACAGATGTGCACCACCCCACCTGGCCCATTAATATATATATATATATTTGGTACCAAGGTTTGAACCCAGGGGTACTTAGCACTGAGGCACATCTCCAACCCTTTTAATGTTTTATTTTGAGACACAATTTTGCTAAGTTGCTTAGGGTGTTGCTAAATTGCTAAGGCTGGCTTTGAACTCAGAATCCTCCTGCCTCAGCTTCCCAAATCGCTGAGATTACAAGAATGTGTCACCACACCCGGCTTGGCCCATATACACTTTAAAATCATCTACAGAATTCTAAAAATTAAAAAGAGGAAATTTCATTGGGATGGCACATATGTACAATACTGGGTCTTACAGTCTATGACCAAATAAGTAGATATTCCTTAATGCCTGTTACTGACATTCTATAGTTTACTAACATTCTATAGTTTACTCAGAAGGATTTGACTCTTGTTAAGCATATTCTTGCATGTTTTTAATGCTATTAGATGCTATCATATGAAATTTTTGTTTTCTGATTTCTAGTGTATAGTAATATAATTGATTTTGTCTGTTGCTTTTATATCCAGAAAATCTGTTTAATTCAAAGTCTTTTTGTGGACTTTATGCATACAAAATCGTATCAATTTTTCAAGGACAGTCCTGTTTTTTCCTTTCTAACCTGTATGCCTTTCAACTTTCTTTTGTTTCTTCACTTTATCGACTGGAACTTCCAGTGTCATTTTGAGAAGAAATGGTTATAGTGGGCATCTGATCCTCCTTCTCGGTTTCAAAAGGGGATTTTCTAGCTAGCATGACTATATGGGTGTTTTTATAGATTTCTTCTATCATCAGATTAAGGGAATGAGGTCCCTTTGAGTCTACGTTTGCTTCAAGAATATTTTTAAATGGGTTTTTCTGCATTCTTTAGGATTAGCTTATGTGTTTTTTTTCTTTAAATGATACAGTTATTGTTTTTTAAAAAATATTCTTTTTACACATGACAGTAGTGTGTGTTTTGACATATTATACATACATGGAGTATAACATTCTAATTCGGATCTCGTTCTTGTGGTAGTATATAAGGTGGAGTTTTATTGATATGTTTGTTTATTCATATATAAACATAGGAGAGTTGTGTCTGATTTATTCTACTGTCTTTTCTATTCCCTTCCCTTCGTTCCCCATTGTCTAATCCAATGAACTTCTATTCTTCCCTCCCCCACCCCATTGTGGGTTAGCATCCACACATCAGAGAGAACATTCACCCTTTAGTTTTTGGGGAGATTGGCTTATTTCACTTAGCATGTAGTCTCCAGTTCCTTCCATTTACCTGCAAATGCTAGAGTTTCATTCTTTTTTATCACTGAATAATATTCCATTGTGTATTTATGCCACATTTTCTTTATCCATTCATCTGTTGAAGGGCCTCTAGTTTGGTTCCATTGCTTAGCTACTACGAATTGAGCTTAACCATTGTTCTATAACAGACCATGCCAGTAGTTAGTAGATAGAAATAACTTTCACTTTTATCATCTGTCCCAAAGGTGAGGAGCCCAGCAGGTAGTGGTGTTCTCTGGTTGAGGGGCTCTTGTGCAGAGGCTGGGAGCTGGGCGGGGGGGCTGGAGTCCACTGGAAGTTCGGCTTCGACGTTGGAATGTCCAAATGGCCCCCTTCCATGTGGAGAGAGCCAGCAGCTCCAGTCTAGCTGGAATGGTGGGAGGGCGGGGCTTGCCTCTATCCAGGTCAAGTCCTCCAGCCCTCTTCCTCTCTATGTGACCTGTCCAAGGTCTCTCAAGCTCTATGGCTGAACTTCTTACATGGTGGCTCAGGGAGTCCCAAAGACACTGCCTGGCTTTCCTCTCCAGGCTCCTGGAATTAGCAAGCATCTCCTTTGCCATGTTCTGTGGGCTAAGGCCAGCCACAGCGGCCCAGCCCAGATTCTGTAAGAGAGGGGACCACCCATGGGTAGGATGTCAAGAGGCCATGTTTAGAGAAGAACAATAATCTATTAACAGGGTGAATTTTATCCATTTGATTATCTACTGTCACTAATACGTTTCCTAAGAGGAATGATCCCAATTTTGTCATGATGAATTATCTTTAAATTGGATATTCTACTACTTGCCTTGGCTCATTTTCTCTTCTCCTCCAGAATACATTTCAAGAAGAGTGTTGGGTCACCATTGCCCCCTGAACAGATCCGAGTTGTCAAGGCACTGAGTTCTCTCCTCCCCTCATGTAAGCGTCCTGGATCTTTCCCTGGGGTGGGGTGTTGGACCAGGGTCACTGCCCCCAGCCTGGCAGGCATCAGGACCTTAGAAGCCATGATTTCACTCTGACTCGCTGTCATGGTGACAAGTCCTCCTCCCTGCTGGCGGTGACATATTTACACAAGCACTCAGGCCACCCTGTGGTGGCAATGTGACAAGTCTCCCCGCCTGCCGCCTCTTCTATGCAACCTCACAATAACCGCCTTGGAGGGATGGTGACAGCGACTTCCTGTAGTCCTGAAGTGCCCCACACGTAGATGGTGACTCAGGGCTCCCCACAGGGAACTGCTCCTTTGCAGGGATGAGAAGGTTCCTCCTAGATTTGCTGATCCTATCGTCCATCAGTTCCAAGGGCACCTCATGACATAGGGGACGGGGTGGCATTTGCTTTATATACAGTAGTGGACAAAACATAGCCACAAATTTGACCAGTTGTCCTTCTCTGGAGAGGTGCGTCTCTGCCCCCTCCCCTGGAAGCTGGGTGAGGACTGTAGCTGTTGGGAGCAGGAGGATATGGAGGAAGTGGGGCTTTGGCTATTTCTAGACTCAGCCCTCAGTCCCCTGGCAGCTTGGGTTTCCTGTCTCTGGGAGACTCACTCAGGGCAGCAGCTCGCTGACGTAGGAGTCCAACAGCCCTGAGCGCACAGGGCTGTAAGGAAGCCCAGGTTAGCCACAGGGGCTGGAGAGCCCTGAACTCACCACCACCCAGGTATTCAAGGCAGCCCAGCCCCAGGCACCAGGCAGGTGAGTAAAGAAGCCATGAGATTGTCCAGCTTCTGCCATCTGGTGATAACCGTGCAAAGAACTCTTGAGGAAGAAGCTTCTAGCTGGGCCTGCCAACCCCTGGAACCATGAGAGATAAGGATCAATTGCTGTTGAGATGATAGTTATGCCTCAAGAGGAAAGAAAAACATACCTGTCATCCTAGCGGCTCGGGAGGCTGAGGCAGGAGGATCATGAGTTCAAAGCCAGCCTCAGCAACTTAGTGAGGCCCTAAGCCACTCAGTGAGACCCTGTCTCTACATAAAATATAGAAAAGGCTGGGGTGTGGCTCAGTGGTTAAGTGCCCCTGGGTTCAATCCCTGGTACCAAAAAAGAAAAAAGAAGAACATGTATTATCTAATTTAATTTCTATCCAACTTCTGCAAGGCAGGGACTACCATTGATACTATTAGGGACCACCATTAATACTTACTTTACACCTGAGTAAATAAGGTCACACACATATTGACTCAACTAAATTGTGGTACAGCTGGGATTTCTTTGTTGTTGTTTATTAGTTTTGTTTTTTGGTACCAGGGATTGAACTCAAGGGAGCCCCATCCCCAGCCCTATTTATTAATATATTTTATTTAGAGACAGGGTCTCGCTGAGTGGCTTAGGGCCTTGCTAAGTGGCTGAGGCTGGCTTTGAACTTGCCATCCTCCTGCCTCAGCCTCCCAAGCCACTGGGATGACAGATGTGGGGCCACCGTGGTGCGCCACAGCTGGGGTCTGAACAGCAGCCCATGTGACTCTGAGGCCTGTGCCGACTTAGAAGGCACGGGGTGCTGATTGTGCTCCTCGTTCCTTCAGCAGACGTGAAGGAGGATTGGCTCATGCTCACAGGATGCTTTCAGCCTAATAAATAAGAATTCCCCCCCCCCCCCGTGGGAACAAATGGGGCCTTATTTGGTGACGTAAAGATATTGTGAGTCAGAACTAGTGAGGGAGTGAGGGGGCCTCTGGCACTGTGGGGCTTGAGGGAGGCTCCTATACTACATTAGTTTGTCCCCTGTGTTCAATGTTATGCTGGATGGGAGGTGTCCCCCACAAGCTCACGTGTGAGACGGTGCAGGAAGGTCCAGAGGAGACATGACTGGGTGGTGAGAGCCTTAACCCAACCAGTGAATGGACCCCTGATGGGATTAACTGGGTGGTGGCTGGAGGAGGTGGGTGTGGCTGGAGGAGGGGGCATTGGGGGCGTGGCTTTGGGGTCTCTATTTGTCTCTGGAGAGTGGAGTCTCTCTGCTTCCTGATCACCATGTGAGCTGCTTCCCTCCACCACACTCTTCCTCCATGATGTCCTGCCTCCCCTCGAGCCCTGAGGGATGGAGCCTGCTATCTATGGACTGAGACCTCTGAGACCCTGAGCCCCCAGATAAACTCTTTCTCCCCTAAAATTGTTCTGCTCAGATCATTTAGTCACAGCAGCAAAAAAGCTGACTAAAACATTCCAAATGCTCTTTCTCTATGAGCCAAAGTGTTCCCCCCATTCAAGGGGAGTCCATACTTCAGGTAAATGGCAGCAGCCCAGAGCTCTCTTTAGACCAGTATTTTGGAGCCATCCGGATTGATGAGTGCTGCTGAGTGGCTTTACTATTGAGCTTCTCAGCATCCACTTCATAAAGAAGCTGACAGGGTCAGGGAAAGATGACTTCAGTTTCAGTGACACCCAACGAGTGGCTTTTGTATTGGAGTGAATAAAATAATCACCCAGGAGCTTTGAGAATTTTTGGTACCTGGGCCACATCCCAAAAAATTACATCAGCATCTCTGGGAGTGGGACTTCAGCCTCAGAACTTTATTTCAAAGGTCCCCGGAAGATTCCAGAGGATTCCAATGTGAAAGTGAGGCCCAGCACCTCTCCCCACGGCCCCAGGCACGGAAGGGCTGGACACGTGTCCTGTAAGGCACAGGCTTCCTTACCTCCTCCTCGCTCTCTCTTGGTTCTGCTCTTACTGGGGTCTGCAAGTGTATTCACGTGGTCATTCATTCATGTGACACTAATTGGGCATCCAGAATGAATCTATTTGGGGACATATCGATACCAACTGACACAGGAAGAGGAAGCAGGCCTGGTTTATGGATAGGGATGATGTTTTCTGCTCTTTTGCTGCTGCAACCAACAGACCTTACAAGAACCATTGAGAGGAGGAAAAGTTTATTTGTCTTGTGGTGTCAGAGGACTCGGTCCATAGATGGCCAACTGCAGAGCTCTGGGCCCCAGGTGAGGCCAAGCATCATGGCAGAAGAGTAAGGCAGAGGAAAACAGCTCAGGGTGCAGACACAGAGAGCAGAGCCCCAAGGCAGGCCTTTAGTGACCCTCCTCCTCCAGCCACAGCCCACCTGCCTACAGTCACCACCCAGTTAACCCCTGTCGGGGGGCGGGGGGATCAATGCAATGACGAGATTAAAACTCTTGCAACCCCATCATTTCACCTCCAAACTCTCATGCATTGTGTCACACACAATCCACCAAAAAAGCTCACATCTAAAGCAGAACAGGTCAGTTTGGGTTTTTATTGGATTTTGAGGGCTGTGGAGCCCTTGAACTCTCAGAGTACAGATCTGCAGAAAGTGCAGGTATGTGTCATTTAGGGAGAATGCACTGAGATGATGTTGAGGGGTAATGGAAATCCTGAGCTGGTGTATGGTTGGTTTGAGGCACCACTGGATGTAGTCTGCTCGTGCGGGTAGTAGGGGGTCACTGTGGGTACGGGTTACCCCCTAGGGCAGAGCAAGAGAGTCATACCTCTGAGGAACAAGCAGGTTGTATGCCAAACCCCTTGAAAAAGCTCTTTCCCAGTACTTCCAATAAGTGTCCCCAGGGAAAAGTACCGACTCTGATCCATCCTACACACAAAACCCAAGTCAAATAAAATCGGAAAGTATTGTTCAGAATATAGGCCATTGTTCATGTGAATGGTGTAGATGTTTGTGTAGATATTTTCCCACTGGAAAAGTTATTTGAGAAATTATCCCTTATACTGTCTTTTGTGTGTGTGTGTGTGTGTGTGTGTGTGTGTGTGTGTGTGTACCAGGGATTGAACCCAGGGGTACTTAACCACGGAGACACATCCCCAGCCCTTTTTATTTTTTATTTGAGATAGAGTCTCACTAAGTTGTTTAGATCCTCCTGCCTCAGCCTCCTGAGCCCCTGGGATGACAGGCGTGCACCCCTGCACGGGACCCACTGTCTTTCTGTGTCCTGTAAAATCGCAATAATCTGACTCTTTACTACCACCAGGGTCTGCCTTCCTCTGACTGGGTGGCTCCTTCACTTTGCTCCAGCCACCTGAGCTTTTGGTCTCTCTGAATCACAAGGTCATTTCCATCTGGGGGCATTTGTACTTGTGCTGTTGGCTTCCACCCCCTACCCCTCCTTCTTCCTATGGCTCCATCTCCCCCAAATTCAGATATCATCCCAAACCCCCATGCAGCCTCTCAGAGAGTCTGTGCCTATGAACTACACTGACACCTGACACCCTATTCTCCCTCCTTAAAAGCACCTATTCCCTAAAAATTTAAAAGAAAAATTGTTCATTAGTAACTAACTAGATCCATGCAGATGGTTTTTTTGTTTTGTTTTGTTTTATTTTTCTTTTTTTTTAAGGCACCAGGGATTGGACCCAGGGGGGCTTCACCACTAAGCCAAATGCCTCACCCCCTTTTTATATTTTATTCAGAGACAGGGTCTCACTGAGTTGCTTGGGTCCTCACTAAGTTGCTCAGATTGGCTTTGAATTTGCGATCCTCTGCCTCAGTCTCCCAAGCTGGCAGATAGTTTTTAAATGTCTAATTTCTCTGACCGAATCAGGCACAGGAGTTGTTCATTAAATAGCTTCCCCCCGCCCCAAACACCAGGTCCATCACGTGACCATTTTATGCATCCCGGTAGAGCCCCAACTTTCAGGTGTTACTAAAACTGAGATCATCCTTTCCTGAGCCCCGGGGCAGCTGCTCTGTGAGTAAATTCTGAGACACTCTAAATAGAGCCACTAAGCCATGCTAATCACTAAAGATGTCCCCAAAATACTGGGTCCAAAGAGAGATCCGGGCTTCTGCTGTTTACCTTAAGTATCAAATTCCCATTGACTGGTGGTGGGAATGTTTTGGTTTATAAGAAAAAAAAAATACAATGGAGCTCTTGTGAGAGGCTAAACTAGGGGTGGTGCATGAGCTGGACTCAGAAGTTTCCACATGAGCCTCGTTCTTGGTCATCGCATGTTAAAATAGGATAGGAAAGTAACGGAATCGTCCTCCTGGGAACAGGAGAAGGTTTTGACATTTCGAAGGTCACCTCTCTGCCTGCCGGGGATGCATTGAGGAAAAGGCTGCTTCTCTCAGCCCATCTCTTGGGTAGTGATAGGAGGATGCCATTAGCATCCACGGGCATTGTGAGCGGCACCAGGTTGATTGAGGGAAAAAGAATATTAAGGCAGCAAAAATCTTCTTTTCAAAGGAAATCAAACTGTAATCCCAATTTCTAAAACTGATCAAAGCAGAGAGGCTCTGTTTGAAGTGGAGTTTGTAGCCTGAAGGCTCAGGCCAGGCTGCCTCAGACAATCCTTATCCCCAGGTGGTTCTTGAAGACGAAGCCGAGGGCTCTGTCAAGTGCAATTTGAAAAAAAAAATGCTCTTCCCCATGATGCTTTGGGGAGTGGCAATCCCAGATCTCTCCTGGTTTAGAAAACCTACTCTACGAACACTTGGTGACCACTAGATGGTTTCTGTTCTTGACTTTGACCATGGTGTGGAGCCTAACCCAGCAGGATCCTTTTCTACAGTCATTTCCGAGCGCACAGAACTATGAAGTTGCTTTCCTGGCCGATTTTACCCAGGCGTCACCAGGGACCCGGATAACATACTGATTTGAATTCTGTGTACCTCTGAGATGTGGCCTGAGTTCTGCGTTTCTGGTAAGTTCCCAAGTGCTGCCACAGCTTGGCATAACCAGAGTTTCAAATCACAATCTGTGCGTCAGAATCCTTTGCAAGATTTATTTAAAAAAATGTCGATCTGGGCCCCCATCTTGGAACTTCTGGATTCGGCTCTCTGGTCATGGATCTGGAAAGGGTGGTTTTTCACGTGTTCCCCACATTTTTCTGCAGTTGACGCCACGTGAGAACTATGTTCTTGCCTGGGTTTGCCTGTGTGCCTTACCCTTCAAGACCCCAGGAAGGGAACTGGAGCCTTGGCAAATTCCAGGACAGGAGAAGGGTTTATACACCATGGAGCTCAGTCTTGGCTCTTATTGGTTAGAAAACTGAGATTCCCAGGGGGCAAACAGTTTTGCCAAGAGCCAGTCACCAGCTGGCTTCCAAGAGAGCAGAGGCCTTCCTGAAACTCCCAGGGTAGTGGGGCCCTTCCTCTGTCTGTGAGGCTTTAGGAAGCCATAGACTATGTTCCTGTCATCCTCTGTAGTCCCAAAGCCTAGCACAGTGCCGGACCCGGGAGAGGGGTAAGTCTTTATTACTGTGGCATATCCCTGCTATGAATGCCTAATCAATGATTTTCAAAATTCCTAACTAAATATTGGTATAAAAATTAAAGCTGATGAACTTTCCCAAACCAAACGCCAAAGTTCTCAAAAAAGTCTAAATATAGTAGGCATGAAGAACAGGGTTTGAGAATAAAGGAGCTGGTTCTAGAATTGAGCTCTGGCCTACGATTACTAGGCGCATGACCTTGGAATTCGTCTGGGCTGTTTGGAGTCTCAATTTCCTTATGTGTCCATCGGAGATATCAATAGATCCTAAGTCATGGGGTTTTGGGACTCCTGGATAAATATAAATGTTTAAAAGGTGCCTCATATACACCACTAAGGCTGAATCCAGCATTGGCCTTGTGGATTGCAAAAGGAAATGAATGCTAGTGTCTGTCACATCACAAGCTACTGTATCAGGAGCCCCTGCCAACTGCCAATCCATAAGAACTGCAGATGGATACATTTATTTATTTACTTACTTATTATTTATTATTTCTTTTTAGTGCTGAGGATGCAACTCAGTGCTTCACACATACCAGGCAAGCGCTTTACCACTGAGCCCCAACCCCAAACCCCCCGCCAGATGCATACTTGTGAAATACTCAGGAACCATGCTTAGATTGGAGAGAACAAGCTTGGCTAAGCCCAGCTTCCAGGAGAATCTAAGGCATAAGGTGTCATCTCTGGGAAGTCACATGTCCTAAGTAACTGAGATGGGTTGCTCTTGAGCAATCAAGGTGGCTGGGTTTGTTTTTTTTTTTGCAGGACTTGTCAGAGCCTTTAACATATTGACCTAAGTCTGAATTCCCCTGTCGAGTTCTCACCACAGGGTCCAGCTTTCAACTGGCCGGTTCGAGTCTGGGCAGACCACTGGCACAAGGGCTTCTGAGCTGTGTGATTCAATCTGCAGCAGAGAGTGTGGGCAAGCTATTTTTAGCCTGATTACTAAATGGAAGAAAGGGAGTTTGAAGGGCCTACCTCTAGCGCTGCTGGGGTGAGGAGAATGGGATCATTACTATTCAGAGCGTGTGTTTTCTTCCCATGTCCCAGGTTTTCAGAAGAGTTCTGATTCTCAAACATTCTGCTTGCCTCGTTCTACGAGTAGAATTCTGTTTGTCTAAGCAAATGTCCTGAATTTTTAGGAAGTGGTTGGGAAAATATGGTAACCACAGACCAATATAGAGAGCTCATTAAGGATCCTGGGTGTGCTGTAGACAAAAGGACTGCATACTCTAAAATAAGCATGACTTCTTTACCTCGGTAATAAGTCAGATTTTTTTTTTCCCCAGTTGCAACTGAAAAAAACCTAACTCCAACCGGCTTAGGCAAAAGGGAAATTTACCAGGCTTATGACTGAAAAATCCAGGGGATTCGTGGCTGGCCAGCTGCACATTCTCAAATCATCCCCTACCACAGGTCTCTCTCCTCACCTGCTGATCGTCCTGCCTGGGCGTTGGTTTTATTCTCAGGCAGACTCTTCTTGGAATGTCCCCAAATCAGACCTGGGCTCCTATCTTACCAGCTCACCATCCACACAGAAGGGACGCAGCTTTTTCAATTATTTAAGCAAAAGCTTCCAAAAGTCTCTCTGGCTGAACTTTGGTTATTGGTCCCTCCCACTCCTGTGCGTCAAGGGGCCGGTGTGAGCCACAGCCCAGCCCAGTGTTGATATTAAAGGGCACCAGGAAGCACAGTAAATGTCCTGATGTCTCTCCCCTGTGACTCTGCTTGCCAGGACCTCTTCATGCTCAGCTTTCCTAGGATAAAACTCCTTCCTGCACCTCTGTCCTTCACCCACAAGACCTCAGTTTCTTGCCTGCAGATGGTGCTCCTCTGGCTACCCTTGAATTCTTCTGTCCAGAGCATGTGGACCTCAGTGATGTCTCAGTCCTAGCTGTCACCCTGTGTAACTGAATATTACCTACAGATGGTTCATTTTATTGTTGGTACAGTGTATTAAACCCAGAGGCACTTAACCACTGACCCCCAGCCCCAGCCCTTTTTATATTTTATTCAGAGACAGGGTCTCGCTGAGTTGCTTTGGGTCTCGCTGAGTTGCTGAGGCTGGCTTTGAACTTATAATCCTCCCGCCTCAGCCTCCCGAGCTTCTAGGATTACAGGTGTGCGCCACCGCCCCTGGCTAGAGATGGTCTATCACACTGACTCTTCACCCCCCCCATAAAATTTGCCTCCTATGATCCTGGCATGATTGTGAAACAAAGAGAGATGCCTATGGCCCTGGAAGGCAAGAGAGGGCTATTTCTCGAATTTTCTGGACAACATGGAGACAGTTTTGCTAGCTCCCAAAGCAGGTGCTCCCAGAATGATTTGCCTGTATCCAATTTGCAAGATGCATTTAGAGAGCTAATTATAGATGAGCTTGCAAATGAGAATTACTACCCTCACATGGAGAATTTTGTTTTATTACGGGGAAACGGATGTGGTGTGTGACATACACCGATAAGGTTATGCAGATGGTTGAAGAGCTCAGAGGTTGCCGTGTGTTTAGTGTATAGACAATGATCCCAGGATTTTAGAAAGGGTGCCTGACAGAAAAACAGGGACATCTCCATGAAATATTCATTTCCTTTCAGCACGGGGCTCTGAGCTGCCTACAAAGTGCCCTGGGAAAAAAATGGCACTAATGGACTACTTGCTGAGTGTCACATGGCAGGTGGAAACCAGGCCCCTGCCCAAACGCCTCACAGGGAGGGTGCTATGATTATTTCCATTTTTGCATTTAACAAGACTGAGGTTCTGCGAGGTTACCTGAGATGGCTTGACCATGAGGGCGCTTCCTTCCAGTCATTCAACTCCAGATCCCCAGCTCTAACCTACCACGTAAGTCAGATCTGATGATCCGTCTGGCTATGCCGAGATGATCCGGGACTAGCTACTCTTTTTCAATTTACTTTTTCATGAAGTATTTACTGTATGTTTTCTCGGTGCCACAGATTAGATGTGTGGGATGCCTTGAAAAGTTTTGCAAAACAGCTTCCTGATGCACCTGAGATGGAGACCAATAATAATTAACAACTGTCGAGTGTTTGCTAAGGGCCGCACCTAGTCATAAGCATTTCATAGGTGTCCTATTTAATCCTTGTGCAACCACCCTGAGTTAGACCCACCTTTTTTTTGTTAGACCCACCAGGGATTGAACTCAGGATTTAGTTGGACGCACCAGGGATTGAACTCAGGGGCACTCGACCACTGAGCCACATCCCCAGCCCTATTTTGTATTTTATTTAGAGACAGGGTCTCGCTGAGTTGCTTAGCACCTCTCTTTGCTGAGGCTGGCTTTGAACTTGCAATCCTCCTGCCTCAGCCTCCGGAGCCACTGGGATCACAGGTGTGTGCCACTGTGCCTGGTAATTTGGACCTTTTTGGAATAAGGAAGCTGTGCACAGAGGAGAGAAATTTGCAGCTATAGCCCCAAAACATTAAGATAGGAACCACACAAGAGAACAGTGGTGAGAATCAGCTTTCCTGGAGTGACACCCTCCTTTCATTAACAGAGAAAGCAGCTTGGCCTGAGGTCTCCCAGAAGATCCCCCTCGCTCTCATTGGCCAGAATGCGGCACACAATGGCATCTGCAAAGCAGGATGGAAAGAAGCAAGTGTCCAGCCTTCCTCCAGCCTCTTTGGGCCAGGTGAGCAAGGGAGATGGAGACGGCTGGTTACTAACCCGTAGTCTCTGCAGCAGTGGGAAAGAGGGTGGTGTATTCGGAGCATCCTTAGCCATGTGGCTAGGAGGATAGTGACCACTCTGTGTGACCACAAAACCATGGAATTGGTCAGTTTGTAGGAATTAACCCTGGGCAATCAGGCTCTGTGTGGGAGGCTGGGAAACACATGCCCTGTTGCTTAAGAATCTAGGAAATTCTCCGTGGGGAGATCGATAGATTGAAATTTGGGGGCTTACCTGTCCCAGCTAGATTTCTAATAAGGCAGGAGTTTTTCTTACAACCTGGGACTGGACAACACATTTCCAAACTAGCTTCTGGAATTTTCCTTTACACCAAGCAGCATTTTAGGCTGAACTCTACACAACTTTTAAAACTTCAGGTCAGTTATAGCTTAAGTGCTCCAGACAGCGCTGATGGTAATTTGTGAAGCTCGGTAAAAACTTAAAATGTAGGCCATTTGGGGCTGGGCGCACACCTGTCATCCCAGCAGCTAGGGAGGCTGAGGCAAGAGGATCGTGAGTTCAAAGCCAGCCTCAGCAAAAGTGAGGCGCTAAGTAACTCAGTGAGATCTCAGAGTCTCTAAATAAAATACAAAACAGAGCTGGGGATGTGGCTCAGTGGTTGAGTGCCCCTGAATTTGATCCCTGGGGGTGGAGGGGAGTTCAAATCCTTTAGAATTCATCCAAGTTTCTTTTGCAGTACTTGCCAGAGCCTTTAGCACATTTACCTAAGCCTGTGTTACAAGATCGTGAAGTGATTGACATTTCTTAACATTCTGTCACCTCACCTCCTGCACCCGCAGTTCATGGAGTGCTCTGTCCCTTGACACAGTCTTATAGTAGGCTGGTCCAGCCTCCAGAGTAAACATTTAATGAGAGAGGTTTACACCAGATTCTAAAGACTGAGTGGAGGACTTCTCTGAGCTTGCAAGAATAATATGCATTACCGGTTTATGTTTATTTACTCTAAGCATCTATATATGTGTGACTATTTACATGGCAGCAGGGTTGAGAGGTGATAAAAGTCTGAAAATATTTATGAAAATAGTCCATATGTTTTGCATGGCGAGTGAGCTGATGGCAATCACTGTGGAACACTTTCTCTCTGCTACAATGGGTGGAATTTGTGTTCTCACGAACGCACTTTTGGAAAGTATAGTGTCAGCTCACAGTAAGGAGATAGTTTCTCTCTCTCTCTCTCTCTCTCTCTCTCTCTCTCTCTCTCTCTCTCTCTCGTACAGGGGATTGAACTCAGGGGCACTTAACCTGAGCCCCATCCCCATTATATTTTATTTAGAGACAGGGTCTCACTGAGTTGCTTAGGGCCTCACTGATTTGCTTAGGGCCTTGCTAAGTCGTTGAGGCTGGCTTTGAACTTGCGATCCTCCTGCCTCAGCCTCCCAAGCCACTGGGATGACAGGCGTGCGACAGCACACACCTGGTGGAAGATAGTCTCTTAAGAGGCATTTCCTCCGTTCTAGAATGAACAGAAATGTTTGGCCTAGTAGTTTTGTTTGAAGGTGTTTTCTGATCTGTGGTGAAATTGATAAGAAAAATCTTAAAGATTCATCAGAAGGAAATTTTATTTGCTCTTGTATACAATGAGCTGCTTTTATTAACATTTGAGAGTCACTTTAAGGAAGCTTGGGAAGACAAAAGACACAGTCCTCCTGTCCTTGCTGATAACAGCTATTTGGTGAAAACGAGGGCCTTAGTCATCAGCTGGGGGTTTCATGTGTTTAAACATTCCCTGCGTAGAGTGACATCTGGATGACTGAGGGACGATGTCACTCTCAGAGGCATGATGCTGTAGGACACAGCCAAGTTAGAAAGCCCTTTGTGGGTTTTCCCATAGCAAACCAGAGCATGTACACCCAGCATGCGTCTAGTAACCCAGCGGAGGAGGTCTGCACGGTGTTTGGAGACAGGAAGTGGAGCCTTTCTGCTCTCTGACCTACAAAAGCACACTGCTTTGTAATAGATTCCACAGCAAAAGCAAAATCTAAACAAAGCACTATCTCTTCGCTGTAACCTACATGCAATGTGAGTGAGATTCCAAGTATGCAAATGGTGGGAGGAAAGAAATTCCCTCTCTCCAGCCCAGTTATGGGATACTGTTGAGAATACGAGTGGTAATGGCCCATGAATTGGAAGATCAGTGCGTCTCTTCTGCTTCCTATCTTCTTGGGTATTCTGCTCTCCTATTCTTATCTACGACCTCCTTGACTATTTTTCCATTAACTAAATGTCCTCCCTCTAGACCAGCTATTTCTTTCAGGATGTTTGTAAGACTCTCTCATCCACTGTCAGCTCAGTTTCTTTTTTATCTTTTTTCTTATTTTTTTATTTATTCTAATTTGTTATACATGACAGCAGAATGCATGTCTATCATAGAACACACATAGAGCACAATTTTTCACATCTCTGGTCCTACACAAGGCCAAGTGACACCATTCACGTCTCATACGTGTACTTAGGGTAATGATGTCTGTCTCATTTCATGGCCCTTTCTACCCCCATGCCCTCTCCCCCCCTCCCTCCCCTTTGCCCTATCTAAAATTCCTCCATTCCTCCCATGTTCCCCTCCCCCTGATGGATCAGCACCCACATATCAGAGAAAACATTCAGCCTTTGGTTTTTTTGAAGCTTACTTCACATAGCGTGATATTCTCCAACTCCATCCATACCTGCAAATGCCATGATCTTATTCTTCTTTAAGGATGAGTAATATTCCATTGTGTACATATAACATCGTTTCTTTATCCATTCATCTACTGAAGGGCATCTAGGTTGGTTCCACAGTTTAGCTATCATGAATTATGCTGCTATAAATATTGATGTGGCTGTGTCCCTGTAGTATGCTGTTTTTAAGTCCTTTGGGTATATACCGAGGAGTGGGGTAGCTGGGTCAAATGGTGATTCCATTCCAAGTTTTCCAAGGAATCTCCATTCTGCTTTCCATATTGTTTGCAACAATTTGCAGTCCCACCAGCAATTATGAGTGTGCCTTTTCCCCCACATCCTCACCAACATTTATTGTTGTTTGCCTTCATAATAGCTGCCATTCTGACTGGAGTGAGATGAAATCTTAGAGTAGTTTTGATTTGTATTTCTCTAATTGCTAGAGATGTTGAATATTTTTTTCATACATTTGTTAATTGATTGTATACCATCTTCTGAAAAGTGTCTGTTTCCAATTTCCTTGGTCCATCTATTGATTTGGCTATTTTTTTGGGGGGGGGGGGTGTTTGGCTTCTTGAGTTCTTTATACATCCTAGAGATTACTGCCCTATCTGATGTGCATGTGGTAAAAATTTGCTCCCATTCTGAAGGCTCTCTGTTGGCCTCACTGATTGTTTCTTTTGCTGAGAGCAGCTTTTCAGTTTGAATCCATCCCATTTATTGATTCTTGATTTTATTTCTTGTGCTATAGGAGTCTTATTAAGGAAGTTGGGGCCTAATCTGACATGATGAATATTTGGGGGACTGGTCTAATTCCTAGGTCTTTGATCCACTTTGAGTTGAGTTTTGTGTATTGTGAGAGATAGGAGTTTAATTTCATTTTGTTGCATATGGATTTCCAGTTTTCCCAGCACCATTTATTGAAGAGGAAATCTTTTCTCCAATATATGTTTTTGGTGCCTTTGTCTAATATAAGGTAACTGTAGTTATGTAGGTTTGTCTCTGTGATCTCTATTCTGTAACTTTGGTCTACAAGTCTGTTTTGGTGCTAATACCATGCTGTTTTTGTTACTATTGCTCTGTAGAATAGTTTAAGTTCTGGTATTGTGATGCCACCTGCTTCACTCTTCCTGCTAAGGATTGCTTTAGCTATTCTGGGTCTCTTATTTTTCCATATGAATTTCATGAGTGCTTTTTCTATTTCTATGAGGAATGTCATGGGATTTAATTGGAATTGCAATGAGTCTATATAGTGCTTTTGGTCGTATGGTCATTTTGACAATATTAATTCTGCCTATCCAAGAACAAGGGAGATTTTTCCATCTTCTAAGGTCTTTTTAAATTTCTCTCTTTAGTGTTCTGTAGTTTTCATTGTAGAGGTCTTTCACCTCTTTTGTTAAGTTGATTCCCAAGGGTTTTTTTTTTCTTCATATCTCTTTCAGAGGATTTGTCACTGATGTACAGAAGTGCCTTTGATTTATGGGTGTTGATTTTATATCCTGCTAATTTGATGAATTCATTTATTAGTTCTAGAACTTTCCTAGTGGGACTTTTTTTGATCCTCTAGGCATAGAATCATGCCATTGGCAAATAGTTTGAGTTCTTTTCCCTATCTGTATCCCTTTAATTTCTTTCATCTGTCTAATTGTTCTGGCTAGAGTTTCAAATAGAAGCAGTGAAAGAGGGCATCTTGTTCCAGTTTTTAGAGGGAATGCCTTCAGTTTTGAGAGCAAGCACGACTCCACCCACTTATTCCTCTGCGCAGGTGCAAGTGGAATCAATGCCATTTTAGAGCAATTTTTGCAAAGTGGACATTCCAGGACCCCAGTTTGTAACCATGAGGCTGTGGACCCAGACACTTAGCTGTTATGAGTTGTATCTGGAATGGATCCCCAAAATATATGTGTTGGAATCATGTTCTCCATTGCAGCAAGGTTCAGAGGTTGGGGTTAGGTGATGATTAGGGCTCTGACCTCATCAATGGATTAATCCATTAGTTGGATTAGAGAGAGGAGCTTAATTTCATTTTGGATTATCAATGGATTAATCCAACTAATGGATTAATCCATATAGCTACGTGGACCACTGAGTACTAAGTATCGGCAGGTAGGGTGTGAAGGAAGGAAGTAGGTAACTGGAGCGTGGCCTGAGGGATTGCATCTTATCCCCGGCTCCCGCCCCACCCCTCTCTGCTTCCTGGCTGCCGTGAACTGAGCAGCGTTCCTCCTTCGCCATGGTGTTCTGCCTCCCCTTAGGCCCAAAGCAATGGAGTCAGCTGGCCATGGCCTGGAACCATGAGCCCTAAATAAACCTTTCCTCCTCTAAGTTGTTCTTGCCAGGTATTTGGGTCCCAGAGCCCACAAGCTGACTAACGCTTCAGCCTTCCCCTCACAGTAGCCCCTTGACTGAGGCTTGACTACCAGGGAGTTGATCAGCCTAACTCCGTCCTTTCACTACTGGACAGGGAGCTGGTTTCTTTGGTCATTATGTCACCTCCCACCCCTCCCTAAGGATCTGAGCTCCATTCCGGCTGGACACCTGATGTTCACTGAAGATGTTCTACAGATGACAGTGAAGAAAAGCCACCAGATGGAGGATGTTTGGAAAATGAGGGGCGGAGGGCACCAGGGTCAAAGGAAATGTGAGGAAAATTTAGGGCTCTCTTTGGACTTGAGTTCATCAAGACTGTGTATAAACTTCAAGGCATCCAAAGCAAGATGCTTTCAAAAATCTTAGACTATAGCCAGGCACCCGCCTGTCATCCCAGGGACTCAGGAGGCTGAGGCAGGAGGATTGCCAAATTCGAGGCCAGCCTCAGCCACTTAGTGAGACCTGTCTCAAAATTAAAAGGACTAGGGATGAAGGTCCGTGGGAGAGGGCTTCTGGGTCCAATCCCAGTACGAAACAAAACACAACAAAACGCCTTAGGTTGTCTTCTGGAACAGTCCGCGCAGTGAGGTCGCTACTAAAATGTAAAACCATTAAAGTCAAACAAAATGAAAACCCAGTTCCTGAGACACTAGGCAGGGCTCAGTGGCCACAAGTGACCAGAGACTGAGGTACAGGACACCAACGCAGAGCCCTCCCATCATCATTAGGTTCTGGGGGACAGAGGTGCTCAAGGGGACGATGGTGCCTTCATTTCACCTCATTCATCAGTTCATTCATTCTGCAGACATGAAGCCACCACGTACTTACTCCTGGCTCTGCACTGAGGAGGGACCAAAGGCTTCAAAGTAGAGACTTGGGAGCAGCTGGGATCAGCTGCTCACTCACTGTGTGACCATGAGCAAGTCACTGGCCATCCCTTTAGATGAGTGAACGATGAAGATGAAGGAGCGTTCCTCACAGGGTTTATTGGGAGCCTTGAATGAGTGTGTATGTACGTGTGTGCGTGTGTGGAGACGCATATGCATACATGTGTGTGGGTGTACATGTGTGTGTGTGCACCTGTTTGTATGCATCCGTTTGTACGTACACATTACTCTTACTGATCTGAGAGTCGTTTCTGGAGCACGTTCAGGCTTGGCAAGTGAGGACGGTTATGAGTACTCAAGGACGTCTGTCATGGCGGGATGAGCAAAGCAACCGCAGTAGCTGCTGTCTTGGAGTTTATCCATCCACGGAGAGCAACAGTCAGTAAATCACCAATGAATAGCTGTAAACAAGGTCAAGAACTGCAGAGCAAGTGAACGGGCTGAACAAGCCCCAAGTCCAAAAGCTGAATGTTCACACACTGGAAGGGGTGAGGGGATACAGGTTCCCTGGATGAGACTGAGGGGAAGGAAGGGCGGGGAGGGGGATGAGAATGAGAAAGAGGGGGATGGGAGTGAATGGGACACAACTTTCCCATGTTCCTATGTGAACCCACGACCAGGGACACTCCACATCATGTCCAACCACAAGACTGGGAAGGTAGACTCCATGTGTGTGGGATAGGTCAAGATACACTCCACTGCCATGTATCTCTAAAGAGATGAGTGAAAGAGTAAAAGAATTAGCTGAATCAGCAGATAATAGCTAAGGGAGGACTATCTACAGAGCTTCTTAGAGGAGGTGATGTTTAAAAGCAAAGAGAAAGATCGTTTCAGCAAAAGGGTGGGGTGGGGGCAAGATGGCTTCCCCAGGCAGAGGACGGTGAGACCAGAGTACAGAGGGCGAGGCAGGGGCTCCCCTCGGGTGGCCAGGACAGGCAGAGAGCAGTCCACCCAGGCTGGAGCCCATAAGGAGCATGGGGCAGGGGAGGCATCTCTCAATGTCCAGTGCTCCTCCCAGGGCTGTGTGGGCCCGTGTTGTGGGGTGAGTTCACCAGAAGCCCAGGCTGGCTGAGGGGGTGGATTCAGACTCGGGGGCCATGGGATCAGGCAGAAATGAGCCGTTTCTAGGTGTGTTTGAGAATTGAACCTTTGAGATGAGCTGAAGGACTTCCTGTGGTTGAAAGTAGGCTTGATAACCTGGGCAGATGGTAGATTCATTCACTGAGATAAAAAAAGATCAAGAAGCCGCGTGCAGTGGGGCACGCCTGTAACCCCAGTGGCTCAGGAGGCTGAGGCAGGAGGATCTCGAGTTCCAAGCCAGCCTCAGCCACTTAGCCAGGCCCTAAGCAACTCAGTGAAACCCTGTCTCTAAATACAGTACAAAATAGGGCTGGGGACGTGGCTCAGTGGTTAAGCACCCCTGGGTTCTATCCTGGTTCTAAAAAAAAAAACAAACTACTTGGTGGCAGGTGGTCTATTAGATATGGAAGTCTGGGGTCCAGATGAAAGGCTGGACTGGAGAGAGCCCGATAGGCATGATTAGTGCATAAATGACCTTTCAGAGAGAGGACAGGAGACCACCTTCTGAGAGTTGTTCTGAACATTCCAAAAAGCGCAAAGGAAACCTACCGAAGGGAAGAAAGCATTTGCAAACCCTATATCTGATAAGGGTCTGTTTAGTATTCAAAATGCGTAAAGAACCCTGAGGACTCAGAGACAACTTATTTTAAAAAACGAGCCAAGCACTTGAACAGATTCCTCTTTAAAGAAGATACACTGTTCGGTGTCATAGGCCATTAAAGACATGTAAATAAAAGCCACGATGAGATACCACTTCACATCCACCGGGATGACGATAAAAAGATGATAAATGTTGTCCAGGATGTGAAGAAATAGGAGCCCTTGTCTATTTCTGGTACAAATGTCAATTGGTTCCGCTGCTGTGGAGGAGAGTTTAGGGGCTCCTTAAGAAATAAAACACAGAATTACCATATGACCCAGCCATGCTCCATCTAGGGACACCCCCAGGAGAAGCGAAAGCATTCTTTGTCTATGCAGAAACCTGGGCATGAATGTTCATAACAGCAGGACTTTTTTATGAACATGACAATACCAAAAGGTAAAAAATGTAAAAGCTGATGTTCATCAGCCGATGAATGGATAGACACATACATTTGGTACCTACATGCAATGAAATATGATTCACCCATTAAAAAAGAATGCTATGGGCTAAAATCTAATGAATGTTTTCTCTGATATGCAGATGCTGATTCACAATAAAGGGTGGGGGGTGCTAGGGAAGAATAGAGGTACTTTGAATTAGGCAGAGGGGCGTGAAGGGAGGAGAGGGAGCCCAGGGGGTAGGAAGGATAGTTGAATGAATCGGACATTATTGCCCTATGTGCATAGGTGATTACAGGACCCCTGTGATCCTACATCATTTACAACCAGAAGAATGAGAAGTTTTACTCCAACTCTGGACGGTGTGTCCAAATGCATTCTACTGTCATGTATAACTAACTAGAACAAAGAAAAAATATCATGAAACTGATAACATTATGCTAATTGCAAAAAAAAAGATCCAGACACGAAAGTCCACCTATGGTGTCTGATTCCTTTTACATGAAAATATCCAGAATGGATAAATCCACAGAGACAGACCCCAGCTGAGTGATGGTCAGCAGATGCGGGGTCTGGTAAGTGTTTTACTTGGTGACATGGAATGTTCTGGAAAAACCAGAGAGTTTGGAAACTCCAGAGGTGATGCCGATGCCATTGAGATCCACAGTTTAGTAGGCTGAATGGTAATTGTAGGAACTGGGTACTTTCCCTCTTGCCTTCACTGATTCCGGGAGGAATGGGTCCACAAAGGCAATGTGCTCATACTTGTGCTGTTAAGCTCATCGTGTCGTGAAACGTAACATTTGATTGGAAACTGCAGCCCAGGGAGGTGGATGGGAACAAAGCTGCTTTGGGGGTGAGGCAAAGATGCCAGATGAGAATTCAAATCTAAAGGAAGAAATAACCTCCATCATAAGGGGGAGGGTGAGAGGGGGCAGCACACTGAACTGCGTACATAGGAACTTTCTCTCTTTGGTTCTGTGAAAGGCACATGATTCTCTAAAGTAATAATTATTACGACGCATTATTGGGTTTTCAGCGCATATAAATCGAATTATGTAGAACAATAAGGTGATAAAACATGGAGAGAATAGAGCTATTGTAATAGGAGTCAAGTTTTTATGTTCCGACGGCATTAAATGAGTACGGCTGTGAAATTAGATTCTGATCAGTGAAAGGGTATTCTGTAAACCCAGCAGCAGCCACTAGCAAAATAAATTTTAAAACCATAATGAAAAATTATTTTTTAAAAATTCGAACCCAGTAGGAAATGTCCTCTAACGATAAAGAAAGGAGGGAAAAAATTCATGAAAAAGATGGGAGGCATAGATGCCAAAAACAATGCGGGAGAGGTCAAGCCAACCATATCAAGAATATGGTTCAATGAATAATTACATGATCCAATTAAAGGCAGAGATTATCAGATTGGATTAAAAAAAATGAAGCCAGGTCCAACTAGGTGTTGTCTACAGGAAATACACCTATAAGGCAGAGATACCTGTCGGTTGGAAGTTAAAGGATGGGAAATAGATAAACCAGGCAATCATCAACCCTGAGCAAGCTGGAGTGGCCACGTTTATATCCGACAAGATCCACTTTGAAACAACAGCTCAGAAAAGCTGAGACCACCCAGGGAGAAGCAGAGCTGGAGGAGAGCAGGAGGTTTTGGGTGGAACTCTGGGAATTCTCAAATTTAGAGGTGGGATAGAGAGGAAGGATATAGAAGCTAGCACATTTTTTCCAGGCAAGGGTGTAAACACACGCTAGGATCCTCCAGCGCCACCCCAGACAAGGCTGGCTGTTGAACCCCTCTGCTGGCCCGTCTCCCACCCTGTTTTGACAACTGAGGAAATGAAAGACATGAACAGTGACTTCCCGAAGTCAGAGATATAATCACAGAGCTAAAACTAAATCCCACTGTTTGTTCTCCCCTGTCTGCCTGCCTGCCTGTCTGTCTGTCTGTCTCCCTCTCATGTACGTTCGACAACATAGATGCATTTTCTTTTGGAGGGTACCAGGGAATGAACTCAGGAGCACTTGACCACTGAGCCCCATCCCCAGCCCTATTTTGTATTTTATTTAGAGACAGGGTCTCACTGAGCTGCTTAGGGCCTTGCTTTTGCTGAGGCTGGCTTTGAACTCGCCATCCTTCTGCCTCAGCCTCCCCAGCCAGGGTCAGATGCATTTTCCTCTTTCTCCCATACTACGTCTTCCTTGCAGGTTTTGGGGAACCTTCAAGATTAGACTTGCAGGGATGCAGACAGCTGGGGATACCGGTGGAACACTCGCAAGGTTTCAAATCAGTGGGATGAATCTGAGTTGACCCTGCGTTCGCTTTGCCACTGTGGGTGACGGGTTGACTTCTGAGGAGTGTCAAATCCCTTAGAGAGGAGCCTACATTTCAGGAGCCACAGTCATCCTCTCCAGTCCCTTGAGGGCTTTGTGAAACCTTGTGAAACATCCAAGAGTTAATGGCTCTGCAGGGAGAGCTTAACCCCTACAGGAAGAAGAATCTCAAAAAAGTCCAGAGAAAATAGCTGCAAGACTCCCAATGTTTCCCGCTGCTGTTTTAACCCATTGTATAGGATTCATGAACGTCTACCATAGAACAGGGGCAGGTCACGGTTTTACCAGTGATTCCTTGCTACCCAGAAAATTCAAGTGCATGATAGCATTGCAGCACGCCCTAACTGCCCTGGTGTGTTTCCTATTTGAGTAAACCGTCTAGAGTCAGGTTGTGCTCTCTACTTCTGAAGTCCACGAGGGCTCCAAAAAGATAAGTCTTGCTTCTCTCCTTAACAGCCGCCATGTTTCCAAGTGGGTGTTTGCTATGATCAAATTCTGGGACTACTGCTATTCCAGATTCTGTGGCACTAGGATCAGGTTGTGGGATTTTTAGGCCTATATTGCACAGTCTTTTTTTTTTTAGAATAATAAATTAATATTACCATAAACACAAATGGAGCCACCTCTCTTCAAAACTAAGCAATGATGTAGAAAAAGATGAACCTGGGAAACCACAGAATGTCAACTGGGGGTTTTACCAGAGAGTCCCCATGCAATTTGCCAATGAAGAGTGACTACAAATTTGGGGCAGTGTTCATTGTAAAGGATTTGTAGTGGTCGGGTCCTCTTGCAAGATAGATAGCCATATGGGAGAGGAACTAAATATTTTGTGGCTGCTAAGGGACATCATGTTATACCACTGGGTTCCAGAGTTAGTCCAAAGGTTGCATTTCCTTTTCTAATTCTAGTCAATTGGATGCAGAAGGATTTTGTGTCCAATGAAAGGCAGATTTGCATGTTCTAGGTACCTTTTTTTTTATTGGCAGTGGAAGAAAGAAAAGTACAGATGAAGTTTCTTTTTTAATGCTGAAGAGATAGAACATGAAGATATGGGCAAGTCCAGAATAGCTGGGTGCTCAATAGAGTGATCTTGACTCATGATTTGACAGTACTCTCTTTAGGTCTTTATAAGTGGACTAAATTGGAGTTCTGAATGTACTTTCTTAGAAGAAGTTGTCTCCTCATAGGAGAGAGTAAAGCACATTGTTATCACTTGGAAGAAATTAGGAAGGAGGAGGAGGAAGAGAAAGAAAAGCTAATCTTAGCAAATTGTATTGCTATTCATAACATTGCTACTTTATCTGGGTTTTTTTTTTTTTTGATGGTGCTAATCAGATCTTGAATTAAACATGAAAAGTACTATTGAGAAAAAGAAAATAAATTGACTGACATCAGGACGTAATTTTTTTTTTCTTACTGAAAATATCTACTCTTGCTCTACAGGGTGTTTTTTTTTCCTAGTAAGTTGACATTTGTAGTTTATTCATATTATATTAAAATAGAATATCCATTCTTCTTTCTGAGTGATATAATTCAGCTTAGCACAATACATTTCTTTGAGGTTATAAATAAAGGGAAAAGGGAGTTGAGTTTTATGGAAATCAATCTGAGAACACAATTTATTTTGATTAGAGCCTAATCTTTCTTGGAGTTTCCCTTATTACATTGTAAGTCTTTTTATCCCTTAAATCTCTATTCATTAATACATTAAGCCAAAAATCATTAATAAGCATCCTGCCTCATTACAAATTGCCAGGGCTAGATTTCCAGGCAGACAATACTTGGAGAGAACAATGGCAGTTTCTTTAACTGCTCCGTGTTAACTGGCCAGCATCAGGTCCTTTCTAAGTCCCCAAATCAGGGCAAGCACTGAGTGTGCCCATTCAACAAAAATACTGCGTATTGTTCTGAAGAATGATCCTTAAGGGCACAAGTAAGTCATCTTTCCCAACGCTTTTCCCCAACATTAACTAGTTATTCTTTCCAATAACCTGATGACAGAGGCCACTAGGAACATGCCCACTTCCAAAGAAGGAAACGGAAGTCAAGAGGGGGGTGGGGAGAGCGGAATCTGCAAAAATGGGCTGGCTCGGAGGTCACACATTGCCCGTGTCACATTCTGATGGGAATAAGTGCCTTCTGGTGATTTTTTCTTTCTCGATGGTCAATTATATCTCAGCGTGGCTGATTAGATGGATGATGCTCCTTAAATGGCCGAGGACTCTGAGGTAGGCTGACAGGAACAACACTCTTTTCTCTTGATTTCAGTCAAGCTGGGGGGCCTCAGGCCTCCTATAAGGTGACAAAATTCTTAGAGTGATATTGTCAAATGTTCCACTTGTCCTTCCTGGGGTGGGGGGCAGCGTATTCTTAGAATCTCAGAATGACAGACTCTTCTTGTCTAAAAGGAGCATAATCCATATCTTATCTTGGATGGCGGACCCCTCTGAGAAACTGACACAAGCTGGATTGTGGCATCTCTTCCCAAAAATATACACTAGAATCCTCCTGCACTGAAAACCCATGCATAGAACTTACTCTTGCCTTTTCTGATGAGGGAATGCAGACCCAAGAAGGTGCAAAGATGTGCCCTAGTTCATCCAACTCCAAAGTGGTCTCCTTGAAGTTGTTCATTGTTTGGGAGTGCTGAGGGAACCTTAGACCTTCTGCACCTGATCTGGAGGTAGTACTCTGGTTTTGTGCAGTTTCACTTTGTTCACCCATTTAACAATAGATTACGTCCTCTGTGGCAGGCACGGTGGTGGTTCATTCTTACCTTCCATAGCACTAGCCTCACAAACCAAAGGAGAATCAAAATGGCGGCATTTCCTGTTGATCTTACCTGTTGATAAAGTCCCAGGGAATAATCTTGTTTTGCTGCTGCTTTTTCTCAGATGAAGACAACAGAATTCTCAAACAGTTCTAACTCTATTCAAAATGTTTAATGACCTTCTGGGATTTTTATAACCAAATCTAATTTATTACCTGGTATTATGTTTTGGATGTGTGTTGTCCCCTAAAGTCTCACATGTGAGACGGTGCAGGAAGGTCCAGAGGAGACATGACTGGGTTGTGGGAGCCTCAACCCAACCAGTGAATGGACCCCTGATGGGATTAACTGGGTGGTGGCTGGAGGAGGTGGGTGTGGCTGGAGGAGGGGGCATTGGGGGCATGGCTTTGGGGTCTCTATTTGTCTCTGGAGAGTGGAGTCTCTCTCTGCTTCCTGATCACCCTGTGAGCTGCTTCCCTCCACCACACTCTTCCTCCATGATGTCCTGCCTCCCCTTGAGCCCTGAGGGATGGAGCCTACTGTCTAGGGACTGAGACCTCAGAAACTGTGAGCCCTGGATAAGTTCATCTCCCTAAAATTGTTCGGGTGAGATATTTTAATCACAGTATCAAAAAATCTGACTAAAATACCTGGTATCAAAGGCCCATTCATACATGTGAAACTTTTGTCCAGTCTCATTTTTCAGAGTTTTTGTTCTCAAAACCACTTTGCTCAAGACAAACCATTGTACTGACGCTGTACTAACTAAATCATTAAAATATGAATCAGTACTGTTGTTTATTCAAGCGACTCCTGTCCAGAAACCTCTATATTTCTATCTATCCTTTAATGCCTGGATCACATCATCCTTTCTCCCTGAAACCTATCCTGATTTTTTTTCCTTAAATTTCTCGTCCCCTTTCCTCCTCTTAATTCTTATAGCTCATTGAGTGGTGTCCGTGTGGGGGCTAATGATGGATGGGTCTGTTTTGTCTCCTCATGTGGACATGATTTAGCACCACTAAGCACGTCTCGGTTCACTGTATGCCCCGTCCCCCTTTGTGGATTAGTTCAAATGAGCACTAGTAAAAAATGACCTTCCTTCAAAGGAGTCCCAAATTATCTCTATTTTTAGTAATTGACTATTAACAGAAAGTCCAGTTTATCCACATGTTGAAAGTCTGCTTTGAATGTAGATCCCTGGGCCAAGAATACGACTCTTGTTTCTATTTTCTTCCAACCGTCCAGAAAACTCTGGAAGGTTGCCTTATGGGGTGATGGAATGAAAACCCAGACCAAACCAACCAGACTCGGGCTCCGTGCATCAATGTACATTCCATCAGCCCCACCCAGAGAGCATCTTCCATTTCACTGCTTGGCCCCCGAAATGTCTCCTGGTTATAATTAAGTACTTCAAAGTCTTCCCCACACTCTGGGAAGTAGGACTCTGGTTTTGTGCACACTCACATGCGAAATGATGTCCAATCAAATGTAAATCATCACACCGCAGGGAGGGGGAGAGGCAGAGACAGGGCGGTCATCAGCACTGGGTCTAATCAGAGAGTCTAGTCCCCTGATGAGGGTTTTCATCTTCTCATCTGCCCCTCCAGCCACTGAATTCTCAGGTGGCCCATCCGCTCCCTCTTGGTAATCAGCTGGTTATTT
The DNA here is from genome assembly GCF_045843805.1 of Urocitellus parryii. Taxonomy (NCBI): domain Eukaryota; kingdom Metazoa; phylum Chordata; class Mammalia; order Rodentia; family Sciuridae; genus Urocitellus; species Urocitellus parryii. The sequence continues at coordinate 162,844,727 of NC_135533.1, forward strand.
TTACCCCCAGGCCTCTCTCTGGGTCTGTGGGACTATTTGGAGCCATCCATCACCCATTTGGGTCTCACCCTGGTGCGGTGGGAAGTGAGTGGGGGAAGCGATGATCCTGGAAAAGATGAAGTGGAGGGCTGTGCTGGCGTGTGGATTGGGTTCTTTAAACAATGATTTCCCCCCGATGAGGTAAGTCCAATCATGACACTGCGGGGTGACAGCGAGACAATGAGAGCTCCAGGGCTCAGCGTGGTGATGCAATGGAAATGATCTCCTCCGGCTGTGCCGTCTGTGACTCTGCCATGACTTGTTCTTAGATGGTCTTTACAACCCCCAGAGGAACATGGTCTTACAATCCTTCCTTCAGTGTGCAGGAAGCTGCCTCCCTGAAATTACAAATGCAGAGAGGAGAGTTTTCAAGGATGCTTTCCTGGCGCTTCTAAGCGACACCGTCCCACCCACGGGGGGAAGGTGGGCCTGGGCAGTTACAATGTTCCTCTTTTCCAGGTGCCCTTCTCGATGATGACAGCATCTCACTGCAGAGTGCCCTAGGTCCCCCCTCCTCCTTCCCTCCGGCCGGCGCTGTCTGTCTCCAGTGAGATCATTTCCCAACGTGTTTTGGGGGGATTCCGTGTTTCCGAGTTCACCCTCAAGGCCACGGCCAGGCTGACCCTGCCACTCACAGCCAGGGAGTCTCCGGGGTCAGGGCCTTTTCTGATTGGCGGGTGTCTCCGTGGATCTCTTCTCAGATTTCCCTCTGCCCTTCTCAAGAACCTGATGTCAGCCTCAGGGATGACCCTGCCCGCCCGGACCCAGTGGTGCGCGTTTCCCAAGTCCAGGTTCAGCCTTCAGAAGGAGGTCGGGATGACACGCACTGGCATGTTCCTGGCACGCGCTCTGCCTGCAGCAGACTCTGTATCGGTTGAGTGGAAGAGCCCTCTCCTCAGAGGCTCCCTGAATCCAGGCGGCAACGTGATCTGAGTCTTGAAATGTTTATCCTCTCCTGTGTTTCACGTCGTGAACCCTTGCCGGGGCCCTCTCTGCGCCGTCCACACGGCCACATGTGGAACTTCACTCTTAGGTGTGTCTGTCCATGTGGAGATGGGAAGAGACAGAGGAGGCACGCGCGCACGCCCAGATCCTCTGTTCCTTCTTTTCATCTGCTGATTCCCTGCACGCTCGGCTGTTCTCATGAGGGGTGACATCACCAACAGCTGTCTCGGGCTGGAAATGAAATGCTTGTAGAACCTCGGTCTTTTGTCTTACCTACTTAAAGGCTGACTCTTTTCCAGAATGCCCAAACGAGAAAAGAATGCTTGGCTTCCTTCAGTGCAAAATTATTTCTGTAAATTTTTTTTTTTTTTTTTTGGATACTGGGGATTGAAACCAGGGGCGCTTAACCACTGAGCATATATATAATGGGCCTTTGATACCAGCATATATATATGCACTTTTTTTCTTTTAATCAAAAGACAGGGTCTCACTGAGTTGCTTGGGGCCTTGCTAGGTTGCTGAGGCTGACTTTGAAGTCATGATCCTCCTGCCTCAGCCTCCCAAACGAACAGGCGTGTGCCACAACATCAGGCAATGATTCTTATAACTTTAAAGAAATTGTTTTACAGCCTGTTCTCTTAACATTTTGTTTTTGTTTTTTTAAAATATTTATTTTTTAGTTGTAGTTTTCAATACCTTTATTTATTTATTTTTATGCAGTGCTGAGGACCGAACCCAGGGCCTCCGCACGTGCTAGGCGAGCGCTCTAGGGCTGAACCACAACCCCAGCCCCTTAACATTTTGTTTTAACTGCCCCTAATGCTGAATTTGCTTTCAAGAATCATTGATTGTGATTGTATGGGTACGAGCTGTTATGTCTGGATTTTGAAAAAAAGAAAAAAGAAAATTTGGATTTTGTAAAAATTCATTTTTCCCATCTGCTGTTTTTGGATAGAAAATAAATATAAATAAAGGACATTTTACCTGCCCAGTGTCCTCTGGTTGACCTGGACCAGAACTTTAAAGCCTCATATCATGCAGATTTGTTGGTTAGCATCTGGGTTCATTAAACACAATGATTGCTCTCTGTCTCTCTGTCTCTATCTCTGTCTCTGTCTCTCTCTCTCTCTCTCGTTCTATGGAATTAATCTGGTTATTTACTAATTATCCTTTGATCTTCCTCTTATAAAAACAATACACCACTATCACCAAAAATTGCCTCGTCATTAAACCTTAATTTCTGAGATTCTACCTGATCTTCTATCCTGATGTTTTGGGCCTCCATTCTTATTACAATAGCCATTTCCTGATCTTTCCTTCTCTTTGAGCCATTTATTTATTTATTTGTACTGGGAATTGAACCCAGGGGCACTAAACCACTGAGCCCCAGCCCTTTTTATTTATTTATTTTATTTAGAGACAGGGTCTCACTGAGTTGCTTAGGGCATCACTAAGTTGCTGAGGCTGGTTTTGAACTTTTGATCCTCCTGCCTCAGCCTCCCAAGATGCTGGGATTATAGGTGTGCACCACCGCACCTGGCTTTTAGCATTTTTCAAACCCTCTTTGTTCTTTGAGAGATGTGTGTGTGGGAGAGTGAGAATATGTCCGTCAAGAAGCTCTCCTGACATCCCCAGACTGCCACCAGTTCATGGTGGGAACAAGCGAATACTGCTTCCAGCTCAACACAGCCTTGCAAACTAAATAAACTCATTCAACAACAGCTAGGCAAGAAGAATAGTTCCAAACTTTCATACCTCTTGACATAATGTCTGCTCAACCTACTCATCAAAACTGAGGTTTGTGTTTTGCTTGTCTCTTTTTTCCATTTTTGGTCATTCACTTTTATTGCATTTTAAAAAATGCATTGGGCAGGCCGGGCGCAGTGGCTCAGGAGGCTGAGGCAGGAGGATCGCAAATTCAAAGCCAGCCTCAGCAACTTAGTGAGGCCCTAAGCAACTCAGTTCCTAAATAAAATATGAAATAGGGCTGGGGATGTGGCTCAGTGGTGGAGTGCTCCTGGGTTCAATCCCTGGTACAAAAGAAAAAAAAATGAACTGGGAAGTACAAGGTTAAAAATAAATAACCAAGCAAATGAAATAAAACAACAGAAGAGGTCCTTCGCCTCCCTTCATTTGAGAACTGATGTCGCTAGCCTAAGATCCCTCTCTGAATTGGAGCCTGCCTGTCTTTCACCTGCTAGTTTGAGCATTCTGTGGGATAGACCCTTCCAGAACTCACCAACAGTTATGATAACCCCTATAGCACGCTCGTTCCCTGGAGGCCACCTCCCTCCTCCTCAGGGAGGCTTAGAGTTGACCCCGGATGTCTGCTCAGGGCCTAGAGTGTTGCTTGCACTGGGTCTTCGCCTTGCAAATACCAGGCGAGGCTTGTGCATAATCAAGAAAAGCTTTTCTGGCTCCCAGCCAACCTCAAAGCTGCTGATGACATCACGGGCCACACTATTGAAATCGTTTTCCTGGGTCGTATATCGACGTTGACACACACGATTGTACTTTTTTCTCCTCTCGTGCCAAGATTGTCTGCGGATGTCAAACTTTCCTGTTGCGCGAGGGTACAAGCTGTGATGTTGCCCTTCCCGGTAGCGGTAAGAGGAAAATTATGAACCACCTGCCCTGGGAGAGGAAGCGTCTATTCAAACTGCAGTTGCTGGGGCCAGCAGAGTAGCCACCTCCTTCCTACCAGGAACGGCCCGCCCTCCTCAGTGGCTGAGTGGCCCATCACAGGGTGTTTGGGTTGGCATGACGGCAGGAGGCCTGGCAGAGGGCACCATTGACATCTCACCTACCCCACGAGCACTTTGGGAGAGAGTTGGCTACGTGTGCTTGCCTGGAAGACAGGTTTTGTTTGTTGATTGCGCCTTTAATTCATATCAAATGCCTTGAAGGTGAGGCACAAGCGACATTGGAAGCCTTCTACAAATTCTGATAGTCGCTGTGCAAGGCTTGCTCTGTATGTTTCCCCCTCCTGCTTCAGCAATGGTTGGTTGGAAGGAAGACACACCACAGAGAACCAGAGAGCTGCAAGGGGCGAATTCCTCTCTCATTTTACAGATGGGGAAAGGGAAGGTCTCTGATTTGCCCAAGATGAGATTCAAGAAATACAACCTGGATGGCAGGATGGTCCGTTTTGATTTTCTTTTTGTTTTGGACACTTTTGATGGAAAGAGAATAACATCTACAAACAAGTCACAGGTGATCATTGGAAAATTCAACCCATTCTCGTTCCCTAAACTCACCCATGCAGCCAGCACCAGAAGCAGAACATGTGGCACCCCCAAAGCCTCCAGAATGCACCCCGGCCTTCCCTCCCTGCCAAGGGGACCACTGTCCTGCCATCTAGTATCCTGTGTTAGGTTTGCTTGTTAAGGAACTTCATAAAAATGTAAATGTCCTGCCATCTAGTATCCTGTGTTAGGTTTGCTTGTTAAGGAACTTCATAAAAATGTAACCTAACTTCCTCATTCAACACTATTGGGGAGATGCCTCCAAATTGCCATGTACAATTTTTATTTTTTTCTGTGATTCATTGTTTTAGTATTAGGGATGGAACCCAGGGGTGCTTTACCCCTGATCCACATCCCCAGCCCTTTTTACATTTTGAGACAGGGTCTTTCCAAGTTGCCCAGGCTGGCCTCCGACTTATGGTCCTCCTGCCTCAGCCTCCTGAGTGGCTGGGATGACAGGTGCAACACCATGCCTGAGGGCCACATGCATTTATTTGCCTGCTCTGATTTTCACTCCCTTGGGTCAATATCATGTTACTTTTCTTTTCAACTGTTTGTGGACATTTATGTGTTTCCAATTTGTGCACCTTATAAATAGTGCTGCTAAGATCATTTCTATAAGTCTGTCAGTGAGTATATGCATGAGATTGTTATTTATTCATTTTTTGGGGGCGGGGGGACCAGGGATTGAACTCAGGGGCACTCAAACACTGAACCTCATCCCCAGCCCTATTTTGTATTTTATTTGGAGACAGAGTCTCACTGAGTTGCTTAGGGCCTCACTGAGTTGCTGAGGCTGGCTTTGAACTTGAGCCACTGGGATTACAGGTGTGCGATGCGACACCACACCTGGCCCAAAAACTGTGGATAGAAGAATGCACAGAGTTGGCACAAGTTAAGCTGTTTGAGATTGTCACCACGGCCCTGTCTGTGCCAACCATCTGCCTAGGACCAGTTGAGGGACTGCAGTAGCCATGTGACAGTCACCAATACAGTATTTATGATTGGGACCATTGCAAGTATTCTCAAAATCCAAAATGAACAGTAGCCTGACATTTATAATAATAAAAAATGTTAGGATCTTGGCTTTCATTTTTACTTACATCTAATTACACAAGTGATATATAAATATATTCCTGTCCTATAGATTTACCTACTAACAGCAGGAAAACTAGCATATAGATGCCATGATTCCAAAGATTTTTTTCTCTCTTTTCTTCTTCTCAAAGTAGCATCAGTGTCTGGAAGAGAAGATGACATTTTGTTATTGTTTTAACATTTTAAAGCAATTTGTTGAATGAATCAACAATAGAAGGTCCTCTTGGTCTTTGTTCTCCATCCCTAGACGAGATATCATCTCTGATTTTAGAAAATATCTTTCCACTACTTTTTTCTACATCCTGGTTTGTTTGTGTGTCTGTGTTTATATCATTGAATGATATCATGGTTTAAAAAATTAACAATATGCTTTACTATTTTCTTTTATTCTCAGTACTTAGAGATTTATCTTTCTATGAGCTGTGTAATATCCCATGGAATGGATTTACTACATTCCTGCTATCTCCAGTTTCTTGGAACCACAAAATATCTTGCAGTGAACATTCTATTTTTTTAGGGGTGGGGGTAACCAGAGATTGAACTCGGGAGTACTAAACCACTAAGCCCCATCCCCTGCGCTATTTTGTGTTTTATTTAGAGACAGGGTCTCACTGAGTTCCTTAGGGCCTTGCTATTACTGAGGCTGGCTTTGAATTCGCCATCCTCCTGCCTCAGCCTCCCAAGCCTCTGGGATTTCAGGCATGGGCCACTGAGCCCAGCTTGGGTCAGTTTTGATTGGATCCTTGATGGAGTTTTGATTTGGAGCTTAGAACAGGTTCAAGATCTTTCCTGGTCTTAGGCCTGGGAAGATCATTCCTTATGCCTTGCACAGTCTGTCTGTGGGTTTTAATCTGCACTTTGGGCACAAGAAGCCACACTGGCCTTTAATGTGGATCTCATGCCCAGCTCCTTGCAGGATTTGAGTCTGGGACATGCAAAGGACGAACACTGAGCAAACAGACGCCACCAGACCACTTAATTCCCTACAAATTTTTTTTACTCAAAGCATGAATTGGCACAAGTTTGCTCCGAGCCTGGCCTCCTGAGCCCCTGGCTGACATTTCTGTCCTGTCACTTTGCCAGGACATTTCTTCAGCGGGAATACAATCCAAAGGGGGGCTTGATCCCAGGAGCCGGCAGAGCCGGGAGGGCCAGAGTGGGTCCAGGTTTCTATTGTCCCACAAGAACCTCGCCTTCTAGGCTGAGTCTCAGGCCCTCTCCCCCTGGGCCTCATTCAGGATGGAATGACCAGAGGTGCCCAGGGAGGAAGCCTGGGCGGAATGGGGTCAGGTATGGTTTCCTTTCTTCTCAGCCCTCCACGTGTCCTGTTCTGTGAGGCCTCGCTCCGCTGGGTTTGGCTGATGGGGTGGATTCCATGCCAGGGGATCCGTCAGGCACCACTGCAGAGAGCCTGGGCAGACTTCCCTGTGTCGTGACTTACTCCTGAGGGGCTTGTCCACGTGGATCTCCCTCACGAGAAAGTCCTGATGAGGGGAAGACATGGCTCTGAGTTCAGAAGGCAAGTGTGGATGGAACTGGAGACTCTCATGCTAAGTAGGATCAGCCTATCCCAAACGCCACAGGCTGAATGTTCTCTCTGATGTGTGGATGCCAACCCCAAACAGGGAGGATGTCGAGGGCAATAATAGAAATCCACTGGATGAGACAAAGGGACATGAAGGGAGGGGGGAGGGGACTAGGAAAGACAGTGGAGTGAATGGGACAGCACTTTCCTAGCCTTGTATCTGGACACATGGCCCGGTAACTCCACATCAGGCACAACCACAACAGCGGGATCCTGAGTAGAATAAGTTATGCTCTCTCTGTGTGTGTATATATATATATATATATATAAATTTGCCAAAATTCATTCTACTGTCATGTCTAACTAAAAAAAAAAAATTTCAAAGAGCAGGGTGTGTGGATTTCCAGGCTAGGGTATGCAGAGAGACCAGAAATCATCCTGTGTCAGTCCCAAGGAACATCTGCCCCTCATCTCATTCCAAACTCCTTTCTCTAGTGTATGCCCAAGAAGCCAAAAATGTGAAATTCTACCTCCTCTCTGTGCTCCTCTAGCCACCCACTCCCCCAGAATCAGGGAAAGTACGGGGAGCCCCAGAAATCAACAAGGGGTGGCCTGCATTGGGGGTATTGTTTGGCACTAGAATCAGAACCAAATCAGTATTGCTGCCCACAAACCTGTCGTCAGCTCTGTGTAACTATCACAAAACACCCGAGGCTGGGGAGTGTGTAAAGGCTAGTTAGGTTTCCAGGTCTTTATAGTGAGGAAGGCAGCCTGTCACTTTTCCTAGATTCCTTCCTCCAATATAAAAACCTTAGGGCAGATTAGTGTAATGGATTAAAAACTAAGCCAGCAGACCAAGTTCAAGGCTTAGCTCTGCTTTGTATCTTTGGGCAGGAAATCTTGGCCTTTTTGCGGATAATTATAATTAACATTTATTGTGTGTTAATGTGCCAGAGACTTTATACACATTAGTCACTTGTTCAGTGATTTATTCAGTCATTCGTTTGTCCAATTCGTGTTGATTGAGTACCAGCTTCACAAAGAGTCACAGAGCAAGCGTACAGGGTGTTCTCCTACAATATATCCTGCAAAGATAGGCGACTGGTCTAGTTTGAAAACTTGGTCAAGACCTTCAGGGACAAGAGACCTTTGAATTACAAAAATGAAGGATGAATGAGGTTTGGCTGTGTCATCTCGTTTTGCAGATAAAGAAACAGAAACTCAGATCGTGTAACTTGTTCAAAGAACTATCCTGTCTTAGTTTTGTGGAGCTATAACAAAATACCTGAGGCTGGGTACTTTATAAAGAATAGAGGTTTATTTAGCTTGGAGTTCTGGAGGCAAGGAAGCTCAAGACTGGGCAATCTGTGAGGCCCTCCTGCTTCCTCATAACATGGCAAATGGCATCTTGTCGGAGCACATGCGTGAAAGGCAAGCATTGTGTGCAAGGTAGAGGTTACAAGGCAAGACAGGGAGCAAGAGAGTGAGCTAAGAAAGCCCAACTCACTTGTGCCAACCTGCTTTTGCAGCAACCAATCCAGTCCCAGGACACCTAACCCATTCCCCATAGATTGGCATCAGTACCTTGCAAGGGTGGAATCCCATGACCTAATACCTCCCACTAGGCCTTACCTCTTCAAGGTGCCATTGCCTCAAATTCAGAACTGAGCTTCTAGCACATGAAGCTTGTGAGGCAAACCATACCCAACCATGATGCACAGTGAATATTGAATGGACCCCAGATTTGATGAATACCAGATCTGGTGTTCTTTCCATTGGGATAGTGTTCTTAGATTATAAAAATGGTCACTAAGGGCTTTTTGTGTTAGTATGCTTTTCATTACTGTAAGAAAACACCTGACACAGTCAACTTAAAAAAAAAAAAACACTATAAAATCTCTGCACTTTGAGGCCTGTGAGAAAGTCCTGATTCAGTGGGTCCAGGTGGAAAAAAGGAAGTGAATAAATGTTTGTAATCACTCTCCAAGTTATTTTCCTGCATAGTCCTGATAAATCCACTGCCTAGATCTATTTTTTTTGGGGGGGGGGGAGGGACTGGGGATTGAAGCCAGGGGCACTCAACCACTGAGGCACCTCCCCAGCCCTATTTTATATTTTATTTAGAGACAGGGTCTCCCTGAGTTGCTTAGGGCCTTGCTTTTGCTGAGGCTGGCTTTGAACTTGCAATCCTCCTGCCTCAGCCTCCTGAGCCACTGGGATTACAGCGTGCGCCCTCACGCCCAACTGCCTAGTCCTTCTGCTGCTCTACCCCAGGACTTGGTTCAAGCATGGCGCAGGACTGAGCCAAGGCTCTGCCTCTCATGTCGCTCCTGGCCTGAGTTGTCTGCAGCAGTCTCAGCTCTCTGGGCCACAGTCCCTCCCTGCCCAGCCCTGACTGCACAGGCCAGTCACCTCGATGGCTTTAACCAGCATTCCCATGCCCCACGTCCACACAACTGCACCAGAAGCCCCCCAGGGAAGGGCCCAGACATAGGTATTTACTAGAAGTTTCCATGTGATTGAGCACTCAGTGATCTCAGAGGTCCCTCCTGACTTGGAAATCCTCTGCATCCCTGAAACCTCACCCCCTCCTCCAGGCCACATATGGAAGAGGGAAGAGGGAGAGGGGGCTGGGATGACGTGTTGCCAAGACCTGCTGCTCTCCTCCGCAGCGTCTTTGTGAAACTCATCACTTTCTTCCCTCACTGATTTATGGGACAGTTGGAAAGCAGCCCCAGAACAGCCTGTCCTGGTCTCGGCACTATTCACATAAATATGTGCACCGGGGCCCACAGCTCCTGCCTCTGTGCACGGGAGGCTTCAGGGGACCCAGGAGCTGGGGACCCAGGAGAGACCGCAGAGGAGGAGAAGTGTTATTAGAGGCACGAGAATGGGAAGGGGGAAAGGAGAGGACGTTGCTAGGCGACAATGTCAAGCTGGGCCACGGGATTAACAGCCAGTATCAAAGCAAGCTCTTAATGGTATGTTCTGGCAACAGGGCCTCTTCCAAGCAGGGGCTGAGCGAGGGTGAGATTACCAAAGCCCTTCCCTTCCAAATGGGGCGTAAAAGGCCCCTTTCCTTCTTGGTTAGGAGACAAATATGAAATAAAAATTAAGTGATTTAAAAATATATAGGTCTTCCAGGTTGCAGTTGGTAAACTGCATTCTTCAAGGTGGGACTTCTTCTAGTCTTTAATATGCTAATAAGCCTCCAGAATCCCCGAGAGCTAGACTTAGCCTGCAGCACCAGCTCAAATTATTTTCAAATTATTTGCCATCTTTTTTTTTTTTTTTTGGAGGGGATGCTACTAGGGATTGAACTCAGGGGCACTCGACCACTGAGCCCCATCCCCAGCCCTATTTTGCATTTTATTTAGAGACAGGGTCTCACTGAGTTGCTTAGAGGCTGGTTTGAACTCATGATCCTCCTGCCTCAGCCTCCTGAGCTGCTGGGATTGCAGGTGTGCACCCCTGCACCCATTACCTTTCTTTCTTTCTTTTTTTGCAGAGATGGAGACTTTGAGGCATGGAGAGGTTATGCAGTTTGCCTACCACAACTCAACTAGTGAAGGAACCTGGAGTCTGGAGCTCAAAGAATTAGTCAGGATTTGAATCTTGGCCCTTGCTAAATGGACATGTCAGGGCAAGCTGATTGGTGTCTCTGAGTCTCCATTTTCTTATGTGCATAATGGAGAGAATAAAATGTACCCTGTAAAATTGCTGAGATTAGAGATGATATATATATATGGCATATAGTAGTTGACTCATGAATGGCTATAGATCATCATCATCTTATTTAATTTTGAAATGGGAGTTTATCGTTTATAGATAGGACACTGAAAGGATTACACGTCTGGGTTAAAGCCAACGAAACAGTCAGTAGGGTTAGACACGCGCCAAGCCAGGTCCAAGATAAACGTCTCCAGAGAAGTGAAAAGTCCTCTTGCTATTCTTCAGGCCAAACCTGCTTCTGCTCAGCCACCAGCTGGAGATGGAACATCTTTCTGCAAAATCTACAAAGGGGGAGATGACAGGCTTATCGGCCTTGAGGGGCTGGGTTCTTCTCAGGAGCAGGAGCCTGGGAAGGAATCACCAGAATCCTCAGGAGTTGGCTAACTCAGATCCCCAAGTCTTGGCCCTGGAGATTCGGAATGCGTGGGTTTGTGATGGTCCCCGGGAGGATGTGACTCGTGGTAACGTCCAGCTGATTCGGACTCTCAGCCCACTTTTAAAACCACGGGGCTGACGAAGGCCTGAGAAGTGTCCCCAACAAGGACTTAGGAGCCTGCTGTCATTATTTTCAGGGGTTTGCACAAGTACCCAACAGCTTCCAGACATCTTGGCGTTTGAGGGACAAATGTTCTCTACCCTTCCTGTTCTGTACAGTGGCCTGGGCCGGAGGAGACAAAGGACCATGCTTTGTGGGGTGACGGTAATCTAGGGTTGGGCACCAGACACGACTGATTTCAGGTTCCAGGTCTGGGAGAGGGAGGGCGACAGGACACTGACTATTAAGTGGGAGTGAGGAATATGTAGGGTGCGCCCCCTCCCCACCAGGTCATGATATTCTGCATAGTTAAAACCTGGGCCATCACCGGCCAGCCAAGAGCCACGCTGGAGAGAGGAAACAGGGAGTTACACTTGTTTTCTTTTTCTTCTTTACTTTCAGTGCCGGGGGTTGAATCCAAGGCGCTCTGCCCCTGAGTTATACCCCCAGGCCTTTTTACTTTTCACTTTGACATAGGATCCTTTAAGATGAGATCCTCCTGCCTCAGCCTCCGAGTCACTGGGATTACAGGCATGTACCACCGCACTGGTTTAGCAATTGTTTATAAGAGTAAATAAAAACATTTGGGGGCCAGGCATGGTGATGCATGGCTGTAACCCCAGTGGATCAGGAGGCTGAGGCAGGAGGATCACCAGTTCAAAGCCAGCCTCTGCAACTTAGTGAGGCCCTAGGTCACTTAGTGAGATTCTGCCTCAAAATAAAAAGGACTCGGGAGGTGGCTTGGTGGTTCAGTGTCCTTGGGTCCAGTCTCCAGTACCAAATAAAATAAATAAATAAATAGAATTAAAACATTTCTGTATTCTTGTATATTGGCCTATTTTTCTTTTCTTGAACAACATGCCAGTATTATATTCATGATTGGCTTTAAAGTCATCTTGATTTCTTTATCAAACAGACCAAATTCACTATAAGAATAACATTTTTTTTGAAGCAATGATTTTAAGACTTCTTTGGGAGGGGGTGGGGCTAGCCTTGACCACTGTTGTCAGCTGAGAGTCCAAAATATTTCACATTTGGAAATTAAATTTATGGTTTGAAATGGCATGGTTAGCTGGGCCTAGTGGTGCACACCTGTAATCCCAGCAGTTTGGGAGGCTGAGGCAGGAGGATCACGAATTCAAAGCAGCCTCAGCAACTTAGCAAGACTACAAGCAGGGGTCTGGGGTTGTGGCTCAGCGGTGGAGTGCTCACCCAGCATGTTCAAGGTGCTGGGTTCAATCCTCAGCGCCACATAAAAAGTAAATAAATACAATCAAGGTATTGTGTCCAACTGCAACTAAAAAAATAAAGTTTATAAAAAAGACTGCAAACAACCTAGAGAGACCCTGTCTCTAAATATTTTTTTTAAAGGGCTGGGGATGTGGCTCAGTTTTTAAACACTCCTAGGTTTAACCCCCAGTACCAAAATAAAAAAAGAAAAAACCCACATCATGGTCATAAGGTGTGCACTGAAAAAAAATCAAAAAATCCCAGTGCGGCCTTTTTCTCACTGTGCAATCAGCAGCACTATTACTAAACTCCCTGAACCTTATTTCTTTCACCTGAAATTCAAGAATAATCAGAGAGCCCAATTTTAATGGGTTTCTAGGTTTAAGTAAGAGAAATCACATCAAGAGCTGATACAGGGCTTGGCACATACTAAAGATCTCGAAAACAGAATTGGTCATTATCTTTATTCTGTCCCAGTTAAGTTTGCTTATTATCCGACTATGGACAAGGACTGAGGACCCCCAGAGCCTCCTTGACCTCATCTGTGAAAGAGGAATGATAATATGTTGTGAGCATTAAATGAGAGACTACTGCATGCAAAACACCTAGCCCGTTGCGTGAGACTGAATCAATGCTAGCTTTGTTACTTGTCATCTGTCTTAGGTGGGTGATCTTTGTGTTCCCATCTCATAAGTCCTTCATGCCCAAACCACATGGCAAGAACCCCCAGTACAAAGGAAAGCAAGTGATACAGTGTTTCTTGCTGTCTTTTGCAACTCTGAAAACTCAATGGCCAGAGGTCTGAGGTCACCTCTTTATGAAGCAGTGATCCCCAGATTTGGTCGAGTCCAGGAAGCAGGGGTTGGAAAGTAAATGTTGTGCCCAGTGAATCTCACAGGGGGACCCCAAGGTCAAAGCCAGCCTCAGCAAAAGCAAGGCAGTAAGCCAATGAGTGAGACCCTGTCTCTAAATAAAATACAAAAAGGGCTGGGGATGGGGCTCAGAGGTTGAGTGACCCTGAGTTCAATCCCCAGTACTCAGGAAAAAAAGAAAAAAAAAATTAAAGAGGGGAGAGAAAATGTCATGTTGAAAGAACTAAGAAAAAGCAAATATAGGTGAGACAGCCCAAGTGAGGAGGTGTGGAGAGAAATGAGCTTGGAGAGGAAAATCCGGCTCCCATATACAGGACCTTCAAAGCCATGATAAGGATATAAGGACTTCGGGGACCCACTGAAAGATGCTGAGCGGGGCATATCATGGTCAGATTTGAGTTTAGAAAGACAACTCTGGCTGTCTTATGGTTTAACAACAAAAAAAAAGTGTATATGGAATGGAAAATGGGGATACCTCAGTTTCTTTGTGTCTGAAGTCACAGTGATTCCTGTGATGTTCCTGTTGGGATGAGCTCAAGGGCAGTGCAGGAGGTAGGAGAAGAAGAAAATGAGAAGTTACACGTAGCTGCTTCTTACTGGGGCAGGTAGAAGGATCAGGTGTGGTGGCTCAGTCGAGAGGACTCAGGATTTCATGGGAGGGAGGTTTCCAAGATGGCGGCCAATGGTGTCTGCTCCTGGCATTCCACCCTTGTGTAACCCCCTCACACTTACTTCTCCCAAACGGAATTCAGCAGAAGTGGAGAGATGCCACTTCCACAAAGCACCGTGGCTGCCATCTTGCTGGCACATTCTCGTTCTCTGCTCTCCCTTTGAAGCTCCCTACAGAGAGGCCCACAGAACATGAAGGTGGCCTCCAGGGATTGGCTAGTGGAGGCCGGTGGCCCAGCAACCCATGGGGAGCTGAAACCAGCCAACAACCCCTGAAGGTTGGGGGGGACCGTGGCCAGCTGGTACCTTCTCCTCACCTGGGAGGCACCTGACCCACAGTCACGATGAGATGAGAAATGTGTGTTGTTCTAAGCCACTTAGGTGTGGGTTGATCTGCTACATGGCTTTGTAGAACCTAGATACTATTCTAGGATGGCACAGAAGAGGAGAGAGGGCACCATATTGAGAGGAGGAAGTGACCAGGTTGTCAAAGGCCACCCGGAGGGCAACGATGACCAGGGATGGTCAGGAGGGAGGAAGCATTAAACGCGGTAAGGAGGTGGGTAGTGGGATTGGCACGTGGGCAGTGGGGTATGTGCTGGCCCGGGGCTGGGTGACAGTGCTCCCCCGGGTTGATCTGCAGATCTCAAGGGATGCTACCAAATTTAAATTCGGATTCCTGGGAACTCTGACCTTTTGAGGGTGAATAATGCCATCTGCTTTGACTTTCCATTTCTCTTTCAGATTCTTGTCTCCATCTTAAGATCCCGCACTTCTCAAAACTCTCCTAAAGGCCTCCATTAATGAATTGAGCATCTGGCTTGGCAGTGCCTCTCTCTGGGTTCTGTCCCTGGCGAGGCCCTTCCTATGCCCCTGAAATACGTCTTTTCTAGGCATCATCGTCAAAGTTGTCTTTAGAGCTGACTTTGGAACAATGTGGAAAATCTCTACCCAGTGACCCGGGAGTGTGAAGTCAGTCTCCATAGATACAAAGTCACGTTCTTCCCTGGCTGGAGTTTGTCCCCTCTAAATGACTTCCTGGACACTGACTGCAGCCTCAACTGTGCCCATGCAGCTCAGAGCAGGGGACCTATCCAAGGATAGGCAACCACCTCTTCACTGCTGTGTGACCTTGAAGCAATGACTTCACCTTTCTGAGCCTCAGGGTGTGGGTCATTAGATCTTTCTCTTGAGGTTGTTTTCAGAAGAATGGAAGGAGCCGGTGTGTGTATCAGGAGCTGAGGATTTTGGCACAAACCCTTTTCTGAACTCCTCGCTGTGGTGATAGGCAGCTCAGCTCCTTCTCGGGCTTTCCTGCCTGTATGGCAAACCCTGAATCTCTCTGGGGGCTGCCAGTCCAGCTGCCAGAGACATGTCATCAGTAGCCTGGGGTGGGGGCCATTTTTTTTCAAAGAGAAACAGGCGGAGGGAATCACAACAAGGCAGCCAGCAGCCGGGCCAGCCCTAAGCCAGGACAAATTTGGCACTTGGCAGTGGCAATAGCAAGCTGGATACGGCCCAGAGGGTGTGTCTCTGCAGGACCTCACAAGCTCAGGACTGTCCCCAACCTCCATGCTCGTGGGGAGGATCAGCTGTGGCCACCCCAGGCACCTGCTCCAGCCTATTGTATCCAGAGTTGCCTGACACTATCTTTGCTCTGATTTTGATTTCTTTTTCTCATGCCACCAAGGGTCTATACCTCTTTCTATCAATATGGTTTGTTTTCTCCCTGCAGTTCTCTCTTGAGGGACTTGGGACAGGTGCAGGGGTTGCCTGAGAAAAGCATGCAGGACACTCAACAGCTGTTGCCAACGCTTCCTGGCGCTGGGACTTTGAACACGACTCAGTGCTGGCTGTGGCCAGCTGGGTTCCAATCCAGAAGTCTCCATCAGGATAATTATTGGGGGGCTTTTCTTCTTGGAGACAGTTTCTGGGTTCCTGGAACACAGACTCCAGTCTCCTGCCCTGCATGCTGACGTGACTGGCTCCATGTCACTGTTGAGCTAGCGAGTAATGAACCGATCACCTCCTTGGGGAGACCTTTGGTGATAATGCCATATAGCCCTCTTCCCCCCCATTTTCTGCAGTTATTACTTGCTGTCTCAGGAAGCTGGTCCACTGTCTTCTTAGTGCTCCCTGACCTTGTTCTGTCTGTATGTACACCAGGCAATTGCTCATTGCTTCCCTGTTCCGGGGGGGTGGAGGGTAGATCCCCACCTAACCTGCTCATCTTCAGATCCTCATCCACTCCATGAAGCAACGTTAGTCACTCCCACTTTACAGATCAGTAAACTGAGACCAAACCCACCAGAAAGGACTCCCAAGGATATAGAACTCATCAGTGGTGGAACCAGGATTAAAACCAGAAACTATGACTCCACTATCCAGGGCGACTGCCACTAGCCACATGCAGTTATTGCGCCGCACTTCAGTGGTGGCTAATCCAAATTGAGAGTCCAGATGGATTTTAAAAGACTTGGTGCAGGTTGAATATCACTGATCCAAAATGCTTGGTTCCAGAAGTGTTTCAGATTTCAGAGATTTTCAGATTTTAGAATATTTGTGTAGACTTTCCTAGTAAAGCATCATCCCGGATCGGAAAATCTGAAACCCAATGTGAGCCAACGTGATAGTCCAAAATTTGGTTTTCAGATTTTGGATTTCTGAATTAGGGATGTTCAACTTGTAGTAGAAGAAGGGGGAGGGGGAAGAGGGCGTTAAAATGCCCCGTGAATGATTGCTTATGTTGGCTCCAATGTAAACGATGATGCTTGATGAATTGGGTTAAATAAAATAGAATATTAAAATCACTTTCAATGGCTTAATTTTACTTTTAAAAATATGGGTGCTACAATATTTAAAGCCACATATGAGATTCCAATTGCATTTCTACTGGACAACACAGGTCTATACTCTTTTTATGAGGTTGGAGGTACTGGGGATTGAACTCAGGGGCCCTCAACCACTAAGCCCCATCCTCAGCCCTATTTTGTATTTTATTTAGAGACAGGGCCTCACCAGGTTGCTTAGGGCCTTGCCAAGTTGCCAAGGCTGGCTTTGAACTCACAGTCCTCCTGCCTCAGCCTCCCAAGATGCTGGGATTACAGGTGTGTGCCACCATGCCCCACTCATTGTCTTCTTTATGGGAACATAAATCAGAATTTACGAAAATTCTAGTTAAAGCTGGAAACTGGTATTGAGGCTCCGAGATATTAGAGAAATTCAACAAGAAAATAAAAAAAGAATAGAAATTTTTTGTAGGTGGTATATAGAAATAAATAAGCAGACTTGAACATGGCTGTCCCTGCAAAAGTACCTGCCTTTGTCCATTATGACTTCTCTGTTCAAGAAAGCAACCAGTAAGCCAGGTGTGGAGGCACACACCTGTGATCCCAGTGGCTTGGGAGGCTGAGGCAGGAGGATCATGAGTTCAAAGCCAGCCTCAGCAAAAGCGAGGCCCTAAGCAACTCAGTGAGACCCTGTCTCTAAATAAAATACAAAATAGGGTGGCTCAGTGGTTAAGCACCCCTGGGTTCAATCCCTAGTACCCCTGCCCCCCCCAACAAAAAAAAGATAGAAAGCAACCAGTAAATGCAGATACTGACACAAAGAATGTACTTGACTTCTTATCACAGTTGGAATATTGCTGCTAACAATTTATTGAGTACTAATAGTGCAGAACATAGAATTAAAAATAGTCCTGGTCTGCTAGACAAACAGTCTCGTTTAGGTAATGTTTCTGTTGAACAATGTGCTCCTGGAAGATTTCCTTTAGTGAAACTGAAAATTCTCCCCCGGTCTCTCCCTTTTTTCTTAGAAAACAGGCGGACTGGTTTCTACACAAGGAAATATGCTCCCCTCTCTGTTTGGGGTTCCAATCCTCTGCTTTCAACTCCGGCTACGAAGCTGTCAGCTCATCTTATCCCCAACTCCAGTATCCGAGAGCATATCCTTTGTCACTTAGTCACGGAAGTCACGTTTGGACACATTTCATTAAAATCGAGCAAATTGGGCTTCAGGACTTGAAACGTAATTAGAGTTGAAGACGCAGACACCACAGAGATCTTGGAGTCCCTTAGGAGCCAGTCCACCCCTGCCCTGGGAACCCCATGGACATGTTGAAATAAATAGAGAACTTCACATTAGCTTCGTGAAGAGAGGTCTGTAAAAAAGCGAGTGCTCACAATCCTATTCACTCTTACCTTTATTTCAGGAAAGATAAAGGATGCGTTGACCCTCTTATTCAATCCTGCCTGGCTTCTCAGTTTCACGGAGACAAAGAGGGGAAACTCTAACGGAGCAGCTCACATGGTGGGTCTTGTCTAAACTCTAGGAGAGAAAGAGCTGCTCTTTGCTATGCATGCC
This sequence comes from Urocitellus parryii, assembly GCF_045843805.1. NCBI lineage: Eukaryota > Metazoa > Chordata > Mammalia > Rodentia > Sciuridae > Urocitellus > Urocitellus parryii. The sequence goes on from NC_135533.1 coordinate 162,862,982, forward strand.
TGAAGCATTAAGGAACGGAGAGTCAGGTTTCCTGGCCAGGAAGATCTCATTTGGGGGAGAGGGGCTGGGGAGAGGGTTGTCTTAGCAGGGAACTCAGGGCGGGTGTGTCTTTTGTACGGAATCCTTAGGTCTGTAGGAAAGCTCTGAGCCTGGATTTCCATAACCTCACCTTCTCTGTGCGTCATGGGAGCCAAAGACAGGTGGGCACAAGAGACAGCCCGGATGTAAATGAGTTGACTCAAGTCGCCTTCAGAGATGGGCCGCGATCAGACAAGACTTGGGAGTTTTGTTTGGATTATTCGTTGGTGATGCAGGTTTTCTGATCTGGGGACAAATGGATACTTTATACAAATCATTAAAAATGAGTGCTCTTGGGAAATGGATAGAACTGGAGACTATCATGTTCATGAGTCAATCCCCCCCATAAAAACCCAAAGGATCAATGTTCTCTCTGAAATGCAGATGCTAACTCACAATAAGGGGAGGGGGGTGGAAGTTCATTGGATCCGGCAAAGAGGAATGAAGGGAAGGGAGGGGATGGGAATGGGAAAGACAGTGGAGTGAATGGGACAGAACTTTCCTGTTTTCCTATGTGAACACACGACCAGGGAAACTCCACATCAGGTCCAACCACAAGAATGGGACGTTAGACTCCATGTATGTAGATATGTGCAAATACACTCTACTGTCATGTATTAAAAAAAAAAAATTAGGGCCGGATGTGGTAGCACACGCCTATAATCCCAGCAGCTCATGAGGCTGAGGCAGGAGGATCTGGAGTTCAAAGTCAACCTCAGCAACTTAGCAACAGGCCCTAAACAACTCAGTGAGACCCTGTCTCTAAATAAAATCTAAAATAGGGCTGGGGATGGGGCTCAGTGGTTGAGTGCCCCTGGATTCAATCGCTGGTACCCCCTACCCTACCCCCCAAATTAGAACTCTCCTGAATCCATTGAAAAGCACCACTGATTTTGTGTGTTCTTTCTGTACCCTGCAACTTTTTAAATTCATTAGTTCTAAAAAAAAGTTAATGCACCAATATGTATAGCCTCTTTGGAAAGAAGATCAGTAGAGATTTTTTTTCTTAAAATGCAGAATGGTGGCTAGGGGACCGATTCTCCTCTGTGGAAGCTTTCATGTTTAATTAAATCTGTAAATTGAACATTTTTTTCCCCTGCTTATTTTAAATCTTGGCCAACTGGTACCTTGCCTTTCTGGCACGAGAAGTGCATCTACATGTCTAGCTTTGCAGGTAATGGTGACTCATTGTTGTAACCAAATGGGAGGGAAGAAAACACACGGAAAAAGCTCTTCGTCTTACTGCCTAGCACAGAATGTCATTTCTGGAACACTCAGTAACTTCTGGCTAAACCCTGCCAGCCTTATCTTAAAGGGACCATGACGTGGTTTTTGCTTATGTTCAGTTTATGATGTCTGTATCTGAGTTTCCTTCAGAACACAGAAAAGACACAAAGTGGATTGTCTGAATAGCTGAGCAATTGTTTGCTGGTATAAAATGATGGTTTTGATACCAGTAGTCATGAGATTAAAATGCCCACTTCAAAATAGTCCTTGGACTGTTCTATTTAATTTGAGGCATTAAAAATTACAAAAGCTTTTAGCAATAAAATCCCTAGTAAAGTTTTTCCTGTTCTAATTCTGATATATATATATATATATATATATATATATATATTTTTTTTTTTTTTTTCTGATACAAGAGAAGTTCTCTGCTAAGATGTGCTCCATCATTTTGTCTTGATGTTTGGGGGTATTAGCTGGAAAACAAATAATTCATCTTTATCCTGAGCCAAAAGAAGAAATAATTTGCTCTTAAAGCATTAGGACTCCCCCACCCCATCAAGCCCTAAAGCCAAGTGGATCACAGTTATCAGTAACTCCCAAAATATTGGGCAGGGAGTTTAGAATTTGCAGTTCCCTGACATATTCCTGCCCCGTGACCTTTGTACATACTATTCCCTCTACCTGTAACTCCATCCCCCGCCCACATTTCCCTGGATAGTTCTGACTCAACATTTCTTAGTTTAAAATCATGTCCCTGCCTGGCTAATTTTAGTCTTCACAACATATTCCCTTTTTTTTCCTTGTGAGAAATTGTAATTTATCAATCAGGCAAGTATTTCTGGTATTCACGGGGACAGTCACTGTGAGGTGAGGATAGATCAGGGACCCGTGCTCAGGAGGTACCCAGTTCTGGTGGAAGGGTCTGAGCTTAGAAATAACTGGAAAATAGATCCCAGACATACCTTAGAGGTCAAATTGTACACACGCATGCACACACACACACACACACACACACACACACACACACCAGTCTCAAGACAATGCTGTGTCTGCTTTTACAATTATTCAAAATTTCCAACCAGTCCCCCAGGGCTTTGATGACCTCTGATCCAAGGATAATTCCTGTCCAACATTGTTGCAATAAGGCCCTGGAAGGTGTCAGCATATATTGGTGCCCACAGAAGCCAGCCTTCCAAGATGACCCCCCAACAATCCTGGCCTCTCTGGGTCACGCCCTCCCACAGTGAATCCAGGCTGACTTCCACAGTTACGTCATGACTCCCAGATTAGGTCATAAAAGGCTCTGCAGTTCCTACCCTAGTCTTTTAGATAACGTACTTTGCCCAAATCCAGCCACCATGCTGGAAGATGCATGGCAGCCCCTTTGGAAAAGCCTGTGTGGAAGGAAGCTGAAGCCGTCCCCAGCACTATCTTGTAGCCCTATGAACAACCCACCTGGGGAGTGGATCCTCCAGCCCCAGAGTTATATCAGACCCCTGAGCTCATGGTTTCATGCAGAAGTTGAAAGAAGTGAGTTTCAGATGCTTTATACCTTGTCAAAGCCTCTTCAAGCTGGGCACAGTGGTGCACACCTGTGATCCCAGTGGCTTGGGGAGACTGAGGCAGGAGGATCTCAAGCTCAAAGCCAGCCTCAGTAACTTAGCGAGGCCCCAAGCAATTCAGCAAGACCCTGTCTCTAAATAAAATATATTAAAAAGGGCTGGAGATGTGGCTCAGTAGTTAAGTGGCCCTGGGTTCAATCTCAGAACAAAATTTTTTAAAAAATCCTCTTCAAGAGATAGATAGAAAAGCAAGAAAGTTATTTTTGCCCATCAAATGTTGGTTGAAAAATCATACTGTGAGTATGCACTGCAAGTGGGCTAATGTAATAAATTCCTTATTCTCTCTCTGTTCAGAGAGAGAGAACGTCCTGGATCAAATGATAGGTTCAGAACCTCAATCCCTGGGGCAAGTCTGTCTCATATTTTTTTGCATTTATATCCTAATGCTGAGAATACTGCCATCAAAGGTGGCCCTGTGAATTCCTCTTCACTTAGAAAAGAAGCTCTAAAATTTCCCTTCAGGAGAAATTTATATTTATCCAAACTTGAACCACCTGTGATGCAGACCAGCCCAGCCAGGAGCAAAGGGCTGCATTTCACCTTGTGGAGGATGCCACCCAAGCACCTGATCCCACCGAGGACAGAGGGAGGCGGGTCACCTCTGGGTGCCAGGAAGAATATTCGAGGGGGAGCTGCCTGCACAGCTTGTCCCATTTTGTGTCACCCACACTTGTCCCCGCCCCTGTCACCTCTTTCAGAAATTCTCGTTTTCTTTCTTTGTCCCTCCCTTTTGTCATGCACGCTGTCTTGGCCATGTCAGCTCCTTCGCCAAGGCCACTCTGCTCTGTTTGATAGACCCCACGTTCCGCCTCCTGCTTCAAGGTCAGAAGTGGTTTGATGGGGTCCTTTTACAATTGCACGTTGATTGTCTTCTAGAAATAATGCTTTCTGATGTACCGTAGTGCATTCGCCTGTCCTGTGTCACCCACCATGAAAACAGATTCAAAAAATAAATCAGAAAACAATACTCATATGAAGATAAATACCTATTAATACACAATATATAAGGCAGATAAAAGTCATTTCCGCTGCCGGTGACTATTAATAATTTCAGGTCAGCATCCTTCAAGGCTTTTATTTATTTATTTACTTTTGTGAGTGTATATACACTCACACGCATGCATATGTGATAATATAATATATGATATAATTATTATATAGTGTATATATATATATATATAATTTTCTATAAATAAGATCATTTAAGCTGGGCATGATGGTGCATGCCTATATCTCAGTGGCTCAGGAGGCTGAGGCAGGAGGATTTAGAGTACAAAACCAGCCTCTGCAAAAGCAAGGCCCTAAGCAACTCAGTGAGACCCTGTCTCTAAATAAAATACAAAAGAGGGCTGGGGATGGGGCTCAGTGGTTGAGTGCCCCTGGGTTCAATCCCCAGTTCTCCTACTCCCCCCCCCCCAAAAAAAAGATCACTTAATAGCATGCTTTAGCTTTATAAAAAAATATCAGCAATATACTGTGAGCGTATTTAGATAACAGTGATAATTTCCATTTATGAGGTTATTTAGGTACCAGACAGATGATCTCACATGTTTCTCAAAACACGAGTATGGGGCAGTTACTGGTAACTTTCCCATTTTGTAGATGAAAGTGGCTTCCTGGTGCCACGGAGCTAGTCAGCGTCTAGCTGAGGTTCTGTCTGCCGTCGTTGGACATCTGTCTAAACGCCTCGCTACCACCCATGTCAGCGTCTAGAAATCCAACTCTGGCTCCTCAGATGAGCACATAGCACAGATTCCTGTATCACTTGTCTGGTCTCTGGTCTTGCTCCCTCCCCTCTCATGGCTGCCAATCCAATTTCCTATGCCCTTGGCCATCTCCCCATACTTTGTTCATTTTTGCTTTGTCTGTGGACAGTCTGTAATATTTTCCTTCTCCCCAATGTGTGTTTTGACCCTAACGAACTGATTCTGAGGCGAGCTTAGGGGCTTGGTATAATTCAGCAATTTTATTCACAAGGTCTGCAAGTCCTATTTGCTTAGAAATAGACATGTTTAAGCTGGGCGAGGAGGCACACGCCTGTAATCCCAGCGGCTCAGGAGGCTGAGGCAGGAGGATCGCGAGTGCAAGGACAGCCTCAACAATTTAGTGAGGCCCTGAGCAATTTAGCGAGACCCTATCTCTAAATAAAAATGTATAAAACAAAACAAAACAAAAAAAGGCTGGGAATGTGGATGTGGCTCAGTGGTTGAGTGCCCCTGGGTAAATCTTCAGTCCAAAAAAAAAAAGAAAAGAAGAAGAAGAAGAAAGAAAGAAATCGATATGTTTAAAGAATAATGTTTCCTTTTTCTCCCGGCTCCCCGCCCTGCTCTAATTTTGACTGTGCTCATTCCTCACCGGGTTCATGGTCTGCTCCTGAACTTTCCTAGCAAGGCCTTGGGTGTGTCCTTCTAGGTCTGAAATTCTTCTCTTGGGAAACCGAAGAAATCCTGGTTCTACGTGGGCTTGAGAGGGGGAGCAGGGGAACCGGGGGCACAGAGAGGTGAAGCCACGGGGCTTGGTTCACAGACTGGGAAGTCCGAATAATGACCCTCCCCAGTGTGTACTGTGTCATGATCCTTGGGCACGCCCCGTCTCGACCCAGTCATTACGCCCCTGAGAACCTGCTGCCTAAGGACACCACCCAGCCCTCACCCAGGGGCAAGTCTCAGCCTCTGCTATTGGCAGGGGGTCTTGAGCAGTTCTCTTCCTGCGGGGAGCAGCAGACCATCCCAGCAATGTCAAGGCTTTGGGAACGGTGGCTTTGCCACTGCTTGGGTGGCAGAAGGCTCTGGGATGTTCGCCAGACACCCTCTCTTTGTAAGTGGCAGTTGAACTGCAGCCTCTGGTCCAGCACGTCTTAGATGGATTCCATTTCTGGGAGACAGCAAGCAAGACCTTGTAAAGTAGCACGACAGCCTGCACGGTGGACTATGTGTCACTAGTGTCACCGCAGCCATTAAGATGAAGATGCAGCCAGGTGCGGTGGCGCACACAAGCCTGTAATTCTAGTGGCTCGGGAGGCTGAGGCAGGAGGATCGCGAGTTCAAAGCCAGCTTCAGCAACTTAGTGAGGCCCTAAGCAACTCAGAGAGACCCTGTCTCTAAATAAAATATTTTTAAAAAGGGCTGGGGATGAGGCTTAGTGGTGAAGCACCTCTGGATTCAATCCTTGGTACCAAAAAAAAAAAAAATGTGGAGCAGAAAGAGGTGATAGTGAAGGAGATGATAGATATGACGTTGAGTGTCAGCTGCAATTGATGAGTATTGACTTCCCAGAGTAATGCGTATATAGGATTGTGTCAGTCATCCCCAGACCCATAAGGGAAAGAGATCCATGATCAACTAGTAATGTCGGCACCAACACAAGAAAGGGCATGGTAGCACATGTGTCAGATATTTGTCATAAGGATAGAATAGAGTCTTATAAGACTGGAGTGTCTTAGCTCTGTCACTTCCTGGTTGCAAGCAGAACCTTGTTCAATTGACTTATTTTTCCTCCATTTTTCCATATGCCTTATGAGAATGAGATGTCTTCTCCCTCTTCCTTTGCTTCTGATACTGATTGGTTTGACTTTCCCAGGTGACTGTGCCTTAAGTTTTAGGAAATGTCTCACCACTAATAAAAAGTTGGAATATGGCTCCGAACTCTTACCTCAGCTACTATTTTCTTTTTAAAATCTGATTTGCAATAGCATGGATGTCCTCCTCACTAGAGACTCAAATACGATGTTCTACTCAGTTGTTTTAGTTGTATGCCTTTGGCAAATTATTTAATGGCCCCGAGGCTCGGGTTTCTCATTAATTAAATGAGCATATTTGTTTTAATGGATTGTTGTGAGAGTCTATTTAGGTAATTCCAAACTTTGTGAAAGAGTTACAGAGGTACAGTTCTAAAGTATTATTAATATCATAATTATTCTTTTCCTGCACATAGCTCTGCGTTCAGTTGGACTAGAGGAATAATTGAAAACAAATGTCAAAATGACCTGAACGTAACAATAGTGGCTGTAATTCCCATTTTCTAAGTTCCCTTAGCAACAGAGCTAGATCAGTTCCCATCTTAGTACTCAAGGATCAGGTTGCCAGATAAATTAAGGGGTGCCCAGCTACTTTTCATTTTAATTTCAGGTAAGCAATTAACTGAACACCCTTATAATAAACATTTATCTGAAAATATAACTGTTTTAGTCAGCTGTTTCACTGTGGTGACTAAAAGGAGTCGAGTAGAACAACTGTAGAAGAGGAAGAGTTTATCTGGGGGCTCACAGTTTCCGAGGTCCCAGTCCACAGACAGCAGGCTCCATCCCTCAGGGCTCGAGGGAAGGCAGGACATCATGGAGGAAGAGTGTGGTGGAGGGAAGCAGCTCACATGGTGATCAGGAAGCAGAGAGAGACTCCACTCTCCAGAGACACATAGAGACCCCAAAGCCACGCCCCCAATGCCCCCTCCTCCAGCCACACCCACCTCCTCCAGCCACCACCCAGTTAATCCCATCAGGGGTCCATTCACTGGTTGGGTTAAGGCTCTCACCACCCAGTCATGTCTCCTCTGGACCTTCCTGCACCGTCTCACACGTGAGCTTTTGGGGGACACCTCACATCTAAACCAACTTAATTGTTGCTGTGATTTCAAGCTGTCCCTTAAAAGTTTATGTCTTAGAGACAAAACACCCAAATTCACATATTAATAATATTTGGAGATGGGCCTTGGGAGGTGATTAGGATTCTATGAGGACATAGGGTTCAGGTCCCATGACATTAGTGACATAATAACAAAGAGAGACAGGGCAAGCATGCTTGTTTGGTCTCACCATGTGATGTCCTCCACCAAATTATGATGTGACAAGGAGGCCACCTGAGTCTGAGCCAGGACATTCATGCCTGACTACCTGATATTTGTAGATATCCCAGGTCCCAGAACTCTGTGCCAAATAAACTTCCATTCTTAAATTCCCTGCCCTCCGGTATTTTTTATTATTATAAATTGCCTAGCTTCAAGCATTTTGCTACAGCTAAGTTGACCATGACAACTGAGCATCCTTTTATTAAAAAAAAAATTAGCTAAATGGAGACTCTAGTGTTGCTAAAACTGTTAAGGGTTGGTAAACCCGAACCATTTAGAAGAGTGACACTCATACAGCAAGTGTGATAAATGCCACCAGTCAGGTAATGCTGAGGGCAAGCTCTCCCTCAGAGCATTGTTGTGATCATTGCTGAGTTAATATGTGGGATGGCTTTGCAGTATCACCCAAGACAGTGCAAGGTCTCCCAAAATGATAGCTTTTATGATGTTACTGTCATTACTAGATGCATCGACCATCAAATGTGTTATCTCTTGTTGTGATGGAGGTGTTCCTACCTGGTGTCTCACAAAAAGGTCTTGACCAACCAGGAAGCGGTTGCCTGGTCTCCAAAGCACAGCGGATGTGAGCAGGATGAAAGGCTGCTCTCATCCATCCGTCATGAGGCCAGAGCTGGGTCCAAATCTCCAGGTGTCAGAGGACAGGTCTGCATCTCTTTCCCCCAGCACAGCCACTGAGCTGTCATGGGACGGAGCAGGGAAGTGACTAGGATTTATGACAGTAACACCATCTACTGGTGTGTACCGAACACCATCACTCTGCAAATTCTGGAGAATGTTTCTAAGAATATAATGGCAATATCATTCATTATGGATTTATTCTGGCTCATCTTTATATTTATTATGCTTCATTACATATATACATATAAATATAATATATATAATAAACTATATCACCATGTGTTTTTAGATAACATTCTCTAGAAAATATAACATTAAATATTACATAAATCATATCTAATATATACTATATATATAACTATAATATATAATAAAGTATATTGCATTATGTTATTAGGTAACATATAAGTGTTGTTCATAATGTACACATATAGCAAATAATATATGCATATACAATATATAACATATAATTATATAATACATATAACATGTGTTATATATTATATAGAATAATATAATTTGATTATTATATCATATATGATATATAATATATTGTATTAGATACACTGTAATATATAAAATAAGTATTATTATGTTATACATTATATAAAATAATATGCTACATATTATTTTATAAAATTTATTGTTTATATTTATTTATTAATTTATTACATTTATTATAAATTCATTATAGCATATATAAAATAATAAAATAGTATATAAAATAATTGCATTATTTTATAATACATATATTAACGATATATATTATATAAAATAGTTGCATTATTTTGTATAATGTATAATAATAATTGTACGATACATATTATATAAAATAGTTATATATTATTTTATATATATAATAGTTATATATTATTTTATATATTATATAAAAATAGTTGCATTATTTTATATAATATATATCATATAATATATGTATCAGATTCATATATATTAGATGTAGAGATGAAAACATCTAAGTAGTTTAAAGCATATGATCTCCTTGGCTCTTCTTCATGGCTTCTGAGGTGGACAGAGTGGGCCTTACTGTCAGCACCAGGCAGAGGGGAACATTAGCTTCCAGGACAGTGACATGACTTGCTCTGAGTACCCAGAAGAATCAGGAGCAGCAGCGGGACCCAGCACCCTGGTTTCCAGCCTGGGTCTGTTTTCTGAGCCGGGTCTTTTCCTTTATCATAAACACATTCCTCCTTTAATCTACTTTGGGTTTTATTAAATTAATTGTGGCACCCACATCTTAAGACAACCGGGGGTGTTCTATCTTGTAAAAATTCCCCTTACGTTGGATCTTTCTTCCCAGTTTATCTTTAAGATAATAATAACAAAGAATTCCGAAGTCAGGGCAGAGATGAGCAAAACAAACATGGCTGTGATTTGGAGCCATCAGAAGAGCAAGCAAGCAAATGCTGCCGTCCCCAGCCAGTGTATTTTAGCCTGTGCCCTCCCCATGCCAACCGCAAGGCAAGAGCCTCCTCTCCTCACATCTTCTTTAGGGGTCACGGGTATGACTGTCCCCACGCTGTGGCCGCTGTTGGAATCCCAATCACCCTCCCACCGGCCACTTGGCACTCAGATGCGTTGGGGGCCTCGTTTCCAGTTCCTGAGACCGTTCTCACGTTGCCTGTCTCTTGTTCATGGTTAATATATGATATGCCCATCCCTGAATTCCTTTTCACTTAAAAAAAAGAGTAAGATGTTTATGGAAAATGCAAACTTTAAGCGGAAAGTGATCTGAAAACCCAGGCGGGAGTCCAAGCTGACCTCTGGCCACCGTCTCTCAGAGCTGCTGAGCCCCCAGCCCAGGGGTGTAGAGCAGAGCATGGAAGCGTGTGACAATGCGTGGATGTCATGGAGAGTTCCGGACCCTCCAGACCCCTTCCTGTGGGACAGAGGGTGGCAGAGGGGGAGCGGGGGCAGGGGGAGTTCTCCATGAAGTGGTAAAGACTCAGATGCCAACCCCAGGCAGGAAGTGTGGTAACAGGATCAGGAAGGGGAAAAGCTATCGGAATTTATAAAAAAAAAAAAAAAAATTGTAAAAAAAACTTGGAGAATGGGAGGTAAGGAGGCTTCGAGGATAGATCCACAAATGGACAGGAGGGCTATTTCTAGATGGTTCGTCAAAGTCAGCCATAGAATCTCAACTGAAATGAGATGAAGTAAAAGGCAACACATTGGCTCACATGTAAAGATTCCCAGTTCCAGGCCTGACGAGACCCAGGTCTGGGAAGTGACATAGGGGCCCTTCTTCTCCCACCCTTCTTGGTCTCCATCCAGAAAGCTGGAATCTGCTTTCTTCTGTCCTCTTCGGATCAATCACCCATCTCCCAAGTCCCAGAAGACAAGAGCATCTCTGAGCAGCTCCAGCCCAAGCCCCAGGGGAGACACTTGCTGGCCAGGGCTGACCGGTGCCCTGTTCCACGCCTGCCTCAGCATCAGCCCTGGGACAACCATGGGCAGGAGGCAGGACTGAGCGTGGCCTGGAGAGTCGACGGTGCAGAGGGAGGGACGCAGGTAACAGTCATCCATTCTCCACGCTGATCCTCATCTGCCTTTACTACACTATTGTTCTCTAAATAATTCTTAATGAACTGCTATTATTCCATGAGACGGTTTAAAAGGTTTGTTTTGAAAGACACTGTGATGTAGCTGGGGGTTTGGCACCCAGGAGTTTAATGCCCACAGTTTAGCACAGCCAAAGTTAGCCTGGGCACAGTTAGTGGGACCGTAGATAATGACCCTTGCCAAGCAATAAAAATAGCCTGGTTCTGTCTGCATGTATCCATTTAATAATGTTCATGAAATCTATCACCAGTATGGACCGTGGATATCTATTATTATTATTATTATTGTTATTATTATTAGATACTAGAGGCTCTCTACCACTGAGCTACTTTCCCATCCCTCCCTCCCCATTTTTATTCTTCTTATTATTTTGGGTCCCAAGGATTGAACCCATCGATGCTTTAGCACCTGAGCCACATCCCCAGCCCTTTATTATTATCTATCTTTTTTTTTTTTTAATTTAGAGACAGGGTCTTGCTGAGTTGCTTAGGGCCTCGCTAAGTTGCTGAGGCTGGTTTCGAATTTGCAATCCTCCTGCCTCAGCCTCCTGAGCCACTGGGATTACAGGTGTGCCCCACCGTGCCTGGCCTTCAGCGTCCATTTGTGACTGAGACTGGAGGTTTGTCTAGGCGATGCCATCCTGGATGCCACCCTGGATGAGATCTATCTCCCCAAAGGGCAAGAGCTGGGCCTCTTCTTCCCTCTCCTACCCTTGACCTTGCCAGACTTTAAAGAGTCGGCCTTCCTTTCCAATCAAGGCTAATCGTATTCCCCCAACGGATCCTCCACGTGGTCCCTATGGGCCACCTAGGATGCCTAGTGGCCACCCCTGGGAATTCTGACTCCCTGCAGTCACCGCAGGCAGTCACCCTGGGCGATGGCTGCAGTGGCTGGCCGAGGCCTCCCGTTGGCAGGGTCAGGCTGTGAACACAGCCCACTCCTGTCCAGTGAGAAGTAGGCCCTGCCAAGACAGTGCCCTGTTCCCCTGGGAACAGGGACAGGAGCGCCTTTAGAGAGCAGGGTGACCCCAGCCTTAGGCGTGGGTTTCAGCTTGTGAGACCACCTAAGGTCTTCGGAGGAGGCGCAGACGGGACCACTGTTGCTGCTGCAGAACTGAGACCCTGCGATGGCTCTCCCTCTGAGGGCTGCTCAGAAATCCGGGCCCCTGGAGCATCCCGAGGAGCTCAGCGAGTGTCCTTTGCTGCTGCTTGAGGCTATTTCCTTAGGAGCAAGGAAATAGAGGAGAAAATACACCAAATTTCCACCCAGTGAGTCCCACCTGCAACCCTCTCTGCCAGCCCTTTCTAATTGCACTGTCCCCCGCCCCCAGTCATGATACCCCAGGCCCTTCTCTCAACCCCTCAGATGCTGTGTCTTGTTCTCATCATGGGTCTTTTTGTTGGAGGAAACTGAACTCAGGGGCAGTCCACCACTGAGCCCCGTCCCCAGTCCTATTTTGTAGTTTATTTAGAGACAGGGTCTCACTGAGTTGCTTAGGGCCTCACTTTTTCTGAGGCTGGCTTTGAACTCAGGATCCTCCTGTTTCAGCCTCCAGAGCCCCTGGGATGACAGGCCTGTGCCACTGCACCCAGCTCATCCTGGGTCTTTGCATTTGCTGATTGGCTGTTCTCTCCTCCTGAGATGCCCTTCTGTCTGTCGGATGGCCTCAAAGAAGTGTCAGCTCATATTTCACCTTCTCTGGAGGCAACTTAATTTCACTCTCCCCCAGCGGCTGTCTACTCCATTCTCATATTTAATGACTTCATAACCTTTAACAGCCTGTAAGGTGCTTTCCTCCACTGGTTTGTTGGCATTGTATTGTTTGACCTCCTAGCAGCTCTATGTCTCTGACCCTCTCCATCCCTACATGGCAGCCTGTCCTCACCAGCCCCAGGACTGTTAAGAGGCCACCCTCTCTGTTCCCTTTCTTGGACAAACAGACCAAGTTAGAACCTGACTCTAGGTGTAGAGCCTAAAGTCTCCTTGACACGGCATCCCACACGTTATAAATTTCCAGAGCTATTTCTGCTGAGTCTTGAGATTTATGCTTGGTACTGGGTGGCATTTGCAGAAGGCCCTTTTGGAGTTTGACCAGCTTTGGCATAAGGTGGGTCTGTGTGTCCAGCTGAATCATAGTGTTATGGTTTGGATGTGAGGTGTCCCCCAAAACACTGACAATAGGTGACTCAATGAGGAGAAATGATTGGGTTCTGAGAGCCTTAATTCAATCAGTACAATAGTCAACTTGAATGGATTAACTGGGTGGTGACTGTAAACAGGTAGGGTGTCACTGGAGGAGGGAGGTCACCGGGGGAATCATGACTTTGCGGTGAATATTTTGTCCCCGGTGAGTCAAGCTCTGTCTCTGTTTCCCAGTGCCACAACCTGAGCTGCTTCTTCCTCCAGGCCCTTCCGCCATGATGTTCCGCTTCACCTTGGGTCCAGAGCTGTGGAGTTGGTCGACCGTGGACTGAACCTCAGAAACTATGAGCCCAAACCAACTCTTCTACTGGGTCTTGTCAGGTGTTTTGGTCCTAGAGGCAAAAATACCTGACAAGACCAAGTAGGAAAGTTGGTTTGGGCTCATAGGCAAAAAGACTGACCAAAACACATAGTTTCTTAGAATCCATGAATCTTCTCAGACATCTTGGGCCCTCTGTCTTCCAGTTTTGTTCCTCAGGTGTTACCTACTTCTACCAGGTATTAATGGGAATCCGGAAAGAAAAACAAGAAGGTGGCAGGGGACCTAGAGATAAACACCTAGCTTCCTTGCTGTTTATATAGGTCACCTCTGGTTCTGCCCAGCTGTCCCTGGCAAGATTGAGAACCAGTTTCCACAAAGGTCAAGCTCATTAATGCACGCTAGGCTGGTTGCCTTCCATTTCCAATCCCACCTCCTGTCTCCTCTTCTAATGCTTGCTATGAATTCAGTTCTCAAATCAAACTGCTCAAGGTCCTTATCTCAGGATCTGCTTCTGGTGCAGCTTTCCACATCTAAACATGGCAAAATAAAATTAGAACCAAATAAATGGATTTCCCCCCTGTAGGACCTCTGCTTCTCCAGTGTACTAAGAGGCATCCTGGAATTTCCAGACAGGGTTTTTAGCAGCATTTCCTGAAGATCAAGGCAATGTGCCCATTTTTTACAAGGAGGTGTGTTCCTTTTTTACAAGGAACCCGTGCACCTGAGGACATCGGTCTTCAGGGATCCCTTATCCCACTGGTGACAGTTCCTGGGCTGGAAGTTTCAGGCTGCATTTGGATGCAACAGCCCCGCCTCCACAGCCATCCCTGTCTTCTCTTGGCAAAAAAGAGCTATGCAGGTTCCAACTTCTCTTCCCAGAGGAACCCAGAGTGGAGGGGGCTTTCAAAGCCCCTTTCTTCCTGAAGTTACTCACTCAAAGTCCTGCCATTTCATCCATCTTCCTCGTTGTCATTTCAGATTAGAAAGGAGCTGATGGGAACCGCCCACACTCATGGTTTCAGGACTGAAAAGGACGTGTCACTAGGGAGTTAGTCGTTCACTGAGGGCTGTGATACCGACGCTGGCCTCACTGAGTCCCGGTCTAGCAAGGGGAGGTCATTGTGTAACTCAGAGTTACTAAGTGAATCAGTGCCCTTTTTTATTATTATAATTTTTTTTTAGTTATGGGTTGACACAGTATCTTTATTTTATTTTTATGTGGGGCTGAGGATGGAACCCAGTGCCTCACACGTGCTGGGTGAGTGCTCTCCCTCTAAGCCGCCACCCCAGCCCCATCAGTGCCCATTTTGACAAGTGATTTAGAGGCACCAGGTGGGTGGTCAGGAGAGCCCCTCAGGAGGACTTGGAAGACGGCCTGCAGCCCGTGGAACTGAGGAGGAAGGGGGGGAAGGGTAAGGAAGAGGGGGACAAGTTTTCAGGCAGCACCCAGTCTTTGGGTGGGAAGGAGCCTGGGTTTAGGGGAACCGACTAATGGACCAAATTTCCAATGAGTGGAGCAGAAGGGTGGGAGGCCGGGGTGAAGGTGGGCACGGGCCAGATCAAGTTCACACGCTTACTTTACGAAGTTCAAGAAGTCTTAAACACTCCTGAGCTTCTCCGTCCTCATCTGAAAAATAGGGAATAATTATAGTACTAGTTACAAAGAATTGCAAGGATCAAATGAGATTAATACATGTCAGGCCCAAAGCCAGCTGCCTACTATGTGTCAGGTCCTCAGAAAATGGGGTCGACTTGTTAATGTACATATTTGCTTATGCTGGGTTACTTGTCCCTTGGAACAACTAGGATTCAAACTCAGGTGTTTCTAATTGGAGTCTTCCTGTTGGCAGCCATGATGTGTATCATGGGTCGATTTTATATCATGTTTCTTTGGATTATTAGATGACTCTTGAATATCAAGATTGTTTGGGGAAAGCATTGTTTGTTTCTGTTTTGGGCACCAGGGATTGAATACAGGGGTGTTTAACCACTGAGCCACATCCCCAGCCCTTTTTATATTTTATTTAGAGACAGGGTCTCACTAAGTTGCTTAGGGCCTTGGGAAGTTGCTGAGGTTGGCTTTGAACTCGCGATCCCCTACTTTCAGCCTCCCAAGCCGCAAATAGCAAGGTTTTTTTGTTTTTGTTTTTGTTTGTTTAGGCTTAAACCCAGTGCTTCATGCATCCTAGGCAAACACTTGAACGCTGGGCTTCAAACCCTGCCCTTCAGGTGTCTGAGAATATTTAGAAATCAAGTACATATGGAAAATGGTCACAAGATTTTTAGTGACAAAATACCTTCTTTAAAACTTTATGCACCATTATCCCAATTTTATTTTCAAAGTTAGAGTCAGATGAGATTTTTTTTAAAAAAAATAAGAATGGCAAAATCGTTATTGCTAAATAAGGGAATCCTAGGTGATTTAATGAAGCTTTTATAATTGTTCCCTCCAAAGTCAAAAAACCTGCTAAAGTTCCAGATTTCCTTCCTGGCCCAATATTGGAGAGTTACTCATTTCCCTATTTCTGGAAAAAAAAAAAATACATGAGTATACATAAGGCCCACCTCCTACCAGGAATTGATTTCAAAGATTATGAATCAAGCTTGAAAAGGCATTAAAGCTCCTCACCTCTCCCCTGAAAAGAGGGGGTGCTTTCCTGCTTTGAGAGGAAGTCGATGCAAAGGCCAGGAGTGGTCCGTTTCCAGTCCTGGCAAGCAGACCAGAGCTCAGAGCATCTGGGATCAACAACTGGCTGGCACCAAAAGGAAAGAGCAGCTGGATTAACTTCACTGCTGTGCTCAGGGGCTCAGGTCAAATGCTCAGGGAACTTTCCAGAATGCACTGGGCCCAGGATGGGGCGTGTGTGACACTTTGGAAATCATATATACCCCTTAGGCTTTGTCCCCAAGAGAAAGCACAAGCAGCAAGGCCCTGTTTGTCCTTTGCAAGGTGTTAGCCACAGATATGCCACCAGCAGGCTCTGTGGCAGAACGAAACAAAGCGTTCCCCAGGCTTCTCCAGGAGGCGATCGCACAGGGTCCCTTGGCGATTTGAAGTCCACCCTCCAGCGGCCATGGGTTTCTCTTCTGTACACCTACATCATCATCTCACAGTGTGAGCCGGGCATTGTGTTGGGTACCTGTCATCCCAGCAGCTCGGGAGGCTGCGGCAGGAGGATCATGAGTTTAAAACCAGCCTCAGCAAAAGTGAGGCCCTAAGCCACTCAAGCGAGACCCTGAGTCTAAATAAAATGGAAAAAGGGCTGGGGATGTGACTCGGTGGTTAAGCGCCTGGGGTCCATCCCTGGTACCCAAAATAAAACCAAAAAAACCACATCACAGTGTGTCCCAGACTGATAAATTCCGAGAGCTGAAAAAATGTTTGCTAAAGAAACTGCTGAGGTATTGAGTCAGAATGTTGATAGAGCACATAAGACTTTAATTTGGATTAGGATGCTCCAGCCCCCGACCTCCACCCCCCCTAAAAAAAAATCTGTAGTCTTGCCAGATCCGTCTTCTCACAAAAAGGATACAGCTGTGCTTGCCCAACCTTTGATACCCAACAGGTATCTGGTGTAACATTCTAAAGAAGACCCTAGTAGACAGTCATTTATTAAGTGTCTACTACACGTCGTATATTGCAAAGGCATGCCTCCAAGGGGGGAAGCCAGCCATCTTTGTAGCCAGCAGACTGTTGGCAAACATTTCTGAGGCCAATCAGGATTTATTTGAAGCTCCAGACAGAGGATGTGGGCTCCAGATGGTACCCTTGTGTGAGCGCAAACCCTTGTAGAACAGGACTGACCTCAGCGCGAAAGCAACACGTTTTTGAGGATTATTAGACCATCCGTCACTTGAGGACAGTTGAATAATGTCTTTCCTAGGAAATTGGGGAAAGTTTACGTGCCTCTTTTTGAAGGTCTCAGTTCTGAAAGAATAGGGCTCATGAGGCATTCATTGGTTTCAGAAGGCGGACCCTCAGGGGAGGTAAAAGGTGTGCTGAAATCCTCCAAACCTCATGGTCCCCTTCAACAACCATGATCAATCACGGCGTTAAAATAATAAATAAATAGAAGAATACTTCCATGTGTTGATGGAGCATGCATATGGACGACGGTGGCTCAGCGCCTGGAACGCTCGTGGGCCAGGGCAGAGCTGCTGGGAATTCTCTTTGGAAAGTCCTGGAGCAGTTGGAGAGAGGAATAAAAAGGTGCAGACAGAGGACTTTGAAACCAGTGGCCCCATCTGCAGAGCCCAGATTTATATTGAAAGCACGAGGCTGCACAAGTCCCTTCTGGGGCCTGTCCTTTCTTCCTCCCAGAGTCCCTCCCCCACCTGGGTGACTGCTTCCTACTCAAGATTCTCTTAGGTGAACCCCATTCACCCAGGGCATCACCTGCTTCTCTCCATGGAAGGCCTCCTGTCACTACGAGGCTGTCACTCCACAAGTCTGTGAGTCCTCTGGTGTCAGAGAATAAGTCCTGTTTGTGTTTGTACCCCATGGCACCCATCACAGTGGCCGCTAAGGATAGGCCTGGACATGGTTCTGTGGAAAAAAAATTGGAAAAGGAGAGAGGCTTGTCCAAGATGTGAATTCAGTTCTATTTTATTTTATTTTATTATTTTATTTTATTTTATATTTTATTTTATTATTTTATTTTATTTTATTTTTTATTTTATTTTATTATTTTATTTTATTATTTTATTTTATTTTATTTTATTTTATTATTTTATTTTAGCAAGACCCTGTCTCTAAATAAAAAAAAGGGGCTGGGGATGTGGCTCAGTGGTTATTTGCCCCTGGATTCAATCCCTGGTACAAAAAAAAAAAAAAGTTTAGTTTTAGGAGTCAGAATACTTGAGTCCTATAATCTTCTACAACTCACTTAAGCTCTCTGAATTTAAATATCATTATTTGTATATGGGGGTGTTTAATATTTTTGTTTCATGTTTTGATTAAACAAAACATACACATGAACTGCTTAGCTCAGTCCATGGCACAGGACTCAATACGTGTTAGCTCTTCTAATTATCAAGCAATAGCATACGTGTGGCATCTGATAGTCAAATAGGTTTACACAAAAAGTTCTGACTTATATTCAATCCAACAAAACTTTTACTGGGTGTCGAGCATGTCGTGTGGCACGCTGCGCACAGGAAGATGAATGGTCCTGTCACAGAAGTCTCGAAGTATATCATGGAAATGAAAATCAGATCATTAAAAGCAGGTCATTAAAATATGGTGTCATGTGTGTATTAATGGAGTCACAGTCAAGGTGCTGCCTCAAGGACGTCCAATAGATTCTGAGTGTTAACTCTCTTCACTTGGTGGAGACTGACTTCTTCAGGGGCAGTGAAGAAGACTGAGGCCAAGTCCAGGCTCCTTGGACAAGAGAGCTGTGATGGATTAGTACTGTCTGCCAGCCCGAGATGTGAAGGGCCTCGAGGTCTAATATCATTTCTTCATCATCACTTTACCTAGGGGGAAAAAATGATGGCAGGTAAGACATCCAAGAGGAGCAGGCATCTGCATTCGAGAACATTCCATATTCTTTAGATGAGCTAAGGAGTGTTGAAAAGGTCAGGTGAGGCACAATAGCATTTTGAACAGTTTATTTGAGCCCATAGCAATTCATGAATTGGGCAGCTCCAGTCAAAAGGACTCAGAAGCCCCACCCAGGGGTGTCACAGAAGCAAAGCAAAGCAAGTGTTTGGTTACAGTTACCTCGTGGGTCTATCCTGTGGGAAAGGCGCTGGGCACCCGGCATTAAGTTTGTCTGCCGCTTCTGATTGGTTGAGCCCAAGTTCTATTTGTCCTTAATGGGGCTGTTTGTAAGAAATTTCAGTTTCTTATAATTCAAGTTTCACAAATGCTTGCAAATCAAGCAAAGCTGAGGTCTACACAGGCTTCTCTGCCCGGGGAATCTTCAGCCCTGGTCCGCATTTTCATTTTCTTTAATAAGGATAGTGTTAGGGTTTAGATATGAGGTGTCCCCCCTCCAAAGCTCATGTGTAAGACAATGCAAGGACGTTTAGAGGTGAAATGACTGGGTTATGAGAGCCTTAACCACTGATTTGGGTTAACTAGGCAGGGGGGAGAGGCTGGAGGAGGTGGGTCACTGAGTGTGAACCTTTGAGGTTTATATTTTGCTCCTGGAGAGTGGAGCTCTCTTGGCCCCCTCCTCCAGCTACACCCACCTCCTCCAGCCACCACCCAGTTAATCCCATCAGGGGTCCATTCACTGGTTAAGGCTCTCACCACCCAGTCCTGTCTCCTCTGGACCTTCCTGCACCGTCTCACACATGAGCTTCTGGGGATACCTCATATCCAACCATAACAGGGAGCCAAATAAATTTTTCCTCTTCTGAACTGGTTCTTGTCAGGTCTTTTGGTCACAGCAGTGAAGAAGCCAACTGGAACAGGGTATGTGAAAATAGTAAAATGGGTCTAAATCTGGGCTTTGCCCTTGTGTTTGGGGCAAGTGGCTCAGCATTTCTAAGCCTCGTTGCCCAAGGAGGTGAAATAGAGTTAAAAGTGCATTTTTGCTCTGTGGGTCAGATGTAAGAATACCGAGCAAGGTGCCCAACCCTCAGAAAGTGCTTAACAAATGATAGTGATTTTTGCTACAGTGATTATGGACTCTCTAACCTACCTCAGTGTGACAAAATGTCAAACTTCATCATCAGAACGACTTACTTTCTGCTCACTCAGATGAAAGACTCACGCCCATTTAAAGTGGCTGAATTTTTATCTCCTTAAAACCACAGGCCCTCGGGACGAGACGTGAAGAGGGGGAAGACATACTTGCCTTCTCCTGGCACGAAGGTAAGTGACACATGTGATCCTCATCCCCAAAGAGGCGCGTTTCAAGTACATCCTGTATTTTTAGCAGGTAACTTCAGTGAAAAGCAGGAGTTATGTCTACCTGGGCCCTGGAGATCCTCAGTCACACACTGCGGGTGCTTAGTTACTACAAAAATGAAAATAGACCAGGAGAGTGGCACACGCCTGTCATCCCCGTGGCTTGGGAGGCTGAGGCAGGAGGATTGCAAGTTCAAGGCCAGCCTCAGCAACTTAGTGAGGCCCTCAGCAACTTGATGGACCTTGTGTCCAAATAACAAATAAAAAGGGCTCAGAATGTGGCTCAGTAGTTAAGTGTCCCTAGGTGGAATTCTTGATTCCAAAAAAGAAAAAAAATATTAAAATGATTTCATTTGGGGAGTAAGATTGACAGAAATTCAAATATTTCATACTGACACATCCCTAATAAACTTTTCTCTGCGTGTCATTTTTTTTCTTAAACATCACAGATAATGGAACCAACTCACATATTTGGCACAGATATCAACCACTTAGGAAAAATTCATTTTATATACCCTGAAGATAAACCTCGTCTTTACCTAGTGGTTGTACCTAGACCCCTGCCTTAGGATGATCTCACTTGATATTTTTCAACTTTACCATGGTGTTGAAACAATATGCCTTCCACAGAGACTGTGCTTTGAGTTTTGAATTTGGATCTTGCCTGGGGTGACAATATGCTATACTTGGGGGACACTGAGCGCAGTTCCCAGGGAGCCACAGAATCACAAGGTGAAGGAAATCTCAGTCCCTGCTATGTCCTGTGCTGCCAGAGGTTTTGGATATTATGTTTTGAGTTTTCTGTGGTTTTGCATCCTGTCATGTGTGTGTACATGAGTTTTTTTACGTTTTTCAATTGCAGATGGACACAATACCTTTATCTATCTATCTATCTATCTATCTATCTATCTATCTATCTATTTATTTTTATGTGGTGCTGAGGATCGAACCCAGGGCCTCACACGTGCTAGGCAAGCGCTCTACCACTGAGCCCCAGCCCCAGCCCTGTACGTGAGATACAGGCTTTGTCTTAGATGATTTTGCCCAACGATAGGCTAATATAAGTATTCTGAGCCTATTATGATTGTTGAGTCTCAGCTATGATGTTCGTAGGTCAGATGTAGTAAATGTATTTTGACTTATCGCCTTTCCAATATATAATGGTTTACTGGGGTGGAACTCTGTAAATTGCAGCACCTCTATAATAAGTAGATTCTGAGACCTTGCCACATGCTTAATTCTGCTGAAAATTTGTGCTGCACTAAATCATCTCTGCTTGGCCACAATCTTTTCTTTTAAAATTTTTTATTTGTTCTTTTTTAGATACATATGACAGTAGAATGTATTTTGAACTTGGAAATATTTTACATACATGGAGTCTAACGTCCCATGCTTGTGGTTGGACATGATGTGGAGTTTCCCTGGTCGTGTGTTCACATAGGAACACGGGAAAGTTCTGTCCCATTCACTCCACTGTCTTTCCTATTCCCATCCCCCTCCCTTCCCTTCATTCCCCTTTGTCTCATCCAATGAACTTCTATTCTTCCCCACCCCATTATTGTGGGTTAGCATTTGCATGTCAGAGAGAACATGTTATCTTTGGTTTTGGGGGACAGGCTTATTTCACTTAGCATGATAGTCTCCAGGTCCATCCATTTATTAACAAATGCCATAATCTCATTCTTCTTTATGTCTGAGTAATATTCCACATTGTGTATATGTAACACATTTTCTTTATCTGTTCATCTGCTGAAGGGCGCCTAGGTTGGTTCCACATTTTAGCTATTGTGAACTGAGCTGCTATAAACATTGAAGTGGCTGCATCACTGTAGCATGCTGATTTTTAGTCCTTTGGGTATATGCTGATGAGTAGGATACTTGGGTCAAATGGTGGTTCCATTTCAAGTTTTCTGAGGCATCCCCCTGCTTTCCAGAGTAGTTGCTCTGATTTGCAGTTCCATCGGCAATGTATGAATGTACCTTTCCCCCACAACCTCATCAACAGTTATTGTTACTTGTATTGACCACAATCTTTTAACATAGATAGTCATACCTTCTAAAAGTTATAGATGTCAAAGCTGATACTTAGTTAATTTTAAGGATCTGAAGCCAACTGTTTCCAATTCCGAAGTTCATGCCCCTTTACTATGGTCTCCAAAAGTGTGCATATAATTATAATCTTTATGAAACACAAAAACATTTTAAACTTTGTCATTTTAGGAACTCAACATTGTATTGTTGTTTGGTTATCATTGTATCTGTTCAGTGAATTTAGACTTTAGCAGTGCAAATCTGAGTCGACTTGGAAATTATGAGTAGAAGCTTTTAGCAAAATGATGATACGTTGCCACTTAATCAATGATGACTAAAATGAATAATCAATTGAATAAAAACACTTTGTCCAGTAAATCTTACTACAAAAAAAAATCCACATTATCCTTCCCAGTAACTCTTGCTTTCAGAAGGTCTTAACCATCAAGAAATTTCACAACTGTTTCTGGAATTTAGCTCACCCTTATCTAAGCATGAGCCACTCTGTGTGTTTGCGTACATACCGTGGCCCAAATTATGACCAGCCCTGTAATGGCTTTTAGAAGTGTGGACCACTTCCTTTCTGGTTAAGTGGACAATAGGAACGAAGTTGGGAAATGAGTTGACCCATCTAAATGGATCTACTTCTTCCTGAGACGCCCTTAATTACCAAACTTCAAAATCCATTATCTACTCTAAAAGGAAATGAGGGGCCACCATAGTGAACAGCAGCAATTCTCCATAAATAAAGCCAACGGCTGTCTTGTCAAGATGGCGGCTCACAGAGCTGCAGTCTGCCAACCTGGAGGCCACAAACCTTCCCTAATTGAACACCGATGGGCAGAGTCTATGAGTGGATCAATAGATGTTCAAACACTTCATGCACCAAAAATAAATAGATAAATAGAAATCAGAGGGTCAGAGAGTCAGGAACGCAGTTGTGTGGTAGAGCACTGGTCGACCATGCACAGGCCCTGGGTTCCATCCCCAGCACCACACACACACACTCACACACACAGTCAGCCATGATCCTTACTGCACTGCTGACTCAAGGACAGGCCGGGATCCCTTTGTGCCTGTCCTCAATGTGAAAAGCAGTTTTGTTCTATTCTAAATATGTGCATGTGACTATAATAGATTTCTGGCGTGGCCTGGGGGTTTGCTATTCTAATTAGTCAGCCTTTACGTTCTTCGTAAACCATTTGTAGGTGATCAAGTGTTGCAGAGTTGGCCACAGGGAGACCCACTGGAAAAAAAAAAAAAAAACAGTTCCCCTTGGGTTCTGCTTCTAGTTAAGATGGAGTCAATGCACTCCACCCAATTTCTCTCACCAAGTACATCCCCAAACCTTGGACAACAGGCATGTGACTTGTACCTGAGTGACAGAGCTTGCAGAAGAAACCAGAACCCAAGGAAGTTAGAACCCCTGGATTTCCTGGGTTTGCCCTCTTGTGTCTCCTAGCCTAGGCTCAAAAGCAACATGAATCTTTTTTTTAGTTTTTGGTACTGGGGATTGAACCCAGGGCACTCAATCACTGAGCCCCATCCCCAGCCCTATTTTGTATTTTATTTAGAGACAGGGTCTCACTGAGTTGCTTAGGACCTCATTGAGATGGTGAGGCTGGCCTCCCACTTGCCATCCTCCTGCCTCAGCCTCCAGAGCTGCTAGGATTACAGGCATGAGCCCCTGTGCCCAGTGCTACCTGAATCCTTGAAGCAGCACGTGGGACACAGAGAGAAGAGCCCCAAGAGTACCCCTGCTTCTAGTCCCAGTTGTGTCTGAAAGACAGAGTGAGGATATGGGTCCTGGTTTTCTGTGTTTTCCCCTCTCCCACTGGAGTCCACAGGCCAGACTCCTGCCAGAAGCTGAGTCCTGACTGGTGGCCACCAAGGCAGAGTTTGGTCAGGCCTCTAAAGCCCCGAGGGCAGCTGGGAAAACCTGCTGGAACAGAACAGCTGGGCTCTGAAGACAGAGGGAAGGAGGAGGGTCCCTGGCCACTTCCCGGTGCCCCTCAGCAGACCCAGCGGTGGAGATGGGAAGGAAATCTGTGCTTCCTAGTACAGGCACCAGAAGGACAGTGGCCTCTGAGAGCCACAGAGTATCAAATAGAAGCAATCTATTTTATTTACCCATTATAACCCAAGTATTATCATTCCAATATGTGATCAATACAAAAAATTAGTAGAGGTATTATTATTATTATTATTATTATTATTATTATTATTATTGGTACTAAGTCCTCAGAATCCCTAGGTACTTGTGACTATTAAGCACATGAAATGAGGCTAGTCCAAATCAAAATGTGTTCTCAGGGTAAAGTCAACTAGAGATTTCAAAATAGATTTTTGGGGGGAGGGGTGCTAGGTACCAGGGATTAAACTTGGGGGCACTTAACCACTGAGCCCCATCCCCAGCCCTATTTTGTATTTTATTTAGAGTCAGGGTCTCACTGAGTGGCTTAGGGCCTCTCTAAGGTGCTGAGGCTGGCTTTGAACTCACGATCCTCCTGCCTCAGCCTCCCAAGTCACAGGGTCAAAATAGATTTCTTTTTTAATTTTAAATATATTTTTAAGTTATTGTTGGACCTTTCTTTACTTATTTCTTAGTGTGCGGTGCTGAGAAGCCATCCAGTGCCTCACACATGGGAGTCAAGCGCTCTGCCACTGAGCTCCACCCCAGCCCTCAAAATAGATTTTTAAATGTCAGTCTCACTCTGATCCCTTAACTTTCTTTAGTAAAATGACAAGGCACAGAAGCTGTGTCCTGCCTCCAGTGTTAGTCTGGGTGGGATAATGTGGCTCCAGGTGCTGTGACTTCACTGTACAGAAACTCCAATAAAGGGAGGGTCAGACAGGCTACAGTCCCCGGGGACAGTGTCGTGGAGTGTCGTGGAGGTCTTGGGGACTAATTAGAGCTGGATTGGGTGTGGACCAGGGACCAGCTTTCCCACTGGAGCAGGTGAGGAAATGGGGGAAGGGGCAGTGCCCAAGGTTTTCCAGAAGGGAATCTACCAAAGCCCCTAAAGGCTTGTGAGGCGGCTGGTGACTTCTGAGCCCGGAAGCTCCCGGGGGGCAGATGGCTGTTGTCTCCTGTCTCTGTCTTCAAACCTTCAGCCCAGGAGCCACTGGCTGACAGCATCTGCAGGCTGATAGGTGGCCAGCAGTGTTGCTCACCAGCCTCACACAAGGCTCCCCAGATAAGATCTGACTCTCCCAGGGCGGCTTACGGGCATTTTCTCACTAGGAAACTATGTCATTTTGGCTAGCTGGAGGGAAACCTGTTCTAGGTAACTGCCCTTTGTCCCCCTGTACCGAGTGTTAAAAATAATACCTCTGTCCCTGGGTTTGATCGCCAGTACCAAAATAAAAAATAATGACAATGATAATAATAAAAAAAAAAACCCTCAATACCTCTACCTCCTATTTCTTAAGGACTTAGGCTGTGCCTAGGAAGGTGCTGGGGCCTTGCTCTGATTAATGCTCATGGCAATCTTATTCTATAGATTTTATGAATAATTGCATTTTATGGCAAGGCAAGAGAAGCTCGGAGAAGTTAAGATACAGATGCCCGGTCACACAGCTAATAAGCGGTAGAGGCAAGATCAGAAGAGCCTGCTGCAGTTCCCACCCTTGCAGTCCTGCCTTGGCAGAGAAGCTGGGTCATTCCGGAGTCATTTTGGTCTGCAGTGCCATTCTAAATCTCTGTCCAGAAACTGGGTCAACTCTGTCTTCAGCCTGCTGGAGTTAAGTCCTTACATGGTTTTGCTACTTTGAGGGGGGGGGGTAGGGACAGGTACCAGGGATTGAACTTGGGAGGCACTCCACCACTGAGCCCCATCCCCAGCCCCATTTTGTATTTTATTTAGAGACAGGGTCTCACTGAGCTGCTTAGTCTCCCTTTTGCTGAGGCTGGCTTTGAACTCGCGATCCTCCTGCCTCAGCCTCCCAAGCTGCTGGGATTACAAGCGTGCACCACTGTACCTGGCTGGTTTTGCTACTTATTTGTGCACTTTGAGTGTGCACTTTGAGGGCAAAGATGTGACTTCATAAAGGTGAGCAAAGACAGCTCTGTCATGCTCTTTGGGCTGATGGAGCCTTGTTCTGGCACTAAGGAGGTGTCGCTGGCCCAGGGCAAAGATGTCCTAGGGTCCTGTCTCTGCCCCAGAGCTTAGAGACTTCTCCAGGAGGACTGTCTGCTCCCGTCCCTCCAGGGCTTTGGGGATCTAGAGAAGTCCCCTCTGCCCTAAGCTTTGTGCAGAACAAGGGCTAGAACAGCCCTCAGCCAACGTCGGCTCATCTGAATCAGTTTCCCTTCCCACCTGCCTCCCTCCCCGCACAGCTCTTGAATCACGTCCCCTGGGTCTGAAGTCCCGGGGCAGCTGGGAGGGGTGTGGGAAGGACACACAGCATCGACTTTATCTTCGGAGGGATAAAGAGTTGGGAACACATGGTGAGGCACAGCCTGATATCATTCTGAGCCAAGGAAATCAAAGTGTGGGAACAGACTCCAGAGGGTGAGGGTGTTCCAGGAAGGCCTAGCCTGTGAACTCCCTAACCTGGTGTTCTCCAAACCCGGGGCCGTGACCTGGAGGTCAGGAAATCATTTTGGTGAGTCATGACTAGAGGGTTTTTTTTTTTTTTTTAAACATAAAACTTAATCAAATAGAATGTAGTCTATCAAAGTATACCCTTGGCAGGGGGCAGTAAAATGTATTTCTTTCTGGCCTGGTGCAGTGGCACACATCTGTAATGCCAGTGGCTCAGGAGGCTGAGGCCGGAGGATCGTGAGTTGGAGGCCAGTGTCAACAACTTAGTGAGGCCCTAAACAACTCCATGAGACCCTGTCTCTAAGTAAAATGTAAAAAGAGGCTCAGGATGTGGCTTAGGGGTTGAGCAACCCTGGATTCAATCCCTGGTACCAAAAAAAAAAAAAAATATATATATATATATATATATATATATGGATCTGTGTGTCCTAGTATCCGATCAAGTGGTGGGATTTCACCTCAGTCCTGCCTTTCAGATCCCTCTGTCACATATCCTCACCTTTGAAGCCTGTCACACTGATCCGGGTCACCACCATCTCTTGCCTGACTGCCTAGGACAGTCTCCCAATTGGTCTCTGCAGTGTGGTTCCCTGCTGATCCTTTTCAAATTTCACTGCTTATAGTATTTCAATGTCCCCTCTGTCCTCTTACCATAAAACCAGTTTTGTTAGGGTGGCTTCGGGTCAGCACAGTCTCACTTCCCTGTCCTTGCCAACCTCATTTCATATCATGCGCTTGGTTTGGGACTTCTTTTAATGCCTCCGATCTATATTGTTTCTTTCTGCCCCAGGGCCTTGGCATATGCTGTTCCTTCTGCTGGCCTCCCTTTACAAACCAATCCCCTCATCCAAAGGACTCCTGTCCATTCATCTGATCTCCATTAATTTCATCAACTCCTAGTACAAGATTCCTTCTCCTCCTTGGAGACAGATCACTCATTCTGGGATCTCACCGCACTCTTAACCTTGGTTAGTAGCAGTATTTCACATATTTGACATTGTTCCTTGGTTCTGTTGAGCTCTCCCACCAGACCATGAGCTCCAGTGTAAGAAGAGCGCTTGCCTACCTTTTGCCCCAGGGCTGAGAACCGTGCCCAGGTCACGCACGAAGCAGGAAAGAGAACATTCAACTCATTTGACCTCTGAAGATAGAGTGGTGAGAGAAACCCCAGGTGCTCAGCCTTGGCCACCAGCCCCAAGTCAGAGGGAAGCCGCAGCAGGGGCAGACCTCCAAGGGATTAGAGTGGGGCTTAGCCCTGGGAAGAGCCTTCTGTGTGCCCCGGGGATGTCTCAGGGCTGTGGTATTTATGAGTCCCTTTGTATTTGGACACAAAAACCTCCCTCCATCTCCTTTGGACCCTGTCTCCTTGTTCAGGAGTTTACTCCAATCTGCACCTAACAAGCTCCAGAGGGCCTGGGCGAGGGCGGGTGTGTGGCTCGTGGCAGGAGGGACGGTGTGTGTCTCTGCAGGGTGGGTCTGCAGGGGGCTCTGCTAGCCTTGTCCCCATGTCCAGCTTTCTCCCTGGCTGTGAATTTCCTCAGGGATCCGAGGGTAAAAAGTTAGGGACATAAAAACAGACTTCATACTTGTCCATGAACAAAGAAAGCCATCTTTCCCAGCAAGCCTGGGGGACCAAGGTAAGGAAGACGTCAATGATAATCATCATCGTCCTAATGATCATCACAGTAACCACATGGCCTCCGAGGGGTCTCCCGGTGCCTGCGCGGCTTGATTTCCTACTCCAACCATCCTCCCAAGGGCTTCCTCCGACCAAGGAGAGAAGCAGACCTCTGAGGAGTGCAGCTCCTTCCCCAGACCACCCACGGAGGGAGCAACAGGTGGTAGAGGGATTGGAGACCGGCGGATCTTCCGGTCCTGCTGCTGCTCTTGACCACTGTTTTTATCTGCCCTGTTGGCCTTGAATCACTCCTTCCATAAATCTTTGATTCGTCGGCGGCGTTTATGGTGCTGCCTGCATCTGGGGATTCAAAGGAAGGTGACTGTCCGCGGCCCTTTCCTGGAGAGGTTTACCACCCAGTGGGAACAGGTCTTCCCCCGCTTCCTTGCTGACCTGGACTGTGCTGGGCCCTGTGCCAGCGGCATCTCGTTTACACCTGGGCGCTGTGATCCCCAGGTAAGGGCGAGGGCACCCATTTTACAGATGAGCACACTGAAGCCTAACTAAAGTCCTTTACCTAAGGGTGCCCCAGGGCTGGGTGGAGCCATGGGTAGGAGTGGGAGGAGATGAGAGCCAGTGGGTAGACACTCCTGGAACTTGCTGGTAACTATGAGAGTGGAAGGGGCTGCCTGGGAGGTGCTGAGTTCTCCACCACCTGCACGAGAAAGGAACCGGGTGAGATCCAGTGTACCCCGAGGAGCGGTGCCTACAGACATGGAGTGGGCTTGGTCGAGCACCAGCCCCTGGGCCTCCCCGCTGGACACTCTGGTTCAGTAGGTCAGGACAGGATCCCCAAACCTCTGCCCCTGTAACATGCTCCCCCGGTGACCCTGAAGGAAGGAGTCACCATGGAGTCACACAACCACAAGTGGGGTAGATGGCCTTTAAGGTCCTTCCCACCATTCACATTCTCCGAGCCAGCGTGTCCCTGAACGTAGTCCACAGAACACTCAGCCTGGAGGTGAAGGTCAATGCACTTGTTTCAAGAGTCACACAGTGAAGGGTTCTGGTTTTAGAAGCTCGAATCTTGCCAAAAAGATTCAAGGTACCATTGTATGGAAGCAGCCATCATGATCTGTAAATGAGTGGGCGAGGTAGCATTCCACTACAATGTTCTTTGCAAGGATAGGTGGTAAACCAGATTTGGATCACAGGCTATAATGTGCTGACCCCTGGCCTATAAAATCTGGTGTTATAAAAATAAGTTTCTGACCTGGCTGGTGGGACTGCAAATTGGTACAACCACTCTGGAAAGCAGTGTGGAGATTCCTCAGAACACTGGGAATGGAACCACTCCTGCGTTTACACCCAAAGGACTTAAAATCAGCATCCTACAGGGACACAGCCACATCAATGTTGATAGCAGCTCAATTCACAATGGCTAAACTGTGGAATCCACCTAGATGCCCTTCAACAGATGAATGGAGAAAGAAAATGTGATACATACACAAAATGGAATATTGCTCAGCCATAAAGAAGAATGAAATGATGGCATTTGCTGGTAAATGGATGGAGCTGGAGACTCTCATGCTACATGAAATGAGTCATTCCCAGGAAAACCAAAGGCTGAATGTTCTGTCTGATATGTGGATGAATAAGCAGGGGATGGGGATGGGGGTGGGGGATAGAAGGTCACTGGATGAGACAAAGGGGAATGAAGGGAAGGCAGGGGGATGGGAACGGGAAAGACAGTGGAGTGAATGGGACAGAACTTTCCCGTGTTCATATGTGAACACACGACCAGGGACACTCCACATCATGTCCAACCACAAGAATGGGATCGTAATTAGAATATGATCCGTGTGTGTGTGTGTGTGTGTGTGTGTGTGTGTATAATGTATGTATACGATGCTAAAATACACTCCACTATGTATAACTAAAAACTTTAAAAAAATCTAAGTTCATGAAAAGCCATAATGTCTAGGCCTTCAAGAATAACCACAGTAGCATCTTCGAAGCTCCCAGAAGGTCTGAGAATTAAAAAGACTTGTTTAATTTTGGTTTACCCAGAATTTCTCAAACCTGATTCCCCACAGGGTTCTCTCATTAGGTGATACTGACATTCTCTGGCACTCCCTGGGCACACTAAGGCGTGTCTCCTCATTAGACCACCTGCCTATTGGCACAGACTGTCTTCTGAGAGGTTAGGAGGGAGATTTCCCAGCAAGACCTGCCCCCCCCCAGGTGGCTGGTGCCAAACTGAACCCCTTAGTGGTGGCGTCCTGGGTTTAGGGTGCTGGGCCCAGATGAAAATGAGAATATTCCCAGTGCAAATCATTTGTCAGGATCCTTCCTCCAAAGTGGTTTTGGGTTTTGTCTTGTCTGCTTGCGTTTGTTCTAGTCAGTTGGTTAGAATTTGGATACCCAGGAGGCAACCCAGGGGCTCTTTCTTAACCACGGGGCCACCTCCTCAGCTTTTTATTTATTTATTTATTTTTTTGAGGCAGGGCCTCACTAAGTTGCTGAGGCTGACCTTCAATTTACAATCCTCCTGCCTCGGCCTCCCGAGCCACCGCAGCCGGCTAGGAATTCCCAGGTGCCAATCTGCCCAGGAGGGAGAATTAGCTTGGTGACAGGAGGCCAGTGATGTTGGCCTAGAGGTGTCAGTTTCACTCTCTGGAAGTGGCAATGGTGGCAGGATGAGCTGCTCCCCTCTCCATTCAGTCCCCTGGGTCAGAAGCTTGGAGAGTCGGAACCCCAGGAACGCCCACCCCCCAAGGAGAATGTGCCCAGGGAGGGAACTGGAGGGAGGGGCAGATTGCTCCTTTTCATAAACCAGCCTGCTCCTGTTGTTCCAGCCGCTTTCAAGAATGGGCTTCCGGGGGTCTGGACAGTGTCACCTAAGGACAGTGGGAGTCCTGGTATTTGGCTGGGGGAGGGACACGCTAGAGGGGCCTGTGTGGCAGCACGTGGGGAAGTTAAAAGCTCCTACTAGAACCTCCTCTCCAAAGGACAGTCGGGACTGGGACGCATCAGGAGATGTCACCCGGGTCTGACGTGGCCCCTGGAAGCTGAGTGACTCTGCTCCCTGGTGACTAGGAAACGCGGAGTCCTTGTCTTTTATTTTTATCATGGTGACTTGGGCCATCAGTTGAGACGTCCACGCATCGTGAGGTTGGTTCTGGGAAGACGACACCCAGGGTTATTCCTAAGCCCTGGAAACCATGTTTGAAATGAAAAGCATCGGAGTGACCGGCTGGGATATTTAAACCGGCCCTCAGGGCCAGGAGGTCTGGGAGGGACAGTCACTGAGCTCTGGGTCCTGAGGGACGGGTCCCCCTCTTGGCCTCTAATTCTCTGCCCTTTCTGAGATTTCTGCTCCTCGCTTCTCTCTTCAGATACACAACTCAGGTACTTTGACTATTTTACTGCAAGAGACCGTCCTGGGGTTTGAAATGACAGCGGAGAGCCCACCATCCTGATCAAACTTTCCGTTCACCTTGGATCTTCATGGAAGGTGCAACTGCTGAGAATGATGGGCTCGGCATTCTCAAATATCAGGAATTAAATCATTTTTTTATAAAAAACAAACAAACAAACATGAGCTGGCAGGGCCCTGTGGCGCACGATTCTAATCCCAGACACTCAGGAGGCTGAGGCAGGAGGATGGCAAGTTCAAAGCCAGCCTCCACAACCTAGTGAGGCCCTAAGCAACTCAGGGAGACCCTGTCTCTAAATAAAATATATAAAAAGGGCTGGGGATGGGGCTCAGTGGTTAAGTGCCCCTGGGGTCAATCCCCAGTACCAAAAAAAAAAAAAAAAAAAAAAAAAGAGCTGTGTCTGCTCTCTCCAGTTGTCAACCATTAATAAAATAACAAAATCAACATTATAGTGGGGGAGACTGATTGACTTATGTAGCTTAAGACTTCAGTCTGTTCAATTATAGCATGAGATACGTCATGTCGTGGATATAGTAAAAAGTCCTAACTGACTTGACTGTTGTACAAAATTCCTTTTTTGGTTTCTAAAAATCTGTTTTCTGCAGTTTCTATAAAGTGATGAAGAGAATGAAAAGACATGAGTTGGACCCGATGACCCTGCAGTTCTGTCACTTAGTAGCTGGTGGCTTGTGGGCCCATCCCTTCTTCACCTCTCTGTGCCTTGGTTTTCTTACCAGTTCATTGAGGAGACATTCCTTATCTCTCTGGCTTGTGAAAAATAAAGGAAATGATAAATGTGAAGTGCCTGGAATACAGAAGGCACTCGATAATGATAAATGCTGCTGGGCACGGTAGCACGCACCTGGAATCCCAGTGACTTGGGAGGCTGAGGCAGGAGGATTGCAAGTTGAAGGTCAGCCTCAGCAACTTATGGAGGCCTTAGGGAACTTACCAAGATCCCATCACAAAATAAAAAAATACAAAGGGCTGGGGATGTGGCTCAGTAGTTGCAGGCCCCCAGGGTTCAATGCCCAGTAACAAAAAACAAAAACACAGACAAATTTTTTAAAAAACTGCTGAGAGCCTCAAAAATAATCATAATGATAGCAGTTATTTTTGTTAGAAAAAAAGAGTGAAATTATATTAACGTTCTAGTAAAATCTATGCCTATGAAGAGTGGGAGCTGACCTTTATTATACCGGATCACAAGTATGAAGCAGAACTGACTGTCTTTTCAATGTGTCACCTGGAACCTCAGCTCATTCAAACTGGGAAGGACGGAACCGAAGCCCGCCCGGTGCTCACCAGACTCACGAGAAGCCAGATTCGATGGCAGAGAAATGATTTTTTCAAGGAATTCTTGTAAACACAGGGTTAACAGCCCCCGGGAGCATAGTCAATCTGGTTCACGTTATCGTTTCTGGGTTTCTGCAAACCAGTGATTCCGACCGGCCTGCCCTTTTAGCCTGGGAAATCCCAGGAGCGGAAACTGGGGGTGGGGAGGGAGGGAGGCCCTTTGTGATTTTTCTCCAAATGAATCACCAATGATGAGAGCGATCTCCAGGCTGGATCCATTCAACTGCGTTACCTCGAACAGTGAGAGCGCGGGCCCTTCCCTTTTCCTGTCTTTGTCCTGGGGCTGGGCTCCCTCCCTTCACCACACCCCTAGCCTCTCACACAAAGACTCGCAGGGCCTCCCTGGGGAGCTGCAGCCCTCCCCCTCCACCCGCCCTCTGGTCCCCCAAGTGTTGGCTGGCCAGGTTCAGCTACCTCCAAACTAGCCCAGGTGACAGCTCTCGTGACCCAATCACTGCACCTCCAGAATGTCCCTGCATTAACAGGAGCCTCTGGGGACACCTGGGATCCAAGCCATCAAAGGAACGTTCTGTACAGTTAGGAAATACTTGGGGCCAGGGTGAAACTGGTCTTCATGGGCAAGAGGCCCTGAGAGTATGGGTTCACTGTATGAAAGGCCCAGAAAACTCTCTGTAGAGCCCTCAGTGGGCAGACCTGCTGCAGAGAGGGGGCCGCAGATGCAACCAGTTATTACATAAGGACATGGCACCCAGGCTCTCCAGCTGGGGACGTGTTGGGAGCAAGGGGAGCTGGGATATTCCTTCCCAGCCCCCAGCATTCCGCTGTCCCAGGGAGTCAACCCCTCAGTGCTTCGAGGAAGTGAGGCCAGTTCTTAGAAACTCCGTCCCTTCTGACTCCCTACCAGCCCACTATCTCTGAGCACCTGCTCTGAGAGCCACAGAGCTGGCTGGGCGGGGCCCTGGGCCCTGGGCTCTGCCTGCACCACACACGCACACCTGCCTCTTCCAAAGCTGGCCTGGCCCCCCAAAACCCCAATGGAGGGAACACACCCCACTTTCTCAGTAAGCGGGCTACTTGGCTCTTACTCGTCTCCTTGAGGCTCATCCTCGTGGAGACACTCTGGGAAACGATGGTGTGGACGACAGGTTACCCAGGTAGACGGGTTCCCTGCCTGCCGCGTACTCAGTACCCCACACCTACCCCAGCAGAGCATGTGGGACCCCAGAAGTCACTGCCTTATGGGATGCTGTGGGGACAGATCTCCCAGAGGCTGAGGTGATGGACCCAGGGAACAGAGGGGGGCAGAAAGAGGAGGAAAGTAGCTGATGGAGGTTACCCCTGCAGGTTCAGAGTTGAGATGCAGAACATGCATAGGAGCTTAGGAGCAGCTGGAAAAGTGTTCCTTACACGAGGGAACAGAGACTGCCAAGCTGAGGGAAAGAAAGAAAGAAATGCATTTTATGAGCCCCTGTCTTTTAAAACTGTACAGCTGTCAGTTTTCTCCACGATGCTGGAGCGTGTACCGTGATCAATGGTCTGGCTTGGATGCTGCGGACAATCGAACTGCATAAGCAACATGCACATGCACACAGGCACACACACACAGGCTAATACCGTCCGCCTTCGATATCGGTGGCTTCTGCATCCACACCTTTCAACCTACCAGATAGGAAATATTCCAAAACAGAAAATTGCATCTGCACTGATCGTATGTAGTCTTTTCTTCTTCTTATCATTCCCTAGGCATTACAGAATAACGGCTATGACCAGAGCATTTCTATGGTATTAGGTATTATAAGTCATCTAGAGACCATCTAAAGGACATGGAGTTGTATACAGGTTATGTGTGTATACTAAGCCATCGCCTCTCAGGGCCTTGAGCATCTGCAGAGTTTCATGTCCACGGGGGTCCTGCGGGTTCTGGAGGGGGGGATGGGACCGTGCAGGCATCCAGAGATAAGCATTCAAAGGGAGTGTGTGCTTCAGATCAAAATAGCAACGCTGATAAGAGTTACTGAGAGTTCAGAGGGAAACTTCAGTAGAACCCTCAGTCTGGGAAAGGCATCCCGGACATGAAATACTTTAGGCTGGAGAAAAAGGTCAGCACAGCTTCTAATCCAAGTTTTGTTTATTTCTTTCTTGTTTCTTTTTTTAAAAAAAAAAAATTTTTATCTAGGGCCTTACTATGTTGTTGAGGCCGACCTCAAACTTGCCATCCTCCTGCCTCAGCCTCCTGAGTGGCTGGGATTACAAGAGTGATCCCATCACGCCTGATCTAGTCCAAGTTCTTAACTCACTGTCCTAGATGGGTGTAAGGGATCTGTGAACTCCTGATATTACAAAAATAACTTCTTTTTTTTAATTTTTTTTTTTAGTTGTAGGTGGACACCATACCTTTATTTTATTTATTTATTTTTATGTGGTGCTGAGGATCGAACCCAGTGCCTCACCCATGCTGGGCAAGTGCTCCACCACTGAGCTATACCACTGAGCTATACCCCCGGCCTCCCCATAAAACTTCTTTATGAATTGTTATGGACATTTTTCTGGAGAGAATATTTCTCGTTTTTAATCACATCTTCCAAAGAGAGACTCAAAATTGCTTAAGAACTCCTGCAAATCGATTCTGATTTGTGTTTTCATTATCCCAACCATCGATTTAGTGGTTTGTTTAAAAATCTCATGTTATTTTCATTTCAAGGAGAATCCAAGTTCTAAGAACTCCCAGGGAAACAGAACTCCTTGGAGGGATCCAATGGACTTTCCCGAGGTCGCCCTGAAGCCAGGCCTCCCCCCAGGGAGGGCAGACCCAGGCCCACCTGCCTGCTCCACAGGGACAGCACTCTGCTCGGCCAGGGTCCCCAGGGAGGGACTCAGGACACGGCTCTGGCTCCAAGTCTCACCTCCCTGATGGGGTTTGATGTTCCTAAGTCTGGGAAACACGGCACAGGATTTCGCCTGGTCACTGACCGTGACTCGAATGCTCATTTTCTCCTATAGAAACCTGATGTTGATCCCCATCCTCCTGGATTCAGCAGAGCTGGTCCTGGGAGCACGTGCAGAGTGAGCATGCTTTGCACACCTTCAGCCATTGGTGTTTTTAGCATAATCTTCTGTGGCAGTAGCAAAGCACAACCCTAGGTTCCAAAACAGGACTGCTATTTAAAAATCAATATTTATATGGACCTTCCTGCAAATTGTCTTTTCTCTTATCTCCTACTACTTAGTGTCCCAACCCAGGATTTTTTTTTTCTTTTCTTTTTAACTGGGGATTGAACTCAGGGGTGTTTTACCACTGAGATACAGCTTCAATCCTTGTTTGTTTTTTTTTTTTTTTTTTTTTTGGTACCAGGAAATGAACTCAGGGGCACTTGACTACTGAGCCCCATCCCCAGTCCTATTTTGTATCTTATTTAGAGATAGGGGCTCACTGAGTTGCTTACTCAGCTCAGTTGCTTACTCACGATCCTCCTGCCTCAGCCTCCTGAGCAGCTGGGATCATAGGTGTGCCCTATAGCGCCCAGCCTAGTGCCAGTTTCAATAAACCTCTTTCACATGTTGTATAGCAAAGACTTTTCCATGACCTGGCAAGTGGCCTGGGTTATTTATACCAAAGTCTATTTAAAAATCTTGTACAATGCTGAAATATTTAAGGGTAAAATTATACAATATGTGGCATTTGCATTCAAATAATCTGGGTAGGAGCTGGTCATGGTGACACACACCCTATAATTCCAGTGACTCAAGGGGCAGAGGCAGGAGGATGCAAGCTCGTAAATTCAAGAGCAGCCTCAGCAACATAGAAGAACCTGTTTCAAAATGAAAAAAAAAAAAAAAATCCTGCATCTCAGGAGGCTGAGGCAGGAGGATCCTGAGTTCAAGCCAGCCTCAGCAATTTAGCAAGGCCCTAAGGAACTCAGTGAGACCCTGTCTCTAAATAAAACATAAAAAAAGGGCTGGGGATGGGGCTCAGTGGTTAAGCACCCCTGGGTTCAATCCCTGATACCAAAAAAAGGAAAAAGAAAAAAAGAGAGAAAGAAACAGGCCCTAGTTGTTTCTTTGAAACATTCGTTTGTTAAATTCTATGGTTAAAAGTTTTTTGGCTAATGACGTCTGCCACACTCTCTAAGTATCATTATGGTGGTGAATTATATTTTAGTAAAGTCAGTTCAGTGGCATTCACTCTCCATGGTCAGTTTTGCTCTGGGGCTGTTTTGACAACATGAATTTTTTCCAGCACCCTCAATATATTAGGAATAATCTGAATGTCCCTAAATTTCATGTTTGCGCCCAACTCTGTCCTTGAGCAACACTCACCTCCCACTGAACTGAATGTCCTCTGAACACACAAAACAGTACGCCTCCAAAATCCATCGTCCCCCTCAGTTTACCACGTGGTCATGAGCCATGCCCATGAGTAGCAGGTGCTGTCCCTGCCTCTGGGATTTCAGATCATCCCTTCTGTCCCTTCTGGATGGCTCACAGGCTGCAGCCCACCCAACACCCACTTCCACAAGCAAATACCAGGTCATGTGCAAGGCCAAGTGCATTATTTCTGAACCATTTCATGGGGGTTAAATTATGCTACCATTTTATTCGATTCCTGTCTTTTTTTCTTGTCCTAATGTACCACTGATAGATTTTTCAGCGTCGAGAAACCAGAGCTTCTGAGTCTCAGCACTACTGGCATTTTGGGCTGCACAGGGTAGAGCTGGCCTGTGATTTGTGGGTTATTTAGCAACAACCCTGAACTTGGCCTCTACCCACTGCAGATTCCAGTGGTAGCACCACATCCCCGCCCCCTTGTAGACATGCTTTTAGGCCTTGCCAAATGTCCCCTAGGGAGAGGGACAAAATGATACATGATTTTTCAGAGTGGTCAAATGCCACTGCCCAGAAGCTCTGGCATGTTTATGACCCTGCCCTGGTGACTTTTAGGAATGCATATGTCCCATGGTAGCAGAACTCCCTGCTCTGGTCTGATGAGGGTCTCCACGTGAGTCCTGGTACTCATATTATTGACAGTGGCAATGGTAGGCCACTCACTTGACAATGAGCTCAAAATGTCTATCCCTGAATTCAGAGAACCATTGCTCTCGGATGAGATCTTTACTTTCAGAGTATGCAGATCTGGAACCACACAGGATCTGATAACAAAAATAATATTAGCAACAAGAGCTACTCTTGGGCCCTGCCGCAGAACCAAGCACCCTGCTGCAAGCATTACATTTGCTGTTTGCATCTTTACCTTCATGAGAGCCCATTCTAGAAGCCTGTCTGTCTGTCACCACCCCCTAACCTTAATAGGAGAAAACTGTCAGGGGGAACACCGAGTCTCCAGAGTGCAATAATCTGCCTGAGATCAGCTTCTAGCAAGAGAAGGACAGACAGCAGGCCAAGACCTCTGGTTCTGCAGTCTATCTTCTCCTGTCCCTGTAGCCTCGTCATTTCTGAGTTCCAGCAGCTACCTCCTGGGCATCCCCTTCCTTTCCCAAAGCAGCGACTGGAACGGGTGTAGCGCAGCAAAGAGCTGAGAAACCAAACTGCTCACCCAAGGGAGATGAGCTCAGCCAAAATGATCTCGAGTGGTCACAGTGCGACATTGTGTGCTAACATTAAAAATAAGGTTGTAGAAGATAATTAATCATATGGAAATATATTCATGCTTTGTTTATCCAGCAGCTTGTGTACCTGTTATGGTTGGGATGTGAGGTGCCCCCAACAGCTCATGTGTGAGACAGTGCAGGAAGGTCCAGAGGAGACATGACTGGGTTGTGAGAGCCTTAACCCAACCAGTGAATGAGTCCCTGATGGGATTAACTGGGTGGTGGCTGGAGGAGGGGAATGTGGCTGGAGGAGGTGGGTGTGGCTGGAGGAGGTGGGTGTGGCTGGAGGAGGGGACATTGGGGGCGTGGCTTCCTCTGAAATCATGAGCCCCCAAATAAACTTTTCCTCCTCTACAATTGTTCTAGTCAAGG
This sequence comes from Urocitellus parryii, assembly GCF_045843805.1. Lineage (NCBI taxonomy): Eukaryota > Metazoa > Chordata > Mammalia > Rodentia > Sciuridae > Urocitellus > Urocitellus parryii. The sequence goes on from NC_135533.1 coordinate 162,902,227, forward strand.
TCTTTTAGTTACAGCAGCAAGAAAGCTGATTAAAACACACACACACACACACACACACACACACACACACAAATACAAGGTGTTATCTCAATTCAGGAAACACCATTATTTCTGCATGGGTCTAACTAATGATGCTTGACCTCTTTTGTTTTTGTTTAGGTACCTGGGATTGAATGCAGTAGTGCTCAACTACTGAGCTACATGCCCAGCCCTCTTTAAATTTTTTTATTTTAAGACATGGTTCACTAATTGCCTAGGGCCTTGCTAAGTTGCTGAGGCTGGCTTTGAACCCGCAATTCTCCTGCTTCAGCCTTACATCTACCTACATATACACACACACACACACACACACACACACACATACATATATATGTTAATATATATATAAATATATTTTATATATGGTATATATGAAATATATATGAAATAAACTTAGTTTTAGAGAAGGAACTGAAGCCTGAGAGCTGACAAGCGATAATGTAAAGGGAACTAGATATTTAATGAGTTCAAGTTGGATTAAATTCTAAAAAAGAGAAAGAACTTGCAGATGTGATTACAAAACCACTGTCAGTAATCTCAGAGAAATCGGAGACTGGGAGCGAGGCCAGAGAATCAGAGACAGGAATATGTTATTCCAGTGTTCAAATATGAGAAAAATGTGGATTCTAAAAACTCCAAGGCAATGGGTTATTACACACAAATTTTATGAACATTTAGGAAAAAGAGCTCAGCCAGAGAAGGCAAGGATCCTGCAGAGGTTCAAGTCATGCTGACCTATTTCCTCTTTCAATAGTTTTATTTTTGATGGATCAATAAAATATTCCAGACATCGTGCCCTTCAATTCCAGCATTTGATAAACAGATGTATGCTTCTCTTTGCGGAGAGCATGGGCTAGATGATAATTTGATGAGTTGCAGTCATAGCTAACTGAATTATTAATAATTACTACCAATGACTGCAAACTGCCTGAGCCAGGCTCTGTGCTGTGCCTGCAGCATACACAACTTTGTCAGATGGCTGCCATTGTTATTCTCACTTCTCACTTATAAAGATGGAGAAACTGAGGCTTAGAAAGGTGAACTTTTTGTTTGTTTGTTTGTTTGGTTTTTTTTGAACCAGGAATTGAGCCCAGGGGTGCTTAACCATTGAGCCACATCCCTTGCCCTTTCTTAAATATTTTATTTAGAGACAGGGTCCCGCTGAGTTGCTCAGGGCCTTGCTAAGTTGCTGAGGGTGGCTTTGAACTTGCGATCTTTCTGCTTCAGCTGTTCTTGAAGACACCTACGGTTGAACCAGAGAGCTGGAATGGGTACTTTCAACTACACCTTCCTAATGTATGAACAGGGACTGGCAGGAGGACTTGGGGTGCAGGTCCTGGGTCCAACGCTCATCAGGCTGACGCTGGGGAGTTTGGCCCTCCGTGTCCAGTTTCTTTCTTTCTTTTGCTTAGAGGAGTAGAGGCCTCTCCACGGCAGGGGCTGGATCCCGGGAGTCAGGGGAGGCCATCTTCTCTCTCCAAAAATATAGTCCCTCAGGTCACCATGAGGTTCATCCCTTTCAGAACTTTCCATGGACATTTTGCCTGAATAAGAAAGAAGCATTTGGCCCAGTTATTTCACTAGTTCAGCTGCAAATAAATCTTTGGGGAGAGGGAAAAAAAAAAAAGTCTCCTGGCTTTAAAAAATAAAGGATTTATCTTTTTAAAAACTTTCTCCCAAAGTACTTTGTTATACAAGTTGGGGGGGGTGGGTGGGAAGGAAGGAGAACTAGAGAAAAGAGGAGGGGATAATAAAGGAGGGGAGGAGAATGAAGGGCAGAAAGAGAGGAGGAGGGTCACAAAGAAGGAGAAAAAGAAGCTTCCTGTTTGTGTGGTGCGCTCCAATTCCTTTCCAAGGCAGTGGGGCAAACTCAAGTGGTTACAGTTCCCCCAGCTGTTTGGTCTGGGATGCAGGGTAAACAAGGCCGCCAGCCCCTCATCTGGCCCCCAGGAGGCTGGGGCCTCCGCAGCCCTGGAGCTGGCTGGGCCTCTGCCTGCTGAGTCAGCAGGAGCAGCCACAGGAATCTCACTGTTTCCCTTTGGAATCCTTCTGAGTGCCAGCAGCAGAGCATGCAGGTGAAGGGTGAAGGCCTGCAACAATCAAGGTCAGCTGCCATTTGGAAACTGGGACACAGTTCTCAGATCCTTCCTGACTCCGCCCGCGCTCCCAGTTGATGGCAAGAGGAGGCTGCGTGGGTTTCAGGACGCATGCGCAGTGAGGGTTTGGCCAGGCCAAAGACCTAGGACTGTTGTTCTGCTGGGCTTGACTCTGTTTTCTCCTCCTTTGGTACTGTATCCAGCTGAATTGCAGCAAGGCATCCCAGCGGATCGGGAGGCTGAGGCAGGAGGATCGCAGGTTCAAAGCCAGGGAGACCCAGTCTCTAAATAAAATAGAAAATAGGGCTGGGAATGTGACTCAGTGGTCTAGTGCCCCTGAGTTGATTCCTGGTAATCACCCCCCACCATAAAAAAAAAAAAAAAAAAAAAAAGAACACAAGTGTGATATGACAGTTAACATCAGTTACCTTCCTATGGAAGGACTGCAAGTGATGTTTTGATTTTATGTTCTTCTCCATCACTTCTTCTGTTCCCCTATTGATTGTGGCTAGTGTGTATACAAAGGACGTCCTGATTGCCGGGTGCAAGCCAAGCATTTCACAAGAACCGTCTCACTGGGTCCTTGCATAGACCTGCCTGTGCATGGCTGCTGGCCTCCTCATTGGACCTAATGATGCAACATGAACAACCTGCCTCTGGTGACAAAGCCTGTTATGGTTTGGACATGAGGTGTCCCCCCAAAGCTCCTGTTAAGGCAGGAATATTCCAAGGCAAAATGATGGGGATGTGAGAGCTATCGTCTCCCCCGTTGCTCCTGGGGTGGACTCACTGGGGGGTCACTGCAGGCCGTTGGGCGTGGCTGGAGGAAGTGGCGGGTGGCTGGAGCTGGCCCGGGAAGGATGCATCTTCTTCTCTTTCTCCCTCTCTGCTTCCTGGCCCCACCAGGAGCTGAGCAGCTTTCCTCTGCAGGGTTCCTGTCCCATGATGTCCCCCCATCAGGCCCAGAGCCATGGAGTCAGCCATCCAGGGACTGAAAGCCTGAGCCCCACATCAACTCTTCCTTCTCCAGGTTGGTCTTGGTGGGTGTGTTGGTCGTAGCCACCACAGACTGCCTAACGAAGGAAAGGGGACAGGAGGCTGTCAACTTCCTGACGTCCTGCGGCCACACCCCGAGCCCTCCTTTCCAGGAAGCTTCTAGAATCATAGCTTGTCTTTCCCTGGGACCTGCAGCCCCACGTGCTGTAGCCTTCTTCAGCCAGAATCTGAGCTGGGGCCTTGGAGGCAGGGAACAAAATCCATGTGCTCCGCAGAGATGGCAGGACCCTGGAAGATAAGCTTGCCTCCAGAGTTTGACGTCTCCATTCTGTTGTCACACATCGTCACATCGGGGCAGCTCAGAGGCCGGGGGGCCTGGCTTGTCTAAACAGACTTGTTCAAGATAAAGGCTCTTGACTCTCAGGGCTCAGGGTGCAGGGTGTGGCCGCTGAACAGCTGGAAATCTAAAAATCATGTTAAGATTTCTGCAGAGAACATCACAGAGAGCAACTGGGGAGTTTCTCTCACACTTGAAGGACAGGCCCTGGGATCCAGGGAAGGGAACTGAATGCACACCAGACCACCTGCCCTTATATGCACTGTACCCTGTGCTAAAACCCACTCATTCATTTATGAAATATTTGTTGAGTCCCTACCCTAGCCAAGATCTCATTCGGGGTCCTGGAGAAGCAGTGGACAACCAAAGCAAGTGACTATCTCAGTGATTTTTATATGATGGCCTTCCCTTGTCTGCTTGTAGAAAAATCCTGTTCTTGCTTGCCAGTGCAGAACTTCAGATCATAATCACCGAGGGAGGGCTAGGCACTTTCCTTAGATTCCACTGTATTCTTTTGGCACATTTTTTTTTTTTAAATATGTGGCTTGTTTAGAGTAGTGCAAGCATTTGTTTTGGGGTCCTTTTCTCAAAGTTCATGGATTCAAGTCTAAGTTTTTGCTATTTAATCAACTGTGTGACCCTGGGTCCGTCACTTAAATTCCCGGAGTTCCAGTGTTTTCACTTGTATTGTAGGGGGTATTTGCTTTTATCTCAAAAGATTCTTGTGAGGCTTACAAAAGAAGTAAAACCCTCTGCATACAGAAACAAGTATGTGAATATTTACAGCATCTTTGTTTATAAGAATGCAAAACTGGAAACTAGCCAAATGGTTTGTAACTGAGGATCATCAAATTATGCTCAATTCACACTAAAGAATACCACTCAAGAATTTAAAAGATTCAAGCTGGGGGTGATGGCCCACGCCTGTAATCCCAGTGGCCCAGGAGGTTGAGGCAGGAGGATCATGAGTTCAAAGCCAGCCTCAGCAAAAGTGAGGCACTAAGCAACTCAGTGAGACCCTGTCTCTAAATAAAATACAAAATAGGGCTGGGGATGTGGCTCAGTGGTTGAGTACCCCTAAGTTCAATCCCTGGTACCACCCCGCCCCCCCGCCAAAAAAAAAAGAATTTAAAAAGTTTCAATACATAGAACAACATGGAAAACATCATATGTGTTAAGGGAAAGAAGTTAGAATTAAATGGCTATGTATAGTATGATTCCATGTATACAATATTCTGTAAAAGACAAAAACAGAGGTGACCAATTGCCACAGTCTGGCTGGGCACAAATCACGAGCCACTCAAGCAGGAACAAACTTTATTTCTGAACTCCACCAGCACACTCCACACACACTCCCCGGCAACTCTTCCGACCGCCACGCGGCTCTTCCGGGAAACACCAACCGGAAATCCCTCCTCCGGCACTTCCCCAACCAATGCGAATTCTTCAGGAATCCCCGCGAGAGCTCAACCGGATCTCAACGGGAACTCCGCGAGAACTCAAAAGTCATCATCTTAATGGCTCGCTGGCATCACCTCTCAACCACTACTTCTGGCAAAAATGCCATGCGTCATCCCGACTCGGGTGTGGCCCTCAACAACCAATGGCTGCCACAGGCCGAGTTGAAGGGCAGGCTGATTACAACTGAGCAATGATGGACCCTCTCCTTACTTGTGGTGTCTACACAACTTCATGCACTGATCCCAACTCACAGGACTGGACAGTACAGAACTCTGTTGGATGGGTGGAGGAAGAAAGCAAGGACGAAAAGATGCACAACTTGAAATATCAAGGGATCTAGTGACTGTGAACCTTTCACCAGTAGGAAATAGAAATTCTCATCCAGCAGCGTGCATGGGCCCTCAGAAGATGGCACAAGAACCAACAGTCAGGCCCCAGGCCGTGAGCTGCCCAGCTCGGTAAGGCACCCTGCACCTGCTCTAGCTTCTTCCCTCCCACATTCTGTCTGCACCCACTTCCCTTCTTGGCATTGTGCTACCTAACAGTACAGCACAAAGCTTCCACCCTGGTCTCTGCTTTGAGAGGAACTTTAGAGAAAGACTCTAGGCGTGACTCTGTCACTCACACTCATGCCAATAGAAACGGGGGCCGCAGGGGGTGCTGGGCCTTCAGTCTCTGGGCAAGCTCTCCTTCAGGCCTCCTCTTCCTCTTCCCAAACTATAACCCAGCTCAGACGTGTGAACAAACCCAGCCTCCCAAGACAGGGAAGGACCACACTGTGCAAAGAACTTGGGTTCCTGGAAGACTGTTTCGGTCGGCTTATTCACTACTGTGACTAAAAGTCCCAACCAGAACAACTGCAGAGGAGGAGAAGTTTATCTGGGGGCTCAGGGTTTCAGAGGTCTCAGTCCACAGACAGCAGGCTCCATTCCTCAGGGCTCGAGGGGAGGCAGGACATCATGGAGGAAGAGTGTGGTGGAGGGAAGCAGCTCACATGGTGATCAGGAAGCAGAGAGAGACTCCACTCTCCAGAGACAAATAGAGACCCCAAAGCCACGCCCCCAATGCCCCCTCCTCCAGCCACACCCACCTCCTCCAGCCACCACCCAGTTAATCCCATCAGGGGTCCATTCACTGGTTGGGTTAAGGCTCTCCCAACCCAGTCATGTCTCCTCTGGACCTTCCTGCACTGTTTCACACGTGAGCCTTTGGGGGACACCTCACATCCAAACCATAACAACGATCCTGTGGGGAAGACTTGAGCAACCTCAAACAAAGTTAACCTCAGGACTGTTTCATAAGAAAGGAAGGAACCTCCATATTCTTTAATCCCATGTCTTTGCGGGGCAGGGGTGGGGTCTTTTGTTATAGCAGCAGCATCTTTACATAAACATAGCCCCATCACATATTTTATCACTGAAATTTCAACAATTTGGGGGTGACAGAGATGCTATTAGTAATGATGCTGGGATAATAGGAACAATACAGGGTTCCTTCAGCCTTCAACCTTCTATGCAGAACTTTACATTCACTTGGTTTTACATTTTCTTTACCACGAATGGGGGGAAGGATGGAGGGTGTCACTGACGTCAATAGTAATCGATTGACCGAATGGGAGTTGTTGGCCAGAAAGTTGCTGGTCTCTGTATACAGAGTGTTTATGGGAATTTTCATTCCCAGGAGATAGGGATGTGCCTCTCCCTAGAGATGCATGGACACCCCAATACTAGATAATCCAGAAGGGATTTCTAACATGTCTGGGAAAATCTCATGGATCAGAGCAGTCATCCAGGACGTCTGCGTTTGGATGGGAGTGGAGAAGAGTCCGTAGTGGGTTTTGAAATGACATTCCCAGGTGAATGGAAATGAGGTGGCCGGTGGTCCAGCCTTGTTCTGGCACCTGAGGCCTCGGGACCCTTTTTCAGAGACTCTCTGAGACATGGCAGCCTCAAAATGTGGTGTTACATCCCATTGAGGAAGTACTGCCTTCAGCTTGGAGATCCTGGTGCCTGCAGCTACAATGTAACTAAATGTAAATGGCAGAAAAATGGAGAAAGCCCCAGGGCCCCATGGCAGTGTGTTGAGCATGGCAGCTCTGCTCCACACTGGTCCCCCTCTGTCCTTAGTCCTCCTTGGGTGACTGACTGCATACACACCCCTTGTGAACATGCAATATTCATTTAATGAAATGAATTTTCCTTCTGAAGATGCTAACCGTACGACAGAAAACCAAGCCACTGAGCCGGTTCTTTGTGGGTATACAAGCACTTGCCCCTCTGAAATGAATGGTACCACTGAAGAATAACATCATGAGCCCGTGCAGTGGTGCACACCTGTAATCCCTGTGGCTCAGGAGGCTGGCGCAGGAGGATCACAAGTTCGAGGCCATCCTATCACCTCGTGATGCCACAGAGAGTGAGACTAACTCACATCTGTTCATAGCTCCTCTGAGCTGGGACCCAGCTCCTCCCCCAGTGGCTCCAAAACTGTCGATCCAATTCAAGGGGAGGACGACAGCCAGTGTTCGGTGGCCGTCCACCACCCACCACCTCTCCCTCTCTCACATCAGACGAGTTCACCGTCCGACAGACCAGAAGCCACAGCCTCTGCTCTCTATCTGCAAGGCCATGGTCTTCGAGTTTACAAAGCAGTCGGAGGGAGGAAAGCTTAGCATTCAGATACAAGGAACTTTAAAATCCTAATTTGCCAAATAAAACCCGTTTCCTTGGAGCTCAGTAAACAGGCTCCCAGGGACAGACCTGGGGACTAGACAGCTCCTCTATTTATGGTTCCCCTGGCCTCCCTCTCGGCTCTGAATCCCATCAGCTCTACAGAAAGCAAAGAGTTTCTTCTATTGAGCCTCTCTATTCCCAGCTTGGGACGAAAGTAGTGACACACAGAGCCAGCTGCCATTGAAATGTCCCAGCCATCTGCTTCCTCCCTGTTTCCCCTTCTCTGTACACAGTTCAGTGCTTTTCCCAGGTTAGCCATGTGCTGTGAGCAGACAGAATCATCTTTGTCACCATGTTCCTTTAACTCAACACCTACTACGTTCCAAGCACCATGTTGGTGACTTTATATACATCATTTCACATAATCCTCACAAAACTGCTGAGGTAGTATTATAGCCCCATTTCCCTGGTGGTAAAACCGAGGCTTAGATTTTTCAAAGACCATACACTAATAAGTGGAATCATCTCAACTTTAAGCTCTTTCTTTTGGAAAGAAGCTGGCCTGCACTGATAAACCATCAGATAAATTTCAAAGTAGGTCAAAACAGTTTTAGCTCCCTTTCCTGTTTTAAAGCCATGGGACCCTCCTTGGATTCTGCCACTTTCCCCAAAACTTCCAGGAATCCCAACAGATACCGTATCCTTTCAGAGTGATATTTGCAGTGGAAAAGGAGATTCACAGAAAATCAAACAGCTGAATGATACTAATAAATTAACCTGGAAAGACTGGCCACACCAGCTAGTTACAGTTTGGAGCTGTGGGCCATCCTTGTTGGGTGGACACTCCTTCCCCAGGGTTCCTTTGGTGACTCCAGGTAGGTGGCAGTTGTTCTCAAAATTTTAACAACCCTGCACCCTCAGCAGCATCGAGTTCACACACAAGACGTCTCACAACAGCTATAGATCCAACTTTCCCATTTGTGAAAGCCAGAACAAAAATTCTTTTAAGTTCATTGTTATGATTCAGAGTATTTTGTAGAGGTTGACAAGGGCAGTTTAGCCAGGTACAGTGGTGCACGCCTGTAATCCCAGCTGCTAGGGAGGCTGAGGCAGGAGGATCACGAGTTCAAAGCCAGCCTCAGCAAAAGTGAGGCTCTAAGCAACTCTGTGAGACCCTGTCTCTAAATAAAATACAAAATAGAGCTGAGGATGTGGCTCAGTGGTTGAGTGCCCCTGGGTTCAATCCCTGGTACCTAAAAAAAAAAAAAAAAAAATGAAAACAGTAAAAAGATTCAGATCCTTAAATGGTTTCTGATCAAATGACACAGGGTTTTCTAGCAAATGAAAATGTCTTCTTTGGATACTCATCTTCTTGAGTCCCCAGGACATGTCTGCACTCTGTATAGAAAATCTAAAGCGTTCCAGATGATAGACTTTCCTCCTGGTGGACCACTGTGAGTTGAGTTTGGATAATGATTGTTCTGTTTCCAGAAAGTCACTGGGGAACGAGGAAAGGGAAGTGGGGACTTGGAAACTCACCAGGCCTCAGACACCTCCTCAGGGGGTCCTGCTCTGCTAGGCCCCCAAATCCCCAGCCTGGAACTGTCCTAGCTGACTTTTTCTATAGTTTGGACTTTAAAGAGTCACAGACAAGGGCATTTTTTCCCCCCACAAAATGTTCTTAAGTTCTAGCTTGTAATCCCAGCAGCTTGGGAGGCTGAGGCAGGAGGATCACAAGTTCAAAGCCAGCCTCGGCAATTTAGCGAGGCCCTCAGAAACTCAGTGAGACCCTGTCTCTAAATAAAATATTAAAAAGGACTGGGGGTGTGGCTCAGTGGTTAAGCACTGAAAAAAGTTCTAGAATTCTGCAACTGATCTCCTGGCCCAAGAGACCTCACATACTCCAACGTTTCAGACATGAAGTGACCTAAAAGCAGTCTCTCTGTGCATTGCCTTTTCTCCTTGCCAGGAAGAAAGGTTGAGTAAGAGATATATTTGGGAACATTTGAGGCTTACAAGTAGGTTTGTCAAAAAGAAGGTCAAACTAGGGATTTCCTATGATAGGTAATTCTTTATCCTTGCTAAGTGAATAATTAATGTTGTTTTAATATGGAGCTGGCCCTTAATGCAGATAATTTATACGCATGAAAACCTCCTCCCCTTCTCTCAAAGCAATTAAAAAAATTTTTTTTTCTTAAAACTCACTAGGAGGACAGCTTAAAATAAGTAAACATTTGGGTGGTCTGTTGATATTCACAAAGCACATTTGAAATTAACTAATTTGCCTTCTACGAGAAACAGATTTCAACGCTGTTCAAAGAGATGCAGCTTTGAAATTAAGTAGCACAAGTTGTCTTTGCATACCCTCTGAGTTGCTTAGGTTGTTGTTCTAATAGCAGAATTTGCTAATGAAGAGACAGAAGTTGCCAGAAGGAAGGAAAGGGGCTGGGCTGTGAGCGGCCTGCAGAGAGAATTTCTTTCTTTCTTTCTTTTTGGTACCAAGGATTGAACCCAGAGGAAGTTAACCACTGAGCCACATCCCCAGCCCTTTTTATGTTTTATTTTAAGACAGGGTCTCGCTAAGCAACTTAGGACCTTGCTAAATTGCTGAGACTGGCTTTGAACTCACGATCCTCCTGCCTCAGCCTCCTGAGCTGCTGGGATGAAATGTATGCACCACCACACTTGGCTCTAGAGAGAGTTTCAACCATCAGCACCAAGTAGGCACCTTGTAATAACCATATATTTGTCTCCAAACCTGGTCCCTGAGGAGGCTGACCCCTGGAAACTGCGTCCCTGGGGCTCCTTGGCCAGCTTGCTTCAAGCTGGGTTTCCTTAGAGGGAGAGATTGACTAGAAAGTAGAGGAAGGATGGAGAGAAGCTGCAGTATTTCTGCCCTCCTCCCTCAAATTCAAGTCTCCTATAGGGAAGTCCCTCCCCTGTATCTTTGGCCCAAGGGTCAATGGTCATGGCTGTGTGGGTTGGCTGCTCGCTGGGTACTTCCTTACCTCTTGTATGTTCCCTCAACTACACCCACACCCCCTTCACTGACAATCATCAACCCAACCGGCTTTGGGGCTGGCAAAGCGTCCTTCCTGTGTGCTGACTGGATCCTGAAAAATGGCTCAAGTGGCTTTTCCGCAATAAGTTTGAGGAATACCCAGAGGTGGCCTCCTTATGATGATCCCCAAGATGAATCAGAAATCAAAGCCAAGGAGCTGGCATTGACTGAATGGTCCATGGCCCATGCTCAGCGCTGCCCTTGGAGAATCTCAGGACTGGAGGTGGAGCCAATATCTTAAAATGACATGGCCAAAGCCTACCTACACCCAAAGGAGGGAATCCTTTAAGTGTTCATCTTAAATGTTATTTTTATTAATTTTTGAAAGTAATATTTAAATTAATATTTATTAAATAAATAACATGTAATGAATATTTTTAAATATTTATTAAATAATATTTAATAGTAAATAAAATTAATATTAAAGAATCTTCTAAGGACACTGCATAAAGTGGACAAGGAGATATTTTAGCAAAAACTCTTCTGCATTCAATACTCATTATGAGTTTACAAGGAACTCCTATTGCATCCAGTGGCAAAGCCGACCTTCGCAATCACCACTGGACACTGATTTGTGAATATCAGAGCGAATGTATGATTTTATTTTATTAATACATAGTTCCCATGCCATAACATTTACCCTCTGAGATACAAATTCAGCAGTTTTTAAGGTATTCAGAGTTGTGTGACCACCACCACTGTCAGATTCCAGAATGTCGTGGCCATGAGCAGTGACTCCGGTTCCCTCCCCCCCCATCCGGGTACCACTAACTGTCCTCTCTCTGTGGATTTGCCTACTCTAGCATTTCGTGTGAATGGAGTCCTACGGGATGCAGGTAGCCACTTACAACTGGCTTCTTTGACCCACCATACTATTTTCCAGATTCTTCCTTGGCATAGACACAGTTCTTCCTCCATTCCTTTTTATAGCTCACAGTAGCTTCATGGACCTTGACCCAGGTGTTCAGAATCTGAACTCTTGATTTTTATGCCACCTTTGCTTTGTTGTTGGAAAAACTAAGAATGTTGCCAGGAGAACAACGTGCCCAATATTTAATTTAGGCCCTATTTAAATCAGATTCCTACTGGGTGCGTGTGTCCAATCCCTTTGTCAACAAATAATTTCTAAAAAGTCAGAAACATAATCCTTCCAAATATATAGTGAGTACCTGTCAAGTATGGCTTTAACTCAGTAACAAGGGACACAGCAGGGGGACAAAGTCGGCTCAGAGATACTCCAAAGACTGATATAGATGGAGTCAGTTAAAAAGCTGGAACAAAATGGCATATTTACCCAGTGGCTCAGGAAGGAGGCTGAGGCAGGAGCATCAAAGCCAGTCTCAGCAAGTTGGCCAGGCCCTAAGCAACCTAGCCAGACCCTGTCTTATATACAATATAAAAAGGGCTGGGGATGGGGCTCAGTGGTTAAGCACCCCTGGGTTCAATCCCTGGTGCATAAATAAACAAACAAACAAAAAAGGGCAAATTTAGATCCCAAACTGGTTAATTTCCTTCAGAGCAATAAAACTGTAACCTGTAGGGTTATTCGCATCACCAAGGAACAGAAATCATTTGCAATTATCAATCTTCTACCAGTTGACTTCTAACCCTACCGAGTCTGGGTTCTAATTAATAGCCAGTTTTAGGGCCATCTTCCTTTGTTTCAGAGCAGCTGACCTCCTGCACTGAGGCAAACATTCTCTCTCTGTGGCCTCCCATGTGACAGCCCTGGCCTTGAACCCTGGGTATGTGGCTAGAGTGACTGAGGAACCAAATTGCTCATTTTATTTGATTTTTATTCATTCAGGTTAACGTTAAAGAGTTGCCTGTGACGAGTGACTACCCTATTGGACAGCAGAGTCCTGCACCATCAAATGACCCTGATGTGAGCTCCCTAGAACAACCAGTATCACTTTGAAAGGGCTCAAAGAAATCCGTTGGCCTGTTCCCAAGTTTTCTCTCCCTTACGCTTCCTTTCATTGGCCTTTATTTTCTGCTCTGCTGTGGGGAGCTGAAGGGACCGATCTGTTTACAGACTGCTGCCCGTTGGTGGCTTCCTTCCAACTCTCAGATGAGGCTGAGGACGCAGGCCCGGGCTGCTGGCTGGTGAGCCAACTCAGCTGCGCGCAGGGCCTGACGCGCTCTCCCTGGGAGCCCGCAGGAAATGTCACGGGAAAAGCCTGCAAAGTGGTTCTCAGCCCCTTTCTCCATCAGACTCGCCAGGGCGGACTGCTCTTAATGTTTTGAACTTGGGTATTATTAATGACTGGGAGAGGCTTCTGGTAAGAGGATTCCCGGGTAAAGAGGTCATTAGATCGTAAGTGCTTATGGATGGAGTTCCCAGAAAGATCTCCACGGAAGTGGGTTCACTTAACCTTAAATGTAGTTCTCTGTTTACGATATACATTTTATACAAGATAAATATTGGGTAATATATATTTCATCAAATAAATATTATATAAAACGTGTATTTATGAAATGTATATATTATAAACAAAAAAGCTTCTTCACAGCAAAGAAAACAAACAAGAGCACAAAGAGAGACCCTAGAGAATGGGAGAAATATTCATATGTGTGAATATTATATATGAAGCGTTCACATATATATGCATGAATATACAAATATTTCGACATATTTTAAATATTTACATATAAATATTAAAATTTATATGTTATAAAATATATGTGATATTATAATATATATTTTACAATGTATATGATACATTTAAATAATATATATTTTATCATGTAAAACATATTTTTATTATATATAATATGTTTTATTATATATAATATATATTTTATTAGATATAATATACATTTTATTAAATGTATGAAATATGTTGTCTTTATGACAAAATAATACAAAAGGGATTTTTTTTTGGGGGGTGGTACCAGGGATTGAACTCAGGGGCACTCACTACTGAGCCATACCCCCAGCCCTATTCTGTATTTTATTTAGAGACAGGGTCTCACTGAGTTGTTTAAGGCCTTGCTTTTGCCGAGGCTGGCTTTGAACTCTCCATCCTCCTGCCCCAGCCTCCAGAGCCACTGGGATTACAGGTGTGCACCACTGCACCAGCACAAGAGGGATTTTTGTGGATGTGTTTTGGAAGAACTATTTATGATATGACAATATCTTAAAAATGAGTAATTGAGACCCTGTGTAGGACCCTGGTGTACCACACTCAGAACGGGACAGATACACTAATTGTGCCTTGGGAGGATTGCCTGCTTCAGGGTCTCCAGCTGTACCAGAGCATTTTTGCCTTTATTAAATGAGAAGCTTCTGGTTGCTAACTCCTAATGACTTGTCCGGGCTCTGGGGATGGAGCTGTCAGTGGCTCTTTTCAGTGATTTCTCTGGGTCACCATCCCAGCAGTTGAGTTTGACTTGCCCTGTACTGAAACTTGCTTGCCAAGAGCTGAGTGTTCTGCCCTGGATTCGCCAGGATCCTGTCTCGGAAGGGAGCTGATGGCACAAGGATTCTGAGTTTGGAATTCCTTTGCCCATCCCGGCAGCCTCTGTGACTCTAATTTCTTGAATCTTCCTCTTTCACATTCCCTCAAATAAGCTGAGGCCTTTACTGGAAGGTCAAGTAAACTTTGCTGTAAGTCACTTGAGATTTCAGAAAAGGAAAGTTTAAAAAGAAAACCCACATTGCTCTCAGTCTTCAAATTTCACTCTCCTGGTTGCTTAAAAAAAAGGGGGGGGGTGTTGTGGGGGGTGCTTATGGAAACACATAAAACACACAGAACTAGTTGTTTTTGATTGTCATGGCAAAATGTCTGACAGGTACTCGGTGCTTTTCGGAAGTCTCAGTCTGCAGATGGCCTGCTCCATTGCTTTAGGCCCAAGACAAGGCCCGACATCACTGCAGAAGGGTGAGGTGGAGGAAACTGCCCTGCTTATGGCAGCCAGGAACCAGAGAAAGGGAGAGAGAGAGAGAGAGAGAGAGAGAGAGAGAGAGGGAGGAGAGAAGGGCCACAAGGGAGACACACCTTCCAGGGCAGGAGCCCAGTGACCCACCTCCCCCAGCCATGCCCCACCTGCCTGCCTTTACCACCCAGCTGGTCCATTCACCTGGGATGGACTCATCAGGTGACAGCTCTCACAATCCAGTCATTTCACCTCTGGATATTCCTGCATTAACCCAGGAGCTTCTGGGAAACACCTCACAGCCAAACCATGACACTTACATGAGCCAGATTGTCCACCAGTTTCCCTTCAACTGAACAGATCTAGCTAGCAGTAGGTTTATTGTTGTTCAGAAGTTTTCTGATGTGTGTCCACCTTTCCGCCTTATTAATCACAGTAAACATGATGACTCATATATTACTTGTAATATCATATACCATACTGTGCCTGTAACTCATCATCCTTCTCGCTTGAGTTCTCAATGTAATTTACCTTTGCAGAGATTGGAGATGGAACCGAACTTTCTATTGTTCCATTACATCCCCTTGAATGTGTTGGAGAATCTTTTGAAATTGATTTTTAGGTTATCATCTCATTTTCTATATACAGAAGTTTCCTTGTGAGCCAGCCAAGGAATAAATTGCTTTAGATGAATGATGTCTTTTAATGCTCATTAGTGTTTTCTCCTCTACAAAGATGAAGAAACTGAAGCCAGGTGCAGTGGTGCACACTTGTGATCCCAGTGGCACGAGAGGCTGAGGCAGGAGGATCGCAAGTTCAAAGCCAGCCTCAGCAACTTAGCAAGGCCCTAAGCAACTCAGGGAGACCCTTTCTCTAAATAAAACACAAAATAGGGCTGGGGATGTGGCTTAGTGGTGGGGTGCCCCTGAGTTGAATCCCCAGTACCCTCACCCCTCCTAAAAAATGAAGAAACTGAGGCTCAGATAAGTTAAGTGACCTTTCTGAGATTATTTAGTAAGTACCAGAACTGTGACTGAACTCTAACTGTGTTAAAGTATACAGCCTTGCACAACATCTCACCAAAGACTTGAACTTTGGGGACAAGTTATTTGACCTCTCTGGGCATGTATATAGTTATGTGCAAAACGAGGGTAACAGTGTCTCCCCTCCCAGGTCAAGGTCCTAAGATTATGAAAAAGTATTTTTCAACTATAAAATGAAGAACACCTGTACTGTGCAATTGTTAGTATAGGTTCTTCAGCAGTGACATCTCTAATGAATTACACCCCAGTGAATGGATGTATTGTACTTTGATTGTAGGTGGAAAGCCGCAATGTCCACCACAGGGAAGACATTGGTACAGAACCTCCTGGCTTTGGACTTGATCCAGTATGGCCTAGTCTTTGAATTACCAGGAGCTTAGGCAAAGGGACTTTGGCCAATGACATCTCCAACACACAGCCCCCTTCTATTGATCTCAGTCTTGATTCTCTTGCTTGTTTGGCAAGTGAGCAGACCTTCAGTAATTAAATAATTTTCTCATTTGCCTTTAAGACTACTACACTGTTTGTTCAGGAGGCTTGAGGTCGAACAGTGGGTAATGAATTCCAAGGGGCTCATGGTACTCTTTTGGCCCGATATTCAACTTTGGGGTAATCTTTCTGAACACCTTTGTTTGTTCTATTCCAGCTATTAGGATGGTCTTCTTAATTTTGAAAGGGATTTTTTGTGACATAAGATTCTCTTTTCTGACTCGGAGCAAAGAAGTCTAAAATGGACTTAATGCATATCTGTTCTGAATCGGCCTGTGTTCCCTGGAAACTAATGCAGTGTGTCCACCAGCAGAGATGACATTAAGAAACAACCTTGGGCTGGGGAGGTGGCTCAAGCGGTAGCGTGCTCGCCTGGCATGCGTGCGACCTGGGTTCGATCCTCAGCACCACATACCAACAAAGATGTTGTGTCCGCCAAGAACTAAAAAATAAATATTAAAAATTCTCTCTCTCTCTCTCTCTCTCTCTCTTAAAAAAAAAAAAAAAAAAGAAACAACCTTGTCTTCAAGAAGCAAAAGCCCTGCCGGGGTGAAACGTTTTTCCAGGGACATTAAAATTCAACATTTCATAGAATTGTTCAACACCATATTCACATTTAACTTTTAATTTTTTTTTTCAATCTAGAATAAAAATGCTTCCCTGGGTCCAACAAGGGCTTCTTCAAGGAAAACTTGAAAAGACGGTGATTAAGTCACTTGGAGCTGAACTTTCAGGCAGCTTTGTTGAATATTCATGATGTTTAATTTTTAAATCTCTCTCAAATGGAATTCCGTGGAGACATGGTGCAGCTAAAAGGCAAATCAGTCAAACGTAACCACAGACATTATCAGGGAATGTGATCCGCGCCCCCTGATCCCCTGGAGAGCCACTTCTGAAGATACAGTGATGGAATGAATGCGCATGACCAAATAACTTACAATTAGCTAGAACATGCTGGAAGTGACTACTTATATAAACATTTGTGAAAGTTAGATGCCTGGTTCTGGCTGGGTTGAGTGGACCCATCACCAGGGAAGACATATTCTTGACTCTCAATAGATTTGGCTTGTCTTGCTTCTTTTCTAGAAAATACTATTCAGCAAGCAGGAAAAAAAAAGAGAGAGAGAGAGAGAGAGAGAGAGAGAGAGAGGTTTAACAAAGTCTCAGCACCCTGAAGGAAGAGGAAAAACTTCCTTTGGTTCTCATTTTCAAAACACCTGACCCCACTGTCTGAGGCACCCTGGCAATAAACAAACATGAATTGCAGCCGGATGCAATGGGGCATTCGGCTCAGGAGGCTGAGGCAGGAGGATTGAGAGTTCAAAGCCAGCCTCAGCAAAAGTGAGGCCCTAAGCAACTCAGTGAGACCCTGTCTCTAAATAAAATACAAAACAGGGCTGGGATGTGGCTCAGTGGCTGAGTGCCCCTGAATTCAATCTCCAATACCCACCCACCCCCGCCAAAAAAAAAAAAAATTATTATTAAGCAAAAGATAAACAAGCAAAAAACCCAACACATTTAACTGGGACTTCACATCAGGGAGAGGTCATATGAAATATATGGTCCAAGAAGTATTTACTAGTAAATTCTCCCTGTCACCATCACAGACTTGGACTTTAAAATCCCACCCAAGTGCTTAGGACACAATGATAAAGCCAAGAGAAGATAAACAAAACTGTCCATCTGTTTTCATTTACACAGACATTCAACTTTCCATATTAAATATTGTAATCTTGCTGAATATATAGCTAACATGCCTCTTTGGGGAAGAGAATTCCAGAAGAGAAAACCTAAATCCTTTAAAATGGCAACATACCATCCAAAGAAGATAAACCATTGGAAATTTGATGAAGCTCTTTTTTATTTTCCTTTTGTTTCTTTTCTGAAAAGGGAAGAATATCTTGATTGTTCTTGCTGAGTATAAAAGCAAGCCCTACTTCTCATCCCGTTTCTCACTGATGAAGCCTCCCAGGATCTGGTAGAAGATCGATCTTATCCTATAGAACTGCCTTTTGAATTTGATGGATGCAAAGAAGCTATAATTGAAAAAGCTTAACCCAGCTTTCAGAATCTACCCCAAATATCTCCATGGACTCTCTGGTGCCTCTGAGTTGTAGGCCTGGAGGTTTTCTTAAAATTTTTCTTCTCTTTCTCTGGACTCTGTGTACACATCAGAACGTTTTGTACCGTGAAGAAACAGTATAAATAAATCATGTAATAAAATGACCTTTCCCAAATCACGTTTTGGCTAGAAGATGCTTTTTGCAGCTGTCTCCTCGCTCGGATTGCAGAGGCCAGTGACAGTGGAACTTCCACAAGCCCTGCGAGGAGCCGGACATGCCGTGGAATACAGTGCTGGGGAAACTCAGTTCGGTCTGCTTCCTTTTCAAAGTTTTGGCAGATCAAACATGTATACTGCCCAGGAACCTCGGGCGGAGACAAACCACATCCTTATCTTTGTGCTTCAAGTTTGCTTCTGGACAGATGAAAGTCGTCCTGGGAGAAGGACCTTGAGAAAGGGACCCTGAGAAGGATTATTTACTTATTTATTATTGTCTTTGTTTATTGGCCTGGGTAAGATGGCTGACTGTGTTGTCCTGGGAATTGCTGATCACAGTGACATGTAAATAAGGAAACAGCTTGGAAGGTGATATGGGACTCCTGCTTCTCGGCTGTGCTTCTGCTCAAAGATAGGTCAGGCCTGCGCAGAAGTGAGATGCAGCTACCCCAGGAGGCTGGGGAGGGGGAGTTCCTGTTCTGCATGTGGGAGGGGGAGGGGGAGTTCCTGTTCTGCAGGTGGGAGGGGGAGGCTCTGTCAGACCACAGTGCCTAAGCCACAGGGCAAACAGCATTTCCAGTCATTCCAGAGCACAGCCTCTCCACGTTCATTACCAGAAAGATTGGAAATCACAGAGACAGAAATATCCAAAGGGCTTTGGCTGAGCTGTGGAGGACCAAAGTGCTGCCATTTTTTTAATAAATCAATTTTCTAATTTGGTTCTAGCTGGGTTGTTGTATATCATGGGGAGTGGGACAAGATGCAGAAATTTAAGCTATAAACTCTCACAGCAGTTCTAGAATGTTCCGCCTTCTTTGCTTTAACTTCAGAAGTCCCTAAGCGGTATGAGCTCAGAGTCCCGGGGCTGCTGATGAGCTAGGACCCAAATAAGGAATGTCGAATGCACCCTCCAATAGAATGGCACCAACCCCCTTGCCTTGATGTGCCCCAGACTTGCTTATGTCTAAAAGCAAAAGCCCTGCTGTGCTCGGGGCTCAGACTTTGGGAATGATCCCTCTGGGCCATGGCGCCACTAATAGAGGGTTGCTTCCAGATCTCAGTGTCCTGACCCCCATTTCCCACTACAAACCCAGAGATGTACGATTCTAACAGCTGAACATGAAGACATCATCATGAAGATAAAGAGGATTTTTCACGGGATCGAGTATCATTGTGGCGGAAACCAACCTACAGTGTTAATTTTTATAAAACTAACATTTTAAAAATGAGAAAACAAATCTAGATACGCAGTGTGCAGCAGACCCAGAAAATCACACACTGGCTGACAGCTCAAGTGCTCTTGTCTTGACTCTTATTTCGCCCCTGCTGGTTTTCCTGTCCTTTCCTCTGCCTCACTTCAACTCACAGACTCTACCTTGGTGCAAAAGAAGGAGTGGGCCAGGCACTGTCATCCCAGCAGCACGGGAGGCTGAGGCAGGAGGATCGCCAGTTCAAAGCCAGCCTCAGCAACAGCGAGGCCCTAAGGAATTCAGTGTAGACTCTGCCTCTAAATTAAAAAAATACAAAATAGGGCTGAGGATGTGGTAAAATGCCTGGAGTTTCATCCCCACTATGCCCCCCCCAAAAAAAAGGAAAATGATGAAGGAATGGGAGGAAGGGGGGACCAGAGGGAAGATGGAGACATTTTTCTTGACTTTTCAATGAATATTCTCCATTTCAAGATGGTAGACTGAACACAAGCTGCCACCTCCTCTTCCAGCTGTGACTCTTCCAGAAATGTGTACCCAACTGTGCTACAAGACCAGAGAGGACTCCCCAGGGGCCGTCCATGGGGAGGAATCCCTGCAGGTAGAAATGAGGTCAGATCAGACCAAGGAGGGAAAGGACAGCCCCACACGTGCCTACAAAAGTCTGTTTATGCTCTGCCACGTTTCAGTCTCCTTCTCTCCACCCACGCTGAATCGGGGTCCAGTCCTTCCCTCTACCAAGCCTTAGGAGTCCACTTATGGTTTATTCCTATAACTTTTTAATATCCAACCTTCTTTTCATTATTACCCTCAAGGAAAATTTGAAGTCATTTTTCCCTATTCACCTTCACCCCGCATGAGGGATTTTTTCCCCCAGGGATTGAATCCAGGGATGCTTAACCTCTGAGCCACTTCCCCAGCCCTTCGTATTCTTTTATTTTGAGACAGAGTCTTGTTAAGATGCTTAGGGCCTCGCTAAATTGCTGAGTCTGGCCTTGAACTTACAATCCTCCTTCCTCAGCCTCCCGAGCTGCTGGGATTACAGGCGTGTGCCACTGCACCTGGCTCCAGTGAAATTTTGATACCGCAAATGTACTATATATCTGTTGATGTACTGGATGTATATCTCTGCTTTATAAATGAAAAGAATGAGAATTTTTTGTCCCCATGAACTGATTTTTGCCCTACTGAAATTTGTTGTGGTTTGGATCTAGAATGTCCCCCAAAGTCTCATGTGTTCAGAGGGAGGGCTTTGGGGGAAACAATTGGATCATGAGCTCTGACCAAATCAGTGGATTAATCCATTGATGGCTGAATGGACTTCGGGGGTGGAGGACCTAGTTGGAGGAAACCGGGCTCTGGGGGCATGCCCTGGAAGGATTTCTCTTCTCTTCTGTTTCCTTCCCTTGTCTTCTCTTCTCTTCTGTTCTCTCTTCTCTCTCCTCTTCTCCCTGCACGCACACCCCTCTCTCTCCCCGCCAGCTGCCATAAGCTGACCGTTTCCGTCCGCCATGATGTTTCTGCCTTGGAGTCAACCGACCCTGGACTAAATGCTCTGAAACCATGAGCCAGTACAAACCTCCCCTCCTCCAGGTTGCGGTCATCAGGTATTTGGGTCCCAGCAGTGAATGTTGACTAATGCAGGCGTGCTTTGCCCCCTGGATGGTGTATCTCATATACCCCAAGGATCATGGGGCATCTTCTAAAGGAGCATCTGGCTCTTCTCATGCCGTGCCCTGGCAGTGACCAGCGTTCTACCCCTCAGTGTGGCCAACCCTGGGCACATGACACCTGTGATCAGGTTCCTTTTTCCTTAAGTGCCCCAGGGGCAAGCTTCCCAGGGGAAAAATCCAGTGGCCACACGTGGCCTAGAAACTTTTACTCCTGGGGTCCCCAGAACATGTTTTTCCCAGCTGATTACCTTTAGATAGACCACAGAACGTGGCTGTTAGTATACAAAAGAAATCATCATAGTTGACAGTCCCTGAGATGGCCCCAGGGATCTTATCCTCTTGCTCTCTGAGCCCTCCAGAGTCCCTTCCTTCTCTCTGAGTGGGGGCCAGACTCAGGGACTCACTGGAAACACACAATTTGTAGAACTTAGGTGACGTTGCTTCCAAGGGTTATAAAACAACTGTGGCATCCATCTGGGCATCTCCCCTCTCCGTCCCTCTCTTTGTCTTGTACGTCACACACACTTTTAGGGAGGCCAGCTGCCAGGTTATGAAAATGTTCACGGGGTGTGTAACTGAAGCCTCCGACCAAGAGCCACACGAATGCGCCACAAAAAGGCTCTTTCTAACTTGCACATGCCTTGGATGACTGTCCCCTGGTTTGTGCCTTGACTGAAGTCTCAGGAGAGATCTGAGTCAGAACCATCCAGCTACATTGGCTGCAGATTCCTGACCCACAGAAACTGTGAGCTAGTAACATGCTTGCTGTGTTTAGCCCTTAAGATCTGGAGTCACTTTTCTGGTTTAGATATGAGGTGTCCCCAAAAGCTCACATGTGAGACATGCAGGAAGGTCCAGAGGAGACATGACTGGGTGGTGAGAGCCTTAACCCAACCAGTGAATGGACCCTGATGGGATTAACTGGGTGGTGGCTGGAGGCAGGTGGGGGTGGCTGGAGGAGGGGGCATTGGGGGCGTGGCTTTGGGGTCTCTATTTGTCTCTGGAGAGTGGAGTCTCTCTGGGCTTCCTGATCACCATGTGAGCTGCTTCCCTCCACCACACTCTTCCTCCATGGTGTCCTGCCTCCCCTCGAGCCCCGAGGAATGGAGCCTGCTATCTATGGACTGAGACCTCAGAAATTCTGAGCCCCCAAACAAATTTTTCCTCCTCTACAATTATAAGTCAGGACTTTAGTCACAGCAGGAAACAAGCTGATTAAAACTATACCTAATATGTTCAAATTAATTTTCAAGTTTTCTTTCTTCCTCCACTATCACTTGCCAGCTGGTCCACCTGTTCCTAATCACTTCGATGGCAATTTAGTTTAGGCAGACATTAGACCTAGGACTGAATGCTCTACCAAGCTCAAAGTAAATACCACCCTGTCACATTCTCATTTGGTTTCCTGTGTTATTGGTAATAGAAGAATGCTAGATTTAATGGAACAAATGTAAGTTCAAACAAGTGAAGCAATCAAAAATGGTTGTCTCTTTTTATGTTGATATTTCAGAAACTTTTGCCTAATAGTTCATTTTTTTAAATTTCCAGAACAAATACCTGGTAGATACTTTATAAAGAAGAGATTTATGTATCTCACAGTTTTGGAGGCTCTAAGTCCCACATTTTGGCCCTGTTTGGCCTCTGGTTCGAGGCCCCCCTTGACTATATCAAAACATGGCAGGGGAAGAAGGGGCCAAAGCCCACAGATGGCCTCACTTTAGAACAACCCACTCTTGTGAGAACTGACGGCATAAAACCAGCACTAATCTCCAGGAACGGCACCCCAGGGCCTAATCCCCTCAGCTACCTCTTCAAGCTCCACCACCTCGAGAATCCAGCCCCAGGGCTTGAACCTTTGGGAACAAAACACATTTAAACAATAGTAACTATATAATAACACTTCATGAATTCTACTCTCAACAATCCAAAACTTATTTTCAAGAGCACAAGTAACAAAAAGTGTTGGCAAGAATGTGGGGGGAAAAGGTACACTCACACATGGCTGGTGGGACTGCAGATGGATGCAACCACTCTGGAAAGCAGTATGGAGAGTCCTCAGAAAACTAGGAATGGAACCACCATTTGCCCCAGCTACCCCACTGCTTTATACCCAAAGAACTTAAAATCAGCATACTATAGTGATGTGGGCTTATAGCAGTTCAATTCACAATAGCTAAGCTACAGAACCAACCCTTCAACAGATGAATGGATAAAGAAGATCTAGTACATATACACAATGGAATATTACTCAGCCACGAAAGAAGAATGAAATTATGGCACTAGCTGGTAAATGGATGGAACTGGAGACTATCATGCTAAGTAAATAAGCCAATCCCAAAAATCCAAAGACCAAGTATTTTCTCTGATATGCAGATGCTAACTCACAATAAGGCATGTAGAAGTCTATTGGATTAAACAAAGGGGAATGAAGAGAAGGGAGGGGGATAGGAATAGGAAAGACATATGAATGCACACCATGTATAACCACAAGAATGGGATCCTAATTAGAATAAGTTATACTGTGGGTATGTATAATATATCAAAATATACTCTACTTCCACGTATATCTACAAAGAACAAAAATTTAAAAAGCAAGTCAGAATTTATAATTATTTAGATAGAGTCTGGGGAACTACTTCCCTTGGTGATTTTTATAAAGAGGTAGCTAAGAAAAGTGTGGCATTAAATGTCCCCCAGTTTGCAGTAACAGTGTTTTAGGACAGCAGTACCTTGACCTACACCTTAACAGGAAACTGATATATTCAAATGGCTATATCGGTTCATCAAAATAGGCCCTGTGAGGGCTCCACATGATTCTATTTTTTTCCAGTTAATATAATTTTATTCTTCCCACCCTCTAGTTTGATTGATTCATTCATCCATCAAATATCAAAAAGATAATAAGACTTTCTTTTTTTACTCATATTTTAATTAAGATATGTTATTAATACAGAATTGTCTCTCCCTTCACTAATTCTAAATTAGCCAGTTCTTTCTTTGAGACCATTTGAATCTCTTTCTTGTCTTGGACCTACTAGGGTCAGACTGGTTTGATTGATTCATATAATTTTATTATTAAAAAAAAAGGCCAGTTAAAATTTTTCTATGATGAACAAGAAGCCTAGAAGATAATTTCCCCCAGCTATTTTGGCTGATTGCATCACATTAATATAAACATATTTTATGGAGCAAGAGTGTGAACAATGACTCATTCCTAATCTGGTTGAATGAACCAACATGGCGTGGTACCTGGACAACAGCTACCAGGTCCCACGCTGTTCATCCTCAGCGGGCACTTGTCCTGGTGTAGAGCAGGCTGGGTGTAGGTTGATACCGCAGGAGGAGTACCTTCCTTACCTTCCTCAGCTAGAGGAGGGAAGGTGAGCAAAAGTCTTTGCAGTTTTGCAGGACTAAGGGTCAAACTGGTTGCACCCCTTACAAGCGAGTTAACCAAACCCTCTTTGTCCTGGTTGACTGGTTTTCAAAATAGAAGGAAATCACGGCTCCTTTGTCCCATTGTGATGTTTAAGCAAGAGCAAGGAAGTAATTCTTAATTCTGGGGGGGGGGGGCGGGCCTGACCCATCGTAAATGCATGACAAACAGCCAGGTTGTTAGGGAGCTGATAAACTCGAACTTTCTTTGTAAGAGAGATGACTTCATGTAGCAACCACAAATAAATCATCTAAAGACCACATATATAACAGTGGTCCCAAAAGATGATAGTGCCTAGTGACATTGGAGCTGACTTAGTTTGTGTAAGTACATTCTATGACATTTGCACAAAAATTGAATGCCCAGATGATGCTTTTTTGGGGGCGGGGATACTAGGATTGAACTTAGGGACACTCAACCACGGAGCCACATCCCCAGCCCTATTTTGGATTTTATTTAGAGACAGGGTCTCACTGAGTTGCTTAGGGCCTTGCTAAGTTGCCCAGGCTGCCTTTGAACTTGTGATCCTCCTGCCTCAGCCTCCTGAGCTGCTGGGATTACAGGTGTGTACCATGGTACCTGGCCCGAATGATGCTTTTTTGTTCAGAGTGTCATCCATTCTAAGAAAATGGATTAAGTTATGCAACACATGACTGACTGTATTCCATTTTTATTCCTTCTCTTCAAAGCATTAGTTTTAAATCTTATGGAACTTCCCTTTTAATAGGAAAACATGGTCAAATGTCAATTTTTGTTGCCTAATCTAATGCTACCTTTATGTTCATGAAGTTACACTCAAATCACTTCTATATCCATGGACAATCTCACGTCCATATAAGAATAAGCTATTTATAGCTTCCCCTATAAGTCCTGTAAAACCAGAACACCTATGTTTGATTTTTCTCCAAGGCATGTATAGATGCAAACGTGGAAAATATTCGTCTGGTTATCTTTCCATCCTACTCACATGGTAGTCTGTTCTGATATACAGATAGGTCAAACATTTGTTGAGAGAGTTGAAGTTGAAACTTTGATTAACTTCCTGACACTTGCCTATTAATGTGTTTTAATCGATTTCACTAAAATTGGTGTCAATGTTTGGGGGCATCCCGTCAGCGTGGAGAGGCAATGAAGCAGAAGCACTTTTTTTTAAAATGTATTCAGTCAGGGTCCTGTTTGCTTATTTTAAAAAGAATTTCCATCTCAAGGCTTATTTGTTGTCTAAACAAATCAATCAAATCTGTCATTGTCTCCAGCCTTCTAGTTATGCAAATGTGGAAGCCCATGTTCATGGATAGGACAGTGGAAGGGCAGAAACACTGGTCTCCAAACCTCTGGTTACCACATCAGCTCATCTAGACATCCCTTGGTTAAGGGTAGAATGAGAAGCGTTATACTTCTAAATATTCTTTAATGTGTTTTTATTATCTATCAATTTATTTACCCATTATAGTTAGCCCTCACCAAAACCCATGAAAATGTATTCTGGGGGGGTTTTTTCTATAAAAAAAGAGGAAAGTTAAGTTCAAAGTATTTGAAGTGACTTACCCTGAGTTTTCACTCAGACCAGACATCCTAGGCCTAGTCTAAGAGAGTGGTTCTGGCTAGGATGGTTTCGCTCTCTCTTCCTAGGGGACATCTCGCACAGTCTAGAGACACTTCAGATTGCCACAGCTGGGGGAGGACACTGCTGGTGACTAGAGGTCCTGGCTGGTAAACATCCCACCTTGCACAGAAGCAGCTGAACACACACCCCAACAAGCAGTTACCCAGCCCCAAATGTCCAGAGTGCCACTATTGAAAACTTCTGACCTACGGTCTCTGGCACTGTCTGACGGAATTCTCTACGATGTGGAAATGTTCCAATGAACACTTGAAATGCACCTAGTGCAGCTGAGGAATTACTTTCCCTTTATTTTTAAACCATTTTAAATAGCCATGGGCATCTTGCAGCTAATCTGCTGGACAGGGTGTGTCTCATCTGACATACAAGTACTTCCTTGTTTGCACAATTTTATTGTCTCTCTATACACATAACACGGGCCTGAAGCAATTTCCAAAGAATGGCCTCATATAATGATTCCATGTTGAGACATCCCACAGATGGCTTAAATGTCCCCAACCAAATCCTGCTCAGTTTCCATGTATTAACTGCCACCGATGTTGGAAGTTCAAATATTAAAGACCCTCCCCCAGCCCTAGATCAATGAGTATCTAGATGGTAGCAAATAAATTAAATGGTCATTATTAGCAAATTCTCCTACCCCAAATCCAAGACCAGGTGTCCTTACATATCAATATCTCAGTAACTATGTACATGGTTGGATTTTGAAAAGTAAAATTTCTGTGTGATTTTTGGAAGCACATTTTTCAGTGTCTCTCAACATCCTGAAGCTCTAGCCCATGTCTGCTCCTTGAGGTGGCTCTGAAAGGCAGGTGGAGCAGCCCACCTGCATGAGGGTCCAAGGGGCTTGGTTGACATCCGCATGAGTGGGTCCCTTGAGGCTGATGGGTGGTCTGACTCACATCTCTGCTGCTGGGAAATAAAATGAGTCCTTTAATCTCAAGGGTCACTGTGTCAGAGGAGAAGTGCAGCCTGAAAAGGCTCTGGGTGCACTATTGGAATAAGAATCAGGTTATTCTTTTGTGGGGGGTACTGGGAAGTAAATCCAGGGCACTTAACCACTGAGCCCCATCCCCAGCTCTTTTTTATATTTTATTTAGAGACAGGGTGTGTGTTGCTGAGTTACTTAGGACCTCATTAAGTTGCTGAGGCTGACTTTGATCTGACGATCCTCCTGCCTCAGCCTCCTGAGCCGCAGGGATGACAGGCGTGCGCCATCACCCCCAACCTAGGTTATTCTTGTGTTAATACAATAATGATCTTGAGTCCCTTAGGGACAGGGTTTGGGAGCAAAGAATAAGTCAGAATAAAGATAAGCAGGATGGTGGCCTTTCTTTTCCTATCTTCCACTGGACTTCAGCTCCATTATGAATTCTCCTAGAAAGGTCTAACTCCAGGAGTATGTGTATAAACTAAACCTCCAGCCTCATCCTTCTGCCTCATTGTTATCTTATTACCTTAGTCTTTTTTTGGGGGGGTACCAGAGATTGAACCCAGGGGTGCTTTACAACTGAGCCCCATCCCCAGCCCTTTTTTATTTTTTATTTTAAGACAGGGTCTTACTGAGTTGCTTAGGGCCTTGTGCTAAGTTGCTGAGGCTGGCCTTGTAACCCCCTTACCTCAGCCTCCCAAGTCTCTGGAATGATAGGTGTGCACCACTGGGGCTTAATTTGATTTTCTTTACAACACTTCTATGAATTATCAAATACATATTTGTAGACTTACTACTTAGTTTCTCACAGTAGAGAATAAGGTCTGTGAGGGGAGAGAACATTTCTGTCTTGTTCACCAGAGCATATTCACAAGCCAGATCGTTGATTGCACATTGTAGATGCTCAGTGTCCATTGGTTGGTTGAGTGAATGAATAAAAACAAAATTAACTCGTGTTCACATGCCACATGCCACCATCTTCTAAGTGGCATAAGTTGTAAAGCACAGTCAAAAGACATGTTTCCACATACTCAAGAATGAATGTTCCCAACTTGTGTTTTCTTCCCTGATCTGGGAGAATTTTGACACAGAAGATGTTTTCAAATCGTATTGTCCCTCATTTCAGGATTCAGGCACAAGGCCTCTAGGGTTGAGGCCACCAATGGTTTGAGACATGTCAATGTCAGGCCCAAAGCCCATGTGGCCACTGGTTCCTAAGGACTTCATTTCCAACAAGAGCAATAGAAAGTATGATAGTTGTGGAAATGAGGTTGCCCTGCCCCAAATCCTCATTTAGCATCTGGGTCCCCTTAGGTATGGAGTTGCTGAGACTTTCTTTTTATAAGCAAATTTATTTATTCATTTATTCATTTGGGGGGCTATCAGGGATTGAACCCAGGGGCACTTAACCACTGAGCCACATCTCCAGCCCTGTTTTGCATTTTATTTAGAGACAGGATCTCACTGAGTTGCTTAGGACCTCACTAAGTTGCTGAGGCTGGCTTTGAATTCACGATCCTCCTGCCTCAGCCTCCTGGGCAGCTGGGATGACAGGTGGGCACCACAGCACCCAGATTTTTCATAAGCATGTATGGTGACATACACATTGGACCAGGAGGTCGTCAGAGCTGAGTTATGATGATTATCAAGGTGATACAGCTTAAGTATAAGCTCATAAACCCTACAGATTTGGGGTGAATTCCCAGGTTGACAATTTACTGGTGACTTTGGACAAGTTACCTATCCTCCCCAAGCCTGTGGTTCCTCATCCGTGAACTGTGTGATAGTGGCATGTCCATCAGACAGTCCTCGGATAAGCATTTAACATGGGGCCCAGCACAGGAATTGATATTTGTCACACAGGATGATTTTACAAGCTAGCCTATAAGCTCTCTGGTGCTCCTCCCACTAAAAAATAAAGCTGTGTCCCCTTTCCTTGAATCTGGACAAGTTGTGACTTTCTTAACACTGAGAATGATAAAGGTGACACTTTGTGTCTTTGAAGGAAAGGTCAAGAAGACGTTAGCCCCTCCTGGTTTGCCAGGACACGGATCCACTGGGGAAGACGCCCCACTTCCTAGAGGGCACCATGCTGCACAGGGTACCTGGAGGAGCTCTGGCCAGAAGCCTCCCTAGGTCCAGTCTTCAGTCATGCCTCTTGGCAGTACCCCTCTAACCACAGTTGTGTGTCCCTGAGAGCCAGCTCACTTCCAGTGGGGCCGTAGTCATCCGAAAGCTGACTAAGCCACCCCACTTCTGCTCTGTCAGAACTCCTGATCTGGCCCACACCTGTCATGCCAGCAGCTGGGGAGGCTGAGGCAGGAGGCTTATAAGTTCAAGGCCAGCCTCAGCAACTCAGTGAGCCCCTGTCTCTAAATAAAATATAAAAAGGGGCTCAGGGTATTGCTCAGTGGTTAAGCACCCCTGGGTTCAATCCCTAGTACCTAAATAAATAAATAAGAAAGAAAAAGAAATCCTGATGCATAGACTTTAAGAGCATAGTAAAGTATCATTTTTTAGAGAGAGAGAGAGAGAGAGAATTTTTTAATATTTATTTTTTAGTTTTCGGCGGACACAACATCTTTGTTTGTATGTGGTGCTGAGAATCGAACCCAGCACCCCACACATGCCAGGCGAGCACGCTACTGCTTGAGCCACATCCCCAGCCTCAGTAAAGTATCATTTTATGCCACTAACATTTGAAATGATTCATTTCATCCAACTGATGTTAGTTATTAAAAATGTGATATTTATTAAAATTATCCCCAATGCAATAATAATCATTATTAATTATTTTCAATAATTGAGTCTTTATCGCTCTGGCCACTTTGTATCCATTCGCCCTTCTCCTGAGAGAAGACTGAGAGAAGCTGGGAATTAGTGCATCGTTTCTCTGAGGCTTTGCTCCTCCAGGGATGCCCATCCTGGCCTTGAGCCATTTTCTGACTCACTTTTACTCATCCTGTAAGATTTCAGCTCAGGCATCATCACCTCCAACCAGACTGACTCCCCATCCGGGCTCAGGGCTCCTCTGCCTTCCTGCAGCCACGTAGGAGTTTCTGGTTGCACTACGCATGCTGCTTTCACTGTGACCTGTGACTCTCTGGGAGCCCCTGGGTGGGCAGGCCTGGCTTTATTGAACAGCTTTCCTGTGTCTTCCATCTGCACAGGGAAACCAGGCACCAGGATGCCCGCCTGTCATCCCAACAGCTCAGGAGGCTGAGGCAGGAGGATCGTGAGTTCAAAGCCAGCCTCAGCAACTTAGCGAGGCCCTATGCAACTCAGGGAGACCCTGTCTCTAAATTAAAAAAAAAAAGGAGGGGGTGTTGGGATGTTGTTCAGTGGTTAGTGCCCCTGGGTTCAATACCTAATACAAAAAAAAAAAAAAAGAGAGACCAGCATCCACATGCCATCTCCAGCTGTATTTATTAGATGCCCTCCATTCATTTCATTTTGTCCCCGGTAGCTGAGCCCATTATTGTCCACGAAATGAGTGACCACTTATGGTCAGCAGCCAGAGCAGTAAAAGGGCAAATGAGTGTGATAAAGTTGATCTCTCTGCACGAGGCTCTCCCTTGGGCACACTTGGTGCCTGCCCCTGCCAGAGAAGGGAGGAAACGGAAGCTCAGAGGAGTGAACACCTGGGCAGAGACTCCCTCCCTGGAGGGGGTCAGATGTTGATCCTCTTGGTCAAGTTCGGAGTGCTTTTCTGTATTTCCTATTTGTCTGTGAACGCCCAGTGCCCATGTTCCACAATCGATGCTCCTCGGGCACAGAAGCTCTGTAATTCCGAGAGCCGCCTATTACCCGGTCCCCTCGCCTCTGTGTCAGTTTTAGGAGAGAGAGAGCAGAAAATCAATCCCTGGGACACACCTGTGCGACCCTGTGAAGGGCGCCCTGTGAATGAATCGCCCTTCATCTCCCTCCCGACGACACTATCGCAGCTGAACTGGCACTGACACAGCTGTTCACAGCTGCACACAAGATGTCAGCAAGAACACAATGTCACCCATTTGTCCTCGCGTGCTGCCGCTTAATTTATTTCCTTTGAGGATGGAATCTGATACTGTGTTTTAGCAAAAAAAAAAAAAAAAAAAATCCAATCAACAAATCTGAAAGACATTCAGAGGTCAGCATCAAGGGGCGAGGAGGGGTCCCGTGTAGGATTCTTTTCTTGGCTCCCTGCCCCTGCCCCTCAAAACACATCGAGCTGAGAGCTGATCTTGGGGGTCAGTGTGTTTTTAATAGACCTCAAGCAGGAAGTGAACTGAGGTGGAACAAATGTTCTCCAGAACCATGGCCGCCCTTCTCAGCTGGGTCGGCTGACACCAGAACGCTCTTGCAGAGCCAACTCAGCGCAACAACGAAAAGAATTTATTGAGCACCTACTGCACACCAAGCAAATGTGCAGGGCTAAAAGGGCAATAAAAGGTTGCATTTTCATAAGAATAGAAGTTTCTTGTTCCTGGATTGCTTTTCATGGGCCTGGCACAGTTCAGATGTTCAATAAATGTTGAATAAATAATGCGCTCAGTAAATCAATCTCATAAGCCAACGTAGGTGGGTTGGGAGCAGCTACCCACAGGGCTGTATCAAGACAGATGGAGGCTGCATCCATGCTCAGTGGGAAGTAGTTCCTGATTGATTAGTGATGTCTGTCAAGGGCAGGAGAGGTGTGAAATGAAGCATGCCACACATCTGCCCTTGGGAGCTAAACATGCACGATACAGTCACTTGGGTGGACCATTCCTCTTACTTGGTCTTTATATTTTTAGCCTTTCTTTTCCCTCAATTTCTAAAACAAGCGGGGTGTCTTGTCAGGGTCCAATCAGAAATGAAAATTTTCTGTAGTCCTGGTTGCCAATCTTCCGAATTCATTATCTTCCTCTGCTGAGGAGGGAAGAGTTAATAGATTCTGGTTTGAGTGAAATGAAGAGCTTGCTGGACAAAGTTCCACTTTGTGACCACTGGGGCTCTGCCTGATTTGTGTAAAATGAAAGACCAGGCAAACGACAAGCTTCCAGAAACCAAGAGCTACGGGGGTTTGTATTTCCTTGATTTAAGTTGTGTAGCCAAGATTCATCTGGTCCTTGGTGTATGGGCATCATACTGAGTGACATGGGACTTTTCTGTCTGCTGTGTGAAGATCCACACACCCTTTGCCCTCACTTTACACTCCCAGTTTTTTTAATTGTCCAGAGCATTTTAGAAAGCATTAAAAAAACTTAAAAATTTAAATCTCACACTCAACGAACCAGGCTGCCCTGTTGCAATTCATGCTGTCAAAGGAAGAGGGTTGAGTCTTGGCACTACTTCCTGGGAGGAGCGATTGCAAAATAACGTATATTTTAAATGTTATTTTGAATTTTGTAAGGAGTCCCTCCACACTGACCCAAGAGCTCTCAGGGAGTGCCTGTTCTGCCAGTAATTTGGCAAGAAGAAAAAAAAATCTCACTAACAAAGTTAGAGCAGTCATGCCAATTTGCCTGATCTTTGGGTGATTGGGTCCAAAGATTTGGCACCAAAATACAGTCGAGTTCTTTCCTTTATTCAGTTCATTTGGTTTTAATTTGTCATAACAAGCATGTATTACTTTATAAATAGACAAGAAAAAATTCGTAAGCATACAAGTAAAAATACATGTGGGTATATAATAAAAGGTGATGTTTCCAAAATTACATCTTTCTTTGAGATTAGGGGAAAAAAAATGAACCCAGATATTCAAAATATGTGTCATTGAGTGGAATCGTAAGTAACTATCTTCTTTTTAAAAGCTAAGCAACTAAAGTAAGGGGGAAAGTGTATTCAATTATAAAATTAAGAAGAAGGCAGGAATGAATTTGATATCCAAACTGCATAACATATTATTCCTACATAATTAATGTAACCTAACATTTGATTTGGTAAGATTCCTCTTTTGCCTATTTTTTCTAGAAACATTTGTTAGAGAAGTAAATAGGAACGGGAGGAAAGTCAGACCTGTCTTCCTTCAAAAGCTTAGATCTTCTGGGGATATTTAATTCTGAAACAAAAGGTGGAGATTCAGATCATGGAATAGTAATTCCACTAGGGAACAGAAACAGGAGTCCATCAAATTTCATATATTGAAAACTTCGCGGCCCTGTGAATGTGCAGTACAAAAAAAAAACATATAATTGGGTCTCTGATATACTGAAAAACACTGAACATAGTTCACTGGATAAGGTACTGGGCATTTGGAGAATGTACCATCAATTATTTTAAAGCTGCATATTTTATCACTTTTAAGAAAATATTGATCTGGCACACGCTTGTCATCCCAGCAGCTCAGGAGGCTGAGGTCGGAAGATCTCAAGTTCAAAGCCCGCCTCAATAATTTAGCAAGAGCTTAAGCAACTCAGTGAGACTGTCTCTAAATAAAAAATCTTTAAAAAGGGACTGGGAAAGTGGCTCAGAGGTTAAGTGCCCCTGGGTTCAATCTCTGGTACCAAAAAGAAAAAAACAAAAAAGAGAGAGAGAGAGAGACAGAAAATATCACCATGTATGCAGAGTTGTTCAGAGCCCAGAAGTATAGACATCCTTGACTACAAACTGGAGATAAAAAAGAACCTGTTGGAATATGGAGGCTGGGAAAGAACACAATTTTGCACAAGGCATCAATCTGAAGAGATAATTAATTAGTGCCCCTCAGAGACTAATTTTTCAATTAGAGATTTGATTCCAGGCCAAAGGCATGAGAATGGATTTACAAAATGCACTTCCACCCACCCTTTTTCTGCTTGAGGGTTCCAATTCCAGGAGAGAATACCAAGAAAATCCAACCCACGATGGGTGAGGGGATCCATGCAGATGAGGAAGAAACGAGATTTGGATTCTGAAAGCTTCAAAGAGAATTTAAAAGATCTCAACAGAAGCTGCTAAAGGGGGTGGGGATATATAATAACCCAGGCTCTTCACGGTGGACCTCGGGCTTCAGAGATATTGGTTTGGCTTCAAGACTGGCACTGAGGTTTACTTATTGGCATCCATCAACACTATTGATGATGAGACAGGACAGTTCCTAGGCATCTGGCTTTGCTCCTGAGTTTTCCATTCCTAAGAAGGGAAGTAGGCCCGTGTTCTCTTCCTGCATGAGGTATGGACTGTTTTATTCTCTTGAAGGTGAATTCTCCTGAGGACATGCCTCAAGAGAACCTTGACCTAATGCAAACTTAGACTGAAATTACTACTCACTTGAATCAATGGTCATTCTAGGTAAATTTGATTTTAGGGAAGTGGTGTTAA
Organism: Urocitellus parryii; assembly: GCF_045843805.1. Taxonomy (NCBI): domain Eukaryota; kingdom Metazoa; phylum Chordata; class Mammalia; order Rodentia; family Sciuridae; genus Urocitellus; species Urocitellus parryii. Next base: position 162,936,710 of record NC_135533.1, read on the forward strand.
CATTTTTGCATACCAGAGTCTGCAATATGACCCTTTTTTAAAAATTTTGATTTGTTATACAGGACAGCAAAATGCATCACAATTCATGTTACACATACAGAGCACCATTTTTCATATCTCTGGTTGTACAAAAAGTAGAGCCACATCCTTTGTGTCTTTATACATGTACTTGGGTAATGATGTCCATCCGAATCCCACCATCTTTTCTACCCCTGTGCCCCATCTCTTCCCCTCCCTCCCCTTTTCCCCTTTGCCCTCTCTGAAGTTCAGTTAATCGACCCTTACTCTTGTTCCGCTAAAGTTGGAAGATGGGGAAATTATCCAGGACATGGTCTCCCTGCTTCGGAGCCCAGAAGTATTGACATCCTTGACTACAAACTGGAGATAAAAAGGAACCTGTTGGAATAAGATTTCAGAAGAGCCTGGTACAATACAGGCTGTTGGGTCTTACCCAAGAATTCCTAAAGCAGTAGATATGCAATGGGGCCTGAGAATTTCACTTCTCACAATTTCCTGGGTGATACCGCTGCTGTTGGTCCAGGAACATGCTTTTAAGAACCATTTTTTCTCAACCCATTCTCTAACTATCTATACTAAAGGACAAGTTTGGTTTTATTCTTATTTTGTTTTGATTTTCCATCTGACTTGGACTGATGCTTTTGTAAAACACAATAAGAATACATTACTATGGAAAAAAAATGATGTAAAGGTATACAAAGACAAGCCTCATTTTAAAAAAATTATCATTTGACTTCAACATATATAAAAATACTCTTCAAACTGCTCTGAAAATTTTCAAAAGCTGACTGTTAGCACCTCCTGAAAGACCAGCTACAGACAATGAACAGATGGCCTTGGATCTGTGGCCCACTCTGGCACTCTCAGCCTGATTGACAAGCCCTGGTTAAAAGAGCCTTTTGATCCTTTCTGTCTCAGAAATTGCTGGAGTAGAATCCAAAGACATCAAGACAAGGCCACAATCTACTCTGCTGACAGTAATAGTTAGTAGTCTGTCTCTCTTTCTTTTTTAATTTCTTGGCAAAACTGATATAAAGGGGAAGATGGTGATTTGTCTCAGGGATGGCTCAACAGTTCAGAGAGTTTCCTAGCATTGCTCGCTGTGGAACATTCCAGATCTGTCTCTGCTGACCAAGTCTTTTTTTTTTTTTCATTTTTTAAAAATAAATTTATTTTAACGGATACCTAAAAACATAAGAATTATACATATTAATGGGGTAACATACATTTCAATACACTTACGTTTCAACATTTAATGTTTAAGTCAGATTAAAGCCAGGCATGGTGACACACTCCTATACCTTGGGAGGCTGAGGCAGGAGGGTCACAAGTTCAAAGGCAGCCTCAACAATTCAGCGAAGCCCTAAGCAACTCAGTGAGACCCTATTTCTAAATAAAATGTAAAAAGAGGCTGGGGATGGGGCTCAGTGGTTAAGCACCCCTGGGTTCAATCCCATGACACTCTCCCCCCAAAAAAGAAATCAGATAAAATATATCTATCTCCTCAAACCTGTATCATTTCTTTATGGAGCCAAGTTTCAAACCTCTTCTTCTAGCCTTCTGAAATGCACAGTACATTTCTGCTAGCCACAGTCACCGGAATGTCCTTCTCTTGTTGCTCAGCATCCATGAATCAACCTCTCCTCGTCCCTTCCCCCAGCGGCTGGTAGCCACCCTCCTACTTTCAATTTCTATGACATCACCTTCTGTAGGTTCCACTCGCCGGTGATCAGGAAGAGCTGGTCTTTCTGCGCTGGTTTATTTCACTTAACGATCTCCAGTCTCATCCCTGTTGTTGCAAATGGCGGGATTTCGTTCTTTCCAGTGGCCAGACAACACTCCATCCAGTCATCACTCAATGGACATTTGGTCGTTTCCATTTTGGCGATTGTGAGTAGTGCTACAGGGAACGTGGAAATGCAGCTGTCCCTTCAATATACCGACTTCAGTTCCTTTGTAGGTGCACCCAGGAGGGGGATTGCCAGACAATAGGGTAGTTCTGTTTTTAGAGGAGGCTCCACCCTGTTTTCCCTAATGGCTGGGCTAATTTACATTCCCACCATCAGTGTACAAGGGTTCCCTTTTCTCTACATCCTCTCCAGCGCCCACTATCTTTGGGCAAAGGACCTTTCTTAGTGGAGGGAGGGGCTTTTTTGTGAGTGTGGTTTTGACTTGCATTTCTCTGATTAGCCATATGGAACATTTTTCTAGTACCTGTTGGCCATTTGTTAATCTTTTTTTTTTTTTTTTTGACAAATGTCCACTAAGACCTATTGCCCCCCTTTTTAAGTGTGTTCTTTTTAGAAACCCACGACAGTAGAGTGTATTTTGACATACTATACATGCATGGTGTATGACTTACCATTCTTGAGACTGAACATGATATGGAGTTTCACTGGTCCTATGTTTATATAGGACCAGAGGAGAGTCCATTTTCCCGTTTTTAAATCGGGTTCTTGGTTGTTGTTTTTTTTTAATTTTTTTTTTTTTTTTTTTTTTTTAGTTATATATGGACACAATATCTTTATTTATTTTTACCTGGTGCTGAGGATCGAACCCAGTGCCTCACACATGCCAGGCAAGTGCTCTACCACTGAGCCCCAGCCCCAGCCAGGGTTGTTGGTTTTTTGAGCTACTGACTTACTTTTTGGAGTTCCTTTGAAAGGAAATTGTCAGCCCAAAGCGATTGTGATCAGACATCCTTTACCTACTGCTGGATTTGCTCCTCCCCCCTCTTAAAACACTGTTTACCAACAACTGTCAACATATTTTAAGCACCAACCACAGACCAGGACAATGATAGGTGGTTTATAATTAACGTCTGTGCTTTACATGCACGTTTTCATTTAAATTCTCAACACCACCAGAAGGCAAAAGTAATCATCCTTATTTACAGAGGAGAGCAAACCCGGCCCAGGAGACTGCAACAACTTGCCAGAGATCACAGGGCAGAAGAAGGCACTTAACACCCAGGGCATGTCCTCAGGCCCCGTGTTTTTAACCAGTAGGTGTTTTTGTTGCTTGTGTTGCCCAAGGTCTTCTCCTGCAGAAATCCATGTCAGGGCGAGTGGCATACTTAGTGCAAAGCCTCTTGGAGAGGCACCAGGAGTCCCAAGCTGGACTCAGGACTCTGCCCCTGACCAGCTAGGGGCCTAGGAGAAGTTGTTTCCTCTTTGGGCATCTCCAAGTTCCCATCCAGAGTTTTCTGCAAGAACCAATGTTCCTAAAGGGTTGTGATGCATTGTCTGACACTTGGGTTCTGCGGTCAAATTCATGACCGGAGATTCAGATCGCCATCACCCTAAAGGCTCTGAAAAGATCCCACAGTGAAAACAGTGTTGATAATATTGAACCTACCCTTCCCCAAAACTTGTTGATTGAAAAATCAATTTATTTTAATATACAACAAATAACTCATGGGAATATTCATGGAACACAGTGCAGGAAAGAATACTCTAAAGGTTCTTCCAGTTCCAAAATTCCATAAGTCTATGACAGCTATTCTTGCTCATGGAGAGTAGAAAAAAAAAAGAAGGTAGTAAAAAATAATCACAAGCAGGGTATGGTGAATTACAACACGCCTGTCATCCCAGCAGCTCGGGAGGCTGAGGCAGGGGGATCGGGAGTTCAAAGCCAGCCTCAGCAATTTAGTGAGGCCCTAAGCAACTCAGGGAAACCCTGTCTCTAAATAAAATATATAAAGGGCTGGAGATGGGGCTTAGTGGTTAAGGGTCCCTGAGTTCAATCCCCAGTACCAAAAAAAAAAAAAAAAAAAAAAATCACAAAACAATAATAAGAGCTAAACCTAAGAGTAAGTGCTATCATTAGCCATGTGCTTGATCAGACACCCAGACACTATTGCAAGCGCTGTGCGTGTCCTAACTCATGCAATCTTCTAACCACCCTGCTGTAATAATTATAAACATTATTATCCTCATTTTATGACTGAGGCTCTAAAAAGAGCAATTGTGTGTCTCTGAAACTGAATCCTCTCTGGAAGACATTGGTTCCCTGCAGACCCTCAGAACACTGTCAAGAAACCAAACTGAAGCAGGTCCATCCACTTTTTTTTTTTTCTTGAAAGTGAGCTCATTAGCATACCAAAGCCCCTCCCAGGGGGTCTGTCACCTCCCCTGTCCAACATTTTTGGGACTTTCCCTTTGCTTAGCCTGGCTCCTACTCATTACCCTCTTGATCAAGTTACAGACAAAAACAGCCTTCAAATTAGGCCTATTAAGATTTGTTTTTAATGAGGAGATAATTCCTCCACAACACAGGCCAGATTCGTGGGGATACAATTACGCAATCAAGCCATCCTGGTCCTCCCAGAGCTTCAGCCGGCCTTCATTAACTCCCTGCCACTGAGAAGCTCAGAGCAGATAGAGGACCGACTAGGGAGGCCTCTCTTGGCTGCCAGAGTGGGGGCACGCCTATTTCAGGGATTTCGACTCCTCGACTCCTCGAAGGCGCACATTCAGATTCACAGCACTTGGACATCGCAGGAGGAAAGATGAGTGCATTGTTTTCTACCAGTCTAGGCTGTCTTGCTGTCCTTAAACTCACTTGCCCCCTCGTCTTTCAGGAAGGGACACTCTGAGGGATCCCTCTTCATGTTTTTCTTTTTTGTGGGGGGGAGGGGCAGGGGATTGAACTAAGGGGACACTCAACCCCTGAGCCCCATCCCCAGCCCTATTTTGTACTTTATTTAGAGATAGGGTCTCACTGAGTTGCTTAGGACCTCACTTTTACTGAGGCTGGCTCTGAACTCTCAATCCTCCTGCCTCAGCTTCCGGAGCCATTGGGATTATAGGTGTGTGTCCTGGCCCTCTGCGTGCTTTTTAATTACATTCTAGTTACAATAAATAGTTTAAGAACAATCTTCTCCACTCTCTCTTCCTCCCTCCTCCCTTCCTTCCTCCTTCCCTCCTCCCCTCTTTCCTTTGTACTGGGGATTGAACCCAGGGGTGCTCAACCACTGAGCCACACCCCCAGCCCTTTTTATTATTTTTATTTAGAGACAGGGTCTCACTGAGTTGCTTAGGGCCTCGCTAAGTTACTGAGGCTGGCTTTGAATTCATGATCCTCCTGCCTCAGCCTCCTGAGCTGCTGGGCTGACAGGCATGTGCTATATAGCACCTGGCTCACTTCCTTAAATATGCTTCCAAATAATACTTAGGTCTATTTCTATCCTCTGAATATTTATTTTTAAAATCTTAGATTAAGAAGGCTTGATACTTTCACAAACACTTCAACCAATGATCTCTTCAAGTTCAAAATCTACCTAAAATATCCATTCATCTGAAATCCTTCTGCAATAGTACATAACAGGGAGAACTAACTTGGCTCATCATAGACGCCCTGTTCCCCAGCATGGATCTAACACTCCTCTCCTCTTTCCTTGTAGCTCCCTCCGCTATGAAGAGATGTGATAGGCCAGGGAAGGACCTAAAGTGATTGAGCAACCTGAAATTGTAAAAGCTGTTTGAGCAAAATGGAACTATTAGCAAGAATGTCAAGGGACATCAAAGAATCTTCTAGCAAGATCAAGAGTTAGTACACATGATGCTCCCTGTGATACCTGACACAGCCCAGTGCTCATTGGTCCTTTATTAACAGGGCAGAAATGACCATGTAGCATTTGGGGGTTGGGATAATGAATCCTGGAGAATGAAATGGCCCAACCCAGGAGGCCAGCCAAGTCTGGCCCAATCATTTCTCCTCTAAACCTTCTTGCCTTGTCCCACCCATGAGCTTTTGGGGGACACCTCAAACTGTAACACTCTCCAAGTGACTTTGACGTAAGCTCAAGTTTTTGAACTATGTCAACATGGTATCCAAGTCCTTGAGCACCCTGCCCCACCCCAACTCCCAACCCAACTCAGAGCACACACCCTGCGTGCAACATGTGACGCAGCATGGTCTCTTACACATGTTCTCAGGAAACATGGTCTCCTTGCAGTTCCATAAACATCCCCATTTCTTTCACACACTGTTCTGAATTTCTAGAACTTTCCTTCTCCCCAATTACATGGCTCACTTTTTTTCCTTCTCCTTCCTTCTCAGCTCAAATAAATCATCCGAGCAGCTTTTCCTAAGAATGTTTTCTAAAACCAGTCCACCCAAACCTCGTTCCCGTCTCCTGGCCTCGTTATCTCCAACCATACACTTAAATGATTTATTCGCATTATTTTTAAACGTGCATGATCTTGGAGGGTAGACAAAACATTCATCTTGTCCATCCCTGTATCTCCTACCCACAGAGAATGTGATAAAATAGACATTTTGTGTTTTGTTTCATTAGAAGACTGTATTTCCTTGCTCAATTCTCATTGGTCATTTTGATTTTCATTTTTTAGTATGAATTGTCTCCACTGGGGACAAGAGTTGAAGTTGATTTTTTTTTTTTTTTGATACCTAGGGATTGAACACAGGAGTGCTTAACCGCTGAGCCACATACCCAGCCGCTTTTTAGTTTTAAATTTGAGTCAGGGTCTTGCTAAGTTGTTTGGGCCTTGCTAAGTTGCCGAGGCTGGCGGTAACTTTCGATCCTCCTGCCTCAGCCTCTAGAGCCGCTGGACTTACAGGCATGTGCCACCACAGCAAATAGAAAAAGATGAATCTTACATGGATCCTCATCCATCTTGTAATGAAATCCTTCTACCTTTTTCCCCTATATATTTTGAGTTGATTTGACCCATTGTCTCTTGGTGAGTGTTGGAGGTAAAGATGCTGGTGGACTCTATCCTTTGAGACTTCTCTTAATATTTCTCCCAGATGAGCTTACTACCTCACAAAAGGACTCTTTGTCTTTCGCATTTAAGGGCTCTTTGTCTGGGCTGGTATCCAGCACCATAGGAGTAAAATGTCAGTGCTCTCTATTTAATCAATGTTTTATTCTTGGCTTGTATTTCAATAAGGGGGATGAAACGGCAATTCAAATGTCATTGCAGATACATTTTTGTCCCTTTTCCTGGCCTATGTTCTGTGAATCTCAATAACATAGAATTTATTTTCAATCTGTACAAATCCCTTAGAGAAATGTGCTATTCATTTGCTAAAAGACACAACAGCTGTGTGACATGACAGCTACCCAAACCCAGTCCCTCTTCCCCACCCCTCAACTAGGTCATCTTATTACACTCAGCTTTTCTTTCTTTCTTTCTTTCTTTCTTTCTTTTTTTTTTAAAGTCACATTTGCTAGACCCTGTTGTTTGTAGAGCAGTGGTTTCCAAAGTTCATTTAGTGGAACATTCATTTTTAGTGATAATTTTTCAGCAGTGGTTTCAGTAGGCCAAAGAGTTTGGGAAACCAAGTGTTAGCAACTTCAAGGCTCTAAGAAGATCTATTAGAAAATCAACTGGCTTAGTCTAATAGTTGCTCAATTTCTTTGACTAGAGCAAAGAGTCACAAAATGGCACAGCTACATGGAGGCTTGTTAAAAAATACAGATCACTGGGTACCACTGCAGACCTACAGAATCCAAAACCCAAACAGGGAGGGGAAGCTTCTGACTGTTTTTTAATAAGCTCTCTGTGTTAGTCAGTTTTGTTGTTGTTGTTTGTTTTGCTGCTGTGACTAAAAGACCCCACCAGAACAACTGTAGAGGAGGAAGAGTTCATTTGGGGGCTCAGGGTTTCCGAGGTCTCAGTCCATAGACAGCAGGCTCCATTCCTCCAGGCTCAAGGGGAGGCAGGACATCATGGAGGAAGAGTGTGGTGGAGGGAAGCAGCTCACATGGTGATCAGGAAGCAGAGAGACTCCACTCTCCAGAGACAAATAGAGACCCCAAAGCCACGCCCCCAATGCCCCCTCCTCCAGCCACACCCACCTGCCTCCAGCCACCACCCAGTTAATCCCATCAGGGGTTCATTCACTGGTTGGGTTAAGGCTCTCACAACCCAGTCATGTCTCCTCTGAACCTTCCTGCACCGTCTCACATGTGAGCTTTTGGGGGACACCTCACACCCCAACCATAACACCCTCCAAGTGATTTTGATGTAAGCTCAAGTTTGAGAACCACTTCCATATGGAAGCCTTGTACTGGAACTAGCTTCCACCATCTTGGGGGCGGCCATATTTTAATCACCTGGGGAAGTATTCAGTAAGTCTGGGGTATGACCCAAGATGCTACATTTCTCATGAACTCCCAGGTGGTGTCCATGCTGCAGGACATTGAGTTACAAGGCCCAAAGTCACTTCCCACCTAAAGCAGGTGTGGCTGACATGCATCGGGAAGAAGATTTAGATAGGGTCTTACAAAAAAATCATGGGCAGAGTCTCTCTTTGCCTAGCTGACCAGCTGACCAGCTCTCCTCCAGGTTTCCTGCAGGTTCATTGAATGATCAGTGGATATAGCTACTAGATGCTCCTCTTCTGGCCCCCCACATGTTCAGAGCCACATACATTGCAAAGGAAGAGGGGGAGCCATAGATTCTTGAGCATGGGAATTTTTCTTGAACACACAAGTTCAAAAATTTTACTAATTTGGAGCAGCTTATATAACTCCTCAGAGACTCAATTTCCCTATCTGTCAATTACAACTACTAATAGTGCCTGTGTAACTAGTTGTCCTGAAAATCATATATCTTGTGGTCATAAAATGTCTACAACATGGCACATTGTAAATGCCTCATCAATGACGATGATGACGATGATTCCATTAAACTGAAACACACTGAAGTCAGTCTTATAACTTAATGGAAAAAAGATGGGGAGGCCAAGGTCAACACCTCTTGTTTTCCCTCCAGGCCTGAAAGATGCAAACGATGCATTTTTTCTCATGGATTCTCTCCTTGCAGCTTCATGGGTCGAAACCACCTACCTAGATCTCTACCAGATTGTTCACTGTGAAGTTTATGAGCTTTAGAGTTGCTGCTGGTTCTTATTTTCTTTATAGTCTGGCTGGGATTTTTTTTAAAATAGTCTTCTATAGAGGTTGACAATCCTCCCTTATCTCAGAACATTCCAGAAAGACTTAGTATTTGCCTGGGCTCAACTCCTTTTGCTGTGTGGTCTAGGTAATATGTAAGATACCTCCAAGGAGGAGGTTACATGGAACTAGACCAGAAAGTCTACAGAACCTCTCAAGGAAGAACTGGGTCCATAGATATTAAAGTATGGACAAGGGAAGCCAGCAGGGGCTGGGGGCTGGGGTCAAGTTTGGGACAGAAGAAGAGAAGGTGAAAGAATGACTGCTTTGGGGCAGAGAGGACAGATGAAGAGGGACTTACGGGCACTGCAGTGGCCTATCCCCACATCTCCTAGGAGAGATTTTGGCAGACAGCTGAATTTATTTTTATTGATTTTTTTTTTTTTTTGGATTCCAATCTACGCCTCTGTGACTGTAAGGACATGCTCAGACTGAGCACAAGGCAATCTGTTATTACTTAAGTCATATCTGTTTCCATATTTTGTAAATATAAGCATTTACTACCTTCACAATGGAAAATAATTAGATCTATTTTCCTTCACATTAAAAAAAGGAAATATCCCCTTAACTGTTACACATCCAAATTTATCTAAATTAGTGATTCTCAGTTGGGGGCTATTTCACGCCCAGGGGGCCACTTGGCAGGGTGATACAATTGTGGACCACCATCAGTGTCATATTGATGGCATCGGGTGGGTACAGGCCAGGATGCTGATAAACAGCCCGTGGTCACAGGAAAGCCCCCTCATAACAAAGAATTATCTGGTCCAAAATATCAGTGGTGCCAATTTTGAGAAACCCTAGTCTGGATTATGAGAAATTTTGTCTTTCTTGGTTCCCACTCCAGCGTGCTTTTGGGAAAATTCCTCAGGATGTAGTTTATGCGCTTTCAATACTCCTAATGCTGGGGGGAAATGTCCTCTATATCGGATAAGAAACAGAAACCATTCTTTGAAAAATTCTATCTTGTCTGTCCCTGTAACTATTCCTAACAAATTAAAATTTTCTCTGGAGAGTCCTGCTATGATAATAAATGTAATTAACCAACGAATAAAATGTCCAAGTTTATAATGTCAATGAATTTTGAAGTTTTCTTGTTAGTAAGAAAATATGTGCTGAATTTCCTCCAATCTCTATGACCCAGTGCTTCCCACAAAGCTGCCATCTTGCAGGGGCTCCTACTATACATGAGGAGGCCATTCGGCCAGTTGGGAAGAGTCTTGTCTAGTCCAGTTGAGCTCATTTCTAAGCCCAACTCTACCATTATGAGCTCATTCCTTGGGCAAACTACATGACTTTGTGGAAGGTCTATTTTATTTTTTTTTTTTGGTGGGGTATACCAGGGATTGAACTCAGGGGCACTCGACCACTGAGCCACATCCCCAGCCCTGTTTTATATTTTATTTAGAGACAGGGTCTCACTGAATTGCTTAGGGCCTCACTTTTGCAGAGGCTGGCTTTGAACTGGCAATCCTCCTCCCTTGGCCTCCAGAGCCGCTGGGATTACAGTCCTAAGCCAATGTGCTCAGCTATTGAAGGTCTATTGCTTCATATGCAAAATCAGTAGGAATTGGATTGAGTTCACTCTATGGTTCCTTCTGGTTCCCTCTGAACTCTGATGGAGAGATTCTCTTACATGAGAAACACTGCCTTTCAGTTGGCCTTTGAAAGAGCACTCAGTACAGTCCAGGTCAGCCTCAAGTTCAAGGAAGTGTTTGTGCTATTTCTTAAAAAAAAAAATTAGTAGTAAAGAAAAGGAAGGAGAACATGGCAAGATGCCATCGTTAAAGTACAGCTAAATAGAAATTTAGCATTTTCCCTTACTACGGCAAATCTGCATCCAAATAGAATTTGAAAAATAGTAAAATGTAAATTCCCACAGAAACAATGAATCAAATCTAACATCTGCAGGCTAGGTTTTTGTTTTTTGAAAGCCAGACCAATACCATATTATAAATCACAGCCAGTCTCCTTCATTCCCTCTGATTAGCCCGGCCCCCACATCCAAAAAAAAAAAAAAGTAAAATAATTTTTAAAAAACCATAAAAAACAATTTGCATTGGACTTCTGGACTTCGTTGTATCAGAATGTAAACCAAAACACATCTTTGAAGTTCCCTGCACAGATGGGTTGTCCCAGCACTCCTCTGGTAAATGCTAAGGAAACAAGGGACCAAGCCACAGGAAGTTGAGAAGACCACAAATATCTAACACCACAGAGATGGCCCAGAACTGCTACTCATGGACAGGAAGTCCACTAAAGCATGATCTGTCGGAGAAGTCCATTCCTGGGATGCTAGGGCAAGTTCTTTTAATTGGAACTTATTGGGAGGTTGTTACTTATCAACAATAGGAAGGCTGTCTCCTACCTTAATGAAAAGCCTCATTCTTTAGTAGGAAAGATGGATTTGGGCTGCTGTGTTGACATCTACCACCTGGTTCCCATGGCAATCTGTAGCAAGCATCTCCAAGGAGGCTTCGCAAGGTCTGGAGTCACATGGGACAGCATGTGACACATTTTGCACTGTCACTCAGAAGAGATGCACATATCGTCACACAAACTCATGTGGTAGTCTTCACCAAAAGTATCATAAACCAATAACCTTCTAAGTGCAATGCATTCTGATGTCCTTTATCTTCTTCTAGTCTTTTCTTCTTTCTCCCCGAAACCCCTGCCATCAAGCTGGCCATGACCCATGGCATTCATTTCATGACTCAGAATGGAAAGCAAAAATAAAACCCACCAATATTGAGGGTTTCTTTTTGTTTTGTTTTGTTTGATACTGGGATGGAACCCAGGGATACTTTACCACTGAGCCACATCCCCAGCCTTTTTTTTTTTTTAAGACAGGGTCTCACTGAGTTGCTTAGGGCCTCCCTAAGTTGCTGAGGCTGGCTTTGAACTCGAGATCCTCCTGCCTTAGCTTCCTGAGCTGCTGGGATTATAGCCATGCACCACTGTACTTGTACTTTAAGCACAATTTTTATTAATAGTTACATTCATTGGCTGAAGGCTTATGCTCAGTTTTTTGCCCATCAGATGGGTCATTCTCCCCCCGGTCTCTGGAATGGTGTTTTCTATGTGCAAAATGGATGGTGTCTTTCACTTAAAACTTTCCAGTGTTTCTTCATTGTCCTCAAGATCAGTTTTGCAACACGGATGACAAGGCTCTTTGGTATTTAGGTACCATTCAACTCCTCCAGCTTTTGCTCTAGATAGAAACCCCATAACTGCCCTCCTCTTCCTCATTGATACACATGCACAGATTTCCCCCAAAATCAAACTCGCTCCATTCTCTCTTGTGGTGTACACCATTCCTTCTGTCCAAATCGCTCTCCCCACCCCTGCCCCCAACTCTTTGGCTTATGTGTCTGGGCTATGCCTGCCCCTCTAAACTGGACCCCACGCCTTAGGTCCCTTTACAAAAATTACATGCACCACATAAGTACATACAGACAAGAGGACCACACTGTGCAAGAAATGAATCTGAATCATCTGATTTATTTCAAAGCATCACAGAATTTTTCAGCAAATAACGACCATAAAAATGATCAAGAGAAGTGGTTGCCACCACTCTGGAAAGCAGTATGGAGGGAGATGCCTCAGAAAACTTGAAATGGAACCACCAGTTGATCCAGTTATCCCAGCCCTCAGCTTATACCCAAAGGACTTAAAATCAGCCTACTACAGTGACGCAGCCACATCCATGTTTATAGCAGCTCATTCACAATAGCTAAGCTATGGAACCAACCTAGCTGCCCTTCAATAGAAGAATGGATAAAGAAAATGTGGTGTATACACAGCAGAATATGACTGAGCCATAAAAAGAATGAGATTATGGCATTTGCCAGTAAATGGATGGAACTGGAAACTATCATGCTAAGTGAAATAATCCAATCTCAAAAAACCAAGGTCCGAATGATCTTTCTGATGCTAACACACAATAAGGGAAGGGGGGAGGAATAGAAGTTCACTGGATGAGACAAATGAAGGGAAGGGAGGGGGATGGGAATGGGAAAGACAGTGGAGTGAATGGGACAGAACTTTCCCATGTTCCTATGTGAACACACGACCAGGGAAACTCCACATCATGTCCAACCACAAGAATGGGAAGCTAGACTCCATGTCTGTATGATGTGTCAGAATGTACTCTACTGCCACGCATATCTATCATTGGGGTATAGTTTCTCATTTTTCTGATTGTACAGATTGCAGAATCACACTGGTCACAGAGTCACCTATATACTGCCATGCATATCTAATAAGAATAAATTTAAAACATTTTTTTGAAAAGAAAAAAAAAAGTAGTGTCTGCCGACTCGTATTCCTTACACATCAGGGATCCGTGAAGTCCATGGTGTCTCCATGCTGTGGTCCAACTTTAGAAAGTCCAGTGGAAAGTGCTCATACATATGTGATGAGACTCAAGAGAAAACATCAAGTGGTTTATATGATTTAGGGAAAAAAATGGGAAGATCACTGATTATTACTTCAATTGCTACTATTCGCTTTTTTAAAAAAATCTTTTAAATCACGGGGAAAGTATTTGTAAAAATCTTCATAGGCTTAACAAAATTTTGGAAAGCCATTGCTTTAGCCCCATCCATGTCTTATATTTTACAACTCGGGAAACTGAGTCCCAGAGGGCAAGTGAGACTCCCTGGAGCCGCACATTTGGGTGTGAGTAGGATGGAGCCCAAACACAGAGTTCCTCTCCAAAGACACAGGCAGTTCATCCACCAGTATGTTGGGATAATGTGTGTCCCAGGCGCCACTGTGCCTGACAAGCATAGTTTTATTAAAAATCACATAAAATGCGAATGGCAAGATGTTGATAAGGTAGAGGAGTTATATGATTTTCTTGGCTATTTTTTTAATGTTTTCACCTCTCCATGATAAATAAAATCAAGACATTAAGAAAGAAATACTCTTCGTCATCTTAGTTGGAGCTCCCTGGAAACTTGGCCCTGAGGTAGAGATTTGTGTGGGATGATGGGGGATGGCTCTCCTGAGGTTCACATCACAGAAGGTTTAGGAAGTAGAAATAGCCACCTGTGATGCAGTCACAATGAAGACAGGAATTGCTTTCAGGGGGAACTTTGGAGCTATGCGGGTCCCCTAGGTCACCTGGTGTCAGGGGACCAGGGCTTTTACACCCTCCCTGACCTCCCACCCCAAATCACCAGAACAGGTTGGTCTAGGAGTAGACAGTATTTGGCTAAGGACATTTCTCAGAGAGGGGACTCCAGAAGCCAAGACATCCAGCTCCCAGCCTGTCGGACAGGGACAAGGACAACCTCGAGTCCATGGGGGTCGATGAGCACCACCTCACACAGGCCCTAAGCGCACTCACATCTCTTCACCATTAAACACTCACAACGGAGACATTCTCTCCAGGTCCCATGCAGCGGACGATTGTTGGTGTGTTGTTTGGTTGGCTGTTACAAAGGAATGGCATACTTGCGTAAGGAGAGCACGTGTTGACAAGAAATAGATGGATCACTGGAAATTCATCTTGTGAGTGGTTTTCATTGAAAGAGCAGGGAACGAATGTCCTTTTAAAACTTTATTAAAATCATCTGGCTCTGCTCCGCCTCATAAAAGCACGGTACATGGCTGCGGAACTTCCTGTAGCTTCAGATATGAAGCGAAAAAGAAGCTAAGGGAGAGCCTCCATTGGAAATTGTGGAGAAAGACATGATATTGGCCAAAGGAAAGGTGTCTCTCACGAAGTAGGTTCACAGAGAGCATCCCTGCTCCATTCTTGGCATCTGTCCCACTTGGTCTCTTCTCTCTCTGCCATCGGACTGGAGTTGCTACCTCATCCTGTCCCATCTGAGACATTGCTTCTCTCCACTCAAGAAAGGTCACCTATGAAATGCACCTTGACAAAGAGCTGCATAAAAATCTCAGGACTCAGAATCATTTCTAGTTTTTTTTTTTTTCCACCAAATATAAGTATTCAGTTCTACCTTCCTTATAATGAGATGCCACTTAACCTAGCTGTTTTAATGATGAATTATAAATGGGAGCCCTGGGAGGGAGAGATGAGGCAGCCATATTTAATAAGGCCATTCGGGTGGCCAGGTCTCTTGCTGGGGCATTGTGATAATTTTTACCAACTAGTAAAAAAAAAAAGGTCAAATTATCTGCTCCCTGTTATTGAATTACTTTGGAAAAATGCCTCCATTGTTCATTAAGTTCATAAATGTATGTAAATTTGCACACAGGCCTCCCAAATCCAATCCGACAGGCAACCTTAATTGCATTTGATTCCAAGGCTTTGAAATGCAAAGGAAAACACAGTGTGGTAAAAGTCTTTTGCATCTGGGAAAAGGGAGGAAGTCTTGAATGGCATGATTCTGGCCAACATACACAAACTTAGCATTCCGTTTAACCTGTGGTCATGCGCATTAAAGATGAATATTTCGCCTGTGAAAAATGAATGCCCCGGAGCTCCCAGAATCATTGTTTCTTATGAAATGGAGTAGGCACACTGTCTTTTGAAAAGCCACCTTTTGGTGAGTAGATTTCTTCTCCTGTCTTGGCTTGTGTGACTGGTTAGAAAGGCCCCTAAAGGATCCTTGAGCCAATGAGCAAATAAATCTAAAAAAGAAGCAGCCGTATCTTCAGGAGCAGGGAGATGATGGGGCCACCCATTTTCATCTTTGTGTGAAACAAATAAAATGTCTCCTTCTATTTTCCTTTTTTGAACTTTTAAAACCAGAAAGGTTCATTGTTCTTTTCTTGGCTCATAGATTTGAGTTTTAGACAAAGAAGGCTCATTTGGAAAGAACAAATAAGAATGGCTCAGTCACAGAGGATGGAGCTGGCTTGGAGGTTTGTGAGTTGTCAGATTTATGTCACATCTACAGCACAGACCAACATAACCAAGCCCCCGTAAGGCTTTGCCTCAACTTAGTTTTGATCAGTGACCAGTATGGCAAATAGTATTTACCCAACTACACCAGTCGGATCTGCCCTATTCATGTTTGAACGACCCACAAAGTCTGCTGTGTAACAGAGTCTCAAAGAATCCCTGTGGGTTTGCCTGCTGTTAATTCACAAATAGAAACATAATTAGCAGGGAGGGCACTTTGCTTTTGAACTTAAAAAAAAAAAATGAGCAAACCACTCAGTAATCTAGAATTGTTGCAATTCTTCATTCAAAGGACTCTGAAACTCTATTCCCAAGGATCTACATAGGTAGTAGTATTACTTTCTAAATTTTGCTTCTGCTTTTAAGGTAATATATACATACAATATTTACAAATGCAATATAAAATTATGCATATATATTTTAAAGTATATATATTAAAACATATGTATTTTTCTAGATCATGAAACAAAATGTCATCTGTATCATTAAACAAAACGTCAGGGTTTCCAAAGAAAAACAATTCCAAGCATAGTCCTGTCCCTTGAACCGTTTTGATTAGTCTGCATTTTTTCCATGTGTGTTCATTTATTGGTTCACTCACTGCACAAGTGTTCATTAGGTACTTAATCTGTGTCAGTGGTCTAGGCAGGAATCAGCAAACATTTTCCAACACGGGCCAGATGGCAAGAAGTTTGGGCTTTGAGGGCCACAAGGTCTCTGTAGACCTTCTCAGCACGGATGGGGAAGTCCAGGAGAAGACCCAGACCGTAAACAGCAAAAGGCTCTGGCCCTGTTCCAGTAAAAGGTCATTCACAAATCAGACAGTGAGACAGACCTGGCCAAACCCTAGAGACAAAATGATGAGTCCCATTGAAGGTAGTGCCAATGGAGAAGGCAGAAAATAAATAGCGAAGAAATAAACATAATTTCAAAGAGCATTATGGTTTGGATGTGAGGTGTCCCCCAAAAGCTCACGTGTGAGACAGTGCAGGAAGGTCCAGAGGAGACATGACTGGGTTGTGAGAGCCTTAACCCAACCAGTGAATGAGTCCCTGATGGGATTAACTGGGTGGTGGCTGGACGCAGATGGGTGTGGCTGGAGGAGGGGGCATTGGGGGCCTGGCTTTGGGGTCTATTTGTCTCTGGAGAGTGGAGTCTCTCTCTGCTTCCTGATCACCATGTGAGCTGCTTCCCTCCACCACACTCTTCCTCCATGATGTCCTGCCTCCCCTCGAGCCCTGAGGAGTGGAGCCTGCTGTCTATGGACTGAGACCTCTGAACCCTGAGGCCCCAACTAAATTTTTCCTCCTCTGCAATTGTTCTAGTGGGGTCTTTTAGTCACAGCAGCAAGAAACCAGACTAAAACAGAAAGTAACAAGTATAATGAAGAAAATGTACATATCTCATATTAAAGTTATAATTGAACGACAGGTCAGTGTGATGCTTACTCAGTTAATATTATTTTGTGACTTTTTTAATGTAGCTGTTAAAATCACATTTATCTATGTTCCTGGCCTCCTCACATCCTACCTACTCCATCTATTGTATTTCATTTAATAGTCTAACTCACAACTCAGTCATTAAATAATAAACTCCTTCTGAATTCTTTGCTTCTACTTTTAATAGAGAATCCCAGAAATGCTAGGTCAGAAAAAGGCCCACAGGAGGGAGGTGGCTTGGAAGGGGGCTGCCCTGTGCTAAGGGTCTGACTGGTAGTTTGTTTTGGGTTTCCAGCAGTTTCAGGTTGGTCCTGAAAATCAGGCTCCAGAAGGTCTACAAGTTCTGAACTTAGTTTCTCTTTGGGGACAGGAGTAACCTCTGGGGTGTGGGGTTCACAGGTCGTGTGTAACCGTGTTTTCTAGATATTTTTTTCCTAGATAATGCTGATGGTAGGTATAGATTGGAGTTTCTCTGGGCCATACACCAACAGTTTTGCTTACTCTGTCCTCCTGTCCTCACATCTGTCCTATCAGGTGGTACCATTATTGTTCTCACGCTGCACAGGAACAGCCTGAGTCACAGACGCAGAGACTAGCACTGTCACCTGGCCGTTGAATGGCAAAGCCAGGATTCCTTGGGCCATCCAATGCTGGCTTCATGCTCTCAGAGCCTCTGCTCTAGGACTCACCTGGAAGGGGGAGCGTGTTCCGCTCAGTTCTACCATAATGGGTGCAGTGGGGTCAGCGGGGGCCCAGGTCTTGCTCAGACACTCTCTGTCCTGGGTGGAGACAAGGAGGAGCGCAGCTTCTCATGTGTATGCATCACTGGACTGGGTGTAAATGAAGAGAAACCAGTCCTTTTTTTTTTTTTTTTGGTACCAGGGATTGAACCCAGGGGTGCTTAACCCCTGAGCCACATCCCCAGCCCTTTTGATATTTTATTTAGAGACAGGGTCTCCCTGAGTTGCTTAGGGCCTCACTAAGTTGCTGAGGCTGGCTTGGAACTTGTGATCCTCCTGCCTCAGCCTCCCAAGCTGCTGGGATTATGGGCATGTGCCACAGCACCTGGTATCCATGTTTTTACGTCCTGCTAATAATAATAAAGCTAATATTTAATATTTAATAAAGCTAATCATCTCACTTGATTCAGCTCCTGTATCCATTTTCTCAAATTTTAGTCTCCAACATTGAAGAAAAATAATGTGACTAATTCTCATCCTAAGCCCTGAACGTAGTTATGCATAAGAATAGTAGAGGGGCTGAGGCTAAGGCTCAGTGAAAGAGCATTTGCCTCGCACATGTGGGGGCCCTGCACCACATAAAAATAAATAAATAAAATAAAGGTATTGTGTCCATCTACAACTAAGAAAATTAAAAAAAAAATACGGTAGAAGCTGGGCACAGTGATGCACCCCTGCAATCCCAGCAGTTTGGGAGGCTGAGTCAGGAGGATCACGAGTTCAAAGCCAGCCTCAGTAACCTGCAAGGCCCTAAGCAACTCAGTGAGATCCTGTCTCTAAATAAATACAAAATAGGGCTGGGGATGGGGCTTGGTGGTTAAGTGCCCCTGGGTTCAATCCTCAGTACACCCTCCTGCAAAGAAAAATCAGTAGCAGAAAGTATCTAACAATAACCATGACCTCACAGGCATCATGAGAAGCATTTTGAAGTACTTTGAATATATTGTCTTTCTTATCACTGAGGTAGGTACTACATGTTATAGATAAGGAAAGAGGAAATAAATTTGGGGTTGTCAAGTAGCATTTTATATATAAAATAGCGATGACTATTTTATTGGCTACATGACATATTAATAGGCAAACCTTGCACTTGATTGCAACGGTCTTTGATGTTGACATCAAATAATTCTACCTTTCCTTGTCACCCACAATAGTTGATAATTAATATTGTCTGAGAGCATTTAAAGATCAAAATAACTCAGAGATACCGGCCAGCAAATAGCAGATGGAGATGACGTGGAGACATTCCATTGGAATCGTCCCTTTGATCTGTCCACCTATTTCCAACCTCCTTGGAAACAACCACCATCTCTCATGTGTGCTACTCAGATAGGCCCATCCGGCCCGCCATATGTATTCTGGCCCCCATCAATGCCTTCCCCACAGGGAAAATAGCGAAGGTCTCCACCTCCCTGCAGAGGACAGCCAGTGTCTCCCCCTGACCTCTTTTAAGATGAGGAACAAAATTCTCCACACATGGGCTGCAGATACAGCTCGGTTGGTAGAGTGCTTTCCTTGGATGCACAGGGCCCTGGGCTCAATCCCCACACCACCAATAAAATAAAATAAAATCTCAACACACTTTCCAGCGCCCTGAGAGTCTGACCCCTGCCTGTCCTTACAGGCGCATCTCCTCCCTGTCCCACGTCTGCATCTGGCCACAAGGCTCGGCTTCAGTTCTTGGCTCCTCTGAACCCCTTCCAGACCTGCTGACGGTTCTCTTTTCCTGGAACTTGCTCTCCTACGCTGGTTGGCATGTGGATAGACATACTTGGTCTTCAGGCCTAAATGGTGCTTCCTCAGAATTTCCTCTCTGCCAACCCAGGAGAGAAAGTTCCCCTCTTACAGGTTCATGTGCTCTCCTGTACTTTGTAGCATTTATCTCCATTAGTGGTTGAGTGGCTTTCGGTAGTTATCTGTCTATTCCTGGTCCTCCTCAGCTGGGTGCAGTGACAGACATACGCCAATAATCCCAGCGGTTCAGGAGGCTGAGGCAGGAGGATCACAAGGTCAAAGCAGGCCTCAGCAACTTAGTGAGACCTAAGCAACTCAGTGAGACCCTGTCTCTAAATAAAATATAAAATAGGGCTGGGGATGGGGCTCAGTGGTTGAGTGCCCCTGAGTTCAATCCCTGCACATACAAAAGACTCCTCCTCCTCCTCCTCTTCTTTCTTCCCTTCCTCCCTCTTCTCTCCTTCTGATTTCATTGAAAATAGAGGTCCACGACAGCAGGAAGTATGTCTCACTTTTTGTTCTCTTCTCCACACCTAACACAATGCCTAGAACATGCTCCTCCTGCAAATGTTGTTGAATGAGAGCCAACGAACATGGCTGGGCAAGGCACTGCCCAACTCCAGGGGCACCATCCACGTAGGCAGAGATATGAATGGTCCTGACTAGAGATGGATGACACACAACCTTGCATTGAGTGAAAGAATGAACCACTGAATGGAGGAGTGAGGAAATAATTGGTCACTGGTACAGAATTGCCTCATTGGAGGAAACCACACTTGATAACTAGTGTTTCCTAAAAACTCCAAAATCCCCCATGAGCATGTGTCATACATGAGTGTTCAGAGACATCACTCAGAAGCAATTATTTCAGCATTTGATGTGTTCCAAATGAGATCTTTCTTGCCCTCATTTGAATTCCACAAATACTTTTGCATAATCTTGAACTTAGTCCACAACCCTCCACATATCAGTATAAAGTTCTGCTTTGTAAAACTTGGAATGGAACCATCATTTGACCCAGTTATATTATAGTGATGCAGCCACATCCATGTTTATAACAGCTCAATTCACAATAGCCAAGCCATGGAACCAACCTAGGTGCCCTTCAACAGATGAATGGATAAAGAAAATGTGGTCTATATACACAATGGCTCAGCCATAAAAAAGAATGAAATTATGGCATTTGCAAGTAAATGAATGGAACTGGAGACCATTATGCTAAGTGAAATAAGCCAATCCCCAAAAAAGTAAAGGCTGAATACTCTTTCTGATATGCAGATGCCAACACAAATGGGGGGTTAAGGTTCACTGGATTGGCCAGGAGTTAATGAGGGGATGGGAATAGGAAAGACAGTAGAATGAATGGGACATCACTTTCCTATGTTCATACATGAATATATGACCAGTGAAAGTCCACATCATGTATAACCATAAGAATGGAAAGGTAGACTCTATCTAGGTATACGATACACTAGGTCATATACTCTATCTAGGTCAACATACACTCTTCTGTCTTGTGTATGTAAAAAGAACAAATAAAAAATAAGAAAGGAAATTGATCCACAATTCTTAATGATAACATTTAATAAATGTATAAAGGAATCAGCTTTGAGACTAAATTGAGTATTCTTTTGTATGTATTTCATAAGTTGTATAAGTCAGGTGTTCTTAGTCTTGGGATGAAGAATCACCATCTTGCCAGGCATGGTAGTGCACGCCTGTCATCCCAGCGGCTCTGGGGAGGCTGAGGCAGGAGGATCACGAGTTCAAAACCAGCCTCAGCAAAAGCAAGGCACTAAGCAACTCGGCGAGACCCTGTCTCTAAGGAAAATACAGCATAGGACTGGGGATGTGGCTCAGTGGTTAAGTATCCCTGAGTTCAATCCCCCAGTTCACCCCCACACAAGAAAAAAGAATCACCATATCATCCCCAAGATTGCTACTGTTCATTTCACCTTGAAGGTCACATTTCCCAATTCTCCAAAAGTGGTCATCCGCTTCCCCATGACAAGACTCATGCCTCGAATATCGCACCTAACTCAAACGTCTTTGCCAGTGCCCCACATACAGAGGGCCTGCAGGTCTTCCTCTTCAGGGGATGGCTGAATGACACTGTTAAACAAAATGACTTAATGAAACCAGACTTAAAATTCCACTTAGCTGCAAAACATGGATTTTTCTCAGATTAAGAACAGACCATGGACTAGATGAGCCTGTCATCTAAACTTAACCCATGATGCCAAGTGATGCCACCTAGAAGCCCCTGCACAAATGTAGGACTTACTTTCCCCGCTGCTGGGAATACGGCCAGAAGCCAATCATGCTGCCAACACTTAAAAAAAAGAGAGAGAGAGAGAGAGAGATTCTGCTAAGAGTGCATTTGCATCTCCAGAGACAGTCCCCATCCCTCCCTGGTCAACACCAGTGTACAAGGCCTTGGGCCCTTCTCTCCAATTCAGGATAATGCCACAGGGCCCGGCCAGCTCCAGAGCTTCCCAGTGAGGTCAGCTGAAGCTTTTATGGAGTCTCAGCCCCACCCAGGGTCTCCCTCTGTCCATCCAGTTCCTCTCCCAGTCCCGCCCCCAGCCCTTGGGCACCTACCCACTACCTAGTAAACCCCTGCACCCTGCACGCTAACATTCATCCAGAAGTCTGCTTCCTTTGGAGCATAACCTCCTACCCATGCTTTATTCTTCGACAGAATTTACTCAAAGGAATCAATTCAAGGAATTTTTTCCCATTAGAACAATCTAGTAGCAAACCACATTATTCCAGAGAGCTACTGTTTTGTTGTTGTTGTTTATTTGCTTGTTTGGCAGGGGCGGGGGTTGGTACCAGGGATTGAACCCAGGGGTGCTAATCCACTGAGCTACATCCCCAGCTTTATTTTGTGTTTTATTTAGAGACAGGGTCTCACTGAGTTGCTTAGGGCCTCGCTAAGTTGCTGAGGCTGGCTTTGAACTTGTAATCCTCCTGCCTCAGCCTCCTGAGCTGCTGGGATTACAGGCATTTGCCACTGTACACAGCTAGGATCATGAACTTTTTTATTGGTGCATTGTAATTATACATAATAGAGAACTATTGGTTGTTGCCTTCTTGTGCATGAACACAAGATAATTTGGTCCATCCCTTTCCCCAAGACCTGACCTCTCCTTCTCCTCCTTCCTCCCCTGATGGCCTTCCTCTGCTCTCCTGGTCTCCCTTCTATTTTCATGAGATCCCTGCCTCCCTAATCCCCACCCTGCCCATGCTCTACACGTGAGAAAAAACATGCATCCTTGACTTTCTGCATCTGGCTTCTTTGATTCAACATGATGATCTCAAGTTCCATCCATTGTCCTGCAAATGACATGACTTCTTTCCGCTTTAAGCATCATTGTATTTAATAACTATGATAGTAACTCAGGATTCCCTTGACAGGAGTCAGCAGACGGCAGGCAGGGGGGACCCAAAGCTGCCCTGGGCAGAACCCAGCTGCGTCTGTTCACCTGCCTTCACGCCACCGTGGCAGAGTGCAGTGGTTGTCACAGAGCCGCGCTGACGGGTGACCTTCCCAAAAAATGTTTACTGATCCCTGCTCTGCAATGACCTTTAGTGATCCTGATCACAAAAATCTCATTGACAGAAAATAACATTTTACATGTAGGTGCAAAAAAACCAAAATCTTATCTCTGGGCTTTGAGTGTAGAGTTGAATTTTCAGTTTTATCCTTTGGGCTTTTATGTATTTTCTGCAAGAAATGGACACAGCTTTCATGATAAGAAAACAAATACTACGTGTGTGAAAAAGAAATATCAGTCTTTTGATTTTTGCCATGTTAACTGAATTTTGTCTTCCCCGGGATGTTGTCATCCACCAGCAGGGCACAGCCACAGTGGCACTGAATGTGTGAGGCGATTTGTTTCCCAACAACTTTCCCATGTCTAAGGAAAATATGCAAACAACGCAGTGGAGAGAAGCTTCTCTGGCTATTGGGTTAAGATTTCCTATGGCCATCAGAAGTGTTTTTGGTTTTGTTATTTTTTTTTTTAAATAACAACAAAAGGAAATCTAAGTTACCTTGTGACATCTGCTCTATTTGATTCCTCCTCTGATAAGCAATGCCCTTTTTTAACTTTTTAAATTTGTTTTAATTAGTTATACATGACAGTAATGCATTTATGCACTTTGATACATCATACATAGATGGGATATAATTTCTCATTTTTCTGAGTGTACATGTTGCAGAATCATGCCTTTTAAATTCCCTAGCTTTCCACAGAAAAACAGCCAACTTCTAGATAAAACAAATAACACAGTAGTCATTTTAATAATTTATATAACCATTTGGGAACAATTTTCTTTTTATTTTTGTGGGGGAGGTGGTACTGGGGATTGAACCCAGGAGCACTCAACAACTGAGCCACATCCCCAGCCCTATTTTGTATTTTATTTGGAGACAGGGTCTCTAAATAAGTTGCTTAGGGCCTTGCTAAGTTGCTGAGGATGGATTTGAACTTGCAATGCTCCTGCCTCTTTGAACTTGCAATCCTCTTGCCTCAGCCTCCTGAGCTGCTGGGAGTATAGGCATGTACTGCAGCACCTGGCAAAAATATAAACATTTTTAAAGTTAATAGTCCCCCTTAAATCATGATTATTTTAATTGCCATTTAAAATACAGTAAAAGATATATAACAAAATGTTGTAAACCCTTATAACTTCCAGGCTTGATAAAATGCCCACAAAGTAGGTACTTGACCATTATATTTGACAGAAGAGAAACTTCAGGCTCAAAGAAATCAAGGAGCATACCAAGGTCCCATAGCCACAAGGCAGTAAAACTGGATAGGAATTCAAGCACATTAAACTCTGAATGGATAATGAATATGTGGTACATATACACAATGGAATATTACTCAGCCATAAAAAGAATGAAATTGTGGCATTTGACGGTAAATGGGTGGAACTGGAGACTTTCAAGGTAAGTGCACAGCACCTGGATGGAGCAATTTTCTTAATGAACAGCAAACTCACTGTTCTTTACTACCATCCCCTCAATAGTCCTGTGAGAAAGATTCCATCACCCTATTTTCACCTGAAGAAACATTCCTGCCAGGTGTGGTGATACACACCTGTAATCCCAGCGGCTCCAGAGGCTGAGGGAGGAGGGTTGCAAGTTCAAAGCCAGCCTCAGCAACTTAGCAAGGGAGGGTTAAGCAACTCAGTGATACCCTGTCTCTAAAAAAGAGCTGGGGATGTGGCTCAGTGGCGCCCCTGGGCTCAATTCCTGGTACCACACACATAAAAAAGAAATGATTCTTGCAAGTTGAGTAGCCAGAAGTGAAGACACCTCTCTGTGCAGAGCTCTGAGTCCTCACCAAGCTGCACAGCCTCCAGATCATTTGCATGTTCCAAACATGAATATGTCCCCAGTGCCAGCCCCAGTGGGAACACGTAGTTGGGACTCCAGAAATATTTCTAGAATGATCAAAAGACTATGCTCTTTAGCCCATCAAATCAACTGGAACCGTTGAGAGAATGTGATTGCCACACCTCAAGCTGTCCTGAGAAAAATCTTCAGAGTTGACAGAGAGCTAATTCTATGGAATACCAAAATACTTCTTATTTTAAATAACAATTTCAGAAAACTTTTGGGCAAAACATGTTCTAAGCCCAAACTGATTTCTTTAATCAAATAAAAAATAAATTTTGAGCTGGGTGTGGTGGCACACACCTGTAATCCCAGAGGCTCAGGAGGCTGAGGCAGGAGGATTGAGAGTTCGAAGCCAGCCTCAGAAAAAACAGGCCCTAAGCCACTCAGTGAGACCCTGTCTCTAAATCAAATACAAAATAGGGCTGGGGATGGGGCTCAGTGGTAGAGCACCCCTGGGTTTAATCTCCAGTACACCCCCCAAAAATTAACATTCTACAAAAATCATATTTGCTGATTTACATACTTAACCTACATATCACAATATGACTTACATTCCCATTTTGTTCCACTCTCTTTGGGCATTTTGGAGTAATGTCTTTAGCCACTGAAAAACCTGTATTTTGTTTTGTTTAAAAACTATTGTAAATAGTTTTTTTTTTTTTTTAAAGAGAGGGAGAGAGAGATTTTTTTAAAGAGAGGGAGGGAGGGAGGGAGGGAGGGAGAGAGAGAGAGAGAGAATATTTTTTTTAATTTTTTTTTTTTTTTTAGTTTATTCAGCGGACACAACATCTTTGTTGGTATGTGGTGCTGAGGATGGAACCAACCTGGGCCGCATGCATGCCAGGCGAGCGCGCTAGCACTTGAGCCACATCCCCAGCCCGTTTTTTTTTTTTTTTTTTTTTTTTTTACTATTTATGATTTAGTATGACAAATAGTAAAAAATATTTGAATTAAAGCAAATATTTCTGTAAAGCAAGTGTTTCTGTCTTAGCAACCATGGAGCTGTGTAGATGGAGGAAAATTTGATTCATAATCAATTTTATTAATAATCAACCCTTTTCTAGTACTAAATGGCAGCAGAATAGGTCTTTGACATTTTGAAATTAATATTAGTCACATTAAGTGACAAGTCAGTTACTGCCAAATTCTTCTATTTTGTAGATACGATCGAAATTCAGTTTGTATCCTTTGTCACTAATATAAAGAAAAAATAAACCTTGGCTTTAGAATTGAAATTTAAGTGTTGAAATCTCATCTCACCTCTGTTAGAATGACTATTATCAAAAAAAGACAAATATAATACTAAGTGCTATTGATGATGTAGTGAATTCTAATACCGTGGTACGTTCGTAGTACATTAGCTCTGCCAGATGGAAAACTAACAAATAAAAACCCACTCGAACTACCGTAGGGTAAGAATCCCATTGCTGGGTATATACCAAAAGAAAAGGAAACCATCATATCAAAGAGAACCCTACACTCCCATGTTACAACAACACTATGCAAAATAGCCAAGATACAGAATCAAGTAAGGTATCCATTGGGGGATGAGTGATTGAAGAAAATGTGGTATGTCTACACAATGGAACATTATTCAACTATAGAAAAGAAGAAAACCCTGTCATTTGCGGAGCATGGATAAAACTAGAGGACATTGTGTTAAGTAAAATAAGTCAGGCACAGGGTACAAATACCTGCATATTCTCACGCATTGGTGGAAACCAAAAATGTTGATGTCATAGAAGAACAGACTAGAATCAAGGTCACCAGAGACTGAAAAGGGGAGAGCCAGAGAGAATACAGGTAACAGCTACCAAAGTACAGTTAGAGAGGAGGAAGGAGTTCTTGTGTTCTTTAGCACAGGGGGACAATTGTGGTCCACAACAATTTATGACATGTTGCATAGAAAAGTCTGAAGTTTCCCAGCACATACAAATGAGAAATGTTTGAGGAGGTAGAAATGCTAATTACCCTGATCGGATTATTTGGGACTATATATATGTACCAAAGTATTGTGCTGTACTCCATAAATAAATAAATAAATAAATATATTTTTTGGTACTGGGGACTGAACCCAGGGTTGCTTAACCACTGAGCCACATCCCCAGCCCTTTTTATTTTTAACTTTTTTTGAGACAGGATCTTGCTGAATTGCTTAGGGCCTTGCTAAGTTGCTGAGGCTGGCTTTGAACTCACGATCCTCCTGCCTCAGCCTCCGGAACCACTGTGACCAGATTTTGTTTCTCCCTTGTTTTACCCAGGAAGGAAATATCACTCGCCCCAAACCTAAGCTGCTTTGGGGTATGTACCCAAAGCTAAAGTTAATAAAAGAAAATATAATGAACTGCCCTGCTCTCATTACCAGAAATCTGAGCTAGGACTGGATCCATGTGCTCAGGGATGAACTTTTTAACAGGAGACATGGGGAGGGAAGGGTTCAGAATACTCACCATTTCCCTTGGAATTAATTTCATGAAGAAATAGAATAGGAATTGCAAAGTCATCAAAGACGATGGTTTTCCTTTATGACCCTTGGCACCAGAACAAAGGGTCTATTTTTGTGGGTTTTTTTTTTTTTTTGATTTCCCGAATAAAGGGAATAAAAATGTTTAGGTAATGTTTGGATGGATTGGAGACTGTACTTACATTAGTGATAGGTCAATTAATATCTGAACAGTTCAAAGAAGCAATTATTTTAATTTATAAATCACTTCAGAGGTAGGAAGCTGCTCTCTATTAATGTGGTTTTTACAAATAAGAGTGCTCTTGGTGACGTGTGTGTGGAAGGCTTTCTCCCTGTGTTATTCTATCTGGCCCGACTTTTCAGACCAGATCACATACCTCTGTGATTATGTGTTTGTCTGCAGGCCTGCTCCACACACAAAGCATTGGGATCTGCAATCCAACCCTTGGCTGAGACCACCCTATTTTTCAAGTTTTCGCTCCACTGAAAGGTACCACCATGCACAGTGGTGCTGCCAGCAATGACCTTCTTACGTTACACTCTAAATGGTGGGTTCTGTGAGCTCAGACTCCCTGGGGGGTTGGTTTCAAGGCCACTTGGTCAACACACACAAAGGGGAGAAGGGCCCAAGCAATTTCTGGGCACGGTGAGCTTCTCAGACAATTTGACAGCTGATGAAAAGTCTCCAAGTTTCCTTTAAAGCCACATAAAGCATCATTTCATGTCACTGTATTTTATTTTTTTTTAATTCCTGAGTGACAGCTAAGCGGTCAAAAAGTACACAAGATAAATGCCGTCTGATCCGGGAGGCAAACCAGGCAGTGGGGAACTCAGTAGCATCTGCTGTCTGCCCACCACTGTCTTTTAAAATATTTATTTACATAGTAAACAGGTTTCTTGGTGCCTGGAAGGTCCAAACAGCACGGAACCAGCATCCTGGAGAGGCCCCCCAAAACCCCTGCTGCCTCACAACATGCAGAAAATGGAAGGAGAACGGTTCGCATGTAGGAGGGATAACATGATAAGACAGGAAGAAAGAGATGGGGAGGGACCTGGTTCACTTTTTTGGCAACAACCTACTCTCTTTATAATCATCCACTGCTTTGGTCAACCTTAAGTTACTGTGGCACAAACCAGCGAGAGGAGTTTATTTTGGCTCATAGTTTCACTGGTCCATGGTCAGCCAACTCTCCTGCTTTGGGCCCTATTGAGGCAGAACATGATGGTGATAGGGTGTGGTGAAAGATGCTTGGCCCAGAGTGGCCAGGAAAGAGAGAGAGAGAGAGAGAGAGAGAGAGAGAGAGAGAGAGAGAGAGAGAGAGGTAGGGACTTGTTAGGGGTGGGAGGGGAGGGAGAGAGAGGGAGAAAAGCCAGGTACAAGATCATATTTTGGTAATCTTGGTAATCCAAGGGTACACCCAAGTGACCTACTTCCTCCAGCCATGTGCCATGTACTTACAATTATCACCCAGAAAACTATTAAAATTATTAATCCATCAAATTAATTAACCCACTGGTGAGATTACAGTTTTCATAACCTAATCATTACCTAGAAGCCCCATCTCTGAACCTGGCTGTATTAGGGATTATGCTTTCAAAACACGAGCTTTGGGGGTGACATTAACAATCCTAACAATCCGTACCATAGTACTCACTTTCCTGGGAACAAATCCATTCCTACCTGAATTCCTGCGGACCACCATTTACCCATTCATGAGAGTGGACCGTCATGACATAATCACCTCCTACTAGGCCCTGCCTCTTGAAGGGTCCACCACTTCAACACATGCCACACTGGAGGCCAATCCTTTAGCCCACGAATCTTTGGGGAACAGACCCTATCTGAACTACAGCTCTGGGTTATCAACTGAAAAGGGATAGGGGTGGGCTGGTGTTGGGTAGGAAATTGAAGAAAAGATCTGAAAGAGCCATTTTGGACAGTGGGAAATACACTAGGGTACAAAAATGCTGTTCATTTAATTGCAGTAGACGTCTGTTGAATGCCAGGATCTTAATTTTGGAAAAGAGATGGTATAATATGCTTTCTAAGGGCAACTAAGGAAAAGACACTACTTGGATACCTCCAAGTCTATGGTTAGACTATGATCAACACAGGGAAAAAAAGTGGCTTTACCTCTTCTCTGCTAGAGTTGGTGAATATTCATCCAATCACATGAGTGATCCATTTGTTTTGCTACAGGTTAAAAAGAGGGTTTCCTCTGTTCATATGTGAACACCACCAGGGAAACTCCACATCATGTCCAACCACAAGAATGGGGAGTTACACTCCATGTATGTGTGATAGGTCAGAATACACTCTAGTGTCATGGATCTCTAAAAAGAACATTTTAAAAAAAAGAAAAAAGGAGAGTAGTATTAGACTTAGTTGTGTGGGATGGTCAGTTTGAAGAAGTATTAAAACCTGGGAAGCTATGCTGATATCTTAAGACTTAATCTATAGATTAATCATCTACATTGAATCAAAAGATGATGAAAGATATTGCATCAAGAGCCCTGAATTGTCAATAAGCATTTGTAGGGAGGGGAAGGTGAAGGGCAAGGTGAAGACATTCATTGCCAAGCCCAGCCTGCTCACCACCAGACTGCAACAGCGGGCCTAATACATGCAAATGCTTTCACACACAATCGTCCATGAACTCTGCCTGCAAGGCCCAGTCTCCATTTCATAAACTGAAATTAAGAGCAATGACGAAATGACTTGCCGAAGATTCCAAAGTGCCTAAAAGACAGGATGGTTTGGTACCAAATTCTTCTATTATGGGTAAAATGTAAGAGAAGCCCAGTTTGGAGAAGCTGTGGTGAGTGGGGAAGGTTCAGAAGGTATTGACTAAAAGACCCAACCAGAACAACTGTAGAAGAGGAAAAGTTTATTTGAGGGCTCAGGGTGTCAGAGGTCCCAGTCCACAGACAGCAGGCTCCATTCCTCAGGGCTCGAGGGGAGGCAGGACATCATGGAGGAAGAGTGTGGTGGAGGGAAGCAGCTCACATGGTGATCAGGTAGCAGAGAGACTCCACTCTCCAGAGACAAATAGAGACCCCAAAGCCACGCCCCCAATGCCCCCTCCTCCAGCCACACCCACCTGCCTCCAGCCACCACCCAGCTAATCCCATCAGGGACTCATTCACTGGTTGGGTTAAGGCTCTCACCACCCAGTCATGTCTCCTCTGGACCTTCCTGTACTGTCTCACATGTGAGCTTTTGGGGGACACACCACATTTAAACCATAACACCAGTGTCTCAATGCACAAGAGGAATAGGGGTGTCAGTTTGGCAAATTGAAGGGTGGAACTGGGAGGGGAGGTGTTGCAGACTGAGGGACCAGCGTCTACCTAAGCCTAGTGGCAAGTGAGGGGGGACTCCAGGATTCTGGCTGGAGTGTAGATGGAATGAAGATGAACAGTGGAGCTAGCTTCTGGGCACAGGCAGAATCACAAAGCATCTCCCAAGTCACGGGAAAGAGTCTGATTTACCTGGAGGACATCCTCAAAGATGGAAATTCTTTGAGCTAAGAAGATATGGTGAGGTTAGGAAGCCCTGGGGAGGTGAGGGAAGGGGTCAGGGCAGGAAAAGTAGCTCATGGTTGATATAGTACCAGAATGGGAAAGAAGGAACCTATGGACAATGCTTCATGGAAACCAGAGAATTCAGCTGAGACTTGAAAAAAAAATACTAGCAAATAATAAATTATTCACGGATAACCTCTCCATTATATATATTCCTTCCCCTATTAACTCAGATTCTATGGCCAAAAAAAGAGACAGTTTTATTATCCATATGTATGTCCTTGATTTTGCTAATTAAAAATTCCAAGTGTTTATTGAGCACCTACTCCATGTCTGGCGATGTGCTAGACACTGAGAAAATTCAGTTTGACCAGAGACCATGTCTGTTTCCAGAGAGCTCTCATCTTGGCCATGGAGAGAGTCACAAGAGAACAGTGCACAGGTATTCAGACAGCAAACAGTGCTGTAATGAGATAATGAGATATGACAAGGTCCCGTCAAAGTTCACGCCCATAGGAAAGAAGGGCGCTCTGAAGAGGTGACATTTCAGCTGACACAGAACAAGCGATGCCAGACCCAAGAAAATCCCAGGCACAGGAAAGGCTTAAGGTGTCAGTGACTTTGAGGGAAGTAGAGAATGAGGGGCAGGCACATGGAGGAGGGTCTTGGGGGTCAAGGGAAGGCATCTGGATACTATGCTGAGGGTGGCCTCCGTCTTGGAGTCTGTCCCTTTCATGATTAGACACCATCCAACCCATTTTGATGATTGGAACAAAGAGTTCTTGGATCCGTGACAGATCTGGGTGCTGGAGGGTGAAGATGTTTTATGATGAGATTTCTACTTTCAACCTGAAGCTGGTACCTTTGAGTATAATGCACTTTATGGGGAGAATGGCCCAGAAGGTCCACAGGACAGCCCTTAATGACAGGAGTGATTTTTTTTTTAATGCCCAAAGTCCAGGCTGCCAGGGTACAGACCAAGAGACGAAGTGACCTCTCAAAAGAAGACCAGCCAGACGCAGTGGCACATGCCTATAACCCCAGCAGCTCAGGAGGCTGAGGCAGGAGGATCACAAGTTCAAGTCAGTTTCAGCAACTTAACAAGACCCTAAGCAACTCAGGGAGACCCTGTTTTGAAATAAAATACAAATAGGGCTGGGGATGTGGCTCAGTGGTTGAGTGTCCCTGGAGTTCAATCCCTGGTACCCGCCTCCAAAAATAAGATCCAAATGATGCTTATTGGATGCCCCGCCCTCTGCCAACCAGGAATGTACCCTACCTGAATGGGACTTTTGATATATACTGGCCAACTGCCTCGATCGTAATTAATGCAATCATTTAATCACACAGGAAGCGTCTGGCAACTGAAGTAATGAGGGAAAGGATTCTCCTCAGAGAGGTGCACCTTCCAAGGACCCCTGACACTGCCAGCTCTCCTCCACCCCCCTGGGAAGGGCGACAAGAACTCACAGCCAGGCAGACTGGGTGCTAGTCTGGGTTCCATTTCCTGATGGCATGTGGCCCCAGGGACAGAAGTAAATATCTCTCCACCTCAGTTCCCCGATTCTATGAAATGGAGATCATGACACTTGGCTATAGGACCCGGAGGAGAAACAAACCCAGGAAGTGATTATCACACCTTCTCTGGGATTTTTGTTCTTACTTACACATGGCGGCTTGGTGCCACTGGGTTCCACTTTTTTTTTCCAGCAAAATGTCCATCTTTAGAGCCACCAAATTAAGGAATGACTTCTGCAGCAGCCATCGTCTTCACCTGGAAAGGAGACAGAAGGCTATTTACTTGGCTTCATTTTCTCAGCACCAACAGGGAGCCGTTAATCAAGCCCACATTGACAAGGGAAGCTGTGGGATCCTCTCTCTGATGAGACTTACCTGATTTGTTGTGTGCCCAGGGAAAATTAAAAACACAAATGAGAGTGGGGGGGGGCATGGAGTAAGAGGAGTTGGAGAAGGAGACTTCTTAGAGAAGTGAAATTAGAGTTGCTCATCTCTCACTGGTGACCTCATCTTATGATGAAAAACATCATCACGGTCTCCCAAAACATCTATGCATTTATGTGCCATTAAAATGATCCTTTGGTTTCCTGGTGACATTCTTTCAACAAATCACAATCAACAACGCTTGCCACTGTTGCGGGTAAGCTAATGGTTTGGAAGCTTTGAACTTCATTTACTCTGAAACTTTCAAATAGTGCTTTCGTTTGCAGGGGGTAAACTCCAGCCTGAATACCTCCCACCTTTTCTTTCTGAAGTTCTATTTCATGGTAGCGGATCTCAGCAAACAGAAGCAATGCGAAGCTGGGGAGCATTGAAGGAAATACAGAGGGGGACCTGCTTTGTAGGTGATTCACTGCTAACATTGCACATGTGCAGTGAACATCTGGAGCGTGCACATCAGAAAGACTGGGATTCTAGTCCCCCCTCAAACTCTCACCAGATACTCGACCTCAGCACAAATGGTATATGCTCTCTAAGCCTAACTTATGTGTAGAATGGGAATAATAACAATAATGTTTCCTTCTAAGTTGTGATTGGATTTAAATATTAGAAGCCTCATGACCATACTTAGAACAGAACATAATTGTAAAAAAAAAAAAAAACAAAAAAAAAACACACACACACACACACCTTATTACCCACTGTTAATCCTAACCATATTACCTTTAGCAAGTTACTTTACCCATCTGGACTTTTAATACTTCATTTGTAAACTAGCGAACTTAGACTAAAATCCTGAACTTAATGATTCTGACACAGCATTCAATTTTTTTTTGCCATTTTGGAGAAAAATATATCCCCGCTCTATGACCCTGAAAAGAATGAAGTCATCCTCACAGTTATTCCCAACGTCTGAATAAATCCACGCTTTTAAAATAGATCTGCAATTTTACATAAGTGCACTGACTTTAAGAACATAAAATATTATACCACACAGTCTTCTAAAGTGCTATTATTTTAAAAAAAAATCCTATCTCTGGAAGGTCGACTCCATCATGGGTATGTCTGGGCACACTGTCTGTACCAGATGGGTCAGCTGTACCCTGAAAACTTTCACATTCCCCAAAGCCATAGTAGCTGGTTATCTTTCGGTTTCAAATGTGCATTAATAGAAATACAGGTGAAACAGGCAGGTTTAGTGTTGAAGGGGCCAAAACACACACAGTGGGGCAAAACAGCATCTATTTAAATTCCAGGTATGTGCCTGGCATGGTGAAGTATGCCTATAACCCCAGCAGCTCAGGAAGCTGAGACAGGAGAATCAATCACTAGTTCAAAGCCAGCCTCAGCAACTTAGCGAAACCCTATCTATGAATAAAATACAAAATAGGGCTGGGGATGTGGCTCAGTGGTTAAACACTCCTGGGTTCAATCCCCAGTACAAATAAATAAATAAATTCTAGCTATGCCACTTGCTAGCTTCCTGATGAAAGGTGAGTCATTTAACATCTATGTGCCTGTTTCCTTATCTGAAAAATCAGGATAATAAGGCTGTCTACTCAGTGCGTTATTGTGAGATTTCAGATGAGTGTATAGATGTGAAGTTCTTAGAACACTGCTTGCTACCCCCCACCTCGGGGATGGTGGCGCTCACCTGTAATCCCAGTGACTCAGTGGAGGCTGAGTCAGGAGGATTGCAGCTGAGGCCAGCCTCAGCAATTTAGTGAGATTGTGTCAAAAAATTAAAAATGCTAGAGGTATAGTTCAGTGGTAAAGCACCCCTGAGCTGCTCAATCCTCAATACTAAAAAAAAAAAAAAAAAAAAGTACACCGCCTGCTACCAAAATAGGCAAATACAACACATTTTACCAAATGCTGGTTTGGATCTCCTCTGTTTTTCATTTTGTCTCTGCAACCTCTAAGGAGTTGGGGTGGAGATCTGGGTCCTAATTCTCTATATGTGCAAGAGACATTTAAGATATCTGGCTCACACATAAAAAGTCTGAGCATTTAAACTTCTCATAGTACCTATAAAATTATTAGAGTACTATGGGCAGGGGTGTATTTGAGAGCTTTAAGTCTCTCAGCACTTGACAGTAGAGGACCCCATTGTGAACTCGTGACCTTGTGACTCTTTAGCCTGAGCAGAGGATCCCTGGGAGAATCAACTGTTGATCGGTGACTCTTCCCTGCTAAAGCAAGATCACAAGGGAAAAGAAAATGATCTCTCTGGCTATGGCTTTCCCGCCAAGAACGCTGACGAAAATGGGACATAATATGAATTCCTTATGTCCAAATATATTACTATTCCATTTGGTCATAAAAACCAAATAAGTCTTTCTGGCCTACCCTATTTAAAACCAAATCATTTATATCTTAGACTCAAATCCCACCTCCAAATCTCCGCACACCTACATCATGTGAGCATCCAGAGGATGCATGATTTGTTGAAGCACGTGAGGTTTCTGCCCCAAAACAGATGCACCATGAGGGTACGAGAGTCCGTGTGCCCACAAGTTGGAAATCAATTATGCAAATGAGGTTGTGTGGCAAATAGAGTTCAGCTTTAGTATGTATTGGGAGAAACTTCAAGACGACAAATCAAGTGTTTAAATGACTTTTAAGTAGACTAATAATGGGCTTAATTGTTATGTCTCACATGAGACCGTTTTGTCAATGGCAGGGAAGTGGACCTTCTGCTCTCAGACATGCTGCAGCTCATTTTCACCGACTACAGAGCCCCGATACCTTCCATCTTGAGGGGGTCAAGCTTCTCTCTGGAAGTGGACAAGTTCTTGTGTCAGAACTAAATAGGTAGACACATCCCAGCTAAAGCAGCAAAGAGAGCAAAGCCAAGTGCAGGGAAAATGGTTTTATCCAACATTGGTTTTATTTAATTTCAGAGTGCTCTGAAAGCTGGGTGCAGTGGTACACTCCTGGGATCCCTGCAGCTGAGAGGCTGAGGCAGGAACATCTCCAGATCAAAGCTAGCCTCAGCCCTAAGCAACTCAGTGAGACCCGTCTCCAAATAAAAAGGGCAGGGGATGTGACTCAGTGGTTAAGTGCCCCTGGGTTCAACCCCTGGTACCCCCCCCCAAAAAAAAAGAGTGCTCTTAAGCCTTGAGAACATGAGCATGTGTATGGTTTGGCTTCAGTCTGTCTGTGACCCAGGGTCGACCTTTGGGGCAGTAACTGTCCGTC
Organism: Urocitellus parryii; assembly: GCF_045843805.1. Lineage (NCBI taxonomy): Eukaryota > Metazoa > Chordata > Mammalia > Rodentia > Sciuridae > Urocitellus > Urocitellus parryii. Next base: position 162,973,012 of record NC_135533.1, read on the forward strand.
AGAGACTGCCTAATTATCCAGAATCCACTTCCATGTTTCCCAGAGTGAATTTACCTTGATCATGGTTATAGACTGTCCATTTCCAAATAAAATTTGGTAATATTTTAGATAAGGAAATCACGGTAGAGCCATGAGTCCCTTCATGATAGCAACAAGTTCTGAGAATGTATCCTTCTGTGACATTGTCATGAGCATCACTGAATGTGTTCACACAAACCTAGATAGTAGCCCACTCTACCCCCAGGCGCAGGGGCTGTGCCTTCACATATGTTGTCCATTATTGACTGACTGTGTGCATTAGATGCCATTAAGCTCACAGCCATCCAATTAAAGTTGACATCATATTGGACTGTGGCTGGAATTTGGCACAGGGAACATCTTCTTCAATAACTCCATTTTAAAACTGAATCCATCCTACTGACCTAGGTCACACTGTGATCATTACACATCTGTCTTTCAAATCTCCTGAAACATCTTTCCCCCATTTTCTGTTCTGAGATGATTTCCTTTACTCCTCCCACCCTGCCTAGTTCCCAGCAGGTAGAGATGGGGAGGGGTTCTTGGCAGGTATCTGTTTCTTAATTCAGTTCATCAGGGCTGCTGGTACCTCCCTGTTATGGTTGGATGAAAGGTGTCCCCCAAAAGCTCACGTGTGAGACGGTGCAGGAAGGTCCAGAGGAGACATGACTGGGTTGTGAGAGCCTTAACCTAACCAGTGAATGGACCCTTGATGGGATTAACTGGGTGGTGACTGGAGGAGGTGGGTGTGGCTGGAGGAGGGGGCATTGGGGGCGTGGCTTTGGGGTCTCTATTTGTCTTTGGAGAGTGGAGTCTCTCTCTGCTTCCTGATCACCATGTGAGCTGCTTCCCTCCCCCACACTCTTCCTCCATGATGTCCTGCCTCCCCTCGAGCCCTGAGGGATGGAGCCTGCTCTCTATGGACTGGGACCTCTGAAACTGTGAAGCCAAATAAACTTCCTCCTTTCCGATTGTTCTGATTAGGTCTTTTAGTCACAGAGGCAAAATAGCTAAGACACACCCTTCTGATACTTGGCTTAAATTGGGCAAGGTGTGCCTCTCTTGTACCCCAATAGCCCTAACTAATATAAGGAAGTAACCAAACTGTCAGAGTGCTTCTGTGTACACATATATACATGTCATGTGTAGGCATATAGTATATAGTATGTGTGTAGTTTATTTATGGAGAATTTAGAAACGGTAGGTACCATTTGAAGCTTTCACCTGCAGTAATCTTTCATGCTTACAAGTGTGTGGAAATGCCCTTCTCTGTCACAATTCTCCATTTCTATTCTTTGTCCCTGATCCATCATTTCTGCTTTCTAATGCATTTCTCCCCTTTCAGCATACATTAGAACTTCCTGATTGGATTTATTGTTTATCTTCCCCCCATCCTGGAATGTAAACTCACTGACATATCTCAAATGCCTAAGATAGTCTGTGACACATGGCAGGAGTTCCATAAATATGTGCTTAATTAATGAGCTGATTCACTAATGAGTATACACTCTTATTTGGTTGATGACGACTTTTCCTTTACATTCACAGAGTCCTCTGACCCACCCACAGGACCTGCCTAGGTAAAACATCTGCTCCCTTCTCTAAAGTTTTTTGAACTGCGGGTAAATTTTCACATGGGTGCTCCTGCCCAGCAAGAGAGGACTAGATCAAATGACCTCCCGAGAGCTGTCTGGCCCTTGACATTCTAATTCAGTTCCACTTAAATGTCCTAAAAGTAATTTGTGGAGAAATTCTTTTCCTCCTCCTCTCCGGATTGCACATTCATCTAATTATTTCCTTGGTAGATTGACCTCGCTCTAAAGGAACACCACGTCAGCTCTAAGCACTTACTTTACAAACTAGACACTAAAGACCCCGCTCTCTAGGGAATTAAATTGCATTCAAATAAGATTAAGGTTTTGGGACTCACAAAAGCAAGGACAATCAGAGGCTAACTAAGATGAAGCAATTGTTCGACAAACTAATCCAGACATGTTATTCACCAAGGGATGCTCCCAATTGGTCAGGGACAGAAAATGGCTGGGTGAAGTCAGGAGCCTTCTGCCTTCAGGGCTGAAATTGTGTCCCTCAATTCCTAGATGGTGAATATGGTTAGCTTCTAAATTTGGCTGATTGTAGCCCAACAGCCTCCCACTGACCCCAGGGGGAGGCGAGACCCTGAAAGGTGGACATGGAGAGGGTCAGTTGCTCCACAGAAGTGCTGGCCTGGTGGGGTGAAGTCAGAGGAATCAAGACCATTGCGGCGGCTCCTAAGATACTTATCTAACACGCTTTGATTTTTTTTTTTTTTTTTTTTGGTACCTGGGATTGAACTCAGAGGCAGTCAACCACTGAGCCCCATCCCCAACCCCATTTTGTATTTTATTTAGAAACAGGGTCTCACTGAGTTGCTTAGGGTCTCGCTTTTGCTGAGGCTGGCTTTGAATTTGCCATCCTCCTGTCTCAGCCTCCTGAGCCACGGGTATCATGCATGCACCACCGTGCCCAGCATAATATTCTTTTTAATTTCCATAACTTACTAAATGCTTGAAGAAAGTGATTTTTAACGTGTCACAAACTGCATGTAAGAAAATCCACAAATCAGAAGAGAAATTATTTAGTTTGGGAACTGTGTTGGCTCTAGATACAGCAGACATTGTATAGTCCTGCTTGTGGCAATGAGTAATAGACTACCTGGTATTGATCTGTTCAGATGTCTAGTGCATAGTCTTGACCAAGAAATATTCCAGTGCATCTTTCACAATAGCCATTGTTTCAAAGAAGCACACCAAGCTAGGCATGGTGACACACACCTGTAATCCCAACAGCTCAGGAGGCTGAGGCAGGAGGATCACAAGTTCAAACCCAGCCTCAGCAACATAGCAAGGCCTTAAGCAACTCAGCAAAACCCTGTCTCTAAATCATATATATATGATTATATATATATATATATATATATATATATATATATAGAGAGAGAGAGAGAGAGAGAGAGAGAGAGAGAGAGAGAGAGAGAGGGGCTGGGGATGTGGCTCAATCTTTAAGTGCCCCAAGGTTCAATCTCTGATACCAAAAAAAAAAAAGCACATCAATTGTGGATAACTGAAATGGGGAATTTAAATATCATAGAACATAAACAGGAAAATTAGTAGGTAAGGTTTGGGGCTCAAAAGGACATCATTCAGGAAAAGGGCCCCAGCTAAATCTCTGACGCAGTGCCATCCAGGACGATAACCCTAGCCTCGTGGTTATCAAGAAGTTAGGCTGAAACAAGAGGAGCCTACAGTGCAAAATCCACCCTGGATTTGAACACTAAGTAGTAAAGAAGGTAAAAATATATCAATGATCATTCATGTAGTGATTTCAGGTGGAATTGATAGCAATTGAGGTATACAGGTTTTAAATATATTCAATATATATCCTAAATATAATAAATCCAAAATGTATCCAATAATGTAAAAAATAGTATTAAAATAAATTTCCACTTCTTTCTTTTGGATTCTAAAAACATGTGGCTACAGGGTTGGGTATGTGGTCAGTGGTAAAGTATTTGCCTGGCAGGTCTGAGGCCCTAGGTCCAGCCCTGCAAAAAATAAAAATTAAAATGTGTTTATCAGAATTTAAATTTTTAATTTAAAAATTAAAAATGAATTTAAAAATCCATATGTGAGATAACCCAGATGTTCATCAACTGATGAATGGATAAGTACAATATCCATTTTGGATATCTGGTATATCCAAGTGGTGTGATATGAGCCTTACAAAGGAACAAATTCCACCCTTTACAATATGAATAAAATTTAAAAACAATGTGGTATGTAAAGTCAGCCACAAAAGAGAAATATACATGATATTATGTGAAGCTTCTAGAATAGGCAAAGCCCTAGAGAGAGAGAAAAGGTTTACTGGAGGTATGGGAGAGGCATTGGAGAATTATTGCATAATGGGAATAAAGTTTGTCTGGGGTAAGATAAATGTTCTGGAAATGTAAAGTGGAGATGGTAGCACAACATCCTCAATGTACTTAAATGCCACTGAATTACATACTTAAAAATGGGTGAAATGGCATATTTTATATCGTGCTTATTTATCATCATTTTTTAAAATTCCTATGTAGCTCACATGTATGGCTCACATTAGATCTCCATTGGGTCAAGCTGCTCTCGAGCTTAATTATGGGCCCAGCACACTGTCCTTCCATGGGATACTGGTGGCGTATCTCCTCCTGTAGTAGAAGACCTTAGGATTTGAGTTCTGGCTGGCTTAGATATCCAGGGCTGTACCAGGATCTCTGACAACCTCGGTTTCCTCATCTGCACAATAAGGATAAGATACACCTCACAGTGTCTGTTTTAACCCTAAAAGAGTATGCAGCATGGGTAGAATAAACACAACAGGTAACACTGAATAAATGGTACTAACTGTCCCCGTAGGCCTTTCATTTTTGCTGAGACCAACTATTTTGCAAATTCCTGAGGAACACCCCAGGTATTTCACTTAGCTGGGTAAAGGTTTAATTGCTGAATATGACCCTCTTTTGGGGGAATTGAACTCAGGAGCGCTCAACCACTGAGCCACATCCCCAGACCCACTTTGTACTTTTTTTTTAAAGACAGAGTCTCCTGAGTTGGTTAGTGCCTTGCTTTTGCTGAGGCTGGCTTTGAACTCGTGATCCTCCTGCCTCAGCCTCCTGAGCTGCTGGGATTACAGGTATGCACTAGCGTGCCTGGCTAGGGTGAATTTTCAAGATCCACCATGGCAGGCTTTAGCCATGCTAAATTTCCCTCCTCCAAGGACTAGTTAATGCTCTGGTGTCAAAGATGGTTATGTTTTGAGTGGCCTGCACCTAAGCTGATGTCCTCTCTAATCCTGATTATTCCTAGTGCAAAGTTTTGCCCAACAGAAGATTAAAAAAAAATTAGGAGAATATTTGTCACACTATGGGGTGACATCCCTGTAGGGCAGAGAAGTTTGAAAATGCTAGTTTTTCAGAAAAGAATGGAGCCATTTTCTGAGGAAGGGGGTCACATAATGCGGGATGTGGTGGCACAGGTGTGTGGTCCCAGTGGCAGGGACAAGTGGCAATGCTGGTGTGCCTCAGCTAGAGCAGGGCTGGCAGGTGCTGAGCAAATGCAGACAGAAGCATCTTTGCCTCCTGGGTCTGTCACTGATGTCAACATGGAAGGAAATGCAACCTGCCAGGAGCCCGGAACTAAGCAAGGCAGGGGTGCCCACCTCTGGAGAAGGAGCCCCTGGTGTGGGCACTTGTGTTAAAATAATCTTTAAAAACAACAGAAGGGCCTCCTGCTGCCAACACTGCTGCAAGCCAATGGCACCTTATTGGCTTCCCATTGAGCCTGTTGGACTCCATCAGCCAAAAGGAACTCATCAGGTGAACCAGGACCTCCTCCGTACTCTACAGACAGCATCCCCCAAGACGGTGGCGAATGGCCCAATCCATAGCACAGAACTGTCTGCATCTGTTTCCTTCCTGCCAGCAACCGTGCTGGGGACATCATCCTACTTAGTACTTGATGCTTATTTAATACTCTCTACTCATGGTGTCACTACGCAGCCAGTATGTAGTTCTGAGATTCACATTAGGTCTGTTTATCTCAGAACCACCATCCTAAATACTGCCTGGGCATTTTGGGGGCCCTTGGGTTATGACAAATGTGACCAGACCCTTTGGCAGATTTTAGGCTCAGCCTGGCCTTTGTTGCCCCCCAACGTACTTTTCTTGTCCTTTCTGAAATTCCTGTTAGCCATATAGAATTAATGAGGACAAATTCAAGTGCTCTGGATATATTTCTTTTCCAAAGTACAGAAGGATTGCTGGGTGTGGTGGCACATGCCTGTAATCCCAGTGGTTTGGGAGGCTGAGGCAGAAGGATCATGAGATCAAAGCCAGCCTCAGCAATTTATTGAGGCCCTAAGCAACTCAGCGAGACCCTGTCTCTAAATAGAATACAAAATAGGGCTGGTGATGGGGCTCAGTGGTTGAGTGGCCTCAGTTTAATCCCTGGTATCCCCACACAAAAAGAGATATTAAATATTTCTGTAGTGGAAAATAAATGGCCACTACCAAAGCCCTCCAAATGACATCTCTCCCATTTTAGCTCTCCTGGTCCCTGTCTGGGTCACCGTGAACCTCTTCATATTTCAAGAACTAAATTCCCAGCTTTCCCAGGAGTCCCTAGTCCTTCTCATTGATCAATATCTCCACCATACTGTTTACTGAACATTTCTAACATTGCCCCTGCAGGACTGTCATTCAGTTGCCAATGAGTTTGTCTGACTTGGCAGCCCATTTCTACATTGCTGGGACAGGGAATAGGGAGGAAGTGGGAGATGGGAAAATGAACTGACCTTGCTGAATCTATTGTGTGAGCATAGGAATATATATTTTAAAGTCTTGCATTCATTTATAGGAAGTCTCTAAGTGGAGTGTTGCAAAATCCTATGGATTAGCCAAATCTGACCTGCAGATGATTTTTTTTTTTTTTTTGGATGTCAGGGCTGGGTGATAGAATGCTTCATTAGCATGTGCAAGGGCTTGGGTTCCATCCCCAGCACTGCATATAAAATTAATATTTGAATTTGAAGATTAAACCAAAAATAGGATGGTTCAACACAGCATCCCTCTGCCCTTTGTCTCATCCCACAGCTCAGCTGAGTATACAGAATCCCAGCTCGTTCTCTGAGGGTCTTCAAATTTGGAAGTCCTGTTCTAAATACACAGAATACTCTATCAGTTCTAGCACTGTCTACCCATCGGTGTAGGCTGGCATCCGACAACACAGTCCATGATAGAGTTTCTTATTTGGGGGGGAGGGGGTGGTTACTGTGCATTAAACTCGGGGGCACTCAACCACTGAGCCACATCCCCAGCCCTTTTTGTATTTTATTTAGAGACAGGGTCTCACTGAGTTGCTTAGGGCCTCGCTAAGTTGCTGAGGCTGGCTTTGAACTCACCATCCTCCTGCCTCAGCCTCCTGAGCATGCGCCACCGTGCCCAGCTCTTTTAAATCTTAACCTCATTGCAGACAAATGCTCTTCTCCTGGGGCTTTTCTCCCTGTCCTTACGATGGTGACTCATCTCTGAGCCTGGGTCCTCCTGAGTCTTCCGGCAGTAAAGCCCATCTGGAGCTGGGGAGGGAGTCCAGGGCACTGGGTAGCTCCTGGCTTTGGGCCTCCTCCCTCGATTATTCATGTGAAGCCAAGGCTGGTGAGTCTCCAGCCACAAAGATGCAGAACCAAAACCCAGAGGGAGACACTGGCCTGAAATAATTACAGACACCACCGCTGGCGCCACTGACTTGGAAGCTCCAAGCTGAACCCCATGACTTCAGTTTAGGTCCAGGTGCCCCTGAGCCACCCCCCAGGGCTGTCCTGTTAGTGAGGAGAGGCGCTCTGAGGAGCCGGAGGATCTAGTTCATGCAGGGTCCTTTACGTTGCTCCTCTCAGTCGCCCTGCAAGGAGTCTTGAAAGCCTTGGGATTTTAGAATAAACAGCAATCCCCAACCCCTCATTTCCCCCGCTGCACTCTTGTAATTATGCCATTGGTGTTAAGGTGATTGTATGTGTTTAGACTATTCCCTGAGTGCCTATTATGCACCAAGCCCTGGGAGTCCTAGGGCAGTGCGGGGGTTCAGAGGTGAACAGGACACAGTTCGAACCTACAGCACGGTGAGTCTCACTTGGAGCCTGCTCGACGATGGCTATTGAAGTCCAGTCTTTGGAGGACTTCCGAGGCTGGAGCTATGATGGAATTCTGAGGTCAACTCTGACGGTGTCCTCCTTGACCCTGATCCCCTGTTACCCACTCGTCTACGATAATACACACAAGGGACCAAAATAATCATGAGGATTTGCTCTGTACCAAATCCATGCAAGATATTAGGTAGGCACTCTCCTTTGATAAGAATTCTTTATCAGAATGCACTTATAATATAGTAATACTGGAATATTACTCAGCCATAAAGAAGAATGAAATTATGGCATTTGCCAGAATGTAAATGGAACTGGAGACTATCATGCTTGCTAAGTGAATTAAGCCAATCCCCCCAAATCAAAAGTTGAATGTTTTCTCTGATATGCAGATGCTAACCCACAAGGGGGGCAGGGGATAGCAGTTCACTGGATTAGACAAGGGGGATGAAGGAGGAGAGAAGGAATGGGAATAGGAAAGACATGGAATGAATGGGACAGAACTTTTCCATGCTCATATGTGAACACACGACCAGGGAAACTCCACATCATGTCCAACCACAAGAATGGGAAGTTAGACTCCATGTATGTATCATATGTCAAAAAGTACTCTACTACTATGTACATCTAAATAGGACAAATAAAATAGAACCTCCTATTGTTCACTAATAATTATCTTTAAACCTGGTCTCCAGGGCTATCCCAGCTCTTAAAGCAAAGATCCAAACTGTCGAGTGCGGAGGGCACACTTGATGATTCCCCAACCCTTCCAACTCTGCACATCCACTGTCATTTCACCCGTGTCGCTGGAAGGAACATGCATTTGACAGAAAATGATCAAAACCACATGCATTTCCCTTTCCATAAATATCCCAGCAGCTTAATTCGCTGTCATCTTGAGGAAGAAAAGGGATGCTGCTCAGTATGTGACAGCGTGACCCCACATGGCCATCTGGGCAGGTTTGGGAGCCTTCTCAGTTCGGGGAACGTGCAGACGGGGAAGTTGCCTAGGGTACACTGACCTGAGTGCATAGCGCGAAACAAGAGTTATTTGTCTCTAGTAGTTGCGACCGGGTCACTGGAGGTATGTGGAGAGAATATGTCCTGATAAAGGCTACCAAATTGTTAACACTTTTAATTACGCTCGGGCACCCAGCGTTAGAGAAGCAGCTGAGTTGGCATTATTGAAGATCTGGTCAGCTGCCATTCAGTGACTCGGCCAACCAAGGACATCGACCTTGGGAAAGTTTGCTCATTGCTTTATTCAGGCTGTTTGTCTATCCGGGTAATTTTAGGAGGGTTTCTTTTGAACAATCCAGCAGCCGCTAATCCTAACAAACAACAGCTTTTTAATTCCAGACTATCCTTGATCACATAATGGTTAGCCTGGAAGACAGAGGGGAATCTCCGGGCTCAATATTTCCATCCCTTCCAGAACACAGTTTTGAAGAAACACAGGGCCATTTGGTAGGGGGAAGCAGGAAGCTAGACTCATTTTTTCTCAGATGAACAGCCAGATAACATTTCTTAGTTTAATTGTGTTGAGAAACACTTTAAAACTGAAAGACTGAAAACCTGGGCACAGTGGCACATGCCTGTAATCCCAGTGGCTCAGGAGGCTGAGGCAGGAGGATCTCGAGTTCAAAGCCAGCCTCAGCAACTTAGCAAGGCCCTAAGCAGCTCAGTGAGACTCAATGGTTAAGCACCCCTGGGTTCAACCCCTGGTATATAAAAAAAAAAAAAAAACAACTTCAAGATCTAGAGGATGTTATTTTATTTTCTTTATAATCATAGTTTGAGATGAAATAGTAATTCCTTAGACTAAAAAAAAGAAAGTTTTTAAAAGATACAGCATTCTGTTTCACATTTGTAGGCTACAGGAAAGGAATTTGTGTCACTTGTGGGCAACTATTTATATTCCAGTGGGAAGGAGAAACCCCAAACTTGCTTGGGTAAAGCCACACATTGGTATTTATTTGCTTGCAGGATGGAAGCTCTTGTCTTTGAAAACATCAAGGGTGGCCTGTGATAAAGGGTGTCAGGGCACATCTGCGGAATCCAGTGGCTCTCCTTTCAAGGACAGTACCCTGGGATTCAAATGTGCGAATCACACATAAGCTTTGACTCCTCCAAGAAAACTTTTGGGGATACAGGGGCTGAGGCAGGGAGAGAAGCCTTAGTCCTGTGTTCTTGGCTTTCCTCCGAAATGTGCAGCCAAGGGGAACCAGCCAAACAAGGGCTAAATGGGGAACAGAAAGGTCCAGGCAGGAGAAGCCATCTCTCTGTCTCACTGTACGATCCCATCCCATTTTGACCTCCACCCCACTTCCCCCATCTTATCACCTTCAGCTTCATGCAAACTTAGAGAGAACTCTGATTGAACAGTCAGCACGTCACTGGGTTTGCTGATTCTCCACTCCTTCTAAATTAGTGTCTTGGTTATTGTTACATCCAAAGTCTGATCACGTAAAACACTGTTTTACTCAGCTTTTTCACTGCTGTGACTAAAGGACCCGACCAGAGCAACAGTAAAGGAGGAAAAGTTTATTTGGGGGCTCACGGTTTCAGAGGTCTCAGTCCATAGACAGCAGGCTCCACTCCTCAGGGCTCGAGGGGAGGCAGGACATCATGGAGGAAGAGTGTGGTGGAGGGAAGCAGCTCACATGGTGATCAGGAAGCAGAGAGAGACTCCACTCTCCAGAGACAAATAGAGACCCCAAAGCCACGCCCCCAATGCCCCCTCCTCCAGCCACCACCCAGTTAATCCCATCAGGGGTTCATTCACTGGTTGGGTTAAGGCTCTCACCACCCAGTCATGTCTCCTCTGAACCTTCCTGCACTGTCTCACACATGAGCTTTGGGGGACACCTCACATCAAACCATAACAAACACCCATTTCAATTGCTCCCAATTTGGGGTCAGCACTTGGGGGTTGGGCCTGCTGAGTGGTTCTTCTGTAGAGTTCACTCGGTATTGTCATTGAGCAGGTCCACCCAGCCAGGTGTTCAAGATGGCCGCACTCACATGTGTGGTGTTTGATGCTGGCTTGAGCATCATGTATTTGCAGGAGGATATCTGGGGCCTCCATGTGAGTAGCATCATTCTGAGGCAACCGCAGGGCACCAGGGCTTTGTTTGTATCACGTGTTCTAATGTCATATTGGCCCAAGCCAATCAAATGACCACATGGAGTCAATATGGGAGAGGACCATACAAGAATGTGGACTAAGGAAGGTACTGGGGGCTAGGGGTACATGGCAGGGAACTGTTCTTTATAATCAACCCAGGTAGCATGGGGTAAGAGCTAGAGGAGGCAGGCACCAACTCAGGATCCCGCCTGTGGTTTGGCTTCTGAAATTATCAGGGAGGATGATGGAGTCATACTTTCCACACGCAGTGAGGTCCTCAGCCCTGCTACTGAATACTAGCTTGTTCAAAACAAATCGAGTGTTTCCAAAACATCCCCTCGGCCAATCTAAGGACACAGTGAATTCACACTCTGTTTTCCCTGATTGCTCATTTCTGATGGTCTGAGTTAATATCCAGATATTTCCCAAAGCACCTGTTCATTACAAAAAGAAAACAAATCTTATTTATTTATTTATTCCTTCATTGTACACTGGGGTCAAGGAGTGCTACTGCTCTGAGTGAGAATACATACGTTTAATGTTTTAGGAATCGATGATTTTAAAAGCATACAGTGGCATCTCTGAGCCCCTCCTGAGACTTCAACATGGAGCAGTTGCTTTGATATACCAACAACCTGGGCAACCAGCTACGAAATGGGCATGCCCCAACAAACTTGCTTTTGAGATATTTGTCCAGAGAACCATCTGTAAGATCAGAGAATCACTAAGTTGGAAAGAATCTCAACAGTTTCCTCTTGCTAGTCAACTTGTGGTCTAAATTATTCAAGACAGATGGACCATCATCCCTATTTTAAAGTCTCAAACTGATGTTTTCCTCTTGCCAAATTCCTTTCCCCTCACCACACATCTTTTTTTTAATGATATAAAAGAAATTGTAATCTCTGGCTTTCTTAATCCATTTATAAACTTACACAAGATAAATGGAACCTGGAAGTGTTTTTAGGATTTGGCCAAATCTCAGAGAAAGAAAAAGAGAGAGGCCTGTTCATAGGCACCAGGATCAAGCTAGTCATTTAAGACACATGCACCTTTTCCAAAAATGTCCTAATACATATGATAATACGAGCCATAAGTAACATTTATTAAGTTCTTAATGTGTGTCAGACAACACTCTGATTGCCTTGGAATTTGGAAATGGAGCAGAGATTCTGTGTCAGGCTGGATTCATATCGAACAGTGAGCTCACCTACAGATGAGAGAGCTATTAAGAGAGAAATCAGATGCAATAAGACCATGGAACATTAGGAAGAAAGAAATAGTCATTCCTATCATTTTATAGCAAATGGAAAGACACAGGGCAAGAAGAAGATTTCTTACTTTAAAAGTTCTCTCCCACCATACCCAGTGGCCCATGCCTGTAATTCCAGTGGCTGGGGAGGCTGAGGCAGGAGGATTATGAGTTCAAAGCCAGCCTCAGCAATTTAGCAAGGCCCTAGGCAATTCAGTGAGACCCTGTCTCTAAATAAAATACAAAAAAAAAATGGCTGGGGATGGGGCTCAGTGATCCAGTGCCCATGAGTTCAATCCCCAGTACCCCTAAATAATAAATAAATAATGTTCTCTCCCCCTCAAAATACCTGAACATGATTTCTGAATTTTGCACACCATTCCTGAGGCTCTGACAGACACTGAAACTGAATCATGGACTCCAGAACTAATCTACAAATCCTAACCTTGAACTTCCGGATTAAGAGAAAGAAGGAAGAAAAGAGGAGGAGTCTGACTCTTACCAGTGGCAGACACTTGACAGACATATGGATGCTCCTTCACAGTGGCCACCAAAGGCAGGGTCATGGGCCCCATTTGTCAATTTTGGGAGCCGAGATCCCCAGAATTAAACATTTACAGAAATCACACAGCTAGTCCCTAGTAGGCAGGGATTCAAAACTGCTACTTCCTGTCTTTATGGTCTTTGCATTTGAGTCCTCTGGGAGATAGCAGATAGAGTCTGCCAGACTGGCAATGTTTGCAGAGATCATTAATATTAGAAATTAAATATCCAACAATAGAGACCATTGAATATCATGATCCATCCATACAATGGGATATCATGTAGCATTAAAAGTCATGTATTCATGCCGGGGATGGTGGTGCATGCCTGTAATCCCAGCAGCTCTGGAGGCTGGGGCAGGAGGATCACCCAGCCTCAGCAACAGTGAGGCACTAAACAATTCAGTGAGACCCTTTCTCTACATAAAATAAAAAAAAATAGGGCTGGGGATGTGGCTTAGTGGTTGAGTGCCCCAGAGTTCAATCCCCAGTACCTACCCCTCCAAAAATCCACAAAGAATTTAGTGACACAGGGATATGTTTAGCATAGCTAAGTCACAGAGCAAGATTTATAGGTGCATGGTCGAAAAGTCTCTGTATATATTGTGTGCACGTATGCATACACACAGACATGTGCATACATTGAGGAAAGTTCAATGACAAGGAGTGGAATAGCTGGGTCACATGGTGGTTCCATTCCAAGTGCACTGAAATTTTTTACCTCGAAGCATTGGGTTCATTATTACTCCAAAAGTGATAGAAAAAAAAATCTTTCAAAATATGGTTTCATTCTTTTGCATTATAAGTGCTAACTACTTAAGGAATTTAAGTGCAAGAGTTACTAACACTTAAATTCACTAACCCTTGAAGATGGAAGCTTTAATTATGATAACAAAATTATAATCAAATGATCTTGTATATTATATATAAAAAAGTTTGATGATTAAAAAAAGTAGTGTTTTAGGTCTTATTATTCAATCATCTTTCCATGACAACAACCATCTCTCATTTCTTATTTTAATGATCAGGAGGGACTAGCAGTATTATTTTGATTTTTTTTTTTTTTTAACTCAGGGGCACTCAACCACTGAGCCACATCATCAGTCTTTTTTTTTTTGGTATTTTCTTTAGAGACAGGGTCTCACTGAGTTGCTTAGGGCCTCACTAAGTTGCTGAGGCTGGCTTTGAACTCGTGATCCTCCTGCCTCAGCCTTCTGAGCCCCTGGGATTACAGGAATGTGCCATGGCACCCAGCAATTTCTTATTTTAATGATCAGGAGGGACTAGCATGATTGTTCTATAATGATGATGAAACCAAGGCCCAAATTGAGTGACCCAAATTTAAACAAGGTAGCAAGGCTGTCATGTATAGTATTTTAGTTTTCCTTTTCCTGTGCCTTATGGGGGAGTACGACTTTATCTGGGAACAAAAAAGTTCTCACACTGAAGAAATGCTTTGAATCTCTGCAGTTACCATGCATATGTGAAAACTAAAGTAGGGCCATCATTAGGACAGATTTCCCAGGCCCCTGCAAGTTCCCTGTCTTTGGTCTTTCCTTCTGTAGTTCTTCGGCACATCTCACCCAAGAACTGGGGGCGGAGGACATCCTGCTTCACCCCACCCAGGATTTTTGGAACCAACAGAACAGGGAATCCGGCTTCCATTTTGGAAAGTAATTTACCAAAAATGGCTCCATCCCAGGCCTCTCCCTCCTGGGTGCCCCTTCTAAAGCCAGAGACTTCACAAAAGCCAAAGACCCAAGTGACCCAATTTTCTCAGCAGAGCCCACTAAAGACACTTAGTTCTGTGGCAACAGTTCACGATGGATGGATTTCAGCTCCTGGGGAATATTCAAATATGTGTGCATTTGTTTCTCTAATTGCCATAAATATTTACATTGTCCTTATCAGTAGATTATATTATATATTTATTTAGGATTGCCATTGACAGTGCTGGCCCCTAATTGGGAAATGAAACAGCTGTTTGGCACTTGAAAGAACATGACATGCCCCTTTGACGGATCGCTTAAAGTGGACAGGGATTACAAGTATTTACTTTAGGATTTTGAAAATAGTGCTGGTGGCTTCTAGGCAGAATGCAAAATGATTCTCAAAACTGTCCTGCTGGGATAGAAATATATGGGAACGGTGACAAGGGGAAAGTAGCTCCATGAAATGGAACGGCCTTGGACACCCACTTAAATGGGACTGGGCAACTCTGTGGCTGGTGGTTCGGTCTGAATTGTGCTGTTGGGGGTGTGACAGTGACCATGCAGATTAGTACGGTCATGCTAGTTAACTAGTTAGCAGATCAAGGGAAAGTACTCCAAAATGATTGCTTATTCCAAAAGGGGGGGAAAACCTCTTTTAAGTTATTTTAAATATTTATTTTTTAGTTATAGGTGGACACAGTGTCTTTATTTTACTTTATGTGGTGCTGAGGATCGAACCCAGTGTCTCACTCATGCTAAGTCAGTGCTCTACTTCTGGAGTCACAACCCCAGCCCTTAGTTATTTTTCCATTAATTCAAACCATAAAAATAAAAATGTCTAATAAAAAATTTTAATGGCTAATTTATCTTTTCATAAATTTGGGAGGGAAAACTTTTAAGTCAAACTTTTTTTGTTGTTGTATGTTTTTATTTTTTCTTTTGTTTTGTTGGGTTTTGTTCATTTTCTGATTTTTTTTTTGTTTGTTTTGGTTTGGTTTTTTTGTTTGTTGGTTGGTACCCAGGATTGAACCCAGGGGTGCTTAATCACTGAGCCACATCCCCCAGCCCCTTTTTATATTTTATTTAGAGACAGGGTCTTGCTCAGGGCCTCATACTTTGTTTTTAATTTACACTGGATGTGAGACCAACATTTCTGCTTGGTTTTATGTACAGGAAGTATGAAATATATGCTGAATATTGGCTTTTGCTGGCTTTGCCCACATAAAAATGTATTGTTTATATATGAAAAAGTGACTATACTTTGGAGGGAGAAAAAAAACTTAAAAGTGCTTTCACCCTTAGCATAACCAAGTTAATATATGAGGAAATAGGCATGTTTACTAATGGCAGTGTCAACAGTGTGTGCAGTTTAATTCAAAAATCATATACCAACAGTTTATGGTATACACAATGTGGTCAGCTAAAAAATATATCTTAAAACACAGCAGATTTCAACAGATTTATATCAACAGAGCTTTCCAATCCACCATCATTACCAAATTATTTCAGATTATCTTCAAGGGGAAATGGTCTTGGGCCCCATGCTAAACAGTTTAGCTCTCCTCTTTGAAGGGTTAAGGGGTTGTGTGTGGAGTGCAGAAATAACTTACCACTTTAGTTCCTGGTATGAAACATTTTTGAATAATAGCCAAAGGGTTCTTGTCAAGTTTCTGGAATTTACTGAGTACATGTTTTGCCTTTCAGGAGTGGACCTGGAATCAAACACTTAAGGGAATGTGATCACAAATCGGTGCCATAGATTCCAGAAATGGTTCAAGGGCTCGTTTTAGAATTTCTATGCAGTGGAAAGAGTCAGAAGAGTCAATACAACTCTGGAGTCAAGGAGTCGGGTGGGGAAATGATCGCTTGAAGATGGCCAGGGGAAAAGGCAAGCATACTGGCCTTCAAACAGGGATGGAGGGGAAAGGCTGGGGGGCACCAAGGGGGGGCTGCCAAGGCGACAGTCCTGCATCAGGAGCCAGGTTATCTTTCTTTTTCTGTGTGTGTACCAGGAATTGAACCCAAGGGCTTAACCACTGAGCCACATCCCCAGCCCTTTTTATTTTTTATTTTGAGACAGGGCCTCGCTAAGTTGCTGAGGCTGGCTTTGAACTCATGACCCTCCTGACTCAACTTCCTGAGCTGCTGAGATTACAGGTGAGCATCACTGCGTCCATTCTTAAAGGTCAACAACCTGAGTACTTGGCAGTGGAGAGTCCCAAGACAGTTGCTCTAGAGGGCAAAAGAAAATATCCAGCACAATTCCTAATATTTACATCCTGCCCAGTCAGAGGTAGTTTTGAATGCTGTGGCAATAAATGGGTACAATACCTGCATTAAAACCAATCAATGTCATGTTCTTATTAAAAACAAAGAAGGTGCCGGGCCTGGTGGCACACGCCTGTGATTCCTGAGACTCAGGAGGCTGAGGAAGGAGGATCCCGAGTTCAAAACCAGCCTCAGCAACTTAGCAAGGCCCTAAGCAACTCAGTGAGACCCCGTCTCTAAATAAAATACAAAACAGGGCTGGGGATGGGGCTCAGTGGTTAAGCGCCCCCAGGTTCAATCCCTAGTACCAAAATAGAAAGGAAGAGAGAGAGAGAGAGAGAGAGAGAGAGAGAGGGGTGGGGGGAGGGAGGGAGGGAGGGAGCAGATGTATACATGGGGAAGCAGAAGAAAAAGAAACTAGAAAAGGATTTATTGAGTATCTATTATATCTCAGGAGCCACCTGGGATGATTTGCATATGCTACCTCAGTTCATTTTACAAAGGCAATAGGTAGTACATATTTCACTATCGTTCAGGTAGAAATATAGGGGATACAATACTTTAAAATACTTAAATCATTTCTGTAAAGTCACACGCCTGGTAGGTGCCAGAACTGAGATTGATGCCAGGAATGAAGAATTCAAACTCCTTGGTGAACTGACCATTGCACGGGACATGTCCAGGCATGTACATGAGGACTGAAGGCTTATAGGTGTCATTAAATAGTCCACACGTGTGTATACATCCATGAACGGGAAATTACTCAGGCCTCAAAAGTCAGAAATGGACTATGCGTATCACCCTACATGCTTTCCTCACCCAGTGGTCTAACGTCCTGCAAAATGTGCTATGTCCTTAGATAGCTCAGAGTATATGTGCAATATTGCTCCCTCTCCTTGTGTCTTAGTCCCTTTTTTTGCTGTGTGATTAGAATAACTGAAAAGTTTATTGGAGGCTCAGAGTTTCAGAGGTCTCAGTCCATAGGCAGCAGGCTCCATCCCTCAGGGCTGGAGGGGAGGCAGGACATCATGGAGGAAGAGTGTGGTGGAGGGAAGCAGCTCACATGGTGATCAGGAAGCAGAGAGAGACTCCACACTCCAGAGACAAATAGAGACCCCAAAGCCACACCCCCAATGCACCCTCCTCCAGCCACACCCACCTCCTCCAGCCACCACCCAGTTAATCCCATCAGGGGTTCATTCACTGGTTGGGTTAAGGCTCTCACAGCCCAGTCATGTCTCCTCTGAACCTTCCTGCACCGTCTCACAAAGGAGCTTGGGGGCGACACCTCACATCCAAACCATAACACCCTGGAATGTGATGCCCCACCTTTCCCAGCTTCCACAACCATTTCACCAAGTTTTTCATACCCTTCAAGGCCCAACACAGACTCTGTCTTTTCTGAAAAACCCTCGTGAATTTCTAAACTTGTCCAAATGGATGACTTCTCTCCCTTGTTCTCCAGATAGCTCATTCAGAATACCTATTAGCATCAGGTTTTGATGATGGCAAGTTGTGCCTATTTCTCCTTCTTTCCTAGCCGGGGGGGGGGGGGGGGGGGTGGGGGTGGGGGGGGTGGGGGGTGGGGGGGTGGGGGGTGGGGTGGGGGTGGGGTGGGGGGGGTGGGGGGGTGGTGTCAGACAGCTATGGATTCTGCCTTCTGGAACCCTCTTCCCCTTCTTTGCTCGCCAGTAGCCTGAGCTCCTTTGGGGATCTACAGTCCCCAGGGGGCTCCATCCCTGCGGTTAGGTTTGAGCCCTCTCTGCTGCAACTCCAGAATTGAGCATGTGACCCAGGCTCGGCAAATCAGAGAAGCACTTCCTCTTGCACTCAGGGATTGGCTGAGAACTGGGTCCACCGCCCAATCAGCACTCACCAAGGATCATTCTCACCCCCCCCCCCAAACTGAAAGGAGCCAAGAGAAAAGAGCTGGGGATGGGCGGGGCGTGAGGGTCTTTGTTAAAAAAAAAAAAAAATTAAAAATCAGGTGACGTAAAACCTGGAGCCACCATATAGAGAAAGTTTATGTGGAAGTGAAGCAGTTGCAGAGGAAATTGGAGTAGAAAGACTCAAGGAGGCCAAATCCTAAAGCCCTTTGTATGAACCTCTTGGTTTAGCCAAGGTCCCCCAGCTTTTTCAAAGAATGTGAGCTGGTACATTTCCGTTTTCAGAGGCTTCCAACTCAGAATTCCTAAATGCAACTACCTGGAAGCACATCTGGCCAGTGGAAATGATCAGAAAATATTCCTCCAGCTAATTCAATGGCATCTTTACAAACTGACATCTGTCTATGTGTCAAGGTCCTCAAACCAAAATCCAGCAGACAATGGAGCTTCATCTTCTTCCACATGGGCTGAAGACATCGTTTGACATATGTTTGCTGAAGACAGTACTTTCTGTTCTCCTCTAGCATGTGACACAGTCGGAAGGGGAGGTACTGTGGTTAAATAATGCATGAGGCACCCAAGCCAAGGTGTTGAAAATGGCTGATGGGCCTTCTGATTTGTTCTGCCCATCTGCTAAGTTGTTGCTGGGCACTCGACCACTGAGCCCCATCCCCAGTCCTATTTTGTATTTAATTTAGAGACAGGGTCTCACAGAGCTGCTTAGCACCTCAACTTTTCTGAGGCTGGCTTTGAACTCGCGATCCTCCTGTTTCAGCTTCTTGAGCCGCTGGGATTATAGGCATGGGCCACAGCACCGAGCCAGTGGATCATTTGACAGTGTCTGTGGAACAAAAATGTTAGGAGACTGACTATATATAGGGTTCTCCTTTCTAAGTTCTGCCATTATCCTTTATCTAAACTCATTTGCTCTTGGGCATCCTCCAATAAAAGGAGACCTTTGGGGTGTATGTCAACGATGTAGGGTCATTTCCTTAGTTTTTAGCTAATCCAAAGCAGTTGGCTAACAGAAGCCATGTTTGGGGATTTCACAGCCAACTGCACCAGGTTTGGGAGCCTGGAGAGAGTCGGGTCACTTTTCAACCCAGCAATCTGGAATTAGGGCAGAAATCAAGGACAGAACTGATTCAGTCATTCCCTGTGCTTGGAATGACAACATGTGGCCTTGGGAGCTGTGGGTGGGCATCTTTCCCCCACCACGTGGAATGAAGAGCAGAGAATGTTTCTGCTGAGACACAGAAATGAAGCAGATGTTCAGACAGAAACAGAGACAGAAAAGTGCCCTCTCTGGTTGCCGCTGCCCTCCAGTTGCCTCCTCTGGGCTCTACTGAACACATGCTGTGTTCCTGCTCACAATTCCATCGCAACATCTCTGCATTTTATTCTAGCCTCATTTTTTTTTTTTTAAGGACTTGCTGCCTTCCCCAGGATGGTCACAAATTCCTGGGCTCAAGCAATCCTCCTGCCCCAGCCTCCAGAGTAGCTGGGATGATAGGTGCAAAGCACCCCAGCTGGTTAGATCCTCGTTTTTTTTATTTCACTAAACCCAAGTGGATGTCAGGTTCAGACAACCTGATGGGATGGGAGCCAATGCGTCCATCAGCTAGAAAATTCTTAAGCTGGGGATTTTTCCAGGTGAGAAGAAACACCCCAGGGAAACAAAATGAATCACCAGGAGTTGGCAGCCGTCCTTCCAAAAACACTAAGGAGATGTTTCTGGACTTAGAGAAAAGGGGAGCATCTCGGTCAGCGTCTTCAGCCTGCCGCTGAGCCGTGAAATGTATTCCCAGTCAAAAGTTCCTGTGTGGGCCCCATCCCATGACTTCATAAAGGTGTCTGCTCACAGGGGACACTCTCAAGCTGAGCCATGTCATGTTGGCATCATCACTGACATGAAGACAAGTGTTCCGGTGGCCCATTAAGCAAATGCCCCCTTAGAAGCATGGAGCACATCTGGTGCTGTGACGGCCCTTCCTGGCCCTTGAAGCAGTTGGAAATCCCCCGCCTGGCTCATGGCGGAGACACAAAAATGGATTCTTGTGTCAAGACACATTAACGCATTTTATTCTGCCACTGAAGTTGCTTTCTTGGCATTTGATGAAGCTAAAGAGACTGGAGGTTATGAAATCTACATTTCCTTGCTTGTCTTTATTTCAAAAATATAGGCAGCATCCATGGTTATGAGGAACGTGGGTTAAGATTCTGGCCCACTCTCCCCAACCCATGAATGCATTGACCTCCTCACCAAAAAAAAAAAAAAAAAAAAAAAAAAAAATCTGTCCCTGTTACTTCTTTCTTGTCTGATTGCTGAGCAACTGAGCTATTCAGAACAATAGAAAATATGTCCCTTTTTATCCTCAAGCAAAATAAAAAGACAACCTTTCCCTTACTTTGTCAGGTGATCACCCACATTATTTGACATCCTTTTAAACTATCTGGTTCAAAGTGCAAACATCAAGTTAATGACATGGACAGATGATACTAAATTGGGAATGGCTGCTTTTGTTATTAAAGACTATGAAGTATCCGGTGGTGGCCAAGTTCAACAACGGCAGTAGCCAGAGGGATGAAGGACAGAAAATGACATTTGGGAGAAAGGGGACCAGGGGCGATGGAAAAGTCAAATGGATCTAAAAGCCAGATGCTGAGTGGGCGGTAGACAGGTGAGCCTGGAGAACTTGTCAAACCCATGTGGACATGGAGTGGACAGCCAATTAGCTCCCAGTTCCCTGGGGAGGGAGGGCTGAGCTATTTTTAGTTCCACAAGTAGAGGCATTGTGTCTCAGGAACAGATCGCCTTTTCTTACCCCAAACTTTAATAAAAACTGCACCTGGCCCAGGGTGTTTGGTTCTGGAACCAGAATGACATGCAGGAAAAAGAAAAAAAAAATCTTATATGTAAAATTTTAGGCTTTTCTTTTCCCAAGAAAGAGATGCAGCTGCTTTTATTTCATTTTATCATCATTTTTTAGCAATTCCTAATGATATTGGGATTTTGCCGATTTGGCTCAAACTTGGATGCCTAGAAAGCACCCCCAAAATGAACATCAAAACCTGCCCTTCCTGTAATCCCAGCAGCTCAGGAGGCTGAGGCAGGAGGATCGAGAGTTCAAAGCCAGCTTCAGTGACTTCGAGGCCCTAAGCAATTCAGTGAGACCCTGTCTCTAAAATATAAAAAAAAGGCTGGGGATGTGGTACCAAAAAAAAATAATAATAATCCAGTTATCCCTGGACTTGAGATTCCCCATGCTGGAATGTCTTGCCTAGAAAAGACCCTCGGGTTTTTACTCTAAAATGCTCTCTGTAGGGAGATATTTCGAGGCCTCTCTAGTGAAACCAGCAGCCCACATTCCGCCCCTTTCTCATCTTTCCTCACTGTGGTTCAGTTCAAATCCAAGAGCACCTCTGATCTATGGCAAGTAACCTCCACCCCAAGGCTGGCACCCTGTCGGGCTAGAATGCAGCTCCGTGATTTTTTTTCCTTCATAGGGAATATGTGTACAGAAGCAGACAGTGGCTAAGGTAAAAGGACCCTCAAAAATCTCAGAAATAAGGAAGTTAAAGCTCAAGAAAGTGAATCTAGAAGGAAGGACACTGACTGGACAAGAGGCAAATCTTCAAGCAGTGGACTCCAAGACTGTTCATTCACCCACCCTCCACACCACCCAGGAGTGGAGCTGTTGACATTTCCATCAGGTGATGGGAACAACCAAGGCAGAGAGTATAGGAATAATTTTCCCAAGGTGCAAAATCTCTCTCTTCTTTTTTTTTTTTTTTTTTTTGGTACCCAGGGACTGAATCCAAGGGTGCTTAAACATTGAACCACATTCCCGGCCTTTTTAAAAAAATTTCTTTAGAGACAGGATCTCACTAAGTTGCTTAGTGCCTCAATTTTGCTGAGGCTGGCTTTGAACTCGTGATCCTCTTGCCTCAACCTCCAGAGCCACTGGGATTACAGGTGTGCACCACCATTCAGGGTTCAAAATCAGATAGTGGGGTCAGGACCCACCAAGCACATCTGGTTTCGGGGTCTTCAAACTTCTTGGCTCAGGATCCATTTAGGCTCCTAAGACATAATGAGGGCCCAAAGAGCTTCCTTTGTGGGCTTTCTAGCTATCGATATTTACTGTGCCTGAAATTAGAAGTAAGTTTTTTAAATGTCTTCATTAAATTATTTAAAAATATTAACAGGACTGGGGGGTGGCTCGGTGGTAGAGTGCTTGCCTAGTATGCAGGAGACCCTGAGATTGATTCTGGCACCACCAAAAAAATAATAAAATAACAACAAACTCATTACATAAACCTCAATCACATATTTAGAGGAGAAAAAAATATATACTTTCCGACATTAAAAAAATTGGTATAAATAGTGGTTCTGTTTTCCATGAAATATCTGACTTAATAGAAAACAGCTTGATTATCCTATCTGCTGCTGCCTTTAATCTATTATGGTATGTCGTTTTGATTGAAGGTATATGAAGAAAATCCAACTTCCCACAGATAATTGGAAAAGATCGGGGGAAGTTTAATAGCTTTTTAAGATCATTGTAGCTATTCTTTAATAATACACAAAACCTGACAAGTGATATTTTCATAAAGGTTAGTTGTAATGTGGAATCTGAAACCATAATCAATGAACTTTTCAGACTTGGTTGCAGTAAAATCCACGGATTCATTTTGTATTTTCCTCACTTCTTTACCCAAGCATGAGTCCTTTTAATATTATACAATGGACATTTGGAAGATATTGGTTCACTGAGTTTTGCAGATCTGCCTTCACCAAGAAATATATTTTTAAATGCAGGCTGTTAATGTCACCAGTACTCTGGGGATCAGTGGTAGGGCACTTTGTCTAGCATGCCTAGAGCCCTGGGTTTCATCTCCAGCATAAAACAAGAAGAAGAGGAGGAGGAGGAGGAGGAGGAGAAAGTCAGTTAGAAAGCCCAAGCTCATGATGGCACAAACATGTGTTAGAAATTTTTAACTTTGGCTTGAGAACTTGAATTGTATTATTGGCAACAATGATTTATCGGTTATGGTCTCAAAGGCCTATATGGTTACCAATATATATTTGTAGGCCTGCCCAAGCTGCTTCTGAACTTTGTTTATTCATATGAGTGCATTTATAAGACATCCTCATATATCTAGGGAAAAGCTATTTCAACTCATATGAGTGACATCGCTTAATAAAAAAATTAAGTATTTTTTCCAAGGCACTAACGATTTGCTCACTACTGCTTTTCAGTCATCTCTGCAAGTGTCCGTGCAATCCAAAAGGTAAAGAATGTCACAGTGTGATGGGAATAGTTTTGCCCACTTGGTCTCTGGAAGGGTCTCAGGCCCCTGGAAGGGTCCACAGATCAGATCTGGAGAACTGCAGCACTAACCCATGCCCTGCCCCTTACAAACAGCATCTTCTCCAAGCTCCAGTCCCCCACTTAAAATGAAGATGTGAATTCCATAACTCGGATCTTGCTGATTTATCTTTGAAGCAATCATAAGTGGTCCCTGTCTTGACCCCAGTTGCCAAGCCACAGAAGTTACTGAAAATCAGAGTCCAAATTCATCTCTTCTGATTCCTGCCCAGAGTTTTGTTGTGTTTGTTTGTTTGTTGGGTTGCTTTTGTTTGTTTGTTTGTATTTTGGTGTGGGTATTAAACCCAGGGCACTTACCCCAGTGAGCCACATCCCCAGCCCTTTTATATATTTTATTTAGAGACAGGATCTCACTGAGTTACTTAGGGCCTGGCTAAGTTGCTGAGGCTGGCTTTGAACTCCTGGTCCTCCTGCCTCTGGAGCCCCTGGGAATACAGGTCTACACCTGGCCTGCCCAAGGCCTTCTCAGCCACACCACCCCAGCACGAGCAGGGCAGATCTCAATACAGCTGCTGTATGGCGGTAAGGTGCTGAGTGACCGATTCAGTCGGTTCACTGGGCTCCCTGGGTAAAGTTCTCAATGAGAAAGGAAGCACTTAAGTTGTTAAGAACATCTGTGACCTGTGTTGGTTATGTGAATTTGCTGTGTGCTACCTGTGTGACCTTCTGGAAGTTCTCTGAGCCTCAGCTTTCTCTCCTGTAGCTTTAAACTTGGACAACAATAGCACCTACCCTGGGTGGTTGCTATGGGATTTAAATGAGATAATTCACAGAAATATGCTTAGCAAAGTACCAGTCCCAAAGACACAAATGATGATCAGCTGCTTGTTATTATAATATTAGTGACTATGGTTGTTACCCTTGCGTCTCAGCTGGGCATTGCTTTTTCAGGAGATTCTTTTCTGACTATCCAATGAAGGTGCCCGGGTGTAAGACCCGTGGTCTCTGTACTCCCCTACACTGAGCTCAGTACAACGGCAATAATACAGCTCGATATATGGTTATTTGGCTCAAGTTTGTCAAACACACTAGGCTCCAAGTTCAATTAAGGCAGGCACATGGTCTGTTTTATCCCCAACACTTGGCCTGGCGCCCAACACAAAGCAGGTTTCAATAAATACTTATTGAAGGAATGAATGAAATAGCTAATTTACTAGGTTGGCAAAGCCCAGTCTCACTCTATTACATAATTCATCTGAACTTCCCCTAGCACTCGTGACTCCAAGGGTGATCTGTGGGTCGGTGACAGTAGCTTCTTGAAACTTCTTGGCAATGCCGTTTCAGACCTCGCAACAGATCTACAGAATGAAAACCTATATTTTGGCTGGGTGCACTGGCACACACCTAGAATCCCTGAGTATCAGGAGGCTGAGGCAGGAGGATAGAGAGTTCAAAGCCAGCCTCAGCAACTTAGGAGGTCCTAAGTAACTAGAGATAGTGAGACCCTGTCTCTAAATAAAATATAGAAAGGGCTGGGGATGTGGCTCAGTGGTTCAATCCCTAGTACCAAGAAACAAAAATGAAGCAAAACAAAACTGTATTTTAACAAAATCCCCAGGTAATTCACATGCTCACTGGAGTTTTAGAAACCCTGGCCCCTGCCTATTCTTCAACAAACCCCAAGAGAGAAGAAAAGACCATCACTAAATTTCCCAGAAAAAGCGACTCTCCACAGTTCCGGGTCTCAGTATATTCCCAGTACAGACATTATTACAAATATTGCCATTTCTAAAAACAAAACAAAACAAAACAAACAAACTGCATTTTTTTCCCAGCCTAGCCAGGCTGATGATATTTCCTATTCTTTCC
Organism: Urocitellus parryii; assembly: GCF_045843805.1. Taxonomy (NCBI): domain Eukaryota; kingdom Metazoa; phylum Chordata; class Mammalia; order Rodentia; family Sciuridae; genus Urocitellus; species Urocitellus parryii. The sequence goes on from NC_135533.1 coordinate 162,998,726, forward strand.
AGAAGACTATTTTGGCCTCTATTGAATCATTTATTTCGGAGACTTGACATCCTAAAATATTCTCTGGAGGAGAGAACAAAACAGAAACAACAACAACAATAACAACAAAAAACACCCTCCGTACCCACTCCTGGAAAAACAGCCCCAAACCATGAAGTAGGGGTGTCATTGTAGCTATAGAGCTTCAAAAATTGAATACTTGCTTGTCCACTGCAACCTCAGAAAAAAGAGGGAGAAAAATTTCTTCTATGACACCACCAAACCAGCCCAAAGAGATTTATTTAAAAAAAAAAATGGTACCCATTTGAGCCCTGAAAAAATTATAGCCTAGCTTTGTGATGAAAAGATATTATTTTGAGGATTTCTTCCCCTTGGTGCACAGCCATCACCGGGTAAGGATCTGCAAGAACTCCGAGAGATTCAGCGAATGCTTCCATTTCCTGTGTTGGGTGGCCTGGCTTTGCAACCCCCTTTCCTGCAGTGTGCTCTGCTCCCAGGGAAGAAATGGGCCTGGCCAGAAGCAGAGCGTGTTTCAGTCCCAGGGCCTCCTCCTGTGGGTGCTTGGGCCTGGCCTGACGGAACGGAAGAGCCGGTGATTGGCAAGTGGTATGTGAATCTGTGCTGCTGCTTCTCCAGAGGTTGGTGCTGACCTGGAAGCTTCTGCCTTCTGTCTCCCACACATCCAAGCACTGCCTGCTGTGAGGAATGAGGGAGCTGCTGGGTCTGGAGAGAACTAACTTCTGGTGTGGCTCTGCCCCTGTGATCACGGGAGTCCCTTCCTCTAACTTCTCATTTCGTATCCCCATGGTCCAGGCTGAGACATATTGAAATGGATGGAGTTAGGGTACAAGATAGAGACCCAGACTGACATCTGAGCTGTTCTGAAGGTCTGGTCTAGCCAGAGGAGCCAAGGGGCCCAAGTGGTATCTTCTTCTCCATCCATAGGCACATCCAATAGTGCAGACCAATCCCAGCAGCTCAGGAGGCTGAGGCAGGAGGAGCACAAGTTCAAAGCCAGCCTCAGCACATTAGTGAGGCCCTAAGTAACTTAGCAAGTCCCTGTCTCGAAATAAGAAGTAAAAAGGGCAGGGAATGTGGCTCAGTGGTTAAGTACCTTTAAACTACCTAAGTTACAAATGAAGCAAACATTATTCAAAAGTATTTCAGTCAATTTTAAAACCTAGTCTGACCAATAAGTAAAGTAATAGGACTAAGCCAGGCATGGTGGCACATGCCTATAATCCCAGTGGCTCAGGAGGCTGAGGCAGGAGGATCACGAGTTCAAAGCCTGCCTCAGCAACTTGGTGAGACCCTAAGCAACTCAGTGAGATTCTGTCTCTAAATAAATAATGTAAAGGGCTGGGGATGGGGCTCCGTGGTTCAATCCCTGGTTCCAAAAAAAAAAAAAAAAAGTGTTTTGGAATCATAATCATATAGTTCAGAATGGGACCCTGGCTCTCACATTTGCTATGGATAGCTTTTTTTGTAAAGTTGTATTTTATCATCTGAGCCTGGTTTTCCTCATCTTCAAGGAAAAAAAAAAAGTGTCCAATTTGCCTTCCTGGGGCTTAGTGATTACCAGGGCAGGCAGGGAACTCTCCAGAAGTGTTGGTTGGCAGCTAGCTTGTCACTTTTCTGCTGAGTGTACCATGATATATTTTCTTTGGCCCCAAAAATTGCTGATGGGAGAAGACAAGGAAAAATGAGGGAGGAACAGGGAGGAAAAGAGAAAGGGAAATGAAGAAACCTCGCGCGGGTCCTTGCCTGGGAGTGCGCCTTAGGAAAACGGGGCCTTGCAGCTGTGGTTCCGAAGCAGCGGTTCAAGGGGATTCCTCCACTCCGTAGAGTCGCCACAGGCTTGTCTATTCTTTGATTTTTTTCCCATTCGCAATCTGAGTATTAGGCCCATCTTTAAAAGCCATTGGCGCCTCTCCTCACGTAATTGCTGTGGAAATGCCTCTTGTTTTCTGCCATTCAGACACTTCATGATTGGTCTTCACAAGGGCCCAGGAAGAGGACCATGGAGGCTCACAGTCAAAGCTCTGGGCCTCACTCTAAGGGCCCCCAAGATCCTGTCCCACAGCCACCTCCTTGCAATCCAGCTACTGAGTCAGAGATACAAATGGGGAGATGGATGGGGAGTCAGAAGAAGACTGCTAACCCACGGAGCTCCCGGCATCAAAGACAACCTGTAGATCCAAGCCAAGAGAGAATACCAGCCTCCAGATGTGTGGGGGGCCTTGCTCTCACTAGACAGCGCCGTCTCAGGAATGAAAAATCTAGGCTGTCAGGAAGGGACCCTCCTCTAATCTTCTGAGGCACTGCTGATAAATGGTGGTTGGCTAGGGATGACAGCAGGAAGGTGAGTGGGTGGACTCCCAAAACTAAAAGGGAGAGGGGTACGCAGCGGGTAGAGTACTACCCAAATGCTGCTCAGAAGCTCACAGATGGAGGTGCTATGCTGTCCTGGATGTCCCCAGCCACCTCCACTGCTTCAGGACTCAAAGCCTTTCTGCAGACACTATCACACCACCAGCAACCATCTCGCTGCATGTGACTTTTATGAAAAATGTCAAGACCTGTCTATTTAAATACTTTTCTTCCTGAGCCACGGCTGACTCTCCCTGTACATTATCCAACAGGACAGTTGAAATCATGGCGGCACTTGGGGATCCCTGGGGAATCCTAGGTGCAGCTCAGACCTCAGGGTGATTGAGCCTGAGTGTTTAGGAGTGAGACGCAGATCTCAGTATTTGTTTTAAGTTTCCCAGGTGATTCTAACATGAAACTAGGTTGGAGAATCCTAGTGTTTTAGTAGGTGTTTTCGCTGTTTGCACCAAAAGACCTGACAGAGACAATTAGAGGAGGAAAAGTTTGGTGCTCATGGTTTCAGGGCTAACTCCCTTGTTCTGGGCCCAAGGTAAGGCAGAACATCATGGCCCAAGTATGTGGTGGAGGAAAGCATCTGGGGATGTGGAGCCAGAAGCAGAGAGGGCTCCCATTAACAAGGACAAAATATACAAACCTCAAGCGCATGCTCCCCGTGCCCCACCTCCTCCAGCCACAACCCACCTGCCTACATCACCACCCAGCTAATCCCATCAGGGGATCAATGCACTGGTTAGGTTACGGCTCTCTTAACCCAATCATTTCACCTCTAGACTTTCTTTCATTGTCTCCCACAGGAGCTTTGGGGGACACTCATATCTAAACCATAACACAAAGTCAGAGTTTAAAGATGGTGTGAGGGGGATGGGGGTGAATAGACCTATCACAATCTTGAAAGGACTGATGCAGGATTCTCAGTGCTAACCAGTCCTTGCCTTGGTCCATTGAGGGAGGCAATAGCTAAGTTCCCAGGTGCTGTTTTGCATATTTTATGAAACATTTTATGTAAGATCAAGTTTGCCTAAAGTAAGGGTAAAGTACCCCAGAAGCATAATGGTAGATAAGTCCAGAGCCCTGATCTTTTTAAATCATCCCAAGCATTAATGTCCACGTTATCTGCACCAGATACAAGTTGCTAATCATGATGATGAGAACGATATTGATAACAACATTAATAATGTCATAAACATCAAATACAACTAGCATTTCCCATGTGTCCTCTGGCTATGTCCATGTTACCATGTTAGCACTATATATATATATATATATATATATATGATTTTATATATTTATATATAAAATCATCCTGTAAACACTGAACTAAATATTTCTAGCAATTTCTTACTGTGGCTGAGATTGAAAAGGGTCAAATTACTTGCCCGAGGTCAGACAGCTAACATGGTCAGAGGTAAAGCTTTAAGCCAGGGATGAAGTCTCATTTGGCACACAATGATCAATAAAGTAGATAAGGTGACAGAGTGTCCCACTTTTCAATTATATTTTTACTATTGTATTTTGGCATCACCAAAAGTATCCCCATAATAGACCCCTGATGCTTTCTATAAAATATTTGCTGAGTTAAACATCTTCCTGCCGTCTCAGACTGGTATGGAAAACAGAAACTTGATGGTTGGAACAAAATATCCAGAGGAAGGTGCACCCATTCACAACAGCCAAACTGTGGGACCCGCCTGGGTGTCCGCCAACAGATGATGGATAAAGCCAATGTGGTATATATGCACAGTGGGGTTGTATTCAACCATAAAGAAAAATGAAATCACATCATTTGTGGGAAAATGGGTGGAACTAGAGACCATCATGTTTAGCGAAATAAGTCTAACTCAGAAGATCAAGGGTTGTATGTTTTCTCTCATAGGTGGAAAGTAGAGAGGAAAAAGAAATATAAAAGTGGGGGTGGATCTCCCAAAAATCAAAGGGAGATCAATAAAGGAAAGGAACCAAGGGATGGGCATCGGGGAAATGCTGGGGAGTGATATTGGCCAAATTATATCACTATATAGGGATATGTAACAACAAATCCCATCAATATGCACAACTATAATGCACCAATAAAAAAATTAGGATAAAGAAAAGAGAAGGGTGCAGGAAAGGCTTCCATACAGAAAGGGGTATTTTGGGGAAGGCTTTGAAGATGGAATAGGAGCCTGCCAGAAAGAACAAGGAGAAACCATGCTCAAAGGAGGGAAGAGAAGGACCAAACACACAGAGTGAGAATGTGAAGCATTATTAGAACAATGATCAGCCCACTGGGAGCAGGGATTCTCAGCAGGCAGTGTGCATGGGGGTCACCTGGAGGCTTGTTAACCCAGGTTATGGAGTCTTCTGGTGAAGGAGGACCACGTGGGACTGAGAATTCTCAGGTGCTGCTGATACTTGGTACAGACCCGTGGCCTAGATAAGATAATTATCTGGAACCCTCCTCCTCCCATGGCTTGGGCTGGGGGCGAGGAGGGGGATGCCAGGGCCAGCCTCGCAGCCAAAGAAAATTCCCAGGAGAAGTCAGGGTTTCTTCTTTTCCTGCGAGGAGGAGCGGTGTGGTTAAATTTTACTGTTGGTTTTGGGAGCGTTCATACTGAAACTGTTCAGTGGGAGGAAACGGGGAAACCACAGCTTGGAACTTCAATGAGGGAACCTAGGATTTTATTGCATTTCTGCCCCCTCCATGCCCCTATTCACAGGCCGGGAGGGCCTGAGGCCAGAGGAGGCTGAAACACACTAGTTCTTTGTTGTGCGCGGGAGGGAGTGTGTCCAGTTTGCAGAGAAGTTGGCATTTCTATAGTTCTTCCTCCATCTTGGGCTCCTGGGTCTGCTGACCCACAGGTGAATTCTGTCTTGATCACCAAGAGTATCCATGGATCACTAACGCCCAGCCTCCAGCCAAGAAGGGGTGTCCTCATGGAGAGAATGGAGGGGGCATGGGAATACGGGGCTCCATTGGATGGAGACAGATGACAGCCTTGGAAATTCTTCCTGGCACTTCTAATTGAATTACCAGGCTTTGCTTCTCTCCTTTTCCAAGATGGAAAAAACCTCGGCTGTATCTGCTATTGTTCTCCAGCCCCTTTAGATGGGATGACTAACCCTGAAAGGTCAACCTCTGATAATGGAACCGCAGCCCCCACCCACCCACCTAGGACAGAGCCAGCCAGATCCGGGGGTGTGTTTACCTAATGGCTGAGGAATGTGAGGCTTCTCGCCCCAGATCCCCCCTCTGTGCCAGGATGCTTCACCAGTTCAGAGTAACAGCTGTGCCTTCCGCATTCCTGGCCAGGGCCCTGAAAGGCCAGAGGTGTAGAAACCCCTTCACTGCTGCAGGAGGGACACGGGAATCCCCGGAGACGGGGAAAGGGGACAACACCAAGACATTTGGATTCTGTGTTCCACCTTTGTTTTCATTGGTAATGCGGCTCCCCGTTCCTCTGCTCTTGTCTTCTGAGAAACTTCTAGAAGCCCACTTAATAGTCCTAGAGGCTTTCGGTCTTCATTCCAGGATTATCATTTCCCGGCTGTCCACCAGGAAGGAGGAGTCTGAGAATGGTCATCGAGAAGACAAATACCCCCCCACCCCAGGTGGCCCGTTGTGGGGAGTCCCTCCTGAGGCGTGCGCTCCGTTTCCTTGGGGGATGGACCCGTTATTATCAGTGTTATTGATGAGACTGGATTCCTTTCCAGAGACGAAGTGCTTCTGTCATCATGTCTATTACCCCTCACGAGAAACCCAATTAGCAGAGATTGCCTCAACAGAGGAGACTGATTAAATTCACAGATGGATTGCAAAACCACCTTGGGAGTTATGGAAAATGAGTTTCACTGTGAAACTTATCTTCAAAAAAAAAATCAAGCTGTGAGCCTGTACCTTGAATTATCCATCTATAACAGATCATAGAAATACCCAGAACCTTCCGTGCAGTTTTCTTATCTCCAGAGAGGCTCCGAATGCCTCTTCCAGGCTCATAGTACCTCCCCCAGGGTTAGGTGATGGGTTCCATCTCATATGACACAAGGGGACATTCTGACATGGCAGTAGAGCCACGTCAGACAGAGGCCTGCCAGAGTGGAGATCAAACAAGAAGACTGTCTTTTGCAAATCTTGTTCCACTGGGCAGGGAATTTTAGTTGAGTCTATTGTAGTTGGGTCTCAGAAAAGTTGCTAAGTAGCAATGATGTAAATGTGATCCAGTTCCTCCTAGAAACAGGGACAGCAGCAGGCACGGTGGTGCACATCTGTCATCCCAGCAGCTCAGGGGGCTGGGGCCCGAGGATCCCAAGTTCAAAGCCAGCCTCTGCAACTTAGTGAGGCCCTGAGCAACTCAGGGAGACCCTGTCTCTAAATAAAATACAAAATAGGGCTGGGGATGGGGCTCAGTGGTTAAGCGCCTCTAGGTTCAATCCCCCGGTACCAAATAAAAAGTGGGGGGACAGCAACTAATGGTACATTCCTGACCCCAATCCTGATGCCCCATAAGTCTCACTTTAAATCTCCTAAATTTCAATGAGGATATTAGAAACAGATACCACAGATACACAAACATTAGGTACACACATTTAGGTTTCTTTTTCAAGGCAACATCTACCAAGTTGTTTCCTTCCCAACACTAACTTCCTAGGATGCTCTGGAATAAAAGGTTTTTTTGTGGTAAAATTGGGACAGTGCTTTATGCTATGTGCCCTTTGATTCATAATCTTTGTTAACATTTTAGTAAGTGCTAACAGTTAGTGAAAATCTACCTGAGCCAAGCATCAAATACTTTTAGATTGGGTTTTTTTTTTTTCTTTCTTTTTTTTGGGAGGGGGGTGGTGGTGATTGAACACAGGGGCACTTAACCATTGAGCCACATCCCCAACCCTTTTTATTATTATTATTATTATCATTATCATTATTATTATTTATTTTGAAACAGGGTATCACTCGGTTGCTAGAGTCTCAAATAATTGCTGAGGCTGGCCTTGAACCTCTGATCCTCTTGCCTCAGCCTCCTGAGCCGCTGGGATAACAGGCATGCGCCACCATGTCCAGCTACTTTTAGCCATTTTTATCTAATCAAATCTTCAAAAAGCACTAAGGTAGATATTCATTAATTCCATTGTGCACATGAGGAAGTTGAGGGTCAGCGTGGCCAACTGAGATATCCAGTTAAAGGTGAAGCCAAGTTTCAAATCCACTCTCATTGCCAAGTCTATGCTCTGAGCTGCTAAGCTGTATCATCTTGTCACCAACATCTTTCCACATGCTCTTATTGATGCACTTTTTTTTTTTGCACTATTGCTTTTTTTTTTTTTTTTTTAACACAACGGAGTCCATTCCTTAACAGCCAATCATCATTTGTGGCTGTCTCTACTTTTTTTCATGTCATTTCACGGGACCTGCTTGGTGTCACTTTAGGTAATAGCTTCCCCTAACGTCAAGCTGTTCTGCTCCCATCTCACTGGGCCTTGGCGTGTGCGTTCGGGGACAGTCACTGGATAAACACAGATGTGGGGAAACAGGATGGAGCTGCGTTTATTTACCCTGCCTTTGGCAGGAGAGGCTTTTTCCGCAAAAGGAAAGTGTGTAAAAAGTAAAAGTCGGATTCAAAAAAATAATAATGCTGAGGGCGCTTAGTGACTTGGGGTGTTGTGTGGGAATTAGATTTCCTGCACCCTTGGGATCTTAATAAGTAGGTAATAAGTTACATTGTAGAAGAGGGCAGGAGTGAGGAGACTTTGTATTCTTTGGCTTCATATGAAAAAAAGAGTGGATTGAATTTAGGAACCCGGGGTGTGTGTGTGTGTGTGTGTGTGTGTGTTTCTGCTGATGCTCTTATCAATGCATACACTTGCTCAGGAAATGGGTGTTTGAAGGGGGAAGAGGGAAGAATGACAGTCATTAGCAGTGACTTTCTCTTAGCAGGGACAGAACCAAACGTGGCGTCCCCGTAAGATGGTACACAGTCTGTCCTCCATGCTAATCCCCTCCAGGCTGCTGGACTTCCGTGAAGATGGCTTTCGTGCCCTGGGCTGTGTCCTCTGAGAGCACACGCCCCCTGTCTTTGCTCCCGTGAGCAATCAGGGCTAATTTATTGAGCAACTACACTGGACCCAGCCTCCCTGTCCTTCACAGGCCAGATGCCCCGTGGGCCCTGTGTAATGTTTGTGTGGACTTGTTGTCTTCTTGTTGTTGTTGTTGTTGTTTTGTTTTGTGGCTGAGACTGGGCTAAACATTCTCTGTGGGTCATCTCCCTAGCTCCTTCCATCTCAGGGACAGATTTATAAAGTGCCAACTGCCATTAGCTGTGGTTGACAGAAGAGCACACCGGGTCGCAGAGAGAAGAGATGGCTCATTAAAGGACAGAGAACTGGTGAGGGCATCGTGGGGACACTCTGCTCACTTCCTGGTATCCTACCATTTGCCCCCTTTCCAATCAGCACCGATTGCTGCCTCCCATCTTATAAGGTACATGGGCGGGGGGCGCTGCCCTGCTGCCACCCTGCCCTTCTGACAGACGAGGTGATTTCTGTTTCAGAAATGTAAATAGAAAAGGGAAATGTTTGATCCATGCATTAAAAGTGAGTTTGTGAGTCATATTACTAGCCAGATAAGTGGGCCCTCCAGAGTTGCTAAGAAGATAAAAAAGTAATAATATGTTTTAGGGAAAATCCTAATTATATGACTATAAATTATTCTGGGTGAAATTGCCCCCAAACAGTAATGTTGCCTGTGACCCTGGCTGACTTCCCCGCAGACTACCTCTGAATGTGCCATCTAGTTCTCTGGCCTTACCCAAAAAGTGCTGAAATTGTTCTGAGGTTCCACTCCATTCTTTGAAATAAAACACACAGTGAACCACCTTCCCAAGTTCAGATCATGTCCCCATCAGGAAGATCCAAAAAAACAAGATGAGAGGTGGGGCCAGGTACTTGGCTTCCTTCTACAAAAAGCTCCAAAAAATGAAGCCACGGCTACTCAGCAAAAGCAGAACCGAGTGACCCAACCATGGGACACGGAGGACCCTGACACACACACTTCCAAGTGAACGATGTGCCCTGGAAAAGCTGCATGGTGTGTGATTCAGACTCTGTGACACTCTGAGAAAGGAAGGGCTAGGGACAGAGGAAAGATCAGTGCTGGCCCAGGGTTGGTGGACAGACAGATGGAGGGAGGGAGGGATGGATGGGTGGACAGAGGTAAGAGGGATGGTGGACAGATGGAGGAAGGGACAGGCAGAGGGAGGGATGGACAGATGGAGTGAGGGATGGACAGACAGAGGGAGGGATGGACAGATGGAGAGATGAGCAGATGGAGGAAGGGATGGATGGACAGATGAAAGAAGGGATGGACAGATAGATGGAGGGATGAGCAGATGGAGGGAGGGATGAGCAGATGGAGGGAGGGATGGACAGATGGAGGGAGGGACAGGCAGAGGGAGGAAAGGACAGATGGAGGAAGGGATGGACAGACGGAGGGAGGGACAGATTAAGGGAGGAAGGGATGGTCAGACAGAGGGAGGAATGGACAGATGGAGGTAGGGATGGACAGATAGAGGGACAGATGGAGGGATGGACAGGCAGAGGGAGGAATGGACAGATGGAGGGAGGGATGGAAAGATGGAAGGATGTGTGGACAGACAGAGGGAGGGATGGACAGGCAGAGGGAGGAATGGACAGATGGAGGGAGGGATGGAAAGATGGAAGGATGTGTGGACAGACAGAGGGAGGGATGGACGGATGGAGGGAGGGATAGACAGAGGGAGGAATGGACAGATGGAGGTAGGGATGGACAGATAGAGGGACAGATGGAGGGATGGATAGGCAGAGGGAGGAATGGACAGATGGAGGGAGGGATGGACAGACAGAGGGAGGAACAGATGAAGGGAGGAAGCGATGGTCAGATGGACGGATGGACAGATGGAGGGAGGGATGGACAGATGGAAGTATGTATGGACAGACAGAGGGAGGGATGGACAGATGGAGGTAGGGATGGACGGATAGAGGGACAGATGGAGGGATGGACAGGTGGAGGGAGGGAAGAAGGGAAGGATGGAAGGAGGGAGAGAGGGAAGAAGGGCTGGTTGGATAGAGGCATGAGCAGATGGATGGATGGACAGATGGAGGGGTGGACAGAGGGAGGGAGGGATGGACGGATGGAGGGATGGACAGACAAATGGAGACATGAGCAGATGGGTGGAGGGATGGACAGACAGAAGGAGGGATGGACAGACAGATGCAGGGATGGACAGACAGATGCAGGGATGGACAGATGGAGGGAGGGATGGACAGACAGAAGGAGGGATGGGCAGATGAAAGGAGGGATGGACAGGAAGAGGTAGGAATGAACAGATGGAGGGAGGCATGGACAGACAGAGGGAGGAATGGACAGATGGAGGGATGGACAGGTAGAGGGAGGGATGTATGGACAGTTGAAGGGAGGTATGGGTGGACAGATGGAGGGGCCGACAGACAGACGGAGGGAGGGAAAATAGCTAGAACACCAGGACCTGGGGACTGGGAGACTCCTCTGTGTACTGCTGTAGGAACATGTTACCATGTTTGACAAGATCCATAAACTGTACTGTCCAAAGAGTGAACCTGAATGTGAACTCGGGGCTCCAGTGCATGACGGCATGGCCCTGTGGATCAGCACAGGCACCACACTCACGCAAGACATGCTGACCAGAGCGACCAGGCAGGGGAAGGAGGGGAAGAAGGGATCTCTGTACTGTGTCTCTTCCGTTTTCCTACAAGCCTCTGACTGCACAAGAGGTTGTCTTAATTTTAACAAAAATTAAGCAGAAGAGGATGAAGCTGCTTCTCAGCATCACAGCCTCTCCTTGGAGGGCGGTTCCCTCGTGGGGACAGTATTCTCCATGCATAATGAGAACCCAGTGCTCAGGCGGTGACAACCGAGGAATACAGGAAAGGTCAATTTAAACGTCTCAGTGGGTTGGAAAGACAAAGGCCACTCTGTCTCCCCAAGAGAATCCATCCCATGGAACCCAGAGATGGCAGGAGATAAAACAATCCTCTTTATCACCGGCAGATTAGCCGGCAAGAACATGTTCTCTCTATTTATCCTATAGGATCCTGAGGACAAAGGACCTTTTGTCCCTCCACCTGCGAGGGAGAAGGAGCCCAGGACAGAGGTGGGGGCATGTGAGGCCCTGCAGTTCAGATTTCTTACCTGCCTCTCCAATGGGACATTCCGTCTCATAATATGCCTTCCAGTCAAGAGACTGTGGAGACCAAGGAGCCTGAATACAGAGAGAGGGCAGTCCCAGCCTTACTTAAGGATAGATTATAAAAATGTTGTTGGAGAGAAGTTGAACAACTCGTGGCATCTTTTGGCTTTCCGGTGGACATTGGGCCACTGGCTCTCTACGGGTCTTGCTGCTTCTCTTTCCTTAGCTTTTGCAAAGTACCAGGCACAGGGTAGAGGCTTACCAGAAGCTTGGAGGATAAATGAACCTCAGGGACTTTGCCAGAAGAAAACAGAAAAATGATCCATCAGGATGATTCCAGGTACATGTTCTTTTTGTGGACACATGTTTATTAGTGGCTTCCTTCATCCTAAACTCTTGCTCAGAATGGGATCTGTTGGGTTTTGATTGCTTTTGGGGCAACGACCTTTGCCCTTTTCTTCTTCTTCTTTTTTTTTTTTTTTGGTATCTGGGATTGAACCCAGGGGTGCTTAACCACTGAGCCCCATCCCCAGCCCTTTTTTATATTTTATTTAGAGACAGGGTCTTGCTAAATTGCTTAGGGCCTCACTAAGTTGCTGAGGCTGGCTTTGAATTCGCGATCCTCCTGCCTCAGCCTCCCAAGCCACTGGGATGACAGGCATGCACCACCACACTGGCTATTTTTCCCTTTCATATTGGAATTGAGTCCACTGTTCTTCCATGTCCTTCAGGTTAGAATTTAGTGGGGTAATTCTAAGTGGGAGATGGTCTGTCCAGAGCCTCACCTGCTTCTCTGGGCCTCATCTCAGCTCCAGATGGACAGAGCACATCTGAAATGGAGAGCAGAATTCGGCTGTGTGGAACATTTTGCTGCACCATGCGCTGAAAATTGTTCTGAATTAGATGAAGTTGGCACGAGGCAGAGTCCTGCTGAACAGATTGAGACATCAGGGAACAAGCCCTTGGGCAGTGCCTGGCCCACATTCTGAGGACATGGCCCAATGCCACTGTCCCCCCTCACTCTCCAGGCTCCCTTATGTCTAGGAGTGGACTACGTGCTAGGGCAGCTTGGATTGCAAAAATAACCTCCATTCATGGATGGATTGGGGGGAGAAAGAAATTTTCTCTGCAATTTTTTTTTTCTACCTTAGCCACCAAATCTAATAGAAACTAACGTCTCTGAGCTACATGGTGCTGATTCTCTCCTGCCAACATTCCCTTTAACTTCCACCACAACCCGACATAGTAGGTCTTATTATCATCTCCATCTTACAGTAGAGAGAATAAGGCTTAGAAAACTTGCAGAATCTGGACAATCCTATTATAATCTCCATCCCAATAGGTCCTATCATAATCCCAATTTTACAGTAGAGGAAAATAGGGCCTGGAAAACTTCCAAAATCTGGCTGAGCACGGTGGCACACGCCTGTAATCCCTGCAGCTCAGGAGGCTGAGGCAGGAGGATTGCGAGTTCAAAGCCAGCTTCAGCAATGGTGTGCCACTAAGCAACCCAGCAAGACCCTGTCTCTAAGTATAATACAAAATAGGGCTGGGGGTGGGGCTCAGTGGTCGAGTGCCCCTGAGTTCAATTCCCTGAGTTCAATCCCCTCCCCACAAAAGAAGAAAACTTCCAGAACCTGGAGATTCCTATTATAATCCCCATCTTACAGTTGAAAGAACAGGGCTGAGAAAACTTGCAGAATCTGCCATGGATTTCTGAGCAGTATTCAGACCAAGTACGGGGACCCAGGTTTTCAACTACAATATGATTTGCCCAGTCATTGGCTAAAGAATCGTGAGGATGAAATCTGTACCAAGACGGGAGCCTCACTACCATTCAGACTGCTGGAAAAACAAAGGAGGAGGAAGAGAAGTGACTTACCCCAAGTTCAACAGCAAGTTCAAGAAGCGGGCACTGGGATCTGGTCCCCGGGCATCAGTTCCCAGTGCAGATCCTCTTGCTGTGGGGTATGTGTCCATAGGCGTTCATCAGGCACCATGGTTACAGACACATCAGCTATTACACTTCTAAGACATTTCCAGACCACGCAGTGAACTGCAGTGTTCTGAGACTATGTCCCTCTGCCCTTGGGGTTCCAGGACCTCCCCACCATTCAGAAATCAAAGATTTAATGTCTGGCCCTACAGGGGGCTATTAAGGTCTGTAAACAAGTCAAGATGGCGCCTGGCATTTTGCCAGGGGGAGTGGTTTGTGAGGTGGCGCCAGCGAGCCATTAAGTGTGGAGATTCCTTATTGGTTGACTGCTGTATCTAGTTTATGTTAATTAAGATAAGCTGTGTGGAATGTATATATACCCCTCCTGTCCTACAGTGAACGGCTCCCACTCCTGCTGTATCAGTCTTCACAAGTTGCTAGTCACCCCCCCCCCCCCCCCCGGTTATTTTGCTGCAGCCGGACTGTGGCAGGGGGCACCCTGCTCCTTGCCAGTGGCTAGTATCTACCCTGAGAGGTCAAGGCCAACATGAGTGCTTCATGGACACAAAACCCGGCACAGGGGATGGGTATGTAGTGAGTGAATGATGGGACTTAGCTCAGTCATGGACACTGTTGATCCAAGGAAAAGAGGAAGACAGTGTCAACTGCCAACTGTGCCCAAGGCAACGGGGAGGTCAGGTGGAGAGAGAGGTCTCTCTGGCTTCTGGACCCCACTTGAGCCTTTCCATCTCCTTTCCAGACAGCATGCGAGGGCAGAGGGGACACATGCCTTCCCCTCAGAGAAGCACCTGAATGGTCTACAGAAGGCAAGATGGGTTTTCTTCTTTTGCCTTCCTTAGTTCTTTTTGGAAAGGCAGAAATTCTAGCCACCATTGAGGGACATTCAGGTCCATGATCCTCTTGAAGTTCATGGGACACAGAAGCACGCATCCTCTCTGTGGGTTTCTGGAGACCAAATAAGGTCCATGTAGCCACTTTCTGACCTTTAGAGGTGGATAAAAACATTGCTAAAGGAGGAGGGGCCAAAAACACAGAATCTCAGCATGAGGCAGCTGTGGATTGCTGGCCACTCAGAAAACCATCTGGATCTCGAAAGCCTGACTTCCTGAGCTGAGGGGTGGCAGAGAACTAGGGGAGACCACTTCAGTAGATGTTCCTCTGTTCTGCCTAACCAGGGGACAGGAGTCTACCAGGATTTATAGATCAACTAATTCTCAGGTAGGATTCAGTATGAACATCCATCAAGAACATTCTTTTAGCCAGGCACAATGGCGCACACCTGTAATCCCAGCAGCTTGGGAGGCTGAGGCAGGAGGATCATTCAAAGCCAGCCTCAACAAATTAGCAAGGCCCTAAGTAACTCAGCAAGACTCTGTCTCTAAATAAAATACAGAAATAAAATACAGAAAAGGGCTGGGGATGTAGCTCAGTGGGTAAGCGCCCCTGGGTTCAATTCCCAGTGCCAAAAATAAATATATAAATAAATAAAATAAAAAATAACATTCTTATATGGACCAGAAATGTATTTCAGTGGTAGCCCCAACTTTCTGGTATTCTGCTTGAAGCAAGAGGTATCACACACAATGATCCATGGGAAGACCTGAAAACAACCCTTCACATTTGACTGGTGAGCTCTTTCCTGGCCTCTGGGTGTTAGAGTTCACGTCATTGCCTGTTCTAGCTGCTTCTGCAGACAGAGTTACAATCCCACAGCACCTTACGGCTTCCTTTTTCTGGTTCTTGTTACATTTTAAATTATTTGGCTGGTGCTGTTCCCCACCTAGACCCACAGCACCCACAAGGGCTGAGACTGTTCCTCTTACAGTCAGACCCCAGGGCCCCAGCAGGGCGTTAGTTTCATGGTGTTCACCAAGTAATGACTGGACATCGTAAGACCCTGATGTTACGTCTTACTTATTTATGGAGGAGGGCTCTTAACTTATTATGGGGAACAGGCACTGGAGAAGATATGAAGTCATCCACACACACATCAACCTCTTCAGCTTCACCTACTCACAGAACATTCTCCTCACCATTTGACACAGTTAGCTCACTCCTCAGCATAGGCCCAAAGGACTTAAAATCAGCACACTACAGTGACACAGCCACATCAATATTTACAGCAGCTCAATTCACAACAGCTGAGCTATGGAGCCAACCTAGGTGCCCTTCAACAGATGAATGGATAAAGAAAATGTGGTATATATACACCATGGAATATTACTCAGCCTTAAAGAAGAATGAGATTATGGCATTTGCAGGTAAATGGATGGAACTGGAGACTATCATGCTAAGTGACATAAGCCAGTCCCCAAAAACCAAAGGTAACCGGTTCTCTCTGATATGCAAATGCTAACCCACAATAAGATGGGTAGATAATAGAAGTTCATGAATAGACAAAGGGGAATGAAGGGAAGGGAGGGGAATGGGAACAGGAAAGATAGTAGAATGAATGGGACAGAACTTTCCTATGTTTGTATATGAACACACGACCAGTGAAACTCCACTTCATGTTTACAACCACAAGAATGGGAAGTTATATTCCATGTATGTATAATGGTCAAAACACACTCCACTGTCAGTACATCCAAAAAGAACAAATAAACAAAAACATTCTCTGGGTTTGTCTTTTCTTCTTTCCCTGTGTCTCTGAGCATCCTCTCCTACACGATGATATGTGGACATTCTCTGCTCCACGTTAGGGAGACTGTTTATTGCAATAAGCAAATCAATCAATTCTCCTCATCATCCCCAAGTCTGTGTTTCCAGTTGGTTCTACTAAAACAAAAGAGCCTCTGCTCTGTTCAGTCATCACCCGGCACTGGCTTCAAGCAAAACAACTTTGGTGATGTTTAATAGCTAACTGCAGTCAATTTTGATCATGCAGGGTGATGTTTTGCTTTGTCTCTGGTTCTGTTTGACTTGTGATTCTTTATATCTAGTTTTATATGATCTATTTACATGGCACTCTATGAAGTCAACATGAGAGCACTGCAATTGATTTTTCTTCAACAGAAAACTTACATTTGAGAATCTTTATGGGAGGCTCCCCAGAAAGACATGATATCAGCTAAAAGCCTTGAGCAGTTAAATAGTTAGTCATCAGCTCCACATGGCCTGTTTTAAGGTGTTCCATGAAAGACTTACTAACCACAAAGCAAAAACCTACAGTGGGTACATGAAAGAAGAGCACGTGTATCTATAACCCACTTTTGTCTCATTTACTGTTGCCAAATGGAGTAATACCTTCCAATAATCCTTTATTCCTTTGTTTTTTGTTTTTTGTTTTTTTTCCTGTACCTGGGATTGAACCAGGGGCACTTAACCACTGAGCCACATCCCTAGCCCTTTTTATATTTTGAGACAAGGGCTCACTGTGTTGCTTAGGGCTTTACTGAGTTGCTGAGGCTGGCTTTGAACTCACAATCCTCCTGCCTCAGCCTCCCCAGCCTCTAGGATAATGGGTGTGCACCAACACACCCAGCTAATACTCATTTTTAATTACCAACATATGAAGCCATTTGACTATAAGTCTTGGGGTTATTATATACGCCTTTAAGCCTTATGTTGTTGACAATGATGGTTCTACAATTGTTGTAACTATGGCCTGTCTTTTTTGATTTTCACTTATTCTTCCTATTTACCTTTTTGTGCTAGAAGATACCCACCTGCCTTTGCAGAGCCCCTGAGTCCCCCACTTAAATTTTTGAGGAGGGCTCTAATGGTATCTTTCAAATCTAGTGACTATTCATTCTTTCTTTCTTTTTGATATTTTACTTTAACAAAAATACAAAAACTTAATTTATACCTTTACATAATATATTTTATTTTTAATTTTTCTTTGTTCTCTGTAGGTATGCATGACATAGAGTGTAATTTGACATATTCTGCATGTGTGGAGTATAAAGTATTCTAATTAGGATCCCATTCTTGTGGCTGGACATGATGTGGAGTTTCACTGGTCGTGTATTCATAAATGAACACAAGAAGTTTACGTCTGATTCATTCCACTGTCTTTCTTATTCCCATCCCAAGTTAATCTATTTGAAATGTATAGCTTCGTTTTTTGTGGATCATTGAGAGATATAACAAACAGCTTTCCCTTATATGCTATGAAAAATATCTAGAAGTATTTTCACTTACAAAAGTGGGTTGCCATCATAATAAATAAAATCATCATCTATTACAGTCTTGAAACACTGGCATGATATGATGTTAAGCATTTCATTCATGTGATTTCATTTTCCCTGCATAATTTACACAATGGCTTAAGTCAAGTTGTCATTCTACAGGGGCTCGGAGTGGATGGTCGTTTGTCCAAAGTTTGGGAGCGCTAAGATTGAACCCCAGTCTGTCTGCCTTTATCAGCTTGGCTCGCTGGCCTCTCTAAATCCTTTGGATGGTCCCTGCTTGCTTTATTTACTGGGTTTCAGTAAAGCCAAGCTGTCCCACGTTGCCAGATGCTCCAGTATTTATGGACCAACACAACAGGCCGAGGCTGGCAGATGATGGCACAATGCTTTATCACTGGAATTTTTACTTTATACTGATCGAAAGTGCTCGAGTTAATAAATAGACCTTGTTAGATATATATTTTATCTAACATCATTGCTGTGCCCATAAAAAAAACCGCGATGGCACAGGAGTCCGGCTCTTCTGAATCATTGTTCAGATCAGGGTCATTAGCGTGCGTGTTTTTCCACAATGTCATTCTCCACGTCAACAAAGTCCCCATTGGCAGAGCAGTCCTTAAACAAATGTTCCATACCAGAAGTTTCCTTCCAAGCTTCTCTCATTCTTTCCACAATTTTTAATATGTATGGTTTGGGGGTTCTTTAATATTATTTTTTTAGTTGTTGATGGACCTTTATTTTTATTTATTTATTTATTTATCCACAGTGCTGAGAATCCAACCTAGTCCCTCACACACATTAGGCAAGGGCTCTGCTGCTAAGCCACCACCCCAGTCCTGGTATGTATGGTCTTGATATGTACGAACAGGCAAAGTCAATGCCTCTCATTGAAATATTTAAAAATTCACATCTTAGAGTCCATAAAACATGGCATTATGATGTCGCCTATAGACTATGTTAAAAACAAACCAAGCATCATAAATTTAAGGTACATTTTATAGTATTTCGGTTCTAGTGGGCCTGTGGACCCCATACCAGACCTCAGCCTGCTATGGATGGTTAGAATGCATTTATGTTTTTTTACATTACTTACATTATCTTCATTTGTTGGATGCTTATGATCCATCAGGGTTTGGTCCACAGTCTTTGCATGCTCCTTAAGTCATCCAATATAAGAAAAGCGTACCTCGTCCCCTTGAAGTAAGGTTTTGAGAATTCAGACAGTTTGTTCAAAGTCACAGTGCTTCTTTTTAAATTTTTTTTTTAATTTGTTCTTTTTAGAAACACATGACAGTAGAGTGTATTTGACATATTCTACATACATGGAGTATAGTTATTCTTATTAAGAGCCCATTCTTGTGGTTGGACATGATGTGGGGTTTCCCTGGTCGTGTGTTCATATATGAACATGGGAAAGTTCTGTCGCATTCATTCCACTGTCTTTCCTATTCCCCCCCCCCCCGCTTCCCTTCATTCCCCTTTGTCAAAGTCACATTGCTTCTTAAGTGGCCAAGCCAAAACTGGACTTCAGTTCGTCTGACACCAAACCCCAGGCTACTAACTACTATGCGATATATTGTCCACATAAACACAGACGTTGGTAGTGTAAGAACTGGCAACTGATATTAACGATCCTGATGTGCTATGTAATAAGGCATAAAGGAAGTAATAAGCTACTTCCCCTGGCTTCGCTCTGCCTGCCCGCAAGTATATAAAGCATCATGAACAAGGATTTCTATCGACTTCTCTCCCCAAGGCCAAATATTAACAATAACCCTTCAGGGACTGATCTGGGGCTAATGGGCCAATATTTTTTTTGTAGCCTGGCCATCTTGCTTTAAAAGATTCTGGGAGTTATCTATAAAAAATGACCAAAGTCCTAGTCGTCTTTCAGGTCTCTTATAGGAGGTAGGTTTATATATGCTTTTTTGAAACCAATAATCTGAAAATTTCATTTCGGCAAACATTTGACAGGAAATTAATGTTACTTCCTTCCCATGTTTATAGCCCACGGTATGAAAGAAAGGAATATGTGTACTTGTTTCATGCTGTACCCAATGCAAAAAGATTTCATTATTTAGCTGCCGCCCTTTATGGCAATGCTTCTGTAGTTATTTTGCTTTTAAAAAGAAGAAAAATTCCGTATTTGAGGAGAATTGGTTCCAGAACCCTGTGTGAATATCCAAACCTGAAGGAGTTGAAGACCTTATATAAAATGGTGTAGTATTTGCATTGAACCTATCCTCCTGTGTGTGATCAACCCTGGATTAGTTATCATACCTAATACGATGCAAATGCTATTCTTCAATAGTTTCTGTGCTGCGTTGTTTAGGGGAAATGATAAGGAAAAAAAAAACTCTGTACTGGTTTAGTACAGACACAACATTTTTATTGTTTATTTGTTCTTTTTTGTTATACAGGACGGTAGAGTGCATTTTGACATATTATACAGATGTGGAGTCTAACTTCCTATTCTTGTGATTGGACATGGTGTGGAGTTTCTCTGGTCGTGTGTTCACATATGAACATGGGAAAGTTCTGTCCCATTCATTCCACTGTCTTTCCTGTTCCCATCCCCCACCCCTCCCTTCATTGCAGGTTTAAAATCTATGACTAATTGAATCCTAGAATGCCAAGGGCCCGCTGTAATCTCAGGGGACCTCTGATCTTATTTTATAATCTGGAGGTCGGTGGTGCGCATAGTTAATCCAGGGGTTTAAAAAATGTAGCAGAGCAGGTTTATTAGGGTTGGTCATGAGTTTTGGAAATCTTCATTTCATGACTTCCCACATGGTGGCTTGCAATACTCAGCATCCAATGATTTAGTCCAGGGATTTGGAAGCAAGAAGAGGATCTGTGTCATTTCTAGAGTTTGTAAGCCCAGAGTTTGTTGGGAAAGCATCAGTTTCAGCTGAAAAGGCTTTTAGACAGTGTAAACCAATGCCTAGTCTCCTCAATGCCAATGTCAATATCTAGTCAAATGGGTCACATGGTATGAGAAGCACTGCGTGTTCTAGCTCCCAGTTTCCCATGTCTCCATCTGACATCACCTTCACCCATCTGTGAAATCATTCTTGCCTTTTCCCTCTTATTGGGTTGCTTTCTCGCATTAATCTTTAAAAAAAATTTTTAAATTTGTTCTAATTAGTTATACATAACAGTAGAATACATTTTGACACATCCTACATAGATGGAGTATAACTTCTCATTCTTCTGATTTTATGTGATATAGAATCACTCCAGTCACGTAATCATATGTGTACAATAGGGTAATAATTTCCGGTTCATTCTACTATCCTTCCTACCCCCATATCATCCCTCCCTGTCTTCATTCCCCTCTGCCTAAACCAAAGTACCTCTGTTCTTCCCTAGCCACCCCTCCCTTATTGTGTATTTGCATCCACATATCAGAGAGAACATCTGGCCTTTGGTTTTTTGGGATTGGCCTCTTTCACTTAGCATGATAGTCTCCAGTTCCATCCATTAACATGCAGGTGTCATAATTTCATTCTTCTTTAAGGATGAGTAATATTCCATTGTGTATATACACTACATTTTCTTTATCTAGTCATCTGTTGAAGGGCACCTAGGTTGGTTCAGTAACTTAACTAGTGTGAATTGAGCTTCTATAAACATTAGTGTGGCTGCATCACTGTAGTATGTGGCTGCAGATTATAGACATGTGCCATTGCACCTGGTTCCTGTAGTAAGCTGGATTTAAGTTCTTTGGGTATAAACTGAGGAGTGGGACAGCTGGGTCAAATGGTGGTTCCATTCCTAGTTTTCCGAGAAATCGCCATACTGCTTTCCAGAGTGGTTGCAACAATTTGCAGTCCCACCAACAGTGTGTGAGTGTGCCTTTTCCCCACGTCCTCACCAACATTTATTGTTGCTTGTATCCTTGATGATGACCATTCTGACTCCAGAGAGCTGGAATCTCCGAATAGTTTTGATTTGCATCTCTCATTGCTATAGATGTTAAACATTTTTTTCATACATTTGTTGATCAATTGTATTTCTCCTTCTGTGAGGTGTCTGTTTGGTTCCTTGGCCCATTTATCGAGTGGGTTATTTGGTTTTTTTTTTTTTTTTTTTTTTTGGTGTAAGAGTTTTCTAATTTCTTTATATATCCTGGAGATCAATCTCACATTAATCTCTGAGTCTACTAATTCTGCCAGGATGATGACCCCCAACCTCCCTACTGCTCTTCACCCCCAAATGCCAATGCATCTAGCCACCTCCATGGCACAGCTGGGAAACAGCCTCAGCCTCCACCACATCCAACTGGCCCCTTTCTGCCTCTGCTCCTGCTGACGGTGAAGCCAAAAATCTGATCATAGCACTCCCTGGCTTAAGTCCTCAATGACTTCCGGTGGTGTCAAGATAAGGTCCCAAGTCCACTGTGTGGCTTACAAATCCCCTGCAATGAGTCCCATCTCCTCCCCCATGCCCCATTTCCTTGCCTCCATCACACGCAACTACTTTCAAAAACTCAAAACATCTCACCCTCAAGCCCTTGTACATGGGGTTTCTCTGCCTAAGATATCTTTATTTTCAAGTCCAAAGTTTGATTTTGGCATCCTCTTGAGTTCCCAGATGCCCAGGCTGGTTTCTTGTCCCATTTCCTGAGCTTGTTTGCCTTTTTTTTTTTTGCTTTTTTTTGGGGGAGTGGTTACCAGGGATTGAACCCAGGGGCACTTGACCCCTGAGCCCCATCCCCAGCCCTGTTTTATATTTTATTTAGAGACAGGGTCTCACTGAGTTGCTTAGGGCCTCGCTAAGTTGCTGAGGCTGGCTTTGAACTCCTGATCCTCCTGCCTCAGCCTTCTGAGCCCCTGGGATTACAGACATGTGCCACTGCACCTGGTTCCTTTTAAAATTCTTAACCTGTTTCTATACTTTTTTTTTTAAATTCTTTTTTATTTGTAGATAGACACAATAACGTTATTTATTTATATGTGGTGCTGAAGATGGAATCCAGTGCCTCACACATGCTAGACAAGCTCTCCCCCAGCCCTCTTTTTCTATACTTTCAATGCATATTTTCTCTTTATAATGTGAGATGTTTATTTTTTTCTTAAGAAACACAGATGCACAGAATCAGATTAACCATGATCTCTGTTTCACAATACAGTTGTCACTGGTCCTTGTGTAACCTATTTCTATTTATTTTGCTGGTTAGTTTGTACCTTAATCAGGATCACCACATTCACCAGGCAAAACAAAAGCTAATATCTTCACAGAAAGCCCTGGAATATAACTCAGTGGTAGGGTACATGTTTAGCAGTGTGATGCCCTAGGTTCAATACCTACCTCTGAAAAGGAAAAAAATTCACAGTACCTATATCTACTCATACAGTACGTCCATTTTTAAAAGAAAAATTTGGCATCCTTCTATCTGAATCTGCTTAACATGATCACCATTCTCTTACTGTGTAAATAGTTTAATTGCTTTCTTTCATCATATGTTTATACACACACAAATATTTTTATTCTTACTAGTTATATCTGACAGTAGAGTGTGTTTTCACCTATTATACATACACGGATCATAATCTCTCATTCCTCTGGTTGCACATAATATAGTTACACTGGTCATGTGAAACATAGGAGAGCTACGTCTAATTCATTCCACTGTCTTTCTTATTCCCATCTCCCCTCCCTTCCCTTCATTCCCCTTTGTCTAATCCAGTCTCTACTCTCTCTTATTGTTTTAGCATCTGCATATCAAAGATAACATTCCGCCTTTGGTTTGGGGGAACTGGCTTATTTCACTTAGCATGATAGCCTCCAGTTCCATTCCTTTAGTGGCAAATGCCATAATTTCATTCTTCTTTAAGGCTGAGTAATATTCTATTATGAATATGTACCACATTTTCTTTATTCATTCATCTATTGAAAGGGATCTAGGTTGGTTCCACAGTTTAGCTATTGTAAATTGCGCAGCTATAAACATTGATGTGACTGTGTCCCTGTAGTATGCTGATTTTAAGTCCTTTGGGTATAAACTGAGGAGTGGAATAACTGGATCCAATGGTGGTTCCATTCCAAGTTTTCAGAGGAATACCATACTGCTTTTCAGAGTGGTTGTACCAATTAATTGCCTTGTATGGTTTTTTTTCTGAGTATTTTTTCTCATCACAGTTGCTTTTAGCTTTATAAAAATGGTACTGTGCTTCTATAATGTTTGGAGATGATTTTCACTTATCGCATCACTGGGGTCATCTGTGTAGTTGTATGTCTCCGAAGATCACTTAGATTGCCTGCTGCATTAGGTTCATACATGAACACCCTACATTGTGGGTATCTGCTTGCCCCTTGAAAACCCCTTAGATTGTCTCCAGGTTTTTGTTATCATGAGCTGCGGGGCTCCCAGTCCTCCAGTGGATGTCTCTGATGTGTATGACACGTGTGACCTTCCAGGTCACAGAGTATGTCAATGTCTCACTCTCAAAGATAATGCCAAACCAGAATCCAGCAGGGTGACTCCAATGCACACGCCTACCAGCGGCACATGTGAGATCCTTCTCCCACTCCCTGGATTGTCAGCCTTTATGATTTAACTGTCCAAAATAGTACCTCATTTGATCTTGGTGTGTTTCCCAGATTGCTAAAGATATTGGACATTTCTAGAAATATATATATATATATATATATATAGTGTGTGTGTGTGTGTGTGTGTGTGTGTGTGTGTATGTTTCTCTTCTTTGAAATGATGCTCAGAGAAGAACAATGTTTGGGGGTTTTGTCCATTTCCCACTGGCCTCTTATGCTATTCTTACTGATTTTTAGGCCTTTGAACACATTTTGATTGTAAATAATTATATATTGTATGTTGTCTTGTTGCAGTTGGTAGCTTATCTTTGCAATATTTTCACTGCATTCTTATAAATAAAAGTTCTTAATATTAATATACTCATTTGTCAATCTTTTCCAGTAAAAGTTCTTTGTGATTCTCTAAAGAGATATTTCCCAACTAGTACAGTTTCCTATTTATGAAAATAATATAAGGTTTGCTTTGAAACTACATTTCACAGAAAATGAGCTAAAAAATATGATAAGTTATGCATAGTATATGACAAAATTCATGATGGTACTATGTAAGTAACTGAAGTTCAGGAAACACTAATCACATTTTGATATACAGAGTAAATTTACATTGACACAATTAGTTATTCATTCACTAATTCCACATATGTTTCAAATGATTTAGCATTTGCTTGTGTTATAGTTCTGATATGAGGTGTCCCCCAAAAGCTCATGTGTGAGACGGTGCAGGAAGGTCCAGAGGAGACATGACTGGATGGTGAGAGCCTTAACCCAACCAGTGAATGAACCCCTGAAGGGATTAACTGGGTGGTGGCTGGAGGCAGGTGGGTGTGGCTGGAGGAGGGGGCATTGGGGGCGTGGCTTTGGGGTCTCTATTTGTCTCTGGAGAGTGGAGTCTCTCTGCTTCCTGATCACCATGTGAGCTGCTTCCCTCCACCACACTCTTCCTCCATGATGTCCTGCCTCCCCTCGAGACCCCAAATAACCTTTTCCTGCTCTATAGTTGTTCTGGTTGGGTCTTTTAGTCACAGCAGTGACCAAGCTGATTAAGTCAGCTTGTGTGTTTGGATCTTCAGGAACTGTTTGCTGAGCCATTTGAAGATACTCAGCTAAGAGGGATTACAGGGGTGTGTGTGAGGTTGGGGAAGGGAACACAGGAGCAAAAGAAGGGAGGGCAGGAGGGATACTGCAGGTCTGTGTAGAACAGTCCCTACAGACAGAGGGGAAGTGAAAGGCAGGCAACCTACCTAAGGAAACCTGTGAGTATTCATTTCATGATACAGGTGAGAAAACCCAGATCCAGACTTGTCCACATTCAGGACACATTGGGCTGGAGTGGAGACAGGTCCATGCCTTCGTGGTTGGTTCCCAGTGGCTTCTCTGCGGAACTTCAGCCATGAGAATGTGCATCTCACAGTAAAGCCATTCGTCTGCATTTACCCACACCTAAAGCTGAGCTTGCCTATTCTTTCCTCTTTGTTTACAAACCAAAGAACGCAAAATTCTCACTTGTTTGTGCTACACTCCCAACCATACATGACCTTCAGCAGCACCTAAGTAAACTTTTGGAAACTGGGGCAGGAAGATAAATTACCAAATTCTCAATTCCTGAGGAGGCTGCAGAAAAGGTTTGGCTTTCTGAGCAGCTTTAGAACTAGTCCCTCCTGCTGCCCCGCTTCCTGAAGATGCCAGGCCCCCAGTGGCCTTTCAGCCACAAGTGGGATGATCCAAAATGCTTGGCGGAGACAGACCAACCACTATCAACATTTGCCCTCCAAGTTGTTGGAACAGATAGCTTGTCTTTGAAAGACGAGCAAATGTGTTAAAAAAAAACAAAAACAAAAACAAAAAAAAACTAGGCTGGGTCTCAGCTGGTTGTCTTTAGTGCCAAGTGACTGGGTTAGCTTGGACCCTTCTCCCCCTTTCTCTAAGACTGTATTTTGCGATATTTGAGGATTTTTTTTTTTTTTTACTGTCTCATCCGAAAGAGACTTTGCATGTATCACGAAAGCTATGTTTGGAGCTGAAGAAAGGAAAGAAATAAAAATTAAACATGGCTCCATTTAGAAAGCTATCGCAAATAAACCAATCATCTCTTTGACTTCTGCATTCTTCAGCACAAAGCAGGACACACCAACATGGTCATTTTGATTAGAAACTATAGTATTTTAAAAATGCTGGTTTTCAGCTGCTGTTTACCTAAAACATGAAGTCACCCAGCCTCTCCCAGGCCCCTCTTGTACTCTGCAAACTTTCCTTTTTTTCCGAAGGCTATGTAATATTCCATTGTGTGGGATGACAAATTTTGCTGATCCATTCTGACATCAGTGCACACTTGTGTGCTTCATATTGTAGCTAGTGCTTATGAACGTGGAGTAAACAAATATTTTGAGATCTGAGACCCCCTGTTCATAGCTTTCGGCTATATACCTAGAAGCAGAATTGCTGGATCCGATGGTAATTTTATTTTTAGATTTTAAAGAAACCACCCTACCGTCTTCTACAGCAGCTGTACCATATCACATTCCAACTATCAGTACACAAGGGTCCCAATTGCTCCACATTCTTGCTAACATTTGTAATTATCTGTTTTACTCTGTTTTGCTTTCTTTCTCCTTCTCCTTCCCTCCCCTTCCCTCTTTCTCCTTATTTTTTTTGTTTATTTTTTAATTTTTCATTTGTTCTTCTTAGACATGACAGATTATAGTTTGACATATTATACATTCATGGAGTATAATTAATTCTAATTAGGATCTGAATATACTTTCTTGTCACTAGCACATGGATCCTGCCCTAAAATAGACCATCACTTGGGCCACCAAGCAACTCTTGGCAAATAACAAAGAAAAAATAGAGATAATACCTCGAATTCTATCAGATCATAATGGAATAAAATTAGAAATCAAGGATAAAATTAAAAATAAAAGCTACACTAACTCCTGTAGACTAAATTATACATTATTGAATGACCAATGGATAGTGGAAGAAATCAGGGATGTAATAAAAAAAAACACTTAGAGGTAAATGAGAATAGCAACACAACATATCAAAATCTCTGGGACATTATGAAGGTAGTTCTAAGAGGAAAGTTTATTGCATTGAGCACATTCTTTAAAAGAATAGGAGAAAGTTACCAAATAAATAACCTAACATTATACCTCAAAGCCCTAGAAGAAGAAAAATAAATCATAGCCAAAAGCAGTATAAGACAGGAAATCATTAAAACGAGAGCCAAAAATCAATGAAATTGAAACAAAAATTTAAAAAATCAACAAATCAAAAATTTGATTCTTTAAAAAAATAAATAAAATTGATAAGCACTTTGTCAAGCCTATGAAAAAGCAAAGAAAGAAAAAAAACCCTCAATTTTCTTTCTCTTTTTTGACAGTAGCCATCCTAACAGGTGAGGTGCATGTCATTGGGATTTTGATTTGCATTTCCTTAATGATGTTGAACATTTTTCTCATGTGCTTATTGGGCATTGGTCTATCCTCTTTGAAGAAATACCTATTGAAGTCCTTTGCCCATTTTTGTGTAAGGACTTTGTTGTTGTTGAGTTTTAGAAATGTTCTACATATCCAGGATATTAATCCCTTGTCTAACTTTTCCTTTGTTGCCTGTACCTTTGGTACAATAGCTAAAAAATTACTGCCAAATTCAATGACATGAAGTTTTGTCCTAAGAAGTTTTTTTTTTCCTAAGAGTTATATTGGTTATGGATTTATATTTAGCTCTTGGGTCTAGTTTCAGTTCATTTTTGTATATGGCATCAGGTGAGGACCTTTGTTCTTTTGCATACACACATCCAGCTGCCCTGTACCATATTTTGAAAAGACTGTCTTTTCCCCACCAATTGGTCTTAGCTTTTGTCAAAAAATCATTTGACCACCCAGGCACAATGGTGCACACCTGTAATCCCAGCAGCTGGGGAGGCTGAAACAGGAGGATTGCAAGTTCAAAGCCAACCTCAGCAATGTAGTGAGGCCCTAAAGCAACTCAGCAAGATCCTGTCTCTAAATAAAATGTTAAAAAGGGCTGGGGATGTGGCTCAGTGGTTAAGCGCCCTTGGATTCAATCCCTGGTGCAAAAAAAAAAAAAAAAAAAAAACTATGTATACAAGGGATCAGTTCTGAGCTGTCTATTTTGTCCCTTTAGTCTATATTCTATTTAATCGTATTTGTCAGTATCCTACTATTTTGATTACTGTAGCTTTGTAGTAAGCTTTGAAATCAGAAAATCTGAGTCCTCTTGCTTCATTCTTCTTTTCTGAGATTGTTTTGACTACTCATAGTTTCTTGAGATATGAATTTTAGGATGATGATAGTCACTGGGACATCAATAGGGATTGCATTGAGTCTGTTGACAACAGACAATGGGTGGCATGAACATTTTAACAATGTTAACCCTTCCAAGCCATGAATATGGGAGATGCTTCCATTTTTGATATCTCTTTAATTTCTTTCAGGAATATTTTAGAATTTTCAATGTATGTCTTTCACATCTTTGGTGATGTTACTACTAAGTATTTTATCATTTTTAATGCTATTAAAAGTGGAATTGTTTTCATAATCTCCTTTTCAGATTTTTCATTGTTAACCTATGCTAATGCTACTCATCTTGGCATGCTGGCTTTATATCCTGATGCTTTACTGCATTCATTTATTAGTTCTAGTAGTTTCTTTTTAGAACCTTTAGAGTTTTATACATATAAAATCACATCCTCTGAAACAAAAGTAATTTTGCATCACTCTTTATAATGTGAATATGATTTATTTCTTTTTCTTGGCCTATTGCTCTGGCTAGAATCTCTAGTACTGTGCTAAACAGAAGAGGTAATATTAGGCATCCTTGCCTCATTCCTGATCTGAGAGGAAAAGTGAATATGATATTCTTGTGAGTTTTTCACAAGTAGTGTTATTATATTGACATATTTTCCTTCTATTTCTGGTTTGTTGAGCGTTTTTATCACGAACTGGTATTGAATTTTATCAACAACCTATTCTGAATTAATTGAGACCACCATGCATTTCTTTTCCCTTCATTCTGTTAATGTGGTGCATTCTGTTCATATATTTTCATATGTTGAAACATCTCTGCTTCCAGGAATAAATCTACTTGGTCATGGTGCATAATCCTTTTAATATACTGCTAATTCAGTTTCCTACTAGAATGTGGAGAATTTTCACATTAATGTTCACAGGAATATTCCACAGCTTCCTTGACTCTTTCACAGGCTCTGATATCAAGGAATTGATGGCCTCAGAGAATGAGTTTTGAAATATTCCTTCCTCTTTGTATTTTCTAGAAAAGTTGAAGAAGTATTTCTGAAATCTCTTCTGTAATTTCTTCTTTAAACATTTGGCATACTTCACTGATGATCCCATCAGGTCCAGAACTTTTCTTTGTCTGGAAGATTTTGATTCTTACCAATTATGAGGTCTATCCAGATTTTCTACTTATTTCTATTTCTTCAGGATTCATACATAATATAGTCGGTTTTGCATTTCTAGGAATTTGTCCATTGCATTTAAGTTATCCAATTTATTGGTAATCCTTTTATTTTGTGGTGTCCTCGGTTTCATTTCTGATTAACATAATTTGAGTATTTGTTTTTTTTTCTTAGTCCATATGGCTAAATGTTTGTTTTGTTGATCTTTTCAAAGAACTAACTTTAGTTTCATTGATTTCTGTGGTTGTTTTCCTATTCTCTGTTTTGTTTATCTCTGCTTTAATCTTCACTAGTTCCTTCCTTCTGACAGCTTTGAGTTTAATTTGTTCCTTTTCTGGTTTCTTATGTTGTAAAGCCATTTTGCTAATTTGGAATCTTTCTTGTTTATTAATTTTCTTGTTTGTTAATTAAGTGCTTATTATTTATAAGCATTTGTGGCTATAAATGTCCCCATTAGTCCTGTTTCCACTGCATCGTATAAATTTTGAAATAATGTGTGTTGTTTATTTTCATTCATCTCTAAGTATTTTCTAATTTATCTTATAATTTCTTCTTTGATCTTTTGGCTGTTCAGTTGCATATTGTCTAATTTCTACAGTTTTGTGATTTTTCCCAGTTCTACTTCTGTAATAGGTTTCTAACTAGATCCTGTTATCATGGGAGAAGGTACTTTGTACTGTACGTATTTATGAAAATCTATTGAGACAATTTGTGGTTTAACACATGGTCTACCCTCGAGAACCTTCCACCTGCACTTGAGAAGAGTGTGTGTACACTGTTGTATACAGAACATCTACCCAACAACAGCTGTTGGATCCAGCTGTGTTTTCCTGTTTATTTTCTGCTTTGTTGTTCCATGACAGAGAAGGATTATTAAAGTTTCCAACTCTTGTTGTATAACTGTCTATTTTTCCCTTCAATCCTGTTGGGTTTTCCTTCGTATATACTGGTGGTCTGTCATTAGGTATGCAAATGATTCATAACTGTTGAGTACTTTTGCTTGTGTTGGACTTTATTCATGTAAACTATCTTTTTCTTTGGTAACTTTTAAAACTTAAAGTCTAATTTACATAATCACCCTGCTCTCTTTTGGTTGCCATTAGCACACAGTATCTTCTTCCATCCAAACACTTTCTGTCTGTGGTATCTCTGGCTCTTCTGTGAGTCTCTTATGGGTAATGTAGGGTCACATCATTGCTTTCATCCATTCTGACACTCTTTGTCTTTTGA
Source organism: Urocitellus parryii (assembly GCF_045843805.1). Classification (NCBI taxonomy): domain Eukaryota; kingdom Metazoa; phylum Chordata; class Mammalia; order Rodentia; family Sciuridae; genus Urocitellus; species Urocitellus parryii. The sequence goes on from NC_135533.1 coordinate 163,029,608, forward strand.
TTGGAGAGTTTAACCCATTTATATTTAAAGTAAGTACTGCTAAGGAGGGCTTCTGTCATTTTCTTACTTATGGTTATATGCTTTGTATTTATTGCCCCTCATTTCCTGCATTAATGTCTTCTTAAGTTGATTTCTTTTGTATACACTTTACAGCTACTTTCCTGTGGTTACCATGGGAACTACATTTAATATCCTACAGTTCTAACACTCTAATATGATTTTTTTACCATCTTAACTTCAATATCCTACAAAAAAGCTCTGCTCCATTGTGGATCCATTCCCCCCCCCTTCCTTCTTCTGGTTATCCCCAAATTGCATCTCTATGCATTAAGAGTCCAAAAACATAAACTAACAATTCTTTTAAATGCATTACCTTTAAAAATTAAATGTGGAGGTAAAACAAATTAGACCAATACTAGCTTTGAGACTAATAGAAATTTGTCCATTACATTTAAACTTAAATTTATTGGTAATCCTTTTGAGACTAATAGTCCTCTCTTTAATATCAACTTCTTAATCACACAAAAAACAAAGAGTAGAGCCCTACCTCTCTGTCATGGTCATCTTAGTTGTTATAATTGTCCTTGCAGTCACCTATACTGAGGTCTTTATTCTTCACATATCTTTAAGTTACTGTCCAGTGTACCTTCATTTCACCTCAAAGGACACCTGTAAGCCGTGTCTACAGGGTAAACCTATTAGGACCAAACTCCCTCAGCTTTTACTTATCTGGAAACAGTTAGAAAAACATAGAACGTGATTTCCAGAGTTGCCATCTTGTCAGGCTCATAGTCCAGTTGAGCCAGGGTAGCAGCTCAACTGGAGAGCACCTGCCCAGCATATGCAAAGCCCTGGACCGGATCTCCAGCACCTCCAAACCAAAAATGAAAACAACAACAACAAAAAAAAAAAACACCAAAGCTGGAAAGTCCTAATATTTTTTTTTTTCACTTTTGAAGGACAGTTTTTGCCAGGCAGTACGATACCTGCAAGTTACAGGTGGAGGTTGTTGTTTTAATCACTTTGAGTGTATCAGCCTGCTGCCTGCTGTTCCCCGAAGTCTCTGATGATAAGCCTGCTAATCTCATTGAGAGGATTGCCTTGTGGGTGGTGAGTCACTTCACTCTTGCTGCTCTTTGTCTTTTGTTTTCGAAGGTTTGATTATAATTTGCCTCAGTGTGGGTCTTTGGGTTCATCTAATTTGGAGCTATGGAACTTCACAGATATGCAAAAATATACAATACACAAATGTAAATATAAACATATATATATATATATATATATATATATATATATTTGGCTGTGCTGGGGATTGAACCCAGGACTTTGCCCATGCTAGGCAAGCACTCTAGCACTGAGCCACATTCCCAGCCTGAACCTCATACATATTTATGTCCTGTCTTTCCTTGAAGCTGGAAACTTTCTAATATCACCTCTTCACATAGCCTTTCTGCTCTTTTCTCTTTCTCTTCCTTTGGAACTTGCATGGTGCCTGAACTGTTGTGCTGGATAGTATCCAACAGGTTCCTCCAGCTCTGCTCACTTTTCTTCACTCTTCTTTTTTTTCCTGCTCCCCAGACTTGATGATTACTATCATTCTATCTTCAAATGCCCTGGTGCTGTCTTCTACCTGCTCAGATCTGCCTTTGAACCCCTCTAGTAGATTTTTCATCTCAGTTACACTCAACTCCAGAACCTCCCATTGTTTCTTTTTAGGTTTTCTCTGTGTATATATATTGTTGTTTGAGTCATATTCATTTTTCTCCATTTTGCTGCGTCTTCCTTTAGTTTCTGAGCATCTTTGAGGCAGCATTAAAGTCCTTGTCTAGTAGAACCACCCATCAAGTCCTTTTAAGGGATAGTTTCTATGGATTCAGTGTCTTTGGGGCTTTGTTTTTGTTTTCCTTTGAATGGTCCATAGTTTTCCTCTTTCTTTAAATGCCTCATGATTTTTTCTTTCTCTCTTTTTTTTTTAGAAAACTGGACATATGAACCTAATAATATAACTCTGGAAATCAGATCATATTCTGTCTTGAAGGGTTTGATTGTTTCCAACTATTTTATTTTTATTTTTTTTAACTATCATAGCTGATATCCTATGTCTAGGATCAGCCTGAGGTGTAAACTAAGGTCTTCTCAGGTTTTTCCACTGACTGCGCTCTTCCTAGGCATGCTCAGTCACTTTCTAATTTTTCCTGTACATGATTTTGAAAGTGCCCTCCCTGAATGCATGGTTCACAAGACAGGAAAGAAGATAAATGAAGCCAGTGTGTGTGTGGGGGGGCAGTTATTGACTTTTGTTTTCTTGTTTGAGGTGCCTAAAATTGGACCTAGGGTGCTTAACCACTGAGCCAGTCCTTTTTAATATTTTATGTAGAGACAGGGTCTCCCCAAGTTGCTTAGCATCTTGCTAAGTTGGTGAGGCTGGCTTTGAACTCACAATCCTCCTACCTCAGCCTCCTAAGCAGCTGGGATTACAGGTGTAAAACCTCTGGAAGTGACTTCTGCTAGAGAATGAGGGGCTTGCAGCAATGCATGGAGGTCCAACAGGAGTCAATTCTACCTGTTCTGGAGGCTGGCAGAAGCAAGATCAAGGTGCTCAGGATTCACTTCCCCAGTGAGGGCCCACTTCCTGGCTGTTAGAGTCTGTAAACAAGTCAGGATGGCACCTGGCATTTTGCCAGGGTAATGTTAGAGTCTGTAAACAAGTCTGGATGGTGCCTGGCAAAATGCCAGAGGGAGTGGTTTGTGAAGTAAGGCCAGCGAGCCATTAAGTGTGGAGATTTCTTATTGGTTGACTGCTGTATCTAGTTTATGTTAATTAGATAAGCTATGTGGAATGTATATATTCCGCTCCTGTCCTACAATAAACGGCTCCCACTCCTGCTGTATCAATCTAAACAAGTTGCTTGTCACCCCCTGTTATTTTGCCCAGCCAGCCGGGCTGCAGCAGATGGTGGCCCGTACCAGGAGCCCCGGGACACTCGGGGGTAAGTGACAAAAAAAAAAACGCTGCCCATCCATAGGTAGGACGGGAGCAAATCTGCTCGTCCCTAGGCAGATAGGGCGAGAGGAAAAATGGCCATTTTGAGAAAATGGAGAAGATTGATGCAGTATGTTTGTGTCTTGTTTTGTCTCAGTGTATTGTATTGTCTTTGTGATGAAAATATGGAAGGGGTGAGAAGTAAATTGATAAGGGAAAGAGGCACCCCAGTGGAACCAAGAGCAGTTATGGCATGTGTTGATGGAAGCCCAGGAACTCTAGTCAAAAAGAAAAAGAAAGTTCAGAAGAAGAAGTATTATCAGGAAAAAAGTTGCAGCAAAAGGCTATTACTAAATACTTTTCGTTACCGGAGGGTGCATGAATCGGCGCCGAGGCGGCTGCCAAGTGCGAGCCGGTCAAGGTGCAGCAAGGACTTTCCAAACAGCACAGCCGGCTCCCCCACTGCCGAGAGCCCAAATCCAGACCTGACCTGGAGGCACAGTCTCGCAGGCTCTTGCTCCCTGTGCCCAGTGGCAGTTTGAGTCCGGAACACTTCCTGGACTCTCCCCGGGGCCATCTGGGCTGCCCCGAAGCTGCAGGTGGAAGACGGCCCGAGTCCCTGAAGTTTGATCATTTCCAAGGACAGTAACTACCTACAATGGTTCTCCCACACCTGGAAGCTAATGAGTAATGAGCAGTATTAAGGCTTATTTCAAATGTAAAAAACCTTGAGATAATGTACTAAATTGTTCAGAAGTTTGTTTTATTAGTGGAATGCTACAGGATTTTCTTTAGCATCATTGCCGGAGTTCCTGCCTTCGTCCCAGTGCCAGTAAAGATGAAGGTGGAAGAATTTCCAGTGTTGCTGAAAACCGGACGAGACTTCGGCTGAGAAATGGACGAGACTTCGGATCAAGCTAGCTGCCTACAGAACTTACCTGGACTGTGATTTAAGCTAGCTGCCTGCAGAACTTACCTGGACTATGATTTACCTGGACTGTGAGTTAATCTATTGAGACACTGCTTTGCCTGGACTGAGACAACAAACTGTAATCTACAACAAACTGTAACTCGGAATCTTTGCTAACAGTGTCATTGCTGGTATAATTTTTCCAAGGGCTTCTTGCATGGAGCCATCAATTGGCTTGGTATTGTGGCATTTTGTATCCTCCCTTTCTGTTTGTAGTAGCTTATTTATGGTGTTTGTGTAAAAACCACTATGGTCATTATTTAAATTAAACAAAAGGGGGAAATGTTAGAGTCTGTAAACAAGTCTGGATGGTGCCTGGCAAAATGTCAGAGGGAGTGGTTTGTGAAGTAACACCAGTGAGCCATTAAGTGTGGAGATTCCTTTATTGGTTGACTGCTGTATCTAGTTTATGTTAATTAGATAAGCTGTGTGGAATGTATAAATACCTCTGTTGTCCTACAATAAACGGCTCCCACTCCTGCTGTATCAATCTACACAAGTTGCTCGTCAGCCCCTGTTGTTTTGCCCAGCCAGGCGGGCTGCGGCACTGGCTTTTAAGGAGCTGCTGTGTCCTCATAGGTCAGGAAAGGGAGAGTGTAGACAAGATCTTCAGGTCTCTTTTGATAAAGGTATTAATCTCATAGTCAGGGCCCACCCGCACAACCTCATTTAAATCGGATCATTTCCCCAAAGCATCATCTCCAAATACCACCCCACTGAACTTAGGGAATCAACATTTTAATTTTGTAAGTGGAGACACACTGGGGTGAAGCCATTCTGAGTCATAAGACATTTTAAATGCTGTACTTAGTTTTTCCAAAACTACCCTAATTAAACAGAACACAGAGTAAGGTAGTTATTCAAAATACATAGAAATACAGCAGGAGTCTAATTAGTTTGGTTTTTTTAGCACTTATGATATATCATGCACTCTAAAGGGTACTTTTTTTTGGTACCAGGATTGAACCCAGGGGCGCTTGACCACTGAACCCCATACTCAGCCCTTCTTTTTATATTTTATTTAGAGACAGGGTCTGATTGAGTTGCTTAGGGCCTCACTAAATTGCTGAGGCTGGGTCTGAACTCGTGATCCTCCTGCCTCAGCCTCCCAAACTGCTGGAATTACAGGCATGTGCCACCAGTCCCAGTTTCTAAATGGTACTTTTAATATATAACTTAATTTTCAATCTGATATTTTCATTTTTAGGTGAACAAACTCAAGTTCCTAAAAACTACATAAGTAGGCTAAGGTCACACAGGAAGAGACAAACATTGAAACAGAGACCCTAGAACCCCAAGTGTTAATTTTATTGTTTGGTGTGTTTTCTTCTCCAAACATGGAGTTCATGGTAACTCACAGCTCCCTGCTCTGATGCTATAAGTTCCCTGGTCAGAATGCAAAAGACTTCAAGTACAAACAGATCTGAAGTGAAGTCTCTGATTGGACTAGCAGGGGTCATCCCATGCTCACCTCCAGGTCAGAGATCAGAGTACCATGGCTGAATAATCTTAATTCCCAAAAGAAAGGAGGAAATGCATGGAGCATCCCAAATAGATTCAAACATCCCACCATCCCAAGTAAGTTTCAGGCCATAGTCTAAAGGACATCTGCCAGATACCATATATGTCCATTAAAAACACAACAGGCAGGTACGGTGGCACACTCCTGTAATCCCAGCAGCTTGGGAGGCTGAGGCAGGAGGATTGCAAGTTCAAAGCCAGCCTCAGCAACTTAGCAAGGCCCTAAGCAACTCAGTGACACCCTGTCTAAAAATAAAAATATAAAAAGGGCTGGGGATGTGGCTCAGGGATTGAGTGCCCCTGGGTTCAATCCCGAGTACCAAAACCAAAATAATAAACATAAAAACACAAAGCAAAACATAAGCAAGAGAGAGCGAGCCACTCTGGCTGCTGGTCTTAGCTGTCATGAAGCAGGACATGGGGAAGCAGGGTCAATGTCAGATGCACTGGTTCAGCCGTTTCTCTGCACCCTCTGGGAAGCCCAGTCTGAGCCCTGGTTTTCTGCCTATGAATATATAGCAATTGCCATCAACAGTGGCCAAAGTCCTTTCCACCATTAGGTAGCTATGATTTTCTTCATTTAACCTTGAATTTGGGGAGGAAAAAAAATTCCTAGATAGCCATGTATGGGGAAAGAGGATTTTATTGCTGCCTTCAGTCCAAACACCCTTTTCCTGATCTTTGTCTGGCCCCGCAGGGCTGGTTTCGCTCATCGGACCATAAATTCCCAAGTTTGAGGTCCGATTTCCACAGCCACCCCAGGGAACTGGACATGCTCTGCACAATGCCCAACCTAGCCCAGCCAGAATGCCCCAGGGGGAACTTGAGAAGCCATGTCAGTTTGCTCAGGGAATCCGGGCCGCATGGGGAAACTGCAGGAAGAACCTAACTTTCAGCCTGTGCTGGGTCAGCGCAACTCTGAAAGGAGTGAAAATGTAACGGTTGCCAAGTGCTTTGGATCAGCGCAGCCTTTTGCAACCTATAGCCTTTTTGGTGAACCTGAATATCCCACACCAACCCCCAGAGTTTCAGAAATACACCCCTTTGAGGGACAGGCTGATCTCTTCCTCCTTTCATTAAGAGTCAATAAAACCTCAGCTGAGCGTGGTAACACATACCTGTCATCCCAGCGGCTCAGGAGGCTGAGAGAGGAGGACCTCGAATTCAAAGCCAGCCTCTGCAACTTACAGTGAGACCCTGTCTCTAAATAAAATCTAAAAGGGCCTGGGGATGGGGCTTAGTGGTTAAGTGCCCCTAGGTTCAATTGCCAGTACAAAAAAAAAAAAAAGTCAATAAAATCCCAAATATAGAAATATCTTCTCTATATGACTACATGGCAAGACTCTTCAAAATATAATTGTTTTCTCTCAATTATATTTTTAAAATGATTAGTTTTTATTTAATTTGCAAGTATGAAATTAAATTTTTTTCACAGTACCTTTATTTCATTAATTTATTTACTTATTTTTATGTGTGCTAGGCAAGCGCTCTATCATTGAGCCACCACCCCAGCCCCATAAAATAAAATATTGACAATGCTTTTTGTGTAACCTTCCCATACACTTCATCACCCCACGCATGGAGAGTTTGATAATGCACCTCCCTCCCCCAGAAGAAATGTCCCCTCTTTGAGGATCATAGGTAGAGCACATTTGCTAACCACCCTTCCTGATTACAGAATCGGTTTTTCCCTTGATAAATTATATTTGTCTACCATCCCCAGTTTCCGAACCTCGGTACCTTCATGTATAAACACACAGTAAAATTTCACAAGGTGGTTATGAAAATTCCTAGAGTAGTTCATGGAAACAACTGGAATATAGTAAGTGTTCCACACATGTTACATCATGGTGATCAAAGTTGCTATGTACAGTTGTATGTACTGTGCACTATACAGTACAGTGGCTGCAACTGTCACTCTGATATTCAAGATGGCTCCTAAAAATGATTCCTGGGAAATGATGGATCAATGTGTAGATAGTTAGACAATATATACATACGTAGATATTAAATTATATTATATTCTCATCATATGCTGTAAATTGTCCAAGATCAGGGTGGCTGATTTACCAAGTCTCATTCTCTGCTCCTGCTATACAGTATCATCAGCAGAGCCAGGAAGTCCAAACCAGCCAAGCACCCCGCATCAGGCCAGCAGGATCCAATCCAAATAATCTCCCAAGCCAGCTCTTGAAAAGGAACAGCGTCTGCCGCCCAGAAGGAAGGGAGGGCAAATTTGTAGCATTCAGGAGGGGCCGTGTGAGGTCTTCTGCAAAAGTGGATGCTCCCAAGGAAAAGGTTTATGTCGTTTAAATATTGGCTGTTTAGATTGGGATTACCCTGAGAGCAACATAGCTGCTGTGGTCGTAAAGACCGGTGCCCAGAGGAGAGAGGCTCTATCTGTTTGTCTGGCCTGGAAGCAGATGCCTGCCCTGCAGCCCCAGGGCTGCGGGTGTTTCGCAACCGGGGGATGCTTGGGTTCAAGCTGGAGACGTGTGGCCACAAAAACAATCTGAAAAGATGGGACAAGTGGAAGAAAGAGAGCCTGGAGGGACATTCAATGCAACACAGGCTCCCTGACCATGTGTTTTATGGCATGGAACACTCCAGAAAGAATGTGACCTTAAAGGAAATAAAGGGATCTGTGACCAAGTAATATTAGCCTGGAGGATTCTAATTGGACTTTTCCTACTTAGAGAAGATAAATACTCCCAAATCCAGTGGAAGTGCATTTCCCAGATTCACCCCGTGTGAAACAACATGGCCTGTTCTCTCTCTTATCCATTGAACGGGTTGTTACCCAAATGGTGGCAAAGGTGGTCTTCCTCAGAACAAAATACCCAAGCATTCAATTCCACATCTAGTGATATTTATTGCTGACTATGTGCTAGGTCAAGGGGTGGGTAGGAAAAAAAAATACAGTAGACCCTCCATTGAAAGGCACTGTTTAAGTGAGCTTTTTCACAGCTGTGAGTAAAGGACCTGACCAGACAATTGTAGAGGAGGAAGAGTTTATTTAGGAGCTCATGGTCACAGAGGTCTCAGTCCACAGACAGCAGGCTCCATTCCTCAGGGCTCGAGGGGAGGCAGGACATCATGGAGGAAGAGTGTGGTGGAGGGAAGCAGCTCACAGGGTGATCAGGAAGCAGAGAGAGACTCCACTCTCCAGAGACAAATAGAGACCCCAAAGCCACGCCCCCCTCCTCCAGCCACACCCACCTGCCTCCAGCCACCACCCAGTTAATCCCATCAGGGGTTCATTCACTGGTTGGGTGAAGGCTCTCACAACCCAGTCATGTCTCCTCTGGACCTTCCTGCACCGTCTCACATGTGAGCTTTTGGAGGACACCTCCCATCCTAGCCATAACAGGCACTCTGAATAGTTAGAAAACTAAAAGAAAAAGAAACCTTGCACAAAGGTAAATATGTGCAGTTGTGGTGATGCTAACAAAGTCGGTCCAGGACCATAGGCAACAAAATAGAGTAAATAAAGTGCAAATTGGCAGTGCTTTGTTGTATGGCACTAAGGAAGAAACTGATGACACAAAGAAATTTTTCAATCAGAGTCTTATTTCTTCAGGGAAAAGATTTTAGAGGCATTTCCAAGGGAGATTTTTCATCCATTATTTTAAAAATAAATTGTTTTTCACTTGCACAATAATAATTTATATCTATGTGGTAAAAAAAATCATTTGGGCTCAGTCATTGCATCCGTGATTAATTAGTTGATGAATTAGAAAATTATACTTTCGTGGGATCTAATTTATTTAGTGAGTTCAGTTTATTCGAGAGGAAAATGTATACAGACACTCTTGAAAAACATTGTTTTCCCCAATTGTCTTTTCTAACTACACAATCCTTTCATCCTTCAAGATTAATTGCTGCTTCCAAACTACAATAGCAAAAAGGGCTGAATTTGGACTGAATAAATGAAAGATTATTCTTTTAGTTTACCTGTAGGAAAGTTAGGATTGGAACTTTTAAACAGAACCTACCAATTCCAGGATAGAACAGAATAGAATTCAAAATATGGCTCCCTCAAGCCCCCAGGATTTTCATTGACTTGGACTCTTGTGCTCAGCAATGCCCCCGAGATGGTTCTCAGAGGTCTGAGGAGAGCTGGTCTATAGACTCTCTGAGTTTGCTTCCTGTTGTCTGGACAAAACAGCCTAACCCAGTTCCTTTCCTATGAAGTCATGGTTACCCTCTGTCATCGGAAGAGAGCATAGTGAACCTCAAGAAATCAATTTGTTGGTCACTATTATGGTTTAGGTACCAAGGGTCCCCCAAAAGCTCATGTCTGAAACAACACAAGAATATTCAGAGGAGAAATGATTGTGTTATGGGAGCTTTATAATCAGTGGATTAATCCACTGATATGGATCAATAGCTGGTAACTGGAGTCAGGTAGGGTGTGGCTAGAGAAAGTAGTCAGGGGTGTCACTTTGGGGTTTATATTTTGTCTCTAGTGAACTAAGCTGTCTGTCTTTCTGCTTCCTAGTTGTCATGTCCCCATCTAACTCCCTCTCCCACACCCTTCTGCCATGATGTTCTGCCTCACCTTGGGCCCAGAGCTATGGAGGTGGCTGACCATGGACTGAACCTCTGAAACCATGAACCAAGATAAACTTGTCCTCCTCTCAATTGTTTTTGTCAGGTCTTTTAGTCATAGCAACAAAAAAGATGACTAAAACTGTCACCTTAAATAAAAATGGTTACCATTTCTCTAGTACCTGCTATAGGCCAGGCATGGTGTGTAGATATATTTAAATTCGTATTACTGCTCAATGTTATGCAGTGGTATCATTAGGCCATTTTACAATGGAGACAATACCTTGTGCAAAGTTGAATGGCCAATAAATGTCAGAGTAGAACTAGACACCAGGTCTGCTGCCTTCATGGAAACATACTGAATTAGGGGAAACAATAGGATTTTGTTTGTTTGTTTTGGTAGGGAGATACCAGAGATTGAACCCAGGGACACTCAACCACTGAGCCACATCTCCAGTCTTTTTTATTTTTTATTTAAAGACATGGTCTTCCTAAGTTGCTTAGGTCCTCACTAAATTGCTGAGCTGGCTTTGAACTTGCAATCCTCCTGCCTCAGCTTCTCAGGCCACTGGGACTACAGGCATGAGCCACTGTGGCTGGTTAGCAAGAGGATTTTGATCAAGATATCTTTAATTCCAAATCTGCCTCTAAATTTAAAAAAGAAAGAAAGAAAGAAAGAAAACCTAAGACACTCTTGAGTCACTTCAACATGCTACTTACTATAAAAGATTTGCTTAGAACATGACTCTTCTGTTAGAGCATAATGAGAGACCACTAATGCCTACTTTGAATCCACTACACCCAAGGTGATTAATGGATTGGAAGTTATGCTGGACAATACAGTATACAGAGATGGGGGCTCCAAGGCTGGTAAACAAGTCAGAGAATGGATGATCATGGACCAATGACTAGGTCTCCACATCATGGAGTGGGTACAGTCATTCACCCAATACACTGTTCACTGAGTGTTACTTTTTGAGCATCTGAGCCTGTGTTTACTCACCTGAAAAATAAGGATGGTAATTTCCTTACCTGCCCCCCAGGCTGTTGTAAGAATGCAGCCAACTGACACAACATGTATGAAATGGTTCAGATGACTCTAAGCTACTCCATGCCATAAACTGCTTCTGGCTGTGAGGCAATACTGCAATCTGAGGTCAAGAACTTCCGATTTTGAAACTGCCACATCAGAGTTGGAATTCACCATTTGGAGACATAGGAAAGTGTGTATCTTTGCTAACAATACTTGTTTCCTAAGATGACCTGCAAACGCTTGTTCCTTGACAATAATAGGGTTTGGTGCATACTACCATAACAAAGGGACGGGGTTCTTGACACAAATACTGCACCAAAATGCCACTCCCAAGGTGAAAGTCCTCCAGGGTACAGTGGGAAGAGCATGCATTTGGGAATCCAGGAAACTAAATCCTAGCTCTCATGCTTGCTCATGTGAGATCTTCAGCATGTCCCCTAAACCCCCTGAACCACAGCTTCGTTACCTACAAAACAGGTGTATCCATACCAATATCAGAGAATTGCAAGAACTCATAAATAAGCATATGGATGCGCTCTGGCATGGTGGGTTGCTCAACCCATAGTGGTACATGGGGTGAACACAGCTCCTGACATTAATAAAACACTTGCCTGTTTCTGGTTTCACCATCTTTATAAACTTGAATCTGGGAAAGGTAATCGTGAGAAGCTGAAGAGAGCAGATAGGATGGCTGTCTCTTGTCACAGTCACCTTCCCTCTCACCTTCTCCTGTTAACTGTTCTCTCACAGCAGGATAGAAAGGTTTGACTTTGCTGGGACAAAAGCAAGGCATCTATGCCAGGTGGCCTCCTGTGTCCCCGTCCTACGTTCTAGGCCCTAGTGGAGTACCCCGACCTCTTACTGCTGAGGTCCCCCCAACCAAGAAGAGCCCACACTTTCTCCTCTCTTCTCCTTTCCTCCTCCTCCTCCTCTCCTCCTCTTCCTTCTTCTTCTTTCTCTCTCTCTCCCTCTCGTCTCTCATGTTCATTTTCTTTGTCTGTAATTCTTTGGAATCTAATGTGTATTTAACACAGCACACCTCAATTCAGACAAGACACATTTCAAATACTCATGTAACCAATGGCTGTCATATTGGCTCCTTTCTCCATCTTTCACCTTTTGGTGAGACATATGCTGTAGGCTTCCCCCCTCTCCCTCTTCCTCCCTCTCTCTCTCTCTCCTCCTCCCCGCCTCCCTCCTTCACTTCCCCTCTCTCTCTCCCTCCTTCCCTCTCTCTGCCTCTCTCCCTCTCTCTCCCTCCTTCCCTCTCTCTGCCTCTCTCCCTCTCTCTCCCTCTTTCCCTCTCTCTCTTTCCCCTCCTTCTCCCTCCCTTCCCCCTTCCCCTCCATCTCTCCCTCCCTCCCTCTCTCCCTCCCTCCCACCCCCTCCTATCCCAGATCTGATCCTTGGGATAACCCATGCATCCATAACCCCCACATATTCTGGAAATGCAGCTTGGCCAGTATCCATGCCAGAGTACTGGTCAACCTCTCTCTGGCCTTCAGATTCCCTGCAAGGAGGAGGACCCTGGACCATGGACCCCTTATCCATTTTCAAGCCCAAGTCCGACACCAGTCATCTAAGGGAACATCTAAATCACAGGGAACACACTTCACATTTCTCCAAGGACCCCTTGAAACCCCCTTTCACCAGACTGTGACTAGACCAGGGTCAGCATTGTAAATATGACGACTTTAGATATTTCAGGCTTTGTGAGTTAGAAAGTCTCCACTACTCGACTGTAATTGCCAAAGCAGCAGACACACTGTGTAAATAAAGGGGTGTGACTATACCCAACAGCATTGTTTGTAGCCACTGTAATCTGAATCCGAGTTGATTTTCATGCCCTGAAATGTTTTTCAATCCCCCACACCCCCTACTCTAGCCATTAAAAAATGCAAAAACCATTCTGAGCTCACAGAACAAACTCAGAAAGTTTTTTGGTTTTTTTTTTAATCTCTTTTTCCTTCTGCAACCATGGCTGTGTTATAGCAAAGCTGTAGGCCATCAGATAGATATTAAGTGGGTCATACCCAGATGCTACATCAGGCAATGCGTCTCCACCGTTCCCTCCAAAAGGAAAATGAGGGGAGTCACACTCGAGACCGCTCTACTGATCTGGTTGTATAATTCCACATGGTAATTTGGCCTCTTTGGGTACCCTTAAAGGAGGGACATGGGGAGGTGGGACTGGACATGGGCTGGGTATAAAAGATGATCTGTCAAGAGAAATGGGTCAGGGCTGGGAACGTGGCTCAGTGGTAGAGAGCTTGCCTAGCAGCATGAGGCCCTGGGTTCGATCCCTGGCACCACTAAATAACCAACTAAATAAATAAATAAATAAATAGAGTTGGATCGATTGATCGTACACATCATCCCTCAGTGTCCACACAGGATTGAGTCCAAGACACTCGCAGACACCAAAACCTTCAGATGTGCAAGACCTTTATATAAAGGGACTTAGTATTGGCATATAAACTGGACCCACCCTCCCATACATTTCTAGTTATCTTCGTATGACTTATAATACCTCAGATGATGTAAATGGAAAACTATCTTTTAGATAATTATGACAAAAGTCCATACTTTTGTTCAGCATAGGGGCAAACTTCTTCTTGCAAATATTTTTCATCAGCAGTTGGTTGACCAGGCAGAGGAGGAACCCACAGGAATAGAGGGCTGACTGTTGTCGGGTTTGCCTTACTGTTTTGAATCTGTCATATCAACACACCTCGATTGAAACTGAGAGAGAGCTCTGTTCTAACAGGCGGTTCACGCCTGTAATCCCAGAGACTCAGGAGGCTGAGGCAGGAGGATTGCGAGTTCGAAGCCAGCCTCAGCAACTTGGTAAGGCCCTAAGCAACTCAGTGAGACCCTGTCTCTAAATAAAATACAAAAAGGGCTGGGGATGGGGCTTAGTGGTTAAGCACCCCTGGTTCAATCCCTAGTACCAAAAAATGAAAATAAAATCCTGTTGCACTATCTATGACTCTTTGTTGCTGCCTAGAACCTACGGGTAGTCCTTGCTTTAGGTCCCTGAGGTGCTCAGGAAGAAGCAAAAGTTATTCTGTTTACCTACCTTGGCTTAGGTCTTTCTGTCCCAGAAGTATAACCAAGGTGAGAGCCAGGGTCACTTTTCCCCTGCTGACAATGCAGTCTTTCTTAGGAATGTTAGCTTTGGGGAATACTGTGACATCTTTCAAGTTCAGACTTTATCCACTGGAACAGAATCTGGCACTGGGATCAACTGTCATCACTATTAAGGAGCCAAGATATTTCAACCCCATGGAGCCATTTGCTCCTTTCCCAACAAGGTGGCTTTAAGTCTCTTTGAAAGCAGCTCTAGTTGTTGTCCTGTGGAAGCCATTTTTGCCAAGTGGACTATTTCAACCAACCTTCTTTCAGCTTTGATGATAATTTTAACCTCGGCAGAGGCCATATAATTTACTCTTAAGGAAAGCTCGACTTTGAAAGAAAATGATCAGGTCTGGGTTTTTTTTTTTTTTAATCTCTTTTTCCTTCTGCAGCATGGCTGTGCTATAGCAAAACTATAGGCCATCAGATAGATATTAAGTGGGTCATATCCAGGGAGGAATTTCTGAGCCACATTTTCATGGGAAGACCCAAGACTTCAGAGTCACATACAATCTGTCTTCTGACAACTTCAAAGCATGGTGGAAACATGAACTCATTCACTTGGTCCATATCTCAGAGTCAGGAGAGGACAGAAATAATCTTTCTTCCATTTTCCAGGTGATAGAAAAAGCCCAGAGAGGTTTTTGACTGGATAAGAGCACACAGCAGATGAGGAAGACTCCTTAAACACAGCTTCATTTTCTTGCTTACACACTCTTTTGCTGATGGGATGGTGGACGTTCCTGAAAACAGGGCCATAGAACAAGGTTACACAGAAAAATTAACTTTATAATCCTATGGAAATGCATTAACATTTCAAGCCAATAATACAGTGTGCAGCACTTAGATTAGAATCAAGAGTTTCCGATTCAGAGAGACCACAGCAATCAAAAATTTTTGCTCTGGTGACTGCAGTGGCATACTCCTATAATACCAGGGTCTTGGGAGGCTGAGGCAGGAGGATCACAAGTGTAAAGTAAAGCCAGACTCATTAACAGCGAGGCCCTAAGAAACTCAGCAAGACCCTGTCTCTAAATAAAAAATATAAAAGGCTGGGGATGGGGCTCAGTGGGTAAGCACCCCTGGGTTCAATCCCCAGTAAAAAAAAAAAATTTTTTTTTGGTTAATTCATTTCTCATTGGGAAAAATGAGGCTGAGAAGGGAAGAAAGATGTTCCCATGTTATCCCGCTCATGGTGACCGTCTCTGACACTTTTTGACCTTTCCATTGGACTCAGTGGGGCAAATACACCCCCTCCCCAGTTTGTTAGTAGCAGACGTCAATAATGGGTTAGGTGAATCTTTTCCACCAAGCCCAGCCACAGGTCTTTCTTAACATAGCACCCCAGACAGCCACAAGTCATTTCTGCGTTGACAGTAGAAACAGAACCTGTTTGTACCCACTGTAGTAAAAGGTTGTCCATGATTTTGAAAGCTACTACTTACAGGTGGGCACACACTATGTACCAGGCATAGGACAAGCTTTATTTAGTTGCAGCCTCTGACAATCCTATGATGTTGGCAGTGTTACAGATAAGGAAATGCAAGTTAAGAGAGATGATATAAGTCCCTCAAGTCCATATGGCAGGATGGTAGCAGAACAAAGACTTGAACCTAATTCTTAAAAAGTATTCATATAGGCTGGATGGAATGGCCCATGTCTGTAATCCTAGCGGCTCGGGAGGCTGAGGCAGGAGGATCACGAGTTCAAAGCCAGCCTCAGCAACTTAGTGAGACCCTAAGCAACTCAGTGAGACCCTGTCTCTAAATAAAATACAAAATAGGGCTGGGGATGTGACTCAGTGGTTAAGTGCCCCTGGGTTTAAACCCTGGTACCAAAAAAAAAAAAAAAAAAAAAGAATTCATAAACACAAATGTACATACACATGTGAATTTATTTAAAGTTTCTCTGTGCATTCTGAGTACAGTTTGGGGTTTGGTTTCTTTTTTGTTTGTTTGTACTAGGGATTGAACCCAGGAGCACTTAACCATTGAGCCACATCCCCAGCCTGCCTTTTTTTTACTTTGAGACAGGGACTCACTAGGTTGCTTACAGTCTCTCTGAGTTCCCGAGGCTGGCTTCAAACTTGTGATCCTTGGGCTTCAGCCTCCCAAGCCGCTGGGATTATAGGAGAGCAAGACTGTGCCCACTTGAATACAGCTGAATACAGTTTTGATATCATCTTCATCCCAATTTTTCCTCTTTGATGGTCTTGACTCTGGATAGGCAGTTTTCTGTGTCCTGACTGATTTAACAATAGGATCAGATGCTCCAAGTTCACTGAATTTGAAAGTCAAAGCCATTCTGCCTTTGTCATCTCACCTCAGTGGTAATTTGCTGGAGGCATACATAGCAAATAACCCACCTGTTGTGTGTGCTTTGTGGAGGCCTCCCATGTGCCCAGCCCAACCCCATCCACTTCCAAACCCTGGTACAACTTCTGCTGCTCTCCTGTCCTCAAAGAAACATGAACCAGTGCGGCCCTGCTGGGTCTGTCATTTCACACATAGCTGGGGCCAAGCCAAAATAACCTATTCCAGTATTTTCTAGCAATTCACCAGCAAAAAAAAAAAAAAAAAAAAAAAGAGAGAGAAGGGCTTGGTAGCAATTTTCAGTTGTATGTAAATGTCACCAGGGTAGTCCAAGAGACCAGCTATCATTTCTAGAAACTTTTGCTAGATCAAAAAGGAAAAAAGACCAGGAGAAGTGAGAGTTATACTGAATGGTATTTTAGCAGGGTCTGCATTAATTAACAATTCACTCAAGTGCGGAGGATAAAGGTCAAGGAAGACTGCAACAAAATGCCCTTCCTGCTGTCATGTATAACTAATTAGAACAAATATATGTGTGTGTGTGTGTGTGTGTGTGTGTGTGTGTGTGTGTATGGAGAGAGAGAGAGAGAGAGAGAGAGAGATGAAAATGCCCTTCTCTGGGTACAATAATAATCTGGGGAGGCTGGGTGCAGTGGCACATGCCTATAATACCAGCAGCTCAAGGAGGCTGAGGTGGGAGGATTGTGAGTTCCAAGCTGGCCTTAGCAAAAGCAAGGTGATAAGTAACTCAGAGAAACCCTATCTCTAAATAAAATACAAAATAGGGCTGGGGATGGGGCTCCGTGGCTGAGTGCCCCCAGAGTTCATACCCCAGTACCTGCTCCAAAAAAATCAAGAAATAATCTGAGAGGTGACTGAGCCTCAGTAAATGCGGCCAGCCTCTCGAGATCCAGCGCAGCTCTAAGATTAAAACCTGGGGATCCCCTTGGATGCCTGATGACATGAGCAGATGGCTTTAAGGTCTGCTTCCCAACAGTAGGAACCCAAGTTTATACACTCTCAGTTCCACTCTCTAGTTTCTATTTGTAAGTGAAGGAAAATCTTTGGCCCCAAACCATCCTCTTGAAAAGTAAACGACATTTATCTTCCTGGTAAAGAAGATGAAAACAAACATCCTTAGTGTTTGCATATCGAAAACCAAGAGTCAGCCTTCTGGTAGAGCCAAATACTCCGCTGGTTTCTGGATGGCCTGTTGCTTCAGATTCCCAGATGTACCTGTTCCTTAGAGAGATAACTGAGAGCAGGCCCCCCAAGGGTGGTGGCTGTGACTGCTTTCTCTGCCAGCGTAAGTCACAAGCTGCTGAGAAGAACTCACCCCTATCCCAAGGCCCAGACCTTATCAGTAGACAGTTTATTCTGCACCTAGTTAGTCCTGTGAGGTATTTAATGTAAACTCTGCATTATTCAAACCTTGTGTGGTGCTTAGAAACACAGCTGCCCCTTCTGGTGTCTTGTTGAGATTCCCTTGTTTGGTCTCCATCAAAACCATGTAGCAGTGGTGTGTTGGGGAGAAAAGGTAAACAGTCCCTGGCTTCATAATTCCCCTACAGCTGTGTTTGTCAGCATGGGTCGGGTGGCTAAGTGGGCAGATGCCATTAGAGAGGGTGTGGTTCGGTGAAGTGGCTGCCATCTCTTGAGAAGGGCTGGTACTTAGGAGGGAGAGGGATCCCTCCTGTCTGCCTTCCATGATTTTGGATGGAGATACTGGGTGAGTCAGAGGACATGCAAGACACCTGCAGTGTGGCTTTCAAAACAGACTTGGGTATACACCTGCATGTAATTTATATGCCTTCTCCTCTACCTGCTTCTTCCATCCTATCTTTCCACCCATACCCTAACACCCTTTCCACCCCCTCATAGCCTTCCCAAACCCTAAATATTGTAGTGCTGTTCTTGTGGGCAGTGATCCTACCTGTATCCACCATCACTGTGTCAGGGGTAGGGTATGAGTTGAATAATAACTATTGATTTAAATTCAGTCCACACTCCACTTCTCTTCCATTCCTTTCCATTCTCATCTGATGAACTATTCATGTCGGCCACCTGTCTTCTACTACCTGCCTCCTAACTCATAACATGAGGTAATGTTGTGAGTTAAGGTATTTGATTCTAGCCAGGTTTAGGGGCCCACACCTGTAATCCCAGTGGCTTCGGAGACTGAGGCAGGAGGATCACAAGTTTGAGGCCAGCCTCAGCAATTTATAGAGGCCTTATAGACCCTGTCTATAAATAGAAAATAAATAGGGTTGAGGATGTGGCTCCATGGTTAAGTGCCCCTGAGTTCAATCCTTGGTACCAAAAAAAAAAAAAAAAAAAGCTATTTGATTCTTGGAATAGAATTCTAATAGCCAGGCATGGGGCTGAGCCCTTCCTGTGTGTCATCTGATAGGATGGCTCTTTTTCAAGATTCACCCAGATCGTAGCAGGAGATTCGGGAGATGAACTTTTGCACAACTCACTTCCTCCTAAGAGTCCTTGAGTCTGTTGAACAACACAGCCATTATTTTAAGATTCTATTTTATTCTATAGCATGCAACAAAGTCCTGGCTACACCTCTCCTTAGATCCTTATATAGAGAGAAATGCAGAAAGAGGAAAGTTGTCTTAAGCTGTTTCAGCTGCTATAACAAAAATATCATAAATTGTGGAATTTACAAATGATAGAAATGTGTATTCATGGTTCACAGTTGTGGAGATTGGGGGGATTCAAGATTAAGGTGCCAGCAGGTCTGGTGTCTGGCAAGGGCTCAGTTCCTTACAGATGCTACCTTCTGTATGTCCTCATGTGACAGCAGGGCAAAAGGAAATCCTCAAGCTTATTAAATTAAATTTAATTAATTAATTAATTAGATACTGGGGATTGAACCCAAGGGCCTTAACCACCGAGCCACATCCCCAGCCCTGTTTTGTATTTTATTTAGAGACAGGGTCTCACTGAGTTGCTT
Organism: Urocitellus parryii; assembly: GCF_045843805.1. NCBI lineage: Eukaryota > Metazoa > Chordata > Mammalia > Rodentia > Sciuridae > Urocitellus > Urocitellus parryii. Next base: position 163,049,078 of record NC_135533.1, read on the forward strand.
AGGGCCTCCCTAAGTTTCTGAGGCTGGCTTGGACTCGTGATCCTCCCGTCTCAGTCTCTAGAGCTGCTGGGATTATAGGTGTGCACCACTGCACTTGGCCCTTAAACCTATTTTTAAGAGTACTCTTCCTGTTCCTAAGGGACTCACCTTCCAAAGGCCCCAACTGTCAATACTCTCACATTGGGGGGTTAACAAGTTATGAATTTGGGGAGGAACACAGTCACTCAGAAGACAGCAAAGGCAGAGGAAAAGAAGAAGCAAGAGTTTGAGCCTGAATCCAGCACCCACATAGGCTCATGTGTGTGTGAATTTTCTCTCAACCATCTTGTTCCTACCGGAGTTGTTTCCTTAACCCTCCCCTAGGGAGTAGAACCTGTGTTCAAGTTTCCTATGTGACGTCTAGATGGGAAGGCAGAAGGTGTATTATGTAAAATGTATTAGAGAGGCATCTCTGACAAAGTCTTGCTGTGCTGGCTGTTCCTGGCCCTGCTTGCGGATGTCTGAGTGCATTCCTGAGAACTGCCCATGAATCCCTTCCCTCTCTGGGTTTCCAGGGCTGCAATACTCCCCAGAGCTGTGAAATCAGGTTTAATGATGAACAAGGCTGCTTCGCATGTCTGCCAGGTTTGCAAAATGTGATAGGAAGGAAATCTTGGCTTCCTCTATCCACTCAGAATGCCCACCTCCTCCAGCCACACCCACCTGCCCCCAGTCCCCACCCAGTTAATCCCATCAGGAATTTGTTCACTGTTTGGGTTAAGGCTCTCACAACCCAGTCATTTCTCCTCTGGACCTTCCTTCATGTCTCATGCGTGAGCTTTTGGGGGACACCTCACATCCAGCCATTACACCAACTCCAAAATTGGGGATGACTATCAACTATTTTCTGAAACTACATCTAAAAGAAACCTCCAATATATCGTTTTTCCCCTCCCCCTTTCCTTCCCCTCTCCTCTCTGTGGGTCTGATCTCTCTCCATCCTTTTGCGCGTTCTTTACAGAACATGCCTGTTAAAATTGCTTCTTACAGTCTGACCCGCTTTCCAGGCAAAAATCAATCTCGTGTATTTCTTTGCCTCCCCGGTGGCCACACTACATCAGAATGCATAGAAAGGAAAGTCACTTTGAGAAAAGGGCAATGAGATCCCTTGCACTGGGCTTGGTTCTTCTGTTACTATTAAATTAAACTGTTTATCCAATTACTGCCACTCAGATTTCGGTCTGCAGGCGGAGGGGGCTGGAGGTGCCAAGTGGAGAAATGGCCTGTGAAGCCTCCCACGTCCGGGCTCCTACCGCACTGCAGCAGGAAGGACGAGGCCCCTGCAGAAGGGAGGGACCCCGGGGTCACGTGGGTAACCCAAGGTCACCAGGGCCACACTACATAACTTGGGACATTTGTGCTGGCTTGCTTCCAAGAGGCTGCACAGTTTCCGAGGTGGAGGAGGGGAGGACCACAGGGAAAGGAAGCAATCTGGGTTCAACACATCCCGGACCGGACCGCACAGGGAACTTCCAAGAGAGCCGGCTGATCAGCCCCGCCCCCTGCTTAAAATTTTCACTCCCCCCCCACACACACTTCTTGTTTTTTTTTTTTTCTTTTTCTTTGTTCTCTTTAGATATGTGTGACAGTAGAGTGCACTTTGACACATCATACATACCTGGAGTCTAGTTTCCCATTCTTGTGGTTGCACATGATGTGGAGTTTCCATGGTCGTGTGTTCCTATATGAACATGGGAAAGTTCTGTCCCATTCTCTCCACTGTCTTTCCCATTCCCATCCTCCCCTTCCCTTCATTCCCCTTTGTCTAATCCAATGAACTTCTATTCTTCCCTACAGCCCCCCTTATTGTATGTTAGCATCCACATATCAGAGAGAACATTCAGCCTTGGGTTTTGTAGGCCTGGCTTATTTTGCTTAGCCTAAGAGTCTCCAGTTCCATTCATTTACTGGCAAATGACATCATTTCATCCTTCTTTATAGCTGAGTAATATTCCATTGTGTACACAGAACACATTTCCTTTATCCATTCATCTGTTGTCGGGCACCCAGATTGGTTCCATAGCTTAGCTGTTGTGAATTGAACTGCTGTAGACATTGATGTGACTATGTCACTGTAGTATGCTGATTTTAAGTCCTCTGGGTATAGACCAAGGAGTGGGATAATTAGGTCCCCGTGGTTTAAATAATCCTAGCCTCTGCATGCTCTCTCTCATCTCCCTGTCTTGACCTCGAGTCCCCTGCTGCCTCGGCCTCCCCTGACCTCTTAGCCTGTGTCTCAGCTATGACCCTGCATCCCTGGGAGTATCCTCTCAAATATTCTGGGACAGGTACTAGATTCAGAGAGTAAATATTTCAGACTTTGTCTTGTAAGTACTCCATTCTGCTCTGAAATATGGAAGTCTACACAAGTAAGGGTGACCAAACTTCACTAAGACCTTTTTGACAAATAGAGACAGCAGCTGGATTTTCCAACCTGTGATCTACATTCTCATAATTTCATCAGCCTTTCAAGACCCTCATCAGATCATGAGCATCTCAGGAGAAAGGACTAAGTTATTGTCATACTTTCTTTAGCCTGTCAAGACACTAACAGAGACTGGTGTGGTGGCACACAACTGTAATCCCAGTGGCTTGGAAGGCTGAGGCAGGAGGATGGAAGATTTAAAGCCAGCCTCAGCAATCTGGCAAGGCCCTAAGCAACTCAGTGAGACTCTGTCTCTAAATAAAACAGAAAAAGGGCTGGGGATGGGGCTCAGTGGTTAAGTGCTGATGAGTTCAACCCCCAATACAAAAAAAAGACACTAATCAGAGACCATAAGTCATCTTGGGACTAAGTAAGTCTCTCTTTTTCCCATTCGCTACGAGCCTGTAGCATGCAACATGACATTCAGTGGCTGTTGAGAACAGTAGTCAGAGGTAAAGACACATGGAAGAGTCTGTCAATCATCCAGTCAGTCTCAGTGACTGGCTTTGCTCTTCCACAGTCAGTCCTTTTGCCAAAAGGTTTTCTAAAACACCAACATTGTCTTTGGACTGTGGGGGCTGGGTGGGGGCTAGTTAGCAAGAAACTGGTCTTTGTGTGTCTCTGAACAAGGTCATGGGGCATTTCTACCTCCAGATCTCTAAGTCCCGGTCTGCTGGTTCTGCTGAAGATCCCAGATTATCCCTGGTCAGCCTTCTGGATTCTAGCATGCCGGTGGGCCCTGGCCAGCACCACTCCTGAGGCCTGCTCACGAGGGCCCTTGGCATAAGGCACGTTTCTCCTGCCCATTTCATGCTGCTCACTTTCCAGCAAGCCTGGGCAGTTCCTGGGTAAGCATTTCTGGCTGTTTCTCTGAACATCTAAAGCTGTATTGTTTGGACAGGCCTGGCTATCTCCAGGGACCTGTGGGGGAATACAGGAATTCTCTTCTGTCCCTAGTAGTTCAGCACAAAGTCAATTTTCAAATGCTCTAATTCTGGAATGACATTGACTGTCTACTACAACAAAGTCCATCCCTGCAACTTCTGGAAGAGGCAGAAGCAAGGAAAAGAGAGTGTGATAAAGAAAAGTGAATTTTTTCTTCTCTTTCCTTTCTTTCTTTCTTTTTTTTTTTTTTAATTTCCCCCCTGCCTGGTTTACATCTCCTTTTCTGTTCACATAGGAAACTGTCCCTTCTCTCTTGCCATTCATATGGTCTGGCCGCAACAAGATCTGACACTGTAACCCAGAGGTGGGTCCATGATTCACTCCTCTGTATTCCATCTCCCTAGCTAGAGAGACCATCTCAGATAAACTAGTGACTCAGGTGAAGCTAATCCAAATCATTCCTGGTACTTCTGGGAGAAATATTAGCAAGAATTAGGTGAACTGAGAAGATGGCATTTAAGTCAGAAGCAACTGACAGCCTCTAAAAGTTAACAGAGACAGAAAGAAAGAGCTGAGCAACAATGAAAGTCAGAGTTCTAAGGACATGATTGGGCTCTTGATTCAGCCTTACCTGAAGCTTAACATCCCTTCTGAAATTTTTAGGATGGCGACCCAATGAATTTTTCTTTTTTGCTCAAGTTAGAGTCAGGTTTCCAGGACTTCTGACTCACAAGAGTCTTAATTAATAGAAGGCATGTTTATACACTCAGACTAAGTGTTTGAGACAGAAAGTTATAACTTACAAAAACTTGGAATTCCCCATCCTCAGAATGGTATTTTCTACTATCAGTTTACAGAGTACTTTTTGAGGGAAAGGGGTACAATGGATTGAACTCAGGGGCACTCCACCACTGAGACACATTCCCCAGCCCTGTTTTGTATTTTATTTAGAGACAGGGTCCATATGAGTTGCTTAGGGCCTCACTTTTGCTGAGGCCGGCTTGGAACTCGCGATCCTCCTGCCTCAGCCTCCCAAGCCAAGTGTGCACTATCAACCCAGCACTGGTACTTCTTTTTGACACTTTCTCCGGTCCTAAGCAGACACGGGGGTGATCAGCTACTTCCTTGCGGGGAACCTTTCCAGACGCAGACAGATTAGAAACAATGTGGATTCATGAATTTTAATGCAGGAGGAGCAACCTCCACTGAGAGATAGCATCTATTTGTCCTTTGCAGATTTTTCCTATAAAGATCATGGAATTTTGATTGGCATTGCATTAAACCTATAGAGAACTTTTGGTAATTTCGCCATTTTGATGATGTTAGTTCTGCCTATCCATGAACAGGGTATATTTTTCCATCTTCTAAGATCTTCTTCTATTTCTCTCTTTAGGGTTCTGTAGTTTTCATTGTATAAGTCTTTCACCTCTTTTGTTAGGTTGATTCCCAAGTATTTTTTTTTTTTTTGAGGATATTGTGAATGGAGTGGTTGTCCTCATTTCCATTTCAGAGGATTTGTCCCTGATATACAGGAATGCCTTTGATTTATGCGTGTTGATTTTATATCCTGCCACTTTGCTGAATTCATTTATTAGCTCTAATAGTTTCTTTGTAGACCCTTTTGGGTCTCCTAGGTATACGGCATTTCTTGTAGAAATAGAGAAAGCAATCATGAAATTCATATGGAAAAATAAAAGACCCAGAATAGCAAAAACAACTCTAAGCAGGAAGTGTGAATCAGGCAGTATAGCGATACCAGACCTCAAACTATACTACAGAGCAATAGTAACAAAATCAGCATGGTACTGGTACCAAAACAGGCGGGTGGACCAATGGTACAGAATAGAGGACCAATCCACAAAACTACAACTATATTAGATTTGATAAAGGGGCTAAAAGCATGCAATGAAGGAAGGATAGCATCTTCAACAAATGGTGCTGGGAAAACTGGAAATCCATATGCATCAAAATGAAACTGAATCCCTTTCTCTCACCATGCACAAAGATACATTTTTAACTCAAAATGGATCTAGGAGCTTGATAGCAAATCAGAGACACAGTGTCTGACAGAAGAAAAAGTTGGCTATGATCTACATACTGTGGGGTCGGGCTCCAAATTCCTCAATAGGACACCCATAGCACAAGAGTTAATAACTTGAATCAACAAATGGGACTTACTCAAACTAAAAAGTTTTTTCTCAGCAAAAGAAACAATAAGAGAGGTAAATAGGGAGCCTACATCCTGGGAACAAATCTTTACTCCTCACACTTCAGATAGAGCCCTAATATCCAGAGTATACAAAGAACTCAAAAATTTAGACAATAAGATAACAAATAACCCAATCAACAAATGGGCCAAGGACCTGAACAGACACTTCTCAGAGGAGGACATACAATCAATCAACAAGTACATGAAAAAATGCTCACCATCGCTAGCAGTCAGAGAAATGCAAATCAAAACCACCCTAAGATACCATCTCACTCCAGTAAGATTGGCAGCCATTATGAAGTCAAGCAACAACAAGTGCTGGCGAGGATGTGGGGAGAAGGGTACACTTGTTCATTGTTGGTGGGACTGCAAATTGGTACAGCCAATTTGGAAAGCAGTATGGAGATTTCTTGTAAAGCTGGGAATGGAACCACCATTTGACCCAGCTATTCCCCTTCTCAGTCTATTCCCTAAAAGACCTAAAAAGAGCATGCTACAGGGACACTGCTACATCGATGTTCACAGCAGCACAATTCACAATAGCAAGACTGTGGAACCAACCTAGATGCCTTTCAATAGACAAATGGATAAAAAAATGTGGCATTTATACACAATGGAATATTACTCTGCATTAAAAAATGACAAAATCATAGAATTTGGAGGGAAATGGATGGCATTAGAGCAGATTATGCTAAGTGAAGCTAGCCAAGCCCTAAAAAACAAATGCCAAAATGTCTTCTTTGATATAAGGAGAGTAACTAAGAACAGAGTAGGGATGAAGAGCATGAGAAGAAGATTAACATTAAACAGGGATGAGAGGTGGGAGGGAAAGGGAGAGAGAAGGGAAATTGCATGGAAATGGAAGGAGACCCTCAGGGTTATACAAAATTACATACAAGAGGAAGTGAGGGGAAAGGGAAAAATAATACAAGGGGGAGAAATGAATTACAGTAGAGGGGGTAGAGAGAGAAGAGGGGAGGGGAGGGGAGGGGGGATAGTAGAGGATAGGAAAGGCAGCAGAATACAACAGACACTAGTATGGCAATATGTAAATCAATGGAAGTGTAACTGATGTGATTCTGCAATCTGTATACAGGGTAAAAATGGGAGTTCATAACCCACTTGAATCAAAGTATGAAATATGATATATCAAGAACTATGTAATGTTTTGAACAACCAACAATTAAAAAAATTTAAAAAAAAGATTCAACAGATCTTAACTTTATTAAAAAAAAAAAAAAAGATCATGGAATATACAAAGCTAGAAGAGACCTCAGGCCATTTGGTTTGACCTCCCCAATTTCATGGAGGAGGAAACTGAGGCCCACAGACAGAATGTTCCCAGAGACTGCATACGGGATTGCCAGCCAAGCTAACATTAGGATGCAGGACTCCTGCCCTCTTCCTAGTCCCTGGCACAGATGTCAACCTGTACGGTTCTTCCACTGACAAGAGAGTGGGACAGTTTCCTTCAAGAAAACTGACAGAGCCTGTAACTGTGAGGTACCCCACTGGGGTGGGAAGAAAGCTGGGTTTGGGGTCAGGAAAGACAGCCATGACCTTGGGAAAGTCCACAGTCCCATGAGGACTCAGTTTCCTGTTTGGAAGGTGAGCAATAGAACCAGCTGTGATGACCAAGTACACTTACATCTGTGCTTTCTAACCTGTGAAGTAAACTGCTCTCTGATTGGTCCACCTATCACAGTTCATTGCTTTTCAAACAGCAATTGTCAGGGCCGAGGAGTAGAAGCCACATAGAACACCTTCCTTCTGTGAAATCAGAGTCACTTCAAATGTATTTTAACCTCCTGTATTGTCTTGGCCAAGCAGTGATTTTTGCTTAATTATATATCTGGCTGCATTCACCAGGCACAGGGAGCAGGGGAGTGGCTGGGAAAGATGGCCCATCCTATAATCCCAGCGGCCGGGGAGGCTGAGGCAGGAGGACCATGAGGTCAAAGCCAGCCTCAGCAATTTAGTAAGGCAGTAAGCATCTCACAGAGACCCTAAATTAAATACAAAAAAAGGGCTGGGGATATGACTTAGTGGTTGAGGGTTCCTAGGTTCAATCCCCAGTACCAAACAAAAACAAAAAACAAAACAAACCACAATATACCAAAAATAGGTGCGTTTTAGCCAGGTGCAGTGGTGCTCGGGGGCTGAAGCAGGAGGATTGCAAGTTCAAAACCTGCCTCAGCAACTTAGCGAGGCCTTAAGCAACTCAGTGAGACCCTGTCTCTAAATAAAATATAAAATAGGGCTGGGGAGGTGGCTCAGTGGCCAAGTGCCCCTGAGTTCGATCCCTGGTATCCCCCCCAAAAAAATTAATTAATCAAAGTTAAAAATAAAAGGGCTTGAGATGTAGCTCAGTGGTTAAGCACTCCTGGGTTCAAGCCTCAGTATTGCAAAAACAAGCCAAAACTGCACTTTATTTTCTTACTTTACTTATAATGGGTGAATTTTGTTATTCTGTGCATTTTATGATCAATAAAATGTATCCAGACAAAAGAAAAATAGAAAATGATCAAATATATGTATTGACAAAAGAAATTTTTATTTCAGGAAAAAAATGAATCACAAATGGCTGCATTATATTGACTAATGTATGCCGTATGTGAGTAAAAGAAAAATCTAGAAGGATACACTTCAAAACATTTTAAAAAATCTGCTGAGTAGAGGGACCAGAGATGATTTTTATTGTCTTTTTAAAGTAATTTTTACTGGAAAAAATTTAAAATGCTCCTGGTTCCCAAAATTCATAGTACATAAGGAATAAAATAAAACAACTCTACCTCTTTCAAATCATCACATTTTTCACAATTTCCTGAGTATTTTTCCAAATTTTTCTATGCATACAGAGGCACATGTGTGGTTATCTGGGATTTTCTTTATAAATAAATCACTTAAGTACTCAAATAGAAGCATACTAAATATAGTGTTCTGCAATTTGCTTTTCTCTCTTAATTCATCATAAATATCATTTGATATCAGCACTTTTTCTTTTTTTAGGTACTTGGGATTGAGCCCAGCAACACTTAACCACTGAGCCACACCCCAGCCCTTTTTATATTTTAGTTAGAGACAAGGTTTCACTGAGTTGCTTAGAGCTTAGGAATTTGTGATCCTCCTGCCTCAGCCTCCCCAGCCCCTAGGATTGCAGGCATGCGCCACCATGCCCAGCCAATATCAGCACTTATAAACAAACCGATGTCATCTTTAAATATATGCAAATGATTTCATTGTAAAGATATTCAACAATTCATTTAACCACTCTCCCTTTGAATGAACACTTAGATAGTTTTAATTAATTTGCCAACCTCTAACCCTGACAATATTTTCCTTTAATGTTCTTCTTTGGGGGTACCTGTATTAACTATTTCTAGATGATAGATGCCTGAAAACAAAATTGCTAGGATATAGGATATATGCATGATTATTTTCATTTCAATGTTACATGACACCTCTTTTTTTTGGGGGGGAGGTCTTGGGGATTGAATTCAGAGGCACTCGGCCACTGAGCCACATCCCCAACCCTATTCTGTATTTTATTTAGAGACAGGGACTCAATTTAGAGTTGCTTAGTACCTCATTGTTTCTGAGGCTGGCTTTGAACTCATGATCCTCCTGCCTCAGCTTCCCAAGCTGCTAGGATTACAGGCGTGCACCACTGCGCCTGGCCTCATGACACCTTTTTAAACAATAAGTTATTTTAAAATGGCATTTGAGGGGCTGGGGCTGTAGCTCAGTGGCGGAGCACTTACCTACCACGTCTGAGGCACTGAGTTGGATCATCACCACATAATCCATAAATAAAGGTAATGTGTCCATCGACAACTAAAAAATAATAGTAAAATTTTTAAAAAGGCATTTGAACATCCACAGTTCTTTCCAAAGTCCTCATGAAGCTCCACTACTGTGCCTTTGACCTTGAAAGAGAAGGAGCCCTGGTGCGGGACCCACTGAGACACCATGCCCAAAGGATATGTGGTTCTGGAGTTGCCTGCCAAGTTTGAGAGGATGACGGCTGGAATCTGAAACCACAGACTCCATATCCAGTCCCCTTTATCATGCCAGGGAATCTCAGAGCTCTTTCTCAACCATGTTTGCCCATTTAATAAAGCAGCAGCAAAAACCGGCATTGGGCTGGGGGAGGCGGGGTGTGCTTCTGATATCTTTGGCATCAAAATGCCCCGAGAGATGCAGAATGGTCAAAACCCCATAAAACTGTCACAGCCTGTTGAGAGAGGCATGGCAGTCTTGACAGAGGCTGAGATGAGAAGAGCACATTTTCCCAAAAGGGCCAAGGGAGAAAGGGTTAGACGGGAGTCCCTCAGAGCTTCGTGGCTCAGACAGAAGAGCCTACATGATTCTAGAATCTGCTCACCAAGCCGAGCTAGCGAGCCAGGGCTGGAGCGCAATGGAAGGCGGACAGCTCTCCTTGCAGCTGGTGTCTTGGTAGAAATCTGTTAATTGTGTGTTCAGGGATAACATCAGGAAAGGGCATTAAAACAACTGTCCAAACAGGATGAAATGAAAGCATATTTGGCAACGGTCCGCAGAGGACAGGAGAGCAAATGTTGGCAACTTTCCTCGAATGGCAGGAGATGAGTTTGCTCAGAGCACCCAGAGGCCGGCTCACAATAGCGTGAGCCGACTAATTATTTTCTACTCCTTGTTCTGTTTCTTAGACCAATAACCCTTTTTTTCAGTTTGTTTAAAAATCTAGTGCTTTGCTTTGTGATCGCACCTCTGAAGACTGCTTGGTTTGCAGCATTGACTGGCGAGTCCAGAAACCAACGTGAGAAAATTAAGTCCCATGAGGAAAAAACGCAGATATTAGATTAGGTTCATTTAGAAGTCAGAGCAGGAGAGGGTAAAGGGGTTTGAAAACAACTGACTGAATGAAGAGCTTCATGTTCTGTGTTCTAAGCTGTAGGGTATAGGAGATATTAGCAACATGTGAGATTTAATTTAAAGTGTCCCGGGCACGGTGGTGCACGCCTGTAATCCCAGAAGCTCGGGAGGCTGAAGCAGGAGGATTGTGAGTTCAAAGCCAGCCTCAGCAATTTATGGAGGCCCTAAGCAACTCAGAGAGACCCTGTCTCTAAATAAAATATATACAAGGGCTGCAGATGTGGCTCAGTGGTTAAGTGCCCCTGAGTTCAATCCATGGTACAAAAAAAAAAAAAAAAAGAAGAAGAAGAAGATAATACCAAAATCTGAAGCTTTCATAACAAAGTATGGCAGTCTCGGTGACTTATTCTCTCAGAGTTCTGATACTAGAAGTCAATTGAGGTGCTGGGGCAAGGCTGGCTCCGTCTGAGGACTAAGGAAGGATCTCTCCAGGCTCTCTCTTGGCATGTCCATGATGATCTTCTCCTGTGGCTCCTGGGACTCTTCCCTCTATGTGAGTCTCTATGTCCAAGTTTCCTCTTTTTACAAGGACACCCTTCATGGTGTTTGAGGGGGCAACTTACAACCTCCTTTGAACTTCATCACCTCTGTAGAGTCCTTAACTCCAAATACGACTGAGGTTCCAGCACTTAGGATCTCAACCAGGTCACATTAATGTTTAGTGGTCATGAATATAACCCTTCAGAATATCCATGCCTATCAACCAGGACGGCAGGTCCTGAAGTCTCTGTCTCCATTCCTGGGATAGTCCCTTCATCTCTCCATCTTCCCAAAGACTTCCTTTGTGATATGGAACTATTTTCTCTTATTCTATCATCCTGCATTGGAGGTACCCAGAGCAGAGCAGAAGCACAGGGTGAACTGAGACCATTACATTCAGCAATCACTGCATACCTTGTTTCTTGAGGAAAGCAGGGTGCTAGAGGTCAAGGACACAGAAATGGGCCTGGAAGTGCCCTTGACCTCAAGAAGCTCCCAGTCTGGTGGACCCTAGGTGTCAGTTTTTTGTTTTGTGTTTATTTTTAATTTGCAAAGAAAGCCAGCGTAGAGGTGCAGGCCTGTTATCCCAGCTGCTGGGGAGGATGAGGCAGGAGGATCATGAGTTCAAATCCAGCCTCAGCAACTTAGCAAGGCCAGGAGCAATTTGGAGAGACCCTGGCTGGAAATACAAAATAAAAGGGGACTTAGGATGAAGCTCACTGGTTAAGCACTCCTGAGTTCAGTCTCTGGTACCAAATAATAATAATAATAATAATAATAATAATAATAATAATAATAATTTTAAAAACAATAATCTGTAAAAAAAGAAAAAAGGTCAATTCAGTAACTGGGAACTGGGTACATGTTCACTCTTCTCAGTCTTAATGCATGGATTTGGATGATTTTTAAGCCTTCTGGGATCAAATAAAATGACAACCACTCAACAGTAAATTCGGGAAGCGAACTAAAATGTCTTGATAATCGACCACCTATCAGCTGCTTGCTTTACCTCCTCACCATCCCCTCCGTAAATACTCAAGCCAAACCCAAGAGCAAAAAGCAAGAGAAAAAAAAATGCAGCTACTTCAACAGTGACATTTTGGAGAATTTCTTTTTTTTTTTTTTTTTTTTGGAGGAGAGTGGCTACTGAGGATTGAACCCAGGAACTCAACTGCTGAGCCACATCCCCAGCCCTATTTTGTATTTTATTTAGAGACTTGTTGTCACTTTTGCTGAAGCTGGCTTTGAACTCAGGATCCTCCTCTCTCAGCCTCCCCAGTGGCTGGGATTATAGGTATATGACATTTCGCCCTACTGAGAATTTCTCGATTTTTAAAAAAACTTTGTATCCAATACCCAAAATAACACTGAACATTAATTTATAAAGGCACCTTCCATGGACTTACAAGTTGAGTAGCCCGTATCTATATGAACAATCGTCGTTGTACAGTGGGAGTCTGGGTATAATGGCCAGTCTGAGGCAGACACAAAAATAAGAACAGAATAACTGTTGGAAAAGATCAAGATTGGCTTCAGAGCTGGGAAGGCTGAAATTTGCTTTGGATCTGTCTGAGGACAGCGGAACAGAAGATAAGGAATCAGTGTCTTAGTTACAGACTTGAAGGTAAATTGGACCCATTAAAGGATAATTGGGGAAATAATGTTGACCGTGATAATGCTAATGCAGCCCGAGCAGCACTCCACACTGACCTTGGCTGGATTTGGGTTCCCGCCAGCCCCCTCAAGCCCAACCATTTAGCTTTCACTAGCTTTCAACTGCAGATCACCGTCTGTGTTCCTTCTCTGAGCTGAAGGGCAGTCTCCTACCTCCAAAGTGAGTAAATAAACATGACCGTGAGCCCTTCCATAGATGCCCACCCATGGTTCCTGGGAAGGCTTTGGACCAGTCTCTTGAGAACTGCAGACAGATTTAAGGGGGCCTTTGCCATTTACTGGAAAATCCATGTTGAACAGGAAGACTTATTGGGGCCAGTGATTCTAAAACAATAAACACAAAAGACACTGGAGTCAAGACCCATCCCACACAAAACCGCCTGGCAGGTTGTCGAGCAAATCTAAACACACACGCTTCCAAAGGAAAAGCACAGAAAAAAAGACACCACGCTCTTGTCATTCCTTCCAACCGTTCATAAACACTCTTCCTGCCAAGCTGCAGTTTTAGCTCAATTTCATGCAGAATTTTTACATTAATCTGGAAATAAAAACAACAAAAAACTTTTTTATACCTTATTTTTGGGGATGGGGGTTTATTGGGGATTGAACTCAGGGGCACTTAACCACTGAGCCCCATCCCCAGCCCTATTTTGTTTTTATTCAGAGACAGGGTCCCACTGAGTTGTTAGGGGCTCACTTTTGCTGAAGCTGACCTTAAACTTGTGATCCTCCTGCCTCAGCCTCCCAATCTGCTGCGATTACAGGCTTGCACCACCACACCAGGCCTTTTTTTTTTTTTTTTAACCTTTTATCAGTGCAAACAGACAAATGTAGGGCCATTTTTTTTCTGCCTAGGAACACACCTGGATCAGAAGGTTGGAAGTCATCTCGCGTCAGTCCTCTCGTGTTGCGGAAATATGGCGCAACCCTGGAGATCTCTGATAAGGGAGAGCACAGCCTTTCCCCCTGGTCATCTTCCTTCTCCATTCCTGATGTTCATTTTTTCCCTTTGTAAGACTTTTGTCTGAGGTTGCATTTCAAAGCAGATAACTGCTCACCGCACACGCGGCTTCTCCTCAGTGAAACACCCCTTCTGGTGGTTCCTGCCAATAATTTCTGGATCCATTGAGGGCTGATCTCATCCTTCTCCTCCCTTCAGCACCCATCAAAATAATGGATGGTGGAGCTTCTCCCTGGCGATGCTGGCACGAACAGCAACGTGCGATGGCAGGGAGTCTTTGTTTCTGATTAATAGGTATTCTGTTTTTGTTTTTCTTTTTTTTTTTTTTTTTAGATTAGGAAGGAAGCAGGCGTCTGAGGGGAAAATAGGGGGCCTTCTGGATCGTGGTGGATGGGGTTGCTCTCGTTTGCTTTCTTCTTGCTGTTGACCCAAGGATTGGACTACTGGGCTTTCAAGTGCCTACACTCGGGTCCCACGGGCCTGGACTGAATTCTTGTTCAGCTAAGAGGGAAGGTCACTTAAACTCTTTGCTTCAGTTTCCTCCTCTGGGATGCAAGAATGACACAGTCCACATCTCATAGGGATGGTGGGACACCTAAATGCCACAAAGCTGGCACCACAGACCACTCTGCTCATCTGATGGTGCTGGTATAGTTCTTAGCACCCCTCAGGGAACCGGACAGTTCTCAAAGAAAGTTCTTGAGTCCAGCCACAGTGAACCGGATACCAAGAGGCAGAGAGAGAAGAGATTCCAGTTGGTCAAGGACACAGGAGATGTTCTCAAGTATTCAGGCAGACACAATTAAGGGAAGCCTTGGAAACAAACACTAAAAGTGACACTGGTGTCAAAAAAAAGTTCCTAGACCCCATTCTTGACCTAATAAACCAGAAATTAGGGAAGAGAGGTTAAGACTTGGTATTTTAACAAGCCCTCCAGGTGAATGTGATGTACATTAAAGTTAGGGGGAACAGTTTTCTTTTCCCTTACACTGAAATTCCTTTTAAAAAAATCCTCACTTTTGCAATCCTACAGCTGGTGGGATGAGCCTGAGCCATCCTTGGAAGGAAGTGTTTCCAATAAGTATAAGCAAGCTAAGTCTTGTGTATGTACATACAAGAATTTATTTGGTTCTCTATGGGCATTTAAATCAAAATAACTAGTCATCCTGTTGTGAAAGGTCTTTTTGTGTGTGTGTGGGTATCTGGGATTGAACTCAGGGTCACTCGCCCACTGAGCCACACCCAGCCCTATTTTGTGTTTAATCTAGAGACAGGGTCTCACTGAGTTGCTTAAGGCCTCACTTTTGCTGAGGCTGGCTTTGAACTTGCAACCCTCCTGCCTCAGCCTCCCAAGTTGCTGGGATTACAGGTGTGCACTACCACACCCATTTACATTTTGATTTTTCTTCACATACATTTCTGAAACTAAGACACAACCTACAATCACTATATACATTTAAGGTAAGATTTGTTTTGTCTTTATCCCCCCCACACAAGGTGATGGTAAAAAGACGGCGCATATGATTCATGATGACCTGAAGAAATGACACAGAGTTGATGGTCAGGAATATAACTCTCTATTCTCGTTTTAATAACATTTTATACTTTGCATTTTTCCTCACTGAAGCAGAATTAGTGGTTCAGTTCTTTTCTTTTCCACTAAGCAATGAGCTGCTTTCAGCACAGAACTGAATCATTCATTCATTCATTCATTTCCTGCCCCCTCCAGCAAATGCTACCAACAAGGATCTGGCACATAGTAGGTACCAAATATTTGTTGAGTTAATGGAGGAATATATAAATATGATAAATACATAAGTTTATATATAAGTTCATATATAAACTTATACATTTATTATATCTATGTATTTAATTCTATATCCATATGTTTAAATAATATATGCATAATACATCATTATATAATATACATTTAAATAATAATAAATAATATTAAAAATGTGACTCAAGAACGATGTCCTTTTAAAATGCCTTTAAAATATATATATTATGCTGGGTGTTCGGGCACACACCTGTAAGTCCCAGCAGCTCAGGAGGCTGAGGCAGGAGGATCAGAAGTTCAAAGCCAGCCTCAGCAACTTGGTGAGGCCCTGAGCAACTTAGCAAGACACTGTCTTAAAAAATAAAATGGGCTGGGGATGTGGTTCAGTGGTTAAGCACCCCTAAGTTCAATCCTAGGGGCCAAAAAAAATTATATATATGTATATACATATATATGTATGATCGTTATGTTTATAAATCTATATATAAAATCATTACCATTACATTTATATATTTTTTCACACATATATATGTATATATGTATATAGGCTGAAAATATAATACCCAACATTTTTTAAGTCCTAACATAGGCCCAAGTTCTACACTAAGAGCTTCTCATGCAGTGTCTCATTGATTTGCCTATGCACTGTCAACTGATGGCCTTTTTCAAGCATGCACACTGAGATCAGAGATTTTTTGCCCGGAAGTAGCCAGCTTGTAAGTAGAACGGCCATTCCTCCACTCTGGCCCAGCTGGCTCCACAGCCGGTCCTGCTAGCCGCTAGAGTGAAACAGACCCATTCCAGACCTAAGATTCAACACCTTGGTAGAAGCCACTCTGGAAGTCCAGCCTTCGCGCCTGCCCACTTCCATTCCTTTGGTAGCAAGGATGGGGTCTGGCTGCTGGGTCAAGGAGGACTTCCTGGTGAGGCCTAGCTCCCCTTCCATTCCTTTGTTGCCCAAGGACCCAGCTCAGGAAATGATGCTTATGGTAATAGAACTATCCAGGGGATCTCTTTTATCCTGCTTCGAGTGGGTGAGGGTCATCTGCATATTTCAACTCTGAATGCAGGAATGCATTCCTGCTCAATCACACACCTCTTTTTCTTTGGAACAAAAAGTGGAAAGAATTATAAGACACAGTCATGAGATCATGATGGGGGAATATTCAGTCTAGATAAAAGTGGGGAGGCACCCTTATCTGTTTAGATTACATATCACATCACACTCCCTGAGACTCGCTGCATTGGGAACCACTGCTTATTTCCTAATACTTTTCTCCTCTTCTCTCAAACTAAGAACTAGCTCAGTACCTGTATAGCAAAAACAGAGGCCACTTCTCAGAGTTGGGGTCACAGAGTTGGGGCCCTACACAGCCTCAGTTCAGACCAATAATCCACAAATAAGAAATATCATACGTTAGTTCTATGAAGCTTTCTTCAGTCTGCTGCCATGATTTCTTTGTGCCACCTTTTTTATCTCTTCTGTCCTGGTGGCTGGAATTTTAATGTGGTAGCTGGAGGGAAAGCCACTATTATGGTGTGGCTGTGAGGTGTCCCCCACAAGCTCACATGTGAGACAGTGCAAGAAGGTCCAGAGGAGACATGACTGGGTGGTGAGAGCCTTAACCCAACCAGTGAATGGACCCCTGATAGGATTAACTGGGTGGTGGCTGGAGGAGGTGGGTGTGGCTGGAGGAGGGGGCATTGGGGGCGTGGCTTTGGGGTCTCTATTTGTCTCTGGAGAGTGGAGTCTCTCTCTGCTTCCTGATCACCATGTGAGCTGCTTCCCTCCACCACACTCTTCCTCCATGATGTCCTGCCTCCCCTTGAGCCCCAAAGAATGGAGTCTGCTATCTATGGACTGAGACCTCTGAAACCATGAGCCCTAAATAAAATTTTATTCCTCTACCATTGTTCTGGTCAGGTCTTTTGTTCACAGCAGCAAAAAGGCTAACTGAAAGAGTCGTCATCTTGGACCATGGTGATTCTGGGAATGGAAGCTACACAAAGTGGAATGAGGTAGAACAACCCTGGTCCCTGGAGTCTTTCGAGCGTAGAACCTTCTTAACAACTTTACACTATCTACCTCCAGATTCTGACCTGAGAGAGAAATAGGCTTATCTGGTATAAGCTGTTGTTAGCAGTTTCATAGTTTAAGTCAAATCTAACCCTAGCTGACTCAATGCCAATGGCAACCTATAATTCCCTGATAGTAACGTGATAGGGTAATGGCTGCCTACCAGTTTGAAAGTCGAAGCTACACCAGCTTCAGGGATCCATTTATCTGCCTTTTAAGACACAGATATTTGATACAAGGGCTACTTGGGATTATGATGGATAAAGTGGCTATTTCTTGAGGGCTGAGGATGCATGTAATCAATAGATAAATAAGGAAAACGCCCAGGCAAAGATTCAATGGGCAGTTCAGCTGCCAAGTAAAAGCCAAAAATGACAGTCACCTAGGAACTTGGAAAATCAGTTAACAAATGAAACGTTACAAGCAATAGTCCAATCAGAAGTGAAATATGGAAGCAAGCTTGGGTTGGCCTTTGAGATCTATCTTGAACAACACATGTCCGATACCTGAAAAGTCAGCAAGTGGGGGAGCTTACCACCTGATTCTTCCTCATTCTGCCCCACCCATTCTCCACAAGAGCAGTTCTCTAAGGAGGGTCCTGTGGAAAGTGCAGATGAGGCCTCCCTCACCTAGGAGGGGCCCAACACTCTGTCTCTCTTACAGGTTTTTCCTGCTGCATAATAATTGTACATATTTCTGGGTACAAGATAATAATTCACCCATGTATACAATGTATAATGATCAAGTCAGGAGATTCAACACTTCCATCTCAAACATTTATCATATCTTTGTGCTTGAATCCTAAGAACTTTTCTTCCCTAGTTCTTTATAAAAATATCAGCTTTTCAAACTATATAGTCATCCTATTGTGTCTTAGGATAGTAGCTCTTACTCTCCCATATAGCTGTGCCTATTTTTCTACCACCCTTTATCCCCCTTTCCCACCCACTTCTCTTTCCCAATCTCTAGTGACCTGTATTCTACATTCTTCTGTGAGATCAAGTTTTTACGCTTCTACTTGTAAGAACATTCAGTATTTGTCTTTCTGTGGCCAACTTATTTCACTGAACCTAATGTCAGCCAGATCCATCCTTTTTTTTCCACAAATGATAGTAGTTCATCTATTTTAATGGCTGAGTAATATTCCCTTCTACATAGAGGCCATTTTTCTTTATTGTCTTTATCGAATTATCCACAGATGGATACCACTGTCTTGACTATTGTGAAGAGGGTACTGCAATAAACACAGGAATGCAGGTGTCTCTTTGGTAGGCTGATTTCATTTCCTTTGGAAACAGACCCAGAAATGGGACAGCTGGGTCATACAGTGGTGCCATTTTTAGTTGTCCGAGGAGTTTCCATATTGTTTTCCATGATGGCTGTGCTGACTTATATTCTCACCAACAGTCTGAGACTCTGCCTTTCTAACAAGCTCAGAGATGATGCTTGTCCATGGATGGGCCATAAATGGGCCACACTTGAGTACAAAGAATCCACACAACACCAAAGAAGCTCTCCAGAACCTAAATCAGATCATATCCGTCCTCTGCTTGAAACCTTGCAATGGCTTCCCACTGGATTTGGAGTAAAACCCAAACTCTCTACGGTATCTCCTGAGACCCATCATGACCTGGCCCTGGCCACTGGCCAAATTGCCACCCCCATTCCTTGTCCACCCTCCTCCAGCCACAGTGGATTTATTTCTAGCTCAAGACATGCCATTCTTATGACCTCGCTTTATTTCATGATCATAGGAATGTCAATCTCAGGAATACCTACAAAGTCCAAACCTGGGGGATATAGCAAGTTTCTGGAATTTTACAGTGTCTGCTACAGAGGACTTCATACAAAGGAATGCTAAGAGCTGAAGGCAGGACCACAAAATTAGCAAGTCATTGATCCTGGGGCACAACAGCCTGGTGGACAAGAGGAACTTGAGGACGGAGTGATAATGCCATTATCTGCTGCGCACATGCACAGCCCAGAGCCCAGAGGACTGATTCCAATTTAAGGCAATCCCTGGAGCAAATAGCTCTAGAGCCACACTCCTAGCCTAAGAGCAATGGTTCATCCCCGGCATGTCTGATGACCCTGGGCTTGGCCTGGGCAGTTGGGCCCTGCCTTGGCCTTTGGTGAAGTGCAAGCCTTTAGTTTCCAGGGACGTGCTTTCATGAGACTCCTTGTTTGAGTCAGCCTTTTGCTGCTGTGACAAAAAGACTCGACCAGATCAATGGGACAAGAGGTGGAGTTGATTTGGGGCTCACAGTTTCTGAGGTCTCTGTCCATAGACAGCTGGCTCCATCCCTCGGGGGCTCGAGGGGAGGCAGGACATCATGGAGGAAGAGTGTAGTGGCGGGAAGCAGCTCACATGGTGATCAGGAAGCAGAGAGACTCCACTCTCCAGAGACAAATAGAGACCCCAAAGCCACGCCCCCAATGCCCCCTCCTCCAGCCACACTCACCTGCCTCCAGCCACCACCCAGTTAATCCCATCAGGGGTTCATTCACTGGTTGGGTTAAGGCTCTCACAACCCATCAAGTCTCCTCTGGACCTTCCTGCATGTCTTACCTATGAGCTTTTGGGGGATACCTCACATCCAAACCATGACACTGATCATTTCGGTGGCAAAGGAAACTGAACACAGGGTCCCTGTGATGAGATAAATCTGAGTGAGACATGGTTCCCCAAAGAAGGCCTTCTGAATCGCATGCACCCCGTCTTTCTCCCCACCCCCATTGTAACGCGACAAAGCCCAAACACAACGCACAGCCCAGAAGGACTGCCGGCTCCTGCCATGAAAAACAACCATTCCGTGTTTTCTTTTAACTCACCCCATTCCCTCCCCAAGGGTAGAAATAAAACATTTTGAAGGTCTGAGAACATTCAAAACAAGCCATCATTTAGAAGCAACGGCTGCTTGGGCTCTGCACATAAATAAAAATCCATACCAAACCAAGGCACGTTTATAAGGTCTGCGTGAAGACTTGGCCTTTTCTCTATAAATGTCCAGAAAGATGAATTAAGAGCAGGATGACTCATCCGTCTAGATTGATTAAACGTATATTTAAGGGTCAGACTGGAAACAATGTTCAGATGCATTAACATACAATTTGCCCACAGTGATTAGCCTATTTATTTTACTTGCTGACGATCCTTCTAGAATTAAGTCATCGTGAATCAATGTCTGGAAGGAGAGACGGGACCACCCAACTCCCCATCTCTGAAGCCATCTTCTCTTGCAATATTAGCTTTCTTCTCCCAAATTTTCAAGCTCCCTTAAAGTCTGGGATGGGAATAGAGAGAACCCAGGCCTCAGGGAATACCACTAAAAGCAAGTCCCACACTCAGATCTCTATCTCCTCTGCCACCCCATCCCTAGCCCTTGGGCAATGTCCGTGCCCTCTCTGAACTTCTTTCTTCTTTTTTAACACTGACCATCTGCAGCAGAGCACATTTTCTGATAAC
The DNA here is from genome assembly GCF_045843805.1 of Urocitellus parryii. Classification (NCBI taxonomy): domain Eukaryota; kingdom Metazoa; phylum Chordata; class Mammalia; order Rodentia; family Sciuridae; genus Urocitellus; species Urocitellus parryii. The sequence continues at coordinate 163,069,988 of NC_135533.1, forward strand.
CTTTGGGGAATAATAGACTCTTTCCCAAAAACAAAGCATTTGATTATGTGCTGGGGGAGGGGGGCTAAAGAACAGTCCCAACCTCATGAGGCTGTGTCTCATGCTTTGTTAATTGATATTTACTTGTTATTTGTTAACTAATTAATAATATTCACAAGTCACAAGGAGTCTGGGATGTAAGGATGTACATTCTCATAGGTTAGGGAAACTGGTACTCAGAAATGGAAAACTTTGCTGGGCATGGTGGTGCATACCTGCAATCCCAGTGGCTCAGGAGGCTGAGGCAGGAGGATCATGAGTTCAAAGCCAGCCTCAGCAAAAAGGAGGCCCTAAGCAACTCAGTGAGACCCTGTCTCTAAATAAAATGCAAACTAGGGTTGGGGATGGGGCTCAGAGGTTGAGTGCCCCTGAGTTCAATCCCTGGTACCCCCCACCCCCCAAAAAGGAAAATGAAATGGAAACCCTTGGCTGTTTATGCAGCTACAGGGAGGAAATCAAGCTTCCACACCCAGGTAATTGGCAGTGTGAAGCCTATACTCTCAGCTCTGTTGCCAAGTTGTCTCACAAATGTCACGCTATATCTGGGCCAGTTCTGCTTCTTTGAGGCAGGCATCCTATGTCTGCAGGTAAAAACCAAGTCCCACCACCATCCTCGTCCCTGGTGGCAAGTCACAACCAGCTAGGCCCCAGATGCACATTTATACATTGTTAGAAACTCTAGGTGTGCTGGTGATTTTCCTTCGGCTGTTCTCTGGTTATGGTGGCCAGTTCTCAAACTTTATCTAAGCTGTGTTTATTAATATAACTCCAAGGAGCTTTTTAAAAAGCTGATCATACTTCCAGACTGACTGCATGGTTCTAAAATGAGCCTACCAACAGAGCTCTAAAGAAAACAAGGTACTTTGGGTAGAAAGTAAAAGAAACCAGGACCCAGTCTCCCTGGTCAAGGTGGGGCTGAATGAGGCCGGGTACAGGCCTGGGCCTCCGGTCTTTACACCGCCACTGTTTTGGGGCCTCAGATCCTATTCCTGTAAGAAGAGCTAACTTACAAGGTCGTGGAGAATATTAAGGGGACAATGAAGACAAGGCAATAAGTACAGTGACCATCACATAACAAGCTCAACCACTGAGAACCATTACTGTCATCACTCTCTGCTGGAAGTTCCGTAGGACTTAGTAAGAATGACAGTCATGGCTGGCCACACATAGGAGGCCGACTATTCTAAGTGCTGTGTATCTCTCATCTAGCCAGAGAGCAGGATATTCTTCCAGCAGGAATTCTACTATATCCCTAGAGTCTACCATTTTGCCTGATATTTTGTTAGGCATTTCACACATTTATGTGGAATGGTACTTTTGATGATAACTATGAAGCATGCCACTTTTTTTTTTTAAGGATCAGAGGTTGTGGAATAAAACTATTGAAGATCAAGGTTTTCATGATGTGAAAGGGATTTAGACAATTCTAGAAAAGTACTAGCCACTGTTTCCTCAGGTCACTCACTATAATGTGGGAACCAGGAGAATGTTTAGCAGTCCCAGCTTCTAGAACATTCTTCCCCCCCCAAAAAAAAATTCAATATCCCCTTCTATTATTTACAATCATTCTACTTTAACAGGTTTTCTGTGAAGATAATGCTCAGGGGCAGAATGATAATTACGACATTTTCATTTAGCTTTCTCTGCTGTGGATTTAATAATGTTAGCAGCTTCAAATTTTTCCTATAAAAAACTATTAATTTTCATTGTTTTCATGCTTCTCCAAATGACTCATAACTTAGTTCTTATGTTACATCTTATATGAATATAAAGGAAGTTTGAGGTTTGTATTCTAACCTTTGTTCTCCAAAGACAAAAAATTATTTTTTTTTAATATTTATTTATTTTTTAGTTTTTGGTGGACACAACATCTTTGTTTGTATGTGGTGCTGAGGATCGAACCCGGGCCGCACGCATGGCAGGCGAGCGAGCTACCGCTTGAGCCACATCCCCAGCCCGAAAGACAAAAAATTATAATGAAAACAGAAACCAGGTCTGTATTATTTACAAAGTAAGGAATAAAATTAGGGTTCAGGGAATGATCATTTGGTCTCAGTCTACCTACTTTTTATTTTATTTTACTACTACATACTCAGGGACTAGGGATGTGACCCAGTGGTAGAATACATGCTGGGTATGTGGAGGGGCTGTATTTGATTCCAGTGAGATACACACACGCACACACACACACACAATTGGGACATGCTAAAACTTTCTACGATATTCTAGAAGTCAAAGATTATATGAAGCCTATGGTTTAGTATAAGCACCTACAGAAAGATATTAGAAATCATGTTATATTTTTACAGGCTTACATTTCAAATATTTTAACCTGTTTTTTTTTTTTCATGAGTAGACTCTTAAGTGTCATATCTATTTCCTAATTTGGGGATCAAAAAATACTGCCAACCTGCCTATGATCTACAATCTCTACATAATATTGCCAATATCGGAAGGAAACACTGATTGAAGTTTCCCTCCATAATTGCACCCTGGTCCCTTCATTCTACCTTTTAGTCATTAAGAGATATATTATGAATAGGTACTGCTTTTCTCCCATTGTACAGACGAGGATGTTGAGGCTCTTTAACTCACACAGACTCAGCGGGCCACTAGGTGGCAAGGCAAGGGCTCTCACATCGGGTGTGGCATATGCTCCAAGCTCTATGCATCCTGCTTCAGGCTCTGGGAGCACAGGCTTTGGGGTTTGGTTTGTGACTTGATCTAGCAATACACAAGCTATAGCTTCTTCATAATTATCTGATTTTGACTTGGAAAGCAGGGCCTTCCTGCTGCACTCGCAGCACTATGAAATGGATGAACCCTTTGGAGATGACCTGTGCAGTGTTTCAGAGTGGGGATGATGTGCATATCAGGGTCCAGCCATGACGCCCTGGCAGGATGGCAGACACCACTGAGCAGCCAAGCCCACCCCGTCGACAGCCTCTGGGAAACTTCCTCTTCACCTGCTGGTGGGTGAAACATGTGGTGCTCTTCTGGCCAACAGGGAGTAAGTGAAAAGCCCAGGAGCAGGGCTTCCACCAGAAATTTTCTATGGGGTCCAGAGTGCTTCCTGGGCCTTTTGCTCCTTGTCTATCTTCCTGACGGGAATATTGGATGTGACGTCCAGAGGTGCCATCACTGTTTTATGTCCATGAAAATGCAAATTGAGAATAAAATGAACCCGCTAAACATGGCAGACAGGCAGAAGGAATCAATCTAGATCAAGAACTTTAGTCCTGGAATGTTTATCTCCAGACTTATCATTTGTTATGTTAGGGAAAAATGTGCCATTGCCAGGTGCGGTGACACGCGCCTGTAATACCAGTGCCTCAGGAGGCTGAGGCAGGAGGATCATGAGTTCAAAGCCAGCCTCAGCAACTTAGGAGGCCCTAAGCCACTCAGCAAGACCCTGTCTCTAAATAAACTTTGAAAAGTGCTGGAGATGGGGCTCAGTGGTTGAGTGCCCCTGGGGTCAATCCCTGGTACAAAAAAAAAAAAAAAATGCCATTAATCTCCTGGCAGTTGGGCTTCTTGACACAGTTCTCTTGGAAAGACTCTTGCACTTATGCCCAAGGTGACATCCACAAAAGCTTGTGACATCAAATCTTGCAAACAAGCATAAGTTTAATGCCCATCAGTAGATAAATGGATAAACAAATAGTGACACATTCATACCATGAGACACCACATAGCACTTAACAAGAAGTGACCTAGATGTATACAGATCCACAAGGAGAATTCTCAAAACCATCGTGTAAAGGGAAATTGCTGAATGTCAGGTGCTCAGCCCAACAGTACTTGAATATATTTTTAAAACACATGGAACAATTCCACATGCTTTGTGGATCCATGTGCATGCACTGAATATAAAAACAATATTTGTACTGAAAGTATAAAAACAATGTTATAAAACAAACTCACCAACTTCAGGGAGGGAAGATGGGAAGGAAATTCTAAAGTGATAGAGAAGGCACTTAAACTGAACTTGTAGTTTGTTGTGTTCTTGAGACAGGGTCTTAGGTTCAACCAAACTTCATCACAGAGCGCTGTTCAAAGAATCAAGGCAGAAGTTACAAGCCCTCTTGGAGTGTAGGCTAAGAAGTCAACAGAATCATTCTGGCTGTATTCTGTTGGCCAACATGGGTCTGTTAGGTAGTCCCAGCTGGCCTTAAACCTGTGATCCTCCTGCCTCAGACTTCTAAGTAGCTTAGATCACAGGCATGTACCACACACCCAGTGATCCAATAGGATTTGGGGTTTTGGGGGGTTTTGTTTGTTTGTTTGTTTGTTTTGGTACTGGGAACTGAACCCAGAGTTGCTTTTCCACTGAGCTACATCTCCAGATCTTTTTGATTTTTTTTTTAGACATAGTTTCACTAAATTACAGAGGTTGGCCTCAATCCTTCTGCCTCAGCCTCCCAAGTTGCTGGGATTACAGACGTGCACCACCACACCCAGTTGAGCCTGTAATATTTTACTTCATAAAAGTAATCTGAGTCAAATAGGAGGGAAAATTGTAACACTTATTAAACCAGGTGGTGGATAAATGAGTTGATAAATAATTCACTGTATTTTTCTATATTTTTAAAATGTTTCACTTTTTAAAAAAATTGAGTGGAAAAAAACTATTTCAACAATCAGTTAACTATTTATGTAAATGTATTCTGCCAAATATAAAGTCTCACACACACATGTAAAGTTTGTTACCTGGAATAAATACTTAGTTCATAGTTTGAACTGAACATGATACAAACTTATCAGGATGTGGCTGTCATCCTGAGCTCCACCCTCAACCAGTTGTACAAGGTAAAAGGTAAAAGAGGAAGTATGGTAGGGTATTATAGAGAACTCCGGAATCAAACAGCCTTAGGTTGGAGGATAGACTATTGGTAAAGAAGGATACAAAACTTCCTCCTGTCCTCAAAGGCTTTGCCATATGATATTGCAGAACTTTCCATCAGGCGGTGAAGTCTAGTCATCCACCCATAGATCCATACTGGCTGGTGACTTGAGTTGGCCAACAGAACAAGCCAAAATGATTCTGTTGACTTCTTAGCCTAGGCCCCAGGAGGACTTGTAGTTTCTGCCTTGACTGTTTGAACAGCCCTGTGTGTTGAAGTATGGTCTAACCCAAGGATTGGCAGAATATGGCCCAGAGGCCAAATCTGGCCCGCCCCTTGTTTGTGTAAATAAAGTTTTATTGGCGTATAGCCACGCCCTTTTGTTTAAGTAGTGGAAGAAGTTGGTGTCAAAACAAGGGTTGTGGCTCAGTGGTAGAGGGCTTGCCTAGCATGCCTGAGGCACTGAGTTGGATCCTCAGCACCACATAAAAATAAATACATAAAATACAGGTATTGTGTCTAAAAATAAATAAATAAAAATATTCCAGATTCCTCACCCTTTGGGAGAGATAATTTTGAGATATCCGTCCTCCCCTGTCCTGAGAGTCTTCCTGCCTGGTGACACTGGCCTCCCACCCCTGTCCCAAGAGTCTTCCTGCCTGGTGACACTGGCCTCCCACTGGCTTGCTATGGCACCCTGTATTAGCAGCCTTGCCTTCCCAACCCACGTACTCTATTTTCACTGAACCCTTGTCATGGGACCTGCTTCAGGGCTGCACATGAACCAAGATGCCACGTAGCTTGAGACAAGTGTCTCTCTCTCTCTCTGAACCTTAGTCTTCCTACCCGTAAAATGGGAGAGCTCCTGCACCGAGAAAGCGAACAGGCGACTGACTGGATGTAAGGCCAGGCCCACTCTTGCTGGTGGTTAGGCGCCTTCATCTAGCTCCGCCTCTTCCTGCACCAGCCCTGGTGATTGGCCAGACCCATGAGCCCCTCTGAGGGGACTGGCCAATAGGATTGTAGGGAGGCAGAGAGGCCCAGGATGTTACGCAGCCGCAGTGCGTGTGGATCTCCTTGGCTTCCCTCTCCCGGCTCCAGTCACGTCCTCCTACTTCACATGTCCCAGCCTCGCGCCACAGGTCGCGCCTGGAGGACGCCGTGGCTCCTGAGTTCCTCCTTGGCACGTGGGGCTGGATCCTGCTTCGTGCCTGACTCCAGGAGCCGGTCCCCACAAGAAGAAGCAACTCGGTGGAGGAAGTGTGGCTGACAATTAGAAAAACACCCAGCCCCTGCCCCGGGGTGGACGGTGAGCATGACGTCACTGGTGGCCTTAAAAAGAAATAGGGAAGCAGGGAGGGTGTGGCCTGTTCTCTAGTGAAGAAGTCACCCCGACCCTCCGCTCCCTGGGACCGTCTATAAATACACACCCCGCAGAAACCTGGAGGAAAAATTAAGGGCGTGCATCCACCTCAGAGCATGTTGCATTTGCTCTAGTTGTTTCTGGGCTCGTTTAAAGGTTTCCTGCTGAGTGCTCCCTCCTCGTGACCTCCCCCAATGATTCAGGGGTGATCCAGGGAGAACTGGACCCTATAGCATGCTCAGAAGGCTCCACTGGTTCCCATATCCACGTGAAAGTTTCTCTGAGACCTAAGCGAAGCCAGCCAAGTATTAAGAGTGGCCTTCTGGCTCACCTCCAGGCCAGGAAAAATGGGAGAGCTTTTTTTTTTTTTTTTTTTAATGATTGCCCCGTAGGACTTTGAATGGAAGTGACTATTTTAGAACCTGAAAACATCTCCACAGCCTCTTGGAGTCACTTTTGGGAAAGTCCCTCGCTGTTGTCTTCTTGTCATGCGATAGGATGTCAGCGTCGGGGACATTTCCTAACAGAAAATCATCAAGGGCTCCGTGTAGCACTTGGAGAAGCTTAAAAGGGTGCTAGGGTTTACAAACCTTGGCTCTTGCTGAAAATGGCATCATTTCTTCTTCCAGAAGAAAACATTTTTGTTCTGGTGTTTATTGGTTCAACACAATTAAGATTGTTTGTGGTCGTGGTCTCTCTGATCACAGAGCATAACCTCTTTGCAATTTTTCTTTGCAGAGCCACACAGTGAACTCAAGTTCTTGCAATCATTAGATGCTCTGGGAATATGTGTGCTGGAAAATGAGACGTACTGGATTTCTGGAGGCAGAAATCTTCTTGGAGCTGTATGATTTTAGGTTGCCCAACCTCTCAGACCCTCTGTTTCCTTATCTGTTTCTTCTACAAATTTCCTTCCTTTCCTCCTTATACTTCTGGAAATGTGAAAGGAGAAAAGGGGCACACCCCCACCCACACTGAGTCCTAGTACACAGTATATGCTCAGTGAATGTGAGTTCCTATGATTAGAAAATCACTTGTGATTTCTTCAGCTTAAGAAAAAGAATGTTGGAGAAACAGTAAGACAGGCTACTGGGAGATCATGAACTCTGCAGTGGCAATACCTGGGTTCAGTTCCTAGCTTTGCTATATCCCAGGACCATGACCATGAAGAGTATAATTCTCTTTCCTTGCCTCAGTATCCCAACATAAACAGTGCAAAGACACCTCATAAGACTAGTAAGGATTGAGACAGTTCACAGAAATGCACTCAAAGTCTGTTGACCATAGCTACTAGCAAAGAACAGTTACTTCCATTAATGTCGTAATAATTATTTTAAAATTATTGTTAGAGAAGACCAGTCTCTTTTCACGCCTGGAACTTGAACTGTCAATCATAAAGCAGGTTCTTGGGAGGCATTCAGAGGCCACAAAGCATTTGGTAGCAATCAGGTAACTGTTGGGAGGGCTTCTTTGGAAACCATGGATTTCAGCACAATCTGAAGACTCCAATTTTTTGCCAGGTTGTTTTCAAATCCCTAGATTTCACATACCCCCCAGGATACCCATATGAGCATGGTGTCATAATTACCTCGATGTATTGAACCAATAAACACCAGAACAAAATAATCAAAGTAATAAGTTGTGTAAAACTTGACAAAAGGAATATGTTAAGAATTGTACTTAAGGTATCAATGTATATGAAGGCTCCCTGAGAATTAATAACTTGGCCCAGAAATAAGGTTATCCAAACCAACCACTCTTCCATTTCCTTGCATAGCAATTTTTTTTAAATAGGAGACAATAGGCTGGATTTGCAATTAGCCACATCTGAAATTGCCCAAAACATTGTGTTGATGATAATGATAAATTATAATGATGATATTATAGCTAATAATGTTTACTACTTTTTAATATGATACTCATTAGCTTTCCTTATATTATCTCATTTTATATAAGGAGAAAGTTTACCTTTATTGTTCCCATTTTACAGATGAGACAGTTAGCACTTCATGAAGAGTAAGTAACATGCTATTGGTCACACTTTCCTATGTGATTCCTGGGAATTTGAACCCAGCTGTATGAGAAACAGGAGTTTCCAGTTTGGGTCTGAGCATGGAATGAGGGGACAGCTTTGTAGACAGTGAATCTAATTTATGGCTTCATTTCTGTCTAAGGAATGAAAAGTCAGGAAGTGCTGAGAAGGTGGTCATTGTGTGTTCACTGCCCAATGCTGTGACAAAATACCTGAGATAAATGACTTAAGAGGGAAGAGTCATTTTGGTTTCAGAGGTTTCATTCATGGTCACTTTGGAAGTTTTGCTCTGGGCTTGTTGTGATGCAGAGCATCACCAGGAAGCAAACACAGAGATAACACAAACACAGAGGTGAAGGGGTTGGGCTCCAGTGTCCTCTTTAGGCATACCCTCAGTGACCTAATTTCCTTCCACTAACCCCACCTCCCAACACTGCCACAGACTGATGGCAAAGCCTTCATTTAGCACATGGGCCTTTGAAGAACTCTTAGGCTCTAAACCATAACAGTAGATTAATAATCAGTCCGTTTCTTGAGCCATCACAACTAAGAGCAAATTGATGGGTACAAAAGTACAGTACCCCCAAAGATGAAATAGCAGTTAGCGATGATCATTTTGCAGGGAGTCAAACTTACATTCTGTCACTGGGCCCTTCAAACCATCCTGCAGAAGCAAAATAAACAGACACCCCTGGAGACATGAGCTGCACATGGCCTGACTGGGAAGAAAAGGGTTAGAACCCCTGGAATACAGAAGTCAAGTATGGATGATGGGCCTGAGGCTGGGGCTCAGCAGTAGAGCACCTGCCTGGCACATTCGAGGCCCTGGGTTCCATCCTCAGCATCACATAAAATAAATAGATAAAATAAAGGCACTGTGTACATCTGTGGCTAAAAATAAAAATAATATGGATGATGATCAACTGAGAGATTTACAAATGTGATCACTGCACAGGGATTCACTGAATAGTATAGTGACACTTAACTGGATTCTGTTTTTACAGAAAAGATGGTTTTGATCATCCATTGATTGTATGTCAACAATACATTTTAGAAAGTGACCCAGAGGAAATACTTCACCTGGATTCTGCACATACTGGTGAGCATATCTCTCTGCCACACCCTTGGTATCTGCCAGCGACATCCCAGTGAACAGCAGAAATGACACTTGGAGTGAGAAATCTGCTGGGCCTGAGGGACCATGGTGTATAATACATCCTAAACTCTTCCTTAGAAATGTTTATAATATCCACTTGAAAAAATAATATTGCTACTCAAATACACACTAATCCAACACCAATTATAGTTAATCCTCTGTATACTTGGGTTCCAAGTCCTTGGATTTACCCAATACGGATAGGAAATTTTGAAAAAAAAATAGTCATGTTGTTGCTAATGTGAACTACATAGTTATGGTCACATCTGTACTGAATATGTCCAACTTTTTTCTTGTTCTTCCCTAAATCATGGAGCATAGTCACAATTTACATTGTATTAGGTGTTAAGGCTCTCACAACCCAATCATGTGTTCTCAGCTCCTTCTTGCATTGTCTTGCACGTGAGCTTTTGGGGATGTGAGGTGTCCTCCAAAAGCTCATGTGCAAGACAATGCAAGAAGGAGTCGAGAAGACATGACTGGGTTGTGAGAGCCTTAACCCAGTCAGTGAATGAATCCCTGATAGGATTAATTGGGTGGTAACTGGAGTGGTAGGGTGTGGCTGTAGGAGGTGGGCATTGTGGACATGACTTTGGGGTATATAGTTTTGTCTGGCAATATAATCTCTCTGCATCCTGATCATCATGTGAGCTGGTTCCCTCTGAAATACTCTTTGGCCATAATGGCCTGCCTCACCTTGAGCCCCAAGGAATAAAGCCTGCTATCTATGGATTGAGACCTTGAAACCGTAAGCCTCCAAATAAACTTTTCCTCCTCTACAATTGTGCAGGTTGGGTCTTTTAGTCACAACGGTGAAATAGCTGACTAAAACAGCTGATTTGAATGCAAAGATGTATAACATAGCATGCAAAGATGTACATAGGTTCTACACAAAGACTATACCATTTTGTGCAGGACTTGAGTATATGTAGACTTTCTCACTGTCAGGGACCTGGAACCAAACCCCTGCAGATACCAAGGGATAGCTATATTCTATCTACTAGCATAGTTTTGGAATTTGCAGGATCAGTAGAAAGAGGATGTAAGTTGAAGGTATAAACAGGGATCTACGATGGGTGTGGTGGCACAGGCCTGTAATCCCAGTGGCTCAGGAGGCTGAGACAGGAGGATCATGAGTTCAAAGCCAGTCTCAGCAACTTAGTGAGGCCCTAAGCAATTCAGCGAGACACTGTCTCTAAATAAAGTATTAAATAGGGCTGGGAACATGGAGATCATAACTGATGGACTAGACCTTTGCAGCGTATTGACCAAGGGGACAGAGCCATCCCAGATAGAAACTGAGCTATGTGACCTGCTGTGCTTGGTCACTGGCCATGGCTGGGCGTGCATGCATGGAAGGCAAGCAATCGAACAAAACCCAAAAGGCTGTGCTCAGGACAGCTTGAGTTTTGTCTTCCAAGCACTGGAGAGGCAGTGAAGAGATTTCAGAGCAGAAGTGGCAAGCTCAAGATTTGTTTTCAAAAGATTGTTCTGGCTGCAGGATGGCTGTCAAAGATGGAGAGGGCTGGCTTACTGCAGTGTTTAAAGTCCGTGGTCCTGGCACTTCTGTCCACCACAAAGAGCTTCTTAGAACTGGGGAATTCTTGTACTGAATGCAGATTAGGGCATTTGTACAGGCCCTTTTACGCCTAAAACCCTCTCTTTCAGTTCATCAAATAACAATCTGGGAGGTGGGCCACATGGACTTATCCCTTACTCACATATGGGAAAACACCTCCAAGTGGCTACAGAAACACAGAACAATTGCAAGTTAGAGTAATTGCATGCTAGCTCTGTCTCAGTTAAGATTGGAATTTGATTTGTGTGGCTAGGAAATGAAGCATGTTTAAAACTCTGGGGAAAAAAACAACAGCAACTCAATGCCTATATGTAGAAATCAATGCTAAATAATGACTTTAAAAAAAAAAACCCACTGGCTTTCAGAACAAAAGAACAGGAAACTTAACACAAAGACATACAGCACACCTGAAAAACAGCAGGCTGCTAGCTGGGATCTGCTTTGCAATATTAAAAATACTTGATGGAAAGTATTATAATTTCATGCATCTAATATGCATAGCTTTAAAAAATACGTTCAGATATAGAATTTAAGCTTGCCTAATTGTGCACATTACAACTCTTATCAAACTGTGCTTGGATTGAGCTTAAAAGCCATTTCAAATTGACTACAGAGTACACATTCTCTGAATTAAAAATGAAAGCCTGTCTGAGGACCTGAGCAATAGGAGAGCCCATGGTGTAAGCCCTTAGTCCAAGGTCAAAAGCCTGAAGGGGCAGTTGGGCAAGGGTAGAGGTGGTGGTCACTGATGTAAGTCCCATTTGAAGTCCAAAGCCCCAGGTCAAGCAGAGACTAGATGTGCCCCTCCTCCACATTTTCTTTTATTCAGATTCTCAGTAGATGGGACAATACCAATCTGTATTGGTATAGGGGAAATTTCTGTACTCGGTCTACCAATTCTGATCCAATCTCTTACCAAAAACAACCTCATAAACACATCAGAAAAATGTTTTACCAGCTGTCTAGGCACTTCTTAGCCCAATCAAGTTGACTAATAAAATTAACAACAACATTCTCAGTGCACCACCCCTTTTTTACATTTCCTGCAAATCATGAGTACGTATTCACAAAATTAGAGAGAGAGAGATCATTGAGTCTATTTTAACATCTAGTATAATTAACTTCTTGAACTTGGGGTTTCAGAACAAGCAAAAAAAAATGCACAAGATCTGTAGATTTGCAATACAATTTTATGGCTCTACATAGACAAGAGAAATTTCAGGTGAGAAAAACACAGAGTGACTTTAATGACCTTGACCAGCTTCCAGATGGAAGATTTAGATTGTCTATTTAGATTGGGCTCAGTGTCTACTTTACTCTAGGCCTCAGTAGCTCTACTGTAGAATGACCCAGTGGCCCTAACTAATCTGTCTCTCAGCTGTATCTGCAACTTTGTTTCAACATTCATCCTCCACCTCCAGGAGGCCTCAGTGTCTCCTGGATATACAAAACACATTCCCATATCTGGGCCTTGGCACTTGCTATCTTCACTATGTAGAAACAGCTGTTCCCTCAGATGTTTTCAGGCTTGTTCCCTAAAAGACTTCTTTCAAGTCTCTGCTCAAATAGTTCTTCTGCAAGAAGCCTTCCCTGGGTCTCCTAGTTCACTTTCTATTACTATAACAGAGTACCTGAGACTGGGTATTTGTTTAAGAAAAGGGATTTTCTGTCTTAGCTCATGGTTTATGAAAATCCCACAGCATGGTTCTGGCATCTGACCAGCTTCTGATGAGGGCCTTGTGCTGCTTCATCTCATGGTGGAAAGCAGAAGGGCAAGTGAGTTCACACAGAGAAATTCCTAGGGTAGTCTTACTTTAGAACAATTCACTCTCAGGTGAACTAACCCTTTCTCATGAGACCTACATTAACCAGTTCACATAGGATCCCTCCTGAACCAAATGCTTCTTAAAGGCCCCTCTCAACACCATTATGTTGGAAATAAGAGTTCAACATGAGTTGAAATTTGATGCCCCAAATGATATCCAAACCACAGCTGTCTCTAAGAAGTACTCACCACTCAGTACTCCCCATCCGACCTTTCCTGCCAACTTCTTTATGGCATTTGTCTCCATCTGCCATTATTTTTCAACTTATTATCCATTCTCACCCCACCAGTAAAAGATAAAATCCTTGAGTGTCAGACTTCTTCATCCTCCTTCCCTTTCCCATGTCTTCAAAGAGCACCAGCAAATAAGTGCAAGCTCAGTATAGAGAAAAAGAGAAACAGAAGATAAGGAGAAACAGAAGAAATCTCAAGTCTCCATCAATATTTCCAAATTAGCACCATAGTTCTAAGATATTTCCATTGTCTGATTTATGCCAGTCAGTTGGTGATCAGAATGAGGAATGAATAATCATTTCCTTTTCAAATTAAAAAGATATTTGTGGCAATTGGTTAGATACGATTATTATGTCTTACAGTGCCCTCTCTGGATTACAGAACATTTCTAGGAGGAATCCAATTTTGATCATAATCAATTGTCAAAGGAATTGCATAGACCATCTCAGAAGTCCTAAATAATTTAAGCTGATTCCCTTTTCTGAGATCTCAAGTACTTTGGAAAGGAAAAAATATCTGGCATGGATTAGACACTGTTTCCAGGCAGAAGTCAAGGACTTCCCCCCTTCTTATGACCATCAGACTACCCCATATCCCTCCAAATAAATTATAGTAAGTAAAATCAGGGAATGTCTATGTAAATTTTGCCTCAAGGGGCGTTTTGGGTCTGGCTTCCTAATACACAGCTTCTAAGTCAGTTAAAGACATTATAGCCAGATGTGGTGGTGCATGCCTCTAATCCCAGCAACTCAGGAGGCTGAGGCAGGAGGATCGCAAGTTCAAAGCCAGCTTCCACAACTTAGCAAGGCCCAGAGCAACTTAGCAAAACCCTGTCTCAAAAGAAAAAATAAAAAGGGCAGGGGATGTGGCTCAGTGGTTAAGCACCCCTAAGTTGATATTATAGAGCTACCTCTATCCAAAAAATTATGCTAAGTTCGTATTTACATTAACTGGGTTACTACTTTCAACAGAAGAAAGCAAGTGCCCTGTAATATACTTCTGCTAAAGAAAGATGACAGAATTTACCAAAAATAAAAACAAACCAAAAAATCATCATCATCATAATAATAATAATAACAAAAACCATTAATTTATAATGCACCAGAAGTAGTGTGGTCTAGTAATGGAGCAAAACTTTAAAGCAATATGATGAACTTTTTCCTGTTTTGTCAGTGGATATAAGCAATGTTAAATGAAACCTCATTTGGTGGTTATATCTACATTTGAAAGTCTATGAACATGAGACTTGGTCAAATGATCCTTGTGCTGGGTCACCAGGTTTATTCCCAAGTGACAGACAGAAGCTGAGGCTAAGGTTATAGCTCGTTCAAGGTAACCAGAGAGAGTAGAAAAACAGGTATGCACATCCAGGTCTTCTAACAGAAAGTTCTGAGTTGTTCCATTATACCAGGCTGCAAAATAACATTCCTAAATGAAACTGGCTCATTTTTCCATCTTTTTAATTTTCTTCTTTGGCATTCAAAGTCATTCTATACTGGAATCTCTTCCTTCAAGAATCCCATAAAAGGGTTTTTTTTTTTTTTTTAAAGCCCAAGCTATGAATTTTCTAGACTAATGTCTTAGCAATAAAAAACACCTTTCCTGAGAAAGTGGCCTTACATGCCACCTGGCAGCTCCGACCTCACTTTAGGAAATACAACTTAATTTAATGGGGTGCTAGGAAGCACACTTGGGAGGAATCCAGCATTTTAATGCAGACTTTCTGACCAGATGGTATTCACTTGCTCCTAAACTTATTCTCTTATTATTGCAAGACTGCTTTCTTCCTTTTTTTCTTTTATTGCTCTAGCAGTAACTAAAGAGGTGAAGGTCATGGTTTTGATCCATGTAAGGGTCAGTACTACTTATTCAAGCTCCAAGATGTTATTGCCTTTTTTGGCCCCATTCCATGGGCCAATGAGTGGTAGACTGGTGCAAATCCATTACCAGGGAGCTAAGAGCAAGTAGACAAGTCAGGTCAAATCTTCACTAGGTTTCTAGAATGTTCTGTATCTAATACAATGGATGATATCTTGCTGGGTAACAAAATAAGGTTTAGTCCTAATCTATCAACTATTCATGGTGAGTCTCTACCACATTTCTGGCACTGTACTAGGTACTATGGATATAGCAATAATCAAGGCAGATGCTGCCTGTGGAGCTCACAAACTAGTAACTAGAGAAGTTTTTTTCCCAGTATAAGTCAATATCAGCTGGTAAATTCTTAACAAAAAAAAGAACTGAAGGGTTACAAGGATAAAACACCATCCCAGTCTTTAGAATTCCCACATTATAAAAAAATTTTTAAATAAATAAGCTCTCAAAAGCTGTATATACATGTGTACATAAAATATTTAAATCACTTGACAGTCTCTTAAGGAAAATACTTAGTAATGTTGATAATTGATTTTTGTTTTCTTTGTTTTTGGTACCAAGGATTGAACCCAGGGGTGCTTAACCCCTGAGCCACATCCCCAGCCCTTTATAATTTTTATTTAGAGACAGGGCCTCACTGAGTTGCTGAGGCTGGCTTTGAACTCTCATACCTCCTGCCTTAGCCTCCCACCTCAGCCTCCTGAGCCACTAGGATTATAGGCATGTGCCACCATACCTGGCTCCAGTTACTGATATTATTAAGAAGTCTTCACATTGTCTCAAACATGGAACCACTGATCCTCAGGCCTCCCTCCCTTTTTTTAAAATTTTGTTTCATTTTATTTTATTTTTTAACTTAAAAAATGTGCATTATAGTTATACATAACAGTGGGGTTCATTTTGACATAGTCATGAATGAATAGAACATAGCCTTCTCCATTTCAATCCTCAGTGCTACCTCCTTCCCACCTCCTCCTCCCCTGATCCTCTTCCTGAGGGCCTTCTTCTAGAAAACCCTTTCTTTGTAGGAAGGCAGGATTTATCTGCCAGTGCTGGATGCTGGGTGTCAGGTATCTAAAGGCAGTTTTCATTTTATTTGCACAAGGGCATAAACTGAGCACTGTGTACCCTTTAGGGGACCTGAACAGAAGTACGTTTCATAATAAGTTTTTATAGAGCAAGTACCAGTTGTAAGCTAACTGTGACAAACTAGGCCATGGGAAATTGGGTCACTGTAAAGTTTCCCCTCAAAAGAGTTTTAAATTTTCCAACCATAAAGTTTTGGTTAGAAAAAGATAACCCACTCTTTGGACAGAAGGTTATCAGAGAACAGAAGTGGGCAGACTCATTGCTGTGAGATTAGTCCCGAATGTGGGTGTTTAGATTATGAACTTGGAAGTTAGGGACACCTGGCTTTGAATTCTGGCTCTGAAAGTCACTAACAGGGAGTACTTGCACGAGTTGGGTTTTGTTAGCTCTAAGATAGGGATTACTAAGCCTACCTCAAGAAATGGCTGGGAAGACTAAACTAAGTAACATAGTTGACCAAGTTCAGTGTCTGGATGATGATAAGACAGTGGCGATGTGGCCATGGTGATGACATGACTACGATGATGCTGCTGATGCCGCGGAGGATAATCAAGATAAAAATGTAAGCCTGACAGTGACAGCTCTGGGATTCTGTCTCCCACCCAACCCTTACCTCCACTCCCAGGATGTTATCTTGAAGGCTGGTTTCAGAGTCAGAAATAGAGATAATCCCCAGGAAAAACAGCAGGCTGCTATCACTGCAGAACAAAACTCTTTGAATAGTGTTTCAACCACTAGGACAACTTGAAATCATCTCTCCGTAGTATTTAGGTCAGGTCGTCCTTTGAATAGAGCTTTTGCTTGTAGGTGGTTCTTTGCTTGCACAAAGCTAACTGGCCCAGACAGGGACACAACCTGAGTAATATCTCTGCCTCGTTAGCACCATCTCATACCCAGCTAAGCTAACTAGTCTGACATGAGGGATGAATATAATCCCAAATTAGTCCCTGGGTTATTTTCTTGGGCTCCATCATAGAACTGGCTTCAAGAAATGTCTATTATTATTATCATCATTGTCATCATCAGTGAATTTACATTTGGAATATCTTCCTTCCCATGGTAATGGTTCCTGGGCAAAGGCTTGGGCAGTGGTCACATGTCTTCTCAGCTATAAGAATAATACTCCATTTCCTTGTGATCATCAAATGGGCACAAAGATGCAAATGTCTTAATAACAAGAAGGCAGATGAAAAAGAATGACTTTATGACTTCTGCTGATAAATGGATGGAGCTGGAGACCAGCACGCTAAGGGAAATAAGCCAGTCCCAAAAAACCAAAGGCTGAATGTTCTGATAGGCTGATGCTAACACACAATAGGGGCAGGGGTTGAAGAGTAGAAATTCTCTGAATGAGACAAAGGGAAATGAAAGGAAGGGAGGAGGATGGGAATAGGAGAAACAGTGGAGTGAATCTGTCATCACTTCGTATGCTCATATATGGATACACAACCAGGAAACTCCATATCATGCACAACCACAAGAATGGGAAGTTAGACTCCATGTATGTGTGGCATATCTAAAAAGAACAGATTTAAAAAATAAATAAAAATTTAAAAAATCCAGAAGGCAGGTAATATGAACACCTGAACGGAGAATAGCAAACAGTAAATTACTTTGTAACTGTATCTTCTTGGCATGTGAAAAATATCCATATATGAACATATGAGAAAGTGATATCTGTAAGACACTACTTTTTCACATACTTTAGGTTTTAATGCACGTGGATGGTAGAATTTCAGCATATTGGATGAAGTGAAGGCTTCAAATAGCAGGCAACTTGAATGTGCTGAGAAGAATCAAAACAACATGTTAGCATTTGACACTGCTATCCAAGAGCTGGCTTCTGTCTTGGCAAAGGGAAGCACTTCACCTGTAGCTGTTCCAACTTCATGAAATGTGTCATAAAATCTCCGTTGAGCAATAGGGCTTTCCAAAACCTTAATAAATTGAAATGGAGCCAAGCCCGACTTCCCAGATAAGTATCTGACGTTTTTCATTTAGGAGTTAGAACTTAAAATGAAGTCAATCTGATATTTTTATTGAATGCTTTATCCTACACATTGCAGTCATTTTGTACATTACACATGATCACAGATGCTAAGTGTTGGAAGTTCATGTTTCATTGCAAATAATGAAAATCCTGGGACATGCAAGGAGAGCCATTCAAGGGAAACGACTTCTTAGCTTAAAACCACTACTTCTAACCATTACTGTGGGGAGACAGATGAAAAACTGAATTTTAAATTAGTAATAGCTTCAAGTAATAATTAGCACCTATGGAGCATTTCCAATTGGCTGGCATTATTGGGCTAAGCACTCTCTAGGTATATATCATTTGATTTAGCCCAGCTCTTTGAATTTGATAACGACTATGAAGTGACAAATGGTTGAGCTTCCATGTTTAAATGACATCTTGGAAGGCTGGGGCTGGGGTTGGGGTTGGGGTTGGGGTTCAGTGGCAGAGCACTTGCCTAGCATGTGTGGGATGCTAGGTTGGATCCTTAGCACCACATAAGAATAAGTAAATAAAATAGAGGTATTGTATCCATCTATAACTGAAAATATTTTTAAAAGATTTTAAGTGGCATCATCCACTTAAAATCCAAACATCCAAACTGCCAAGTACTGTTAATAAAAATGATGTCTATTATTATTTTTAAAAAATTATATATTATATGATATATATCAGTTATATATTACATGTGTATATATTATTATGTTATATAGTATTATATACTATAATATGTATGTTATACATACATAATATATGTAACATCATAGCAATTTTTATATATAAATTTCATTTGTTATATATGTATTACATATACATGTGTATATGTATATGTATTATGTATAATATATGTCAAAATATATATAATTATGAGATTTTTATAAATTTTATTTGTATGTTATATATGTGTATGTGTATATACATTTGCATATAAGTATATATAAGACATATAAATCTATACCATAAAATGCATGCTTTATATATAAATTTTGTTTATATATTGTGTATGTACATATTATTTTATCATATTATGTATATATTACACATATGTAACAAATATATAAAATACATATAATTTTATATATGAATTTTATTTATATATTATATATGTATATATGTATATAGTATATGTAATTAATATAAATAATACGTATCACAAAATAGACATAATTTTATATATAAATTCTATTCACATATATTATATATGTATATATTATTATATTATGTATGTATTATGAATATATAATATATAAGTAATCTATATTATTATTATTTATTTCATTTGGCACCCCCTAGTGAGAAAAATGGGAAAAGCAATACCCATCCAGACTTTTGGCACTTCATTCATTCATTCATTCATTCATAATTCATCCATCCTGGGAATGTGCACTGATTCTCTTAGATGCAAGACACTGTAATGGGTGCTGGTATACAGTAAGAATCAATAGCCCTGCTCCTACCTCCAAGGAGTTTCTAAGTCCCATCTGAGACAAACAACCAAAGTAAGGTTAAAAACGCACAGTT
Organism: Urocitellus parryii; assembly: GCF_045843805.1. NCBI lineage: Eukaryota > Metazoa > Chordata > Mammalia > Rodentia > Sciuridae > Urocitellus > Urocitellus parryii. Next base: position 163,089,559 of record NC_135533.1, read on the forward strand.
GCTGAGGGGAATTATCCGAAATGGCTAGAGTCCTGTGGTAGAAAGAAGTGGAAGGCCCTGAAGCCCAGTGTGCTGCGGGAGGCTGGGAAGTACTCCAGCCAGGGAACAGCATCCGTGAGGGTGCTGAGGTGCATGGGTCCTTGGTGTGTGTGGGAAGCACATGTGCTTCCATGGCTGGGGCAGACGAGGGAGATGGGCAAGCTCGGGAGAGTCAGGACTTATGAAGATGGACACAGTCCAAAGGATTCATCCTGAGTGTGAAGGGAAGTGGTGAAAGCATCTTGGCTTGGCCCTCACTGAGGGGATTGCTGGGTAGTCAAGACCTCTCTGGGAGGGTCTAATCTTACTGGGGAAGGACCATGAGAAGGTCTGATGGGAGCTGAAGTAGGACCTGGACTGGATCAGAAGTTCTCAACCAGAAAAGACTTTCGAATGAAGCATCCTGCTGGCATCCAGTGGGACGAGCACAGGGTGCTGTTCACAGTCCTAAAAATGCCCACAGCAAATAAGTGTTCATCCTGAAATGTCAGTGGTGCAGGGATGGGAGCCCACAGTTTGGAGGTTTTGGGGTGGTGACGGAGACAAGTAACTGAACTCCATTTTTAATCTTTTTTTTTTTTTTAACTATGGAAGAAGAGCACTTAGTGATAGATGAAATGTAGATTGGCAAAGGGAGAGGGAGGTATTAGGTATGACTCCTCAAATTTCTGGCTTGAATAAAGATAGGGTGCTGTTTACTAAGATGAGGAAGACTATGGAAGAAGTCAGATTTGCAACAGAGGAGAAATAACTCAGCCTTGAATATGTCACGTTGAGATGCCTGTGAGATGGCCATGTGGAGATATCAAACTAGCTGATTTTCTAAATTTAGAGCTCACCCACAATCATGACAGCAATTGATTTTATTGAGCAACTATTATGTGCCAGGCATCATTCTAAGAATTTTTGACACATAATTTTATGGATCCTGTAGATAGTAAAGATCAAATTATTGACGCCCTCTTGATTTCTTCTTAAGTCTCCTAAATAAAATCAAGGGATATCAACCTAATCTACAAAAATCTGCGGACATGAGAGAACATTTCTGTGAGCTACCAGTAAAAGTGATGCCTTCCCTAGTAAAATAGCATATGTCCACACAATAGAACATCCTAACCACCACACCATCAAAAAGATTCAAAACTTCATGTACCATTGTTCCAAAAGCTTTTTTTGATTTTGTTTTAGAAATATCCTGAAATCACTGTTCTTTAGCATCTCTGGTTTGGATAAAATAGCAACATTCTGCCCCAAAGGGAACATTGTTTGAGAAATAGAAGCATGATCTCTAGAAACAACTGAGCGTTCCAAGACAGCCTCATGCCATTTAATATTCTTGCAAAGCCATCTGGCCCTCCATTTTCTTGGCCACATGATACAGTGTCTTCAAAACACTTTTCCCCCATTAGCAGATGCCGCTAACTACAGTCAGGAAGCCTGAAGGAGTTGAACAACCCAGTTCTATGATATGTAAATCCGTCTGTGATCCTTGGGATGGATGTCTGGGAGCAGTTTTGCTTATTTAGTCTGAGAGAAAGAATCTTAAATAGCAGGGCTGTGAAAGCTCATATTGTTACTGCAAGTTCTCCTGCGGCCGCAGGGCTCAGCTGGACTTTGGTGAGATGGGACTCCACTTAGGAATTTCTTAACAAGGCCAATTCCTAGTGAGGTGCATTTGTGACTTGGCCTGGGTCTAGAGTTTCAGGTCAAACTCACACTACAGTCAAAAATAAGTACTTTGTTCAGTGGAGATGGAGCTACTCAGCTCAGAGTCTCAGATTTCAAATGGTTTGTGCTCTCCACGTGTCTCAGGGTGGTCTATCAGGATTTGCCTGCAGTTGCTGGTCCATCCAGTCCAACTGAGAACCTGAAACAAATATGTCTGACAAGCAGGAGAAGGGCCTGATCATTACAGAAGGGCCATCCACAGGGATGATCAGTATGGTCTCTCTGTCTCTGTCTCTCTTTTTCTGGTACCAGGGATTGAATCCAGGAGTGCTTAACCACCAAGCCACATCCCCATCCTTTTTTTATATTTTATTTAGGGACCTGAGCTCCCTGAGTTGCTCAGGGCCTTGGTAAGTTGCAAGGCTGGCTTTGAACTCATAATCCTGCCGCAGCCTCCTGAGTCGATAGGATTTAAGGCATGCAACACCATGCCTTAAATGGCTGTGGTATGATGACATTAGTTCTTCAGGATAAATACCAAGGAGTGATAGAGCTGGGTCACAGGGTGGTTCATCAGGATTTGCCTGCAGTTGCTTCATTTTACCTGATCATTTTACCCTGATCACCTCTCTAAAGGCCCTATCCCCAGGTGCAGTCACATTCTGAGGTGATGAAGGTAGGACTTCCACATCAGAATTGGAGTGGGGGACACCATTCAACCCGTGAACCTTGAGGAAGTTTAGCTATTTGATTTCTCTTTTTTTCTCTCAAAGCCAGCCTCAGCAACTTAGTGAGGCCCTAAGCAAGACCATGTCTCAGAATTTGAAAAAAAAAAGTTTTAAATCTTTTAAATCCACTCAATATGGTCTCAGATTTCAGACTGCACTGTATTTTATATTTTGTTGGGTTCTAGGCCTCCAGGTACCATCAGAAATTTGGAAATTGGGAAAACCTTTCAGGATTTGAAAATTCTAAAGCTGACTAGACAATATTGAAAATCCCTTCCCTAGATTGTAAATTGGTGCAACCACTATGGAAATCAGTATGGAGTTTCCTCAGAAGACTAGGCATGGAATCACCCTATGACCCAGCTCTACCACTCCTTGGTATTTATCCTGAAGAACTAATGTCATCATACCACAGTGCCACGTGCACACCCATGTTTATAGCAGTGTAATTCACAATAGCCCAACTATGGAACCAGCCTGGGGGTCCATCAACAGAGGAATGAATTTAAAAAATGTGGTGTATATCACAGTGGAGCTCTATTAAACATCCCTACGGAAAAATGAAGTCATGTCATTTGCAGGAAAATGGATGGAACTTAAGAACTTTATGTTAAGGGAAGACTCAGAAGGTCAAAGGCATATGTGGAAACTAGAGAAGAGAAAGGAAAAGGAAGACCTCATGGAAATCAAAGGGAGAGCACTAGAACAGAGGAAAGAGAACAGGGCAGGGAGGGAAAGGGAGCATACCGGGGAATGGTACTGGCAATCATGTGGTTACACTGTGCGTGTATGAATATGTGACAGCAGATCCTACCACTACATATCACAATAATGCACAGTAAATATGGGGGAACCTGGGAGTGGTGGCACACGCCTGGGGAGGCTGAGGCAGGAGGATCACGAGTTCAAAGGCAGCCTCAGCTACTTAGCGAGGCCCTCAGCAACTCAGTGAGACCCTGTCTATAAATAAAATATATGAAGGGCTGGGGATGGGGCTCCGTGGTTAAGTGCCCCTGGGTTCAATCCCCGGTACCAAGAAAAAAAAGGGGTGAGGAAGAAAGTCACTTCCTTAGAGCCAAAGCCTTTCCTGCCCTTCATTACACAACTTCCTTAGTTCCAAAAGCGGCTGTGGGACTCCCCCAGGGAAGGAAGAGAGCCGGGAGAGTAGTCAGAGGAAGCAGCACACTTCTGTGCCTGCCTGTCCTGTTCAGGTGCGTCTACTGAAGTTAACACCTTTGCTGGACAACATGGGGTCCCAGGGCCTCCACCACTGTCCCTGCTGCCTCCAAAGGGCAGCCTGTTGAGAGAAAGGCTTTCTTACTCATCTCAGTAATTTCAGAAACAGCGTCTCCCACAAAGATGCCCATAGAACTTCCTCAATGCAAAGTCAAGGTAGGGACTATACTAACATGCCATGTATCATTTCCTTTTCCACACATCTTTCTAGAGGAGAATATCTGCTTTTTTGGAGGTGGGGGCAGGGAGCATGCAAGACATTTGCAATTCCACAAATATACATCATTCATCATTTCATTTTTTTTTTTTTTTTTTTTTTTTTTGGTCCTGGGGATTGAATCCAGGCGCTTAACCACTGAGCCACATTCCCAGTCCTTTTTATATTTTATTTACAGACAGGGTCTCACTGAGTTACTTAGGGCCTTGCTAAGTTGCTCAGGTTGGTTTGAAATCAAGATCCTTCTGCCTCAGCCTCCCAAGCAGCTCAGATAACTGGCATGCGCCATCTTGCTTGGCTATCATTGATCATTTCTTAAGAAACAAATACGCAAGTCTGCCATAGAGGAATACTAAATATAAACTCACTAAAGATGATATTCTGCTAATTTTAAGACCTATATTCCCTCCCCTTTACTTCATATCTCAAATTTTTAAATTCTGTGAGTCCTGTTTTCAGTGTCCCTGATAGCTATATCTGAGTATCTTTGGGGACTCCCAGGACACCTGTATCCTGTTGCACATTTGGAAACTAGTCAGATCCAAGCATCAAAAAAGAAGTTACCTTCCCTGAAGTTATACCGTGCACCCAGCTCTATGACTAGTAGTTCACACCTAGTGGTTAGCTCATTTAACTGGTGATACATAATGAAACATTTTTCCCACTGGTGGTGTGTGATTTTATTTAATCACAAAATTAATATATGCTTATTGAGCAAATGTGGCAACATTGAAGACAGGCTGCAGGAGTCATATCCCCATCCCCCTGAGGGAGTCACAGTTCAATCTGCTTTCTTGCATGGACATTCCCATGTTTAGGCTTTCCAAAATCTAGTTATGATGATACTCTGTGTAATTCTTTTTTGTGTTTTAATATTTTTTAGTTGTAGTTGGATACAATACCTTTATTTTATTTACTTATTTTTATGTGGTGCTGAGGATCGAACCCAGGGCCTCACACATGCCAGATGATGCTCTACCACTGAGGTGCAGCCCAGCCCCTCTAGGTAAAATTCTAATATATGTATTTCACATGCAATTATGCATAGTTGCATTTATATATAATAATTTAATTATTTTTTCAATTAACACTAAAAATGTTTCTTTTTTGTTGTTGTTGCTAGGAATTGAACTCAAGGGTACTTAACCACTGAGCCACATCCCCAGCCCTTTTTTGTTTGAGACAGGGTCTTGCTGAGTTGCTTATGGCCTCACTAAGTTGCTGAGGCTGACTTTAAACTCACAAGCCTCTGCCTTAGCCTCCCCGGCCACTAGGATTACAGGTGTGTACCACCCTGCCCGATCTAAAAATGCTTTTTGACAGGGTATTATTCCATTCTCTTTGAACAAATGCATCTATGGCTGTATTATATTTGTCTTAATTACTCTCATGATGAGCTTGACATTTTAATCAATTTACATAGGTCAGGAGGGGAAATTACACTGTCCTTTTCTGTTTAGAAAAAAATAAAAGATCCCAGCAGCTTGGGAGGCTGAGATAGGAGGATCACAAGTTCAAAGCCAGCCTCAGCAACTTAGTGAGGCCATAAGCAAGACTGTGTCTCAGAATTTGAAAAAAAAAAAAAAAAGTTTTAAAAGGGTTGGGGATGTGACTCAATGGTTAAGCAACCTTGGGCTCAATCCCCAGGATTAAAGGAAGGAAGGAAGGAGAGAAAGAAAGAAGAGAGACAATGAAGAAGAGAGTCAGAGAAAGATTAGGCCATGCAAAGACATCAAAATCATTGAAACATATATTCTTTCATTGTTAAATTGCCCTATTTTCCATGAATGACTATGAATTTTATTAAGTACATTAAAATACATACAAATTGATAAATGGGACTGACATCTTCTGGTTTCCTTTCCACTACCTCAAAAAATAAATGAAACATGAATTCCATGAGTTCCATATGCACCTTCAAAAGATGAGCCAGAAAAGTATAAACAGAAGGCTCTCACAGCTGGTGTGGAAACAGTCATTTGACTCAATGTATTAGTCAGGTATGGCTGCTGTAACAAAACACCACAAGTGGAGTTCATTTTCTCCCTGGCTGGATGTCCCAGATCAAGGAGCTGGCAGGTCCATTTCTCCTGCAGCCTCTCCTTGGCTCACAGATGGCTGTTTTGTCACTGTGTCCTCACATAGTCTTTCCTGTGCCTGCACATGTCTGTGTGTAAATCTTCTCTTCTTATGAGGACTCGGTCATACTGGATGAGGGCCCACCCTTGTGACCTCATTTTACCCTGATCACCTCTCTAAAGGCCCTATAGGCCCTATCCCCAGATGTACTCACATTCTGGGGTGCTGAAGGTGGGACTTCCACATCAGAATTGGAGTGGGGGACACCATTCAACCTATAAAAATCCTTGGGCAAGTTTAGCCATCTGATCTTTCCTTTTCCTCTCATGCTAGATGTCTGATTAATAAAGAATCTTCCTTTTAAAAGAAAGAAAGAAAAACAGATGTTGTTTCTCTCTAACACTCACTCAGCCTACTCTACCCAGAAAAATTTTTTAAGTTCTTTTCTTCATTTGAAATATCAGATCACAACTGCACTGGGCAGGTTTTCAATTCTTGGGTAATATCTCAGACTAGCAAGGGGCACAACTTTTGTACTAAATTCCTTTAAGAAATAGCCCCAGACTTTCTGCCATTTCAAAAGGGAAAGAAAGGAAAGAAAACGCTAATAAACAAGGCTGCCCGGACACTCCTGAGGCCATATTTTTTTCAAACCAGCTTCTTGGTTCCTGATGTCACAGAATCATTGCCCTTCAATGGTCTCTTAATCGCCTGTCCCCAATGAGCCCCAGACCAAAAATAAACCCTATTTTCTTCTTGGCACCAGATTATAGTGTTTCTGCCTAAATGTAAACACCTCAAAAACCTCTCCCAAAATATCTCCTAATTAAAAACACAGTGAAAGAAGACACCTAACTCTGTAAAGATTTCATTCCCCACCAGCCACTCCAAGGCTAGGAAGAAGTGGGTTTGACATGAGCCGGTCCAGAGAAGGCTATGCTTTGAAGAAACAACCATCCCATCGGCCCTTCTGTTCTTTCATTTCCACAGGAGACACTGTGAGCCATCTTGTATCCTTTTTCCGTATCTTTTGGTGGAATCTAATCTCATTTTGCTAAAGGTCACCTCCCCTGCTCAGCCTGCCGTGCCAGTGGGGATGCATGTTGCATTTTGACCCAGCGCAGAGTCCTCTTGAGCTTTTTAACATGAGACTGCTGAAAAAGGCCAGTCTCCCTGAGAGAGGCAATATCCCCTTTCCCTGGCCTTTGTGCCCATGAACATCATTCCAAACAGTGGCTGTATTTCGAACCAGGTGAGTGGTTCTGAATCTCCTGGCTCAAGAAATGCAAATAGAGGACTCTTCAGTGGGGTGACGGGAACAGAGTGGGAAAGCCCACGTTTTCTTTCTTCTGGATGGTCATAGTGCGGTTGAAATGTAGGACCTGGGCTTCTCCTGTGTCCTGGCCCTGGGCAGGCCAAGGCAGCGCTGGCTTGCTGCGTGGACCACAAAAGACCTCACCCTTGGTTGGGAGCCTATCTGCCATGATCAGTCCAACCACCAAAGAGGACAAACTGTGTCTTCATTCAGGGTCTGTGAGCTCCTTCTGTTAACACAGAAAAAGAAGTTGTCCACTAACCAGACCCAGCGAGGACGTTCCAGGCCTTCTCCTCTTCCGGCTCAGAGCCTGCAGAGCAAACCCCAGTGGGCCCACCCTACAGAAGAACACCAAGTGGAAATAGTTGAGCGCAGAGAGTTCAGAAAAATCCCTAGAAAATCCCTCGAGAAATTACCAGCCAGTGCGGTCACTGATGTCACTGTTAGCACAACAACATTTTACAATAATTGGTAACGTGACTACATAGGAAATGTCCACGTTCTAAAGCATCTTTACAGGAAGATAGGGATTGACAGAACGAATGAAGAACCATTGAAAGAACAAATAAAGCATCAGAGAAAGGTACAGGTAAGGTGTTGACACCTTACAGATAAATCTTAAAGGTTGGACTCTTTTTCATAAAAGGTGATTTGGAAAAAAAGAAATGATGCCTGTGTTTGTTACATCATTCCAAGCATTTTAATTGTCACTTTTCCCCTATGGAATAAGAATAGCTTCTGGGCACGATGGCATGCCTATAATCCCAGTGGCTTAGGAGGCTGAGGCAGGAGGATCACAAGTACAAAGCCAGCCTCAGCAACTTAGCGAGACCCTAAGCAACTCAGCAAGACCCTGTCTCTAAACAAAATATAAAAAGGGCTGGGGATGTGGTTCAGTGATTAAGTGCCCCTGAGTTCAATCCCTGTTACCTCCGGCCCCTGAAAAAAAAAAAGGATACTAATATTTTCTAAGAAAGTTTTCGCGGAGCTCCTGAGTCCTGGATAATGAGCCATTTCAGTTTGCCTATGATTGACAGGACTGCTAGAATATGGGATTTAGGGTGCTCATACTGAGCCAGGCCCAAGACAGCCAGGGTGAACCAAATGGCTCATGTTCCTGTTTACCTCCCCAATTACAAATGAATACTCCACTTTACAGGTGAGACTCTGGACAGCTCAGCCCTGATAAGGACTGTCTGGTCAGAGGCCCGAGGGCCAGCTAACCATGTGGCAGACCAGCAGGAACACCACATGGATCCCACCTGGCAATCAAGGCAATGATCACAAATGATCACAAATGTTGTGACCAGAGGCCACAAAACCAAGTTACAGTCTACTTCCATTGACCTCCCCTGGGAATTTCATGGCCCATTACTCTGGGCTCAGGTAAACCACTTTTTCCCTTCTGTGTTTAGAGAAGATACACAGAAAATAAGAGAGGAAGGGAGAGAGAAATCAATCTTCATCAGCAAGTGATTTCCTCCAGAGGCACCTTTAGATCATTAGTATAACAAAATGCATTTCTTTTTCCAAAGTCTGTGCTAAGGTTGAGAGAACGACTTTAACCACAGCATAAACGAGGGCCTTCAAGGGGTGAGGTTGTGAATTGCCCATCAGTCCAAGGATTCATGGCTGGCTGCCTTCTTTTTATTTATCTCTGAGAGCTCCCTGACCCTCCACCTAGGACTGCCTTTACTGATATGCATTTTTGAGTTTAGCCAAACCCTGAAGTTACAGGCAAGAGGAGATTTAATAAGCTGGGGGAGAGAACATTCACGAATGTAATAAAGGTTTTCCCAATAGTAAGTCAAGCATGCTTGTATACTTTAATTGAAAATAAATACCTTATAAATGAAGCATGTAACTACATACAAGACCCATGAAGAAAATGAATTGATTTTCAATTAGATTTGATAATGTGAATTTGTAGGGTGTGATAATTTGGGACATCTCTTTGGCTCTCCATGGTCTTTAAAATTTGGCACAATTTGTCTTGACGGTTAAGCCTTCTTTTTGGGATCTGGAATTAAACCCAGGGGCACTTAACCACTGGACCACATCTCCAACTCTTTTTTATTTAGAGATAGGGTCTCACTGAGTTGTTTAGGGCCTCACTAAGTTGTTGAGGCTGGCCTTGATCTCATCGTCCTCCTGCCTCAGCCTCCCCTGTTAACTGTAAGGCTTCTGGCACCACATTTCCAGCTTTATTTTTCTCTGTTCCCAAGTCTTCTTGTTGAACTCTACCTCGAACATTATCTTAGCCCCCCACCTTTACTGGGTGCTGCTGGAAACCTCCCCAAGGCTTTAGCTCTGCCATGAGACCTGCCAGGGACACACCCAGCACCCTCTTCTCCTCTTGCTTGGTTTTATAGCACCCTTTTTTAACTTGGGAAGGAACTATCCAGACCAAGCTCAGTCCATCAGTTGAGTGGAGGTGAGACCGTCTTTCACTCCAGAGGCCAAAGGAAAAATGACCATATTGTCAAAATGGAGCCCTATTTGTATATTTTGCTGGATTTATCAGGAAAAAAAGATACTTCATTTTTTTTTTCTGGACAGATGGACACAATATCAAGGTGAGCTTTGCAGAGCTGCTATCCATCTTTACCTAGACAGGAAATAAGTCTATCAGAAAACAAGGTCACACAGGGTAAAATAACCCCTAAATGGAGAGACAGCTCTCTAATGGGATCATAAGGTATCTGGATACATCTGAACCTGAAGCAGGATGCCCTGCATTTTTTTTAAATTAGGTAAGCAACATATTTACCTATTTTTACTTCCAACTAGTTTGAGTTGAACCTCTGTCACTAAAAACTAGGAAAACACAAACTTTTGGATTATGCAAACTCTTCCAGCAATTATGGATTCATCTCAAAGGTCACCACTTTCCTGAAGCTTCTTTAGCCTCAACAGAGGGATGACTTTTTTTACTTCAAAATATTCTAGGACTCAAAGTCTTCTAGTACTCTGAGTATTTCTCATGATGTTCTTGTCATCTACTTTGGGTTAAAATTATATATCAATGTCATGAGACTCTAAGCACCTTGAGGACAAGGACTGGGTCTCTTACTTTTATTTCAGCACAGTCTTGCACACAGCAAGTGCTACTACCCGTCTGTAAATTTCATGGGATCAAATTTACTTTGCAGGTAAACAAGTTTCTTTAAAAAATCCTTCTGCTCACCCAAGGATAACATCCACACCTACCTTACCCAGAAGTCAGAAGGCACTGAGTCAGGAGAGGTAAGAAGGCATGATTGTGGAGAGAACAAGCTAAGGTATGTTTATTTCTATACCTTCAACAACAGGATGACTATGATTTATAATGTGTGTAAAAATCCTGTCATACAGTCAGCAAGGTAGAGACTTGAAAATTAGGTGCCTCGTGAAGTTTGGTGAAAGAAGAAACATATTTGGTTTTTGTCTCTGGTTTCTGGCAAAGAGCACCTAAAATTTCCTGAATGATAAGGAGGTTTCCTTTGCTTTTTTTGGTGATTTTTTTTTAGTTGTAGATGTTCATAATACCTTTATTTTATCTATTTATTTTTATGTGGTCTGAGGATTGAACCCAGTGCCTCACACAAGCGCAATACCACTGAGCCACACCCCCAGCCCCATCTTTTGCTATTTAAAAGTAAAGTCTACAAACTCATGAGACCCTCAAAGTCCTGGGGTTTCCAATCCTCTCATGGCCTGATTGTTGTATTTGATTTAATTGTTCTATTTAATCAAAAGAACTTTAAATGATTTGCGAACACCAGGAATGATGTTGAACATGACAAAGAGGTATGAAATCATCAAAATGATAAGGTATACAAATACAAAAGTATGACTAAGATATAATTTTAGGAGAAATTACAAGAAAAGAAAATAGTATTTCTCCATATCAGTATTAGTGAGTAAAAGTAACAAATACATCAAAGGATGTTGCCAATAAAGTGGCAGTGTGCAAAATGGGAGAAAATATATGGGTCTAGTATCCAGAAAATATAAAGAACATCTACAAATCAACAGTAAAAGGCAATTGCACAAAAAATGAGAAAATAATTTGAGTAGATATTTAGAGTACACATACAAATAAATGGTCAGCAAGCAGAGGGAAAGATGCTCAACATCATTTGACATGTAAGAAATGCACATCAAAAGCACAAAAATTGAAAATAGCCTGTGTTGGAGAAGATGTGGAGAAATTGAACACTCTGAATATTTCTGGTAGGAATCTAAAATGTCTCAGCCCATGTGGAAAACAGTTTGGCGGTTCCTTTAAAAGTTAAACTTATAATTACCACATCATCCAACAATTTCACTCATAGGCATATACAGAGAATTGGAATCAGGGACAAAGAACAGAGATGTGTACCTGAATGTTCATAGCAACACTCTTCACAGTATCTGAAATGTGGAAACAGCCCAAATATGTGTCTTAGATGAAAGCATAAACAAATTATGGCTTATACACATAATGGAATACTATATAGCCACAAAAGAAATGAAGTACTGATACATGTTACCATGTAAATGAACCTTAAGAACATTATGTTACATGAAATGAGCCAGACATAAAAAGTCACATACTACATGATTCCATTTCTATGAAATATCTCAAATAAGTCCACAGAGACAAAATGCAGGTTGGTGGTTGCTAGGGGCTAGAGAAGGAAGGAAATGGAACCAACTACTTAATGTGTCCATTTTTTAAAAAATTGGTGTAGGGTGGAGGATGATGAAAATATTTTAGAACTAAAAGAGGTGGTAATTGTCCTCCTCAGCACCTTCAGTCCTGTCCTGTCAGTCACCTCCACATAATACCCATGTGCCCCATGTCCGTGTTGGTCATCTTCGCATCACGGGGGCCCACAGATGTGCCAGCTTAGAGGGGGGAGGTTCATTCTGACGCCCTATTGGAGAAGATCCATCCATGACTGGCTGACTCCAAGGCAGTTCAATATGGCGCAAGGGCGTGGGAGAGGGACACTAGCTGCTCAGTGTGTGGCAGCCAGAAAGCAAGAGAGAGAAGGAAGCAGGCTCTAGGGACAAGAGAAACACCCCCAGGGACCGACCTCCTCCAACTCACCCCCACCGTAGCCACTGGACTCTCCAGGCACTGACCCACTGATGAGGTCAGCACCTCAAGATCCAGTCACCACCTAAAAGCCCACCTCTGGACACTGCGGCCCTGGGGCCAGGCCCTTAACACGAGCTTTCAGGGACATTCCAGATCCAAACCCTCACAGTGTCACACCTGTACCTCCCAGACCACATTTCTAATATGTTGGCGTGACTTACATTGAAAAATGTTCACCTTTAAAAAATATTCATACCATTTAATTTATCATACATTTTTAGTGTGAAACATTAGTATCATTGTTTCTTTTAAAAATTCACATAAGAATGAAAGTACAAAATTTTTAAAATCCCCATTGTTCTGTTACCTAGAAAAAAAAAAATATATATATATATTGGCTTTGTACACACATGTGGGTACACCTACAGGTATACACAGTCATGGGTGGATACATTATATATATATATATTTTTTTCTTAATAACGTTATGAGTAATTTTCTCTGTCACTAAATATTTCAAAATAGCACTTATTTTTTGTACCAAGGATTGAACCCAGGGGTGCTTAACCACTGAGCCTCATCCCTAGCTCTATTTTGTATTTTATTTAGAGACAGGGTCTCACTGAGTTGCTTAAAGCCTCACTAAGTTGCTGAGGCTGGCTTTGAACTTGAGATCCTCCTGCCTCAACCTCCTGAGCTGCTGGGATTAGGCATGCGCCACCATCAAAATTTCATTTTTGATCAAACAATACACAATGTGACTTAAGTAATAACTGAAGTATAGAGTGCCTAGAGGAAAATCTCCTGCCCAGATGTATATATCACACCATCCCCTCTGGGCATGACCAATACTCACAGCTCCTCATGAATCCTTCCAGATATCTGTGCATTCATAAATATTAGTCTAAATGCATTATTCCTGTACAATATCTTATTATTTTCCATCTACTGAACTGTTTGGACATAGCATCTTTATTCTTCTTACAGCTGTATACATCTGTATTGTTGAGTGTTATGTCCTTACTCAGTCCCCGTTGGATGCATATTTAAGCTGCCTTTAACCTTTAGCTGTCAGAGACAATGGAGCTGTGGATGATCTTGTAAATATACCACTTTACCTACCAACAGGAGAGAAAGAGAGTGTGTGTGTGTGTGTGTGTGTGTGAAGTTAAATTACTAAGTCACTACATTTAAGGATCGTAAAATAATATTTTAATATCATTAAAAAAGAAATGAGAGAGCAAGAAGAGAAAATGAAACATTAGAAAGCTGGTCGGTCTGGTGGTTATTCAGTGGTAGATGTCCCGTATCTTCCAGGTTGCACATGTCTGGACTCCCTGGGGGACTGTCCCATTCTCCCTGGTCTGCTTAGGTGTTTAGAAATATCCACCCATCAGGGGTGGGAAGGTGGGAGCTGGAAACCTGATGGCAGAGCGGCCTCCACCCCAGAGCAGTTGGGGGAGCCCCAGGGCCTGAGGGCAGTAAGGAGAGTTGGACCTGCCCACGGACAGCTGGGCCTTGAGCCCCGTGGTAACGCCACAGCTTTCCCTTCATAGTACAAGACGGGGACACATGTAGAGGTGGAGACTGATTTTCCAGAGGGGAGACCATCTCCCACACCAGGGATCCGCTCCTCAAAGCCTCCATGTGAGTCTTGGTTCACCATCCCGCCTGGTCCTGTCCTGGGGAAGCTGACCTTGGGTACTTAGCCCTTTTCGGAAGCAGGTCCCCAGTTAGTGCCCAAATCAGAGTTGTACACCGTGATGACTTTGGTCAATGTGAACACGTCCACAAGGGCACCCTCCGGTCAATCTGTGGGACAGAGGCAGACCCCAGAAGCCCACTGTGGCCCTCCATCGCTACCGCTGAGAGTGACTGTTTGCTGTCACTGACGTTCCATTGTGGGGGACCTGGGCTGTACTTCTGTATCTGGTTTCTCTCCACGTCAGGTAGAACCTTGCTGCGGCTTCATTTTCTTCCTGCTGTCATGTGTAGCTAATTAGAACAAATTTTTTAAAAAGTTCCTCTCAGAACTATTGTACTGGGCATTAAGTTCCTAAGGTGCTGTTTCAGGGACACCCATAAATACATCATGCCAACACTTAAGGCACATCGGGCCCTTAACTCCGAGGGAGCTCTTGAAGGCTGCGTGGTCTTATTTCTGTCTTTATTTCAAGGACCCAACATGGAGCCCATCACCTAACAACTGCTCCCATGACACAAGTGTCCTGGGCCTGATCTTTCTTTCCTCTCTTCATTCTTTTATTCTTTTTTTTTTTTTTTTTTTTGGTACCGGAGATTGAACTCAGGGATGCTTACCCACTGAGTTGCTTAGGGCCTTGCCAAGTTGCTGAGGCTGGCTTTGAACTCATGATCCTCCTGCCTCAGCCTCTAGCTAGGATGACAGGTGTGCGTCCTGGCACCAGTTTCCTCTCCTCACTTCTCAACCACATGGTTGGTCCTCCCCTGCCTGCCCAGCATTTGAAAGGCTCAGTCCGTCTGTCCATAGGCCTTTGTTCTGGGCCTTCTCTTGTTTCTCTGGAGTCCTTGCCCTGGTCAGAAGCCCTCTTCCCTAGCTGCACATTAGAGTCACCTGGGGAGGTGATTTGAAACCTCTAATGCCCAGGCCCCCTCTGCAGAGATTCTGCCTCTCTGGGTCTGTTCTGAAGGAGCTCCCTGGTAATGGCACTCCCCTCCAGCCTCCCCAGGCTGTCTGTTATGGGGCTAGAACAGAGAAGCATTGCCCAAGACCAGGATCTCCAACTGGGGCCCCCAACCGGGCATCTGCCTCCTCTGCAAAGTGTTAGACATGCAAATGCCTGGGCCGCACACAATTGTTCCAAGTGCAAATTCTTCGGCCCTCAGAATCAGAAACTGGGGATGGGGCGCTGCAGGCCATTCTGAGGCCTGCTGAGTAAAGTGTGGGAAGCTCTGCCCTGGGGACCTCCTGCCCTCCTAGGAATTGGGAGCACACAGAAGACCACCTTCTCCTGCTGTCCAGCCTGGCCTCTTCCAGGAACACCAGCTGTCTTTCTGGCTGACCTTCCTCCACAGGGTCTCCCAGCGTTTCCAATGTCCCCAACACGTTTTCCCCTCACCAAACTATTTTTCCCAATTACAGTGATTGGCACCAATCTCCTCTGAGTTGTGAGAGGCAAAAACTTGGGAGCTTGTGATCTAACACCTGGGAGGTGACCTCACACCAAGGAGGTACAGAAAGGTAAAGAAAGAAGGCTCCCTCAGCCTCCCACCCTTTCCCCTTTTCTGGAGAAGACATTGGGACTCCACTCCTCATGAGCTGTGTGTCCCCGACAAGTCCCGATGTGTGGAAGGAAGTCTAACCTCCAGTGTGACTATATTTGGAGACTGGGCCTTTCGAAGGGGATTAACAGTGAGTGAGATAAGAGATGGACTCTAATCCAGGGAGGCTGTTGGAAAGGCCTGTTACAGGTCACACCCAGGGGACTCTCAGGACACCAACCTGTCCACACCCTGATCTTGCACTTCCAACCTCCAGAACTATGAGAAAATACATTTCTCTTATCTACAGCAGATATTTTTTTTTTGGGGGGGGGGCGGGTGGAGGTGCTGGGCTGTTGTGTTTTGGTAGCCTGTGGACATTTTTAGGTGTCAATTGGACTGGGCCATAGGGTGTCCAGACGTTTACTGCGACATTATTGTGGGTATTTCTGTGAGGGTATATCTGGATGAGATTAATACTTAAATCATTAGACTAAGTAAATCAGATTTCCCTCCCTCCTGTGCCCTCCTCCAGTCAGGCCTGAAGAAAAAGATGGCAGAGCCCCGGAGTGGGTGCATTCTTCCTGCCTGCACACTGGGATGCTGGTGCTTGTACTTCGTACTGGAAGTGAAACAGTGGTTCCCCCTGGGTCTCAAGCCTGCTGGATTTAGATGGGACCCACACTGGGGCTCTCCAGTTCTCAGACTCTGGACTCACACTGCAACTGTCACACCCTCTAGCCTGAGCCTCCAGCTCAGCCGGAAGACACTGGGACTCCACTCCTCATGATCACCTGGGCCCATTCCTTATGCTAAGTCAGCATGTGTACAGCTTTACACACACATGTGTAAATACGTGTGTCTACACACACGAACATATTAACTCTTTTCATTTTTCTAGAAGACTCCAATTAATCCCTAAGGTACAACATTAGTAGACAAAGACCTCCCCTCTTCCCAGTTGTTCATCTTCCTCACGGGATAACTACTGTATTTAGCTTCTTACATAATCTTTCAGAGTTTCTTTAGAATATAGAAGCAAAATGAGGAAATGTACTGCTATTTTTTTCACGCCCCCCCCCCCACACACACAGACATTCCTTTCACAGAGGAACTACATTTCCTTGTCTGGGTGTTTTCTGATTCATTCACTCAGGCCCTCCCCGTTTATATTTTTTGTGATGCTTGCCATTAGAAGTGATAGTGCTCTGGGGAATTTTGTATATGCCATTTTCTACACAAGCAAACACAACCGGTATGTAAAATGTAAAACGCCAGGTGGGGGGTATGATGGCACAACTTTGATGGATCTTATCAGATTTCCTTTAGATACGAAACAGCCACGTAAAAGAGTTCCCTGGAGCCTTAGTAATGGACTGTGTTCCTCAAACTTTTAGATTGTGTGTGTCTGGTAATTGAAAAGTTTGGATTGGTACAATCTGAATTTTTCTTTTTAGGAGTAAAATGAAGTATCTTTCCAAAAGTCTTGGCCATTTTTATTTTCTTTCTTGTGAGATATCAATAGTAGGTTTTTTTTTTTATAGGTGGAAGGAAGGATCTCTCCTGTTATGACCTGAAAATATTTTTTCTGAGTTCCTCATTCAATTCTGATGTAAGTATGATGTGCTGTGATTTGTAGGTGTCCCCCCAAAAATGCATGTGTTGGAAACTTAATCCCCAATGCAACCATGCTGAGAGGTGGAGTCTCTGGAGAGGTGACAGGGCCAGGAGGGGAGAGCGTGTCGACTTGACACCAGTACTGCAGGTGGATGGGGGTACTGGCACCCCTTTCTTCTCTGCCCTTCTGCCATGCCATGCCCTTGCCATGTTGTGACGCAGGAAGAAGGCCCTCACTAGATGCAGCTCCCTGGTGCTGGCCCTCCAGAACTGCCAGCCACGGCCTTCCTGGGGTTGCAGATGACCTTCTCTGGCATTCTGAGTAGCAGCACAAAGTGAACTAAGACACACTGTCTCTTGTTGTGTGCAATTTGTTTTTATTTGCTTTATAACTAGGTTAAGTTTTTCAAGTTTTGGTTTTTTTTAATGGCTTGTGGGTTCTGAGTCATGCTCAGAGGCCTTCCTTATGCCACAATACAGAGCTGTTACTCCTGCTGCCTCCTCTAGACAAGTTTGATTCAGTTTTTTACATTCAATTCTTGATCATCTGATATGGACAACACACGGGTTAAGAGCCTGACATACAGAGTCCACTTTATCTGCATGTGTGTGTTTGTTGTTGTTGTTGTTGTTGTTGTTTGTTTTCTTTTTTTGTACCAGTGATTGAACCCAGGGGTGCTTAACCACGCAGCCCCATCCCCAGCCCTTTTTTCTATTTTATTTAGAGTTGCATTTTCACAGGTGACTATCAAGTTCCTCTCAGCACCGAGAATTGAGTGATCTGTGCTCCTAGTCTAACTGAGAAACCATCTCTATCAGAACTAAGTCCTCACCGTGAGATCTCTTTTTGGATTTTAATATTCTCTTCCATTGGCCTGTCTGTTCATTTACAACCCAGTATGGCCCAAATTCATTATGAAGGATTTCTATTCTGTTTTATTATCTGGCATTCTTTCTAGATTCTCTTCATTGTCTACATCTTTTGGCTTTTCTCAAATAAAACTTTGATTTGTCTCAAACAAAAGAAAAATAAGCAGGAAAAACTGTATGGAGAATCTAATCATTTTATAGACATCTTAGGGAGAGGGGCACCTTTGCAATAGTCTTACTCACATCTCCTAAGAGGTCTTGAATGTTTTGAAATGTTCTTCATATAGGGCACGCGCATTCCTGTTCCTTTGTTTCTTCCTTTTTGGTCCTGGTGATTGAACCCAGGGATGCATTATCACTGAGCCGCATACCCAGCCTTTTTTATATTTTCTTTAGAGACAGGGTCTCACTGAGTTGCTGAGGGCCTCACTGAGTTATTGAGGCTGGCTTTGAACTCGCAATCCTCCTGCCTCAGCCTCCAGAGCTGCTGGGATGACAGGCCTGGGCCACCGTGCCAGGTGATTTTTCTTGCCATTCTCTATGGGGTTTTGTTCTTTCATATTCTCTGGATAATTGCTATTTATATATTTGAAAGAGCAATTTCTGCATAGTAATTTTAGGACTCCTTGGTGTGTGTCCCCATTACTTGCCATGACATCCTTCACCATGTCCTGTTGATTCTACCTCGAATAGATACTTGGATGTGCCTGATTCTTGGCAGCGCCACTAACACCTATGTGTCACCTTACTTCAAGACACTGATTTCAGCCAAGCCTGGTGGCGCATGCCTCTAATCTCAACTGCTGGAGAGGTCGAGGCAGGAGAATCACAAGTTCAAAGCCAGTCTCAGCAATTTAGCGAGGCCCTAAGCAACACAGAAAGACCTTGTCACTAAACAAAAATACAAAAAAGTGGGGCCTGTCATATGTCATATGTCATATATGGGCACCCTTATACCGAACAAAATAGAAAAAAACCCCACAGATTTCTCATCCAGACAATTGCAATATTCCGTTAACTCCATTCTCCATACAGCAGCCAGAAAGATCTTTTTAAACACAAAAAGAACACTGTCTTAGACACTTGTATGTAGCTATAACCAAGTACCTGAGGCTGGGTGATCAGTAAAGAAAAGAGTTCTTTACTTCACAGATCTGGAAGCCCCAAGAGTGTAGCAGCCTCATGTGTTCAGCTTCTGGTGAGAGCCACATGGGGCATCAAACATGGTCAAAAAGTGAAAGAGATCACACAGCAAGGAAAGAGGTACAGAAAACCAAGGGAGCCCCACGGGGGTTTATAACAACCTGCTCTTAGAAGCTATCTTACACCCTAATCCCTCATGAGGGCAGCTCTCACATGATCCACCTGCACCTCCCAACAATACAGCAGAGACCAAGCCTCAAGAGGTCTGAGCCACAGAAAGCATTTTTCTGTTCCCTTATCTAAAATACTTCTGAGGCTTCTCCTTGGATTAGAAGGAAATGCAAACTCCTTCCCATGAAGGTGAAGACTCATTCTGTTCTAAACCATCTCTTCTCATTTCTGGAATTGGAGTGACCAAGGCTTCTTTGGATTCTCAAACACACTACCTTCTTTTTCTTGACTCCCCTTTAATCTCTTTTACAATACTCAGTAGGATCATTCTACACCTATTTATGACTTACTGATTTTGTGTACCTCTTCCCCACCTCTTCCCCACTCTGCCACCTGCAAAGTACATAGAAGGTGTTCAATAAACATATTTAGTGAATGAATCCACAAATATCTTTCTGGTTTATACAGTCAGAGCTTGGAAAGCTTAAATACATACATATATTTGTGTATATGTGTGTGTGTATGTGTGTGAGTGTATGTGTGTGTGTATTTTTCCTGTTACGTGGCTTTATTCCCCATTCATGCTTTAAATCCCTGATTACCATCTGTCAAACGCTTATATTTCTAAGTCACTAGCTTCCCCCAGAAGCCTCATGGCCATCATAAATCTCTTCTCAGCATTTGTTCCCATGTACACAAAATATATAAGGTTATTTTCAAATAATGAAGTGCATATTGAATGTTACAGAAAAAGGTAAGGTTATACATATTTATGAGAACTTTTTTCCCTAAGAGTAATGATACCACTCTATATTTTCTTTATATATTGTCTCTTTATTTAAAAAGAAAAACGTTATTTTTCTCATTAAAAATTAATTTATTCTTGGTGTAACAATAAACAGTATGGAAATGAGGAAGTCAAAATGTAGAAAGAAAAGATCTCCATAATTCCCAGTCCCAGAGAGGACCAGGGGTCACAGTTGAATGTATATCCATCTTTTTAGACTTTTTAAAATGCACATGATATTCTAGCACAAACTGAGAATTCATTATTGTTGTTTTATTTCAATTTTACTACTGTTGGGCCCAATTAGAGAAACAGCTCTGTGACTTGGATTCTGAACAATACATCTTGGATGTGTTTATGTGCTAAACATATGGCCTTACCTGGTTTCTCTCTCTCTCTCTCTCTTTCTTTCTCTTTCTTCCTTTCTTTCTTTCGATTGAACTCAGGGGCACTCAACCACTGAGCCCCATCCCCAGCCCTTTTTATATTTTATTTAGAGACAGGGTCTCACTAAGTTGCTTAAGGCCTCACCAAATTGCTGATGCTGTGGGATCCTCCTGCCTCAGCCTCCCGAGCTGCTAGGATTACAGTCATGCACCACCACACCTGGCTTCCTGACCCTGTTTCAACATTTGCCTAGTATTTCATTCACCTACTGTCCCTTGAAAGTCCCCTTCCCTCTTTACCATGTTAGTACTGGGGGAGGAGAGAGTCATAAATTTGTCACATTTCTGTTTTTAAGGACTGTGCTGCTCTTGGACACAAGGCCGAAAGTCTGGATCAGGGAAGGAGCCACTTCTCTACTTCAACTTCCATGTTGTTGGAGGAGGTATCAGAGCAAATAGAAAGTTCCTAAGAACCAGGTTCATGTTCAGAATCAATGAGCTAAGTGAATTTGTGTTACCTCCTGTCATCGGAATTCAGACCCTCTACTGCCATGCTGAAGGTATCTAAAAGGAAGTTATACCAGCAAGTTCTTATTTTTTTCTAACTCCCTGTTACACAGAGCCCAGGTAGCTGAAATTTATTCCTGTTACACTGCCATGAATGCCATCAGTATGGACTGTCAGACCTGTTTTCAGTGGGGAATAAAAATCAATGCAAAACTGATTATTTGGCCAACATCTGATAGGGACTGGAGAAGGTGCTAATTGCTAGGCTTACATTTCAGGAAACAACTAAAATGATTTGAAAAGGTCTTTGAAAAGCTTCTTTGTCGAGGGCCCCTCAAATTAGCTCATCCCAAAGAATTCAAAGCCTGTGCCATTTTTACAAGTGTTTATATAGTGAGGACCACATCCAAACAATACAGGGCCCTGGGCTGATCTGGAGACGAGGGAAGGAGGTTCCCAAGAATTGGTGCAGCAATGAAGCCACTGGAGAATGAGGCTCCCAGGGCCAGTCTCACAGGTGAGTGCTCTGCCTTTCCAGAAACACCTTCTCCTCCTCAGTCCCAGTGGGCCTGGGTCCAGAATCCCATATTAGTGACGGACTCCCTGAACCCCATCCCTGAACCATCCCCTCTGGCCTAGTCCATCCCAGCGTCCCCATATCTGAATTCCACATGTATTTGGATTTCTACTCTTGGAAACTACATCCTTAAGCTTCCCAGTTTATCCTGTGTAAAGCCCAATAAAACATAAACAAGTACAGGCCCTGGAACCTTCCATTCAGCACCTAGCAGTGCAACTTGGACCAAGTTACATATCTCCTTTGTACCCTCACTTCCTCCAGTGAAAAGGTGGGCTAGTCTGTCTAAAACTAACAAGTAAAGGGAGGAAGAAAAGGGGTCTAGCAGCATTCTCTATCTCCTTGGTTTGGCAGGAGAATTAAATACAGTATTATCCATCGTTCCTGGAAATACCCATTATAATCAATATTATTAGAGCGGAAAACCTATCTGGCATCAATGGAGCAGAGGTGTTTGATTTTTTTTGAATGACTTATTTGCATGTATGAAATGTGCTTACCCTAAAAAAACTTTTTTTTTTTTTTATGGACAAAGGGAAATGATGTTATAACTATTTAAAAAGATTCTGCTGGGAACAAAAACCTACTTGAAAATTACTAAATTGGATTTATATGAATTGCTCATTTAAGCAGATAGTAAGAAAGAGAGAGTAAATCTGTTTTCAATTTTTTTTTTTAATCTTTAAGAAGATGAAGGGGCCAACAGCAAATAGAAGCATGGAAAGCATTTTTCAATCAAGGACACACAGGCCCTGGAGGAAGGAAGAGACCACCCTTCCTAACTAGCAGGTAGTGAGGCTGCTGACTTCAACCACGGAGATCACTTCCTCCACACCAGGCTCCAAGCCAACACTGTCACCACTTTAGTCATTTTCCCGGCATCTGGGAGGCCAGGAACCACTATGACTCCCCTTCTAGGACACACAAAGGATGTGGAACCTGCCCAGGAAGAGGTCTCCTGCCTGCTGTACTGAGCAGGTGAGGATGCTCCCACGATCCTGGTCACCGTGGCCCTCAAGCAGCCCCTAGAGAAAGCCGAGCTCTAGAAATGTGTGGTTCCAGGAAAAAAGGAATCCTGGTGATGTTGATTAAAGCAGGATTTGCCTCCCCAAGAGGAATGACACTGTAAGAAACAGAAATGAGGTACATGGGTGTGAAGTGGGACTTCTCTAAATTGGAAGAAGTACTGCTTCTGAAAACTAGAACCAAACTGGCGGCAATAGTTAACTCATTTAGAAATATTGGTAAATACCCACCATGTGCCACAGGGACTGTTTTATTAGTCTTTTTTTTGGGGGGGGGGCTGCTGTGACCAAAAGATCTGATAGGAATAACTAGAGAAAGAAAAGTTTATTTTGGTGCTCACAGTTCCAAAGGCCTCAGGTCATAGACACCTGGCTCCATTCCTCAGGGCTCAAGGTGAGGCAGAACATCATGGCGGAAGAGTGTGGCAGAGGAGCTGGGCATGGGTGGTGCATGCCTGTAATCCCAGCGGATGGGGAGTCTGAGGCAAGAGGATCTTTAGTTCAAAACTAGCCTTAGCAACAGTGAGGCCTAAGCAACTCAGTGAGACCCTGTCTCTAAATAAAATATAAAATAGGGCTGGGGATGGGGCTCTAAGCCTTGCATTGTATCACACATGAGTTTCTATCTAAATCGAAACTATAACAGGTATATATATATATCAGCTCAGAAGATAAAGTTGGGCTGAGGATGTAGCTCAGTGGTAGAGTGCTTGCCTGGCCTGTACGAGACCCTGGATTCAGTGCCTAGTACTGCAAAATAGATAAATAAATACTAAAAAGAAGACAGACTCGTCCATTGCTCTCATGCTTCTTAAAGTCTAACAAATGCCACCAGCTAACCTAACAAGGTGGGAAAAGTCCTGGGCTCGGCGGGCATTTGCCTTCTGGTGGGCCTCAGATATGGTGAGACTTACATGAGTACATGAGAGCCTATTGCTCGTAAATAGCTGGGTTAACTGCACTGTTGGAAAATCATGACACTGCACTTGGACACACTATGTTTCCATTTAATTTGGCTTTAGTGTGAGCATGGTCTGGATTTCAGCCAGAAGTCCGGGATTTCCAAGTTCTGTTGGTGGTTCTAATGTTGAACCCCAGGTCTGAAGATCTCATTTCACGGGATGTTAGAGAAGATAGCACAAGGATTTGAGGCTCTAAGGATAAAGTCTCAAACATTTGTGGGATTCACATATGGGCTCTGAAGCCTGAGCAATAGAATTGAGGATAGTGTTCTGGAATAACAAGAAATAAGGCTTATCACGGAGCATCCCTTCCAGATCCACCCTGAGCCAGTCATGAACAACTGGAGCAACAACTTTCTGAGCATGCTCCAGAGAAGCTCTTCAGAACTTGGGATTTAGCACTAGAAGAAAGAGGAATGTTCTCCTAGATCATATTTACCAGGCCAAGTGCAAGGGCTGAGCCACCAAGAACAATTAGGTAAAAGGCTCTGTGTTCCTTACGCTGCTCCAAATAATGGAATCACACACTTTGGGGGTGAACCAATCCCTGTGCGGACCCCAACTCTTCACATTCTGGCTCTGTGGTGTTTGGCAAGTCATTTAACTTTGCTAAGTCTTATTTTCATCATAAGTAAAATGAGAGCAAGTGGCAGGATTGCTCAGAGAACCCAATGATTAGCACATAGTAGGAACTCAAAAAAAGAGAATCTAATGTTATTGTCACCATTAATCAAATACTTTCTCAACATTATGCTCCACTGGAAGTTAGTAGTAGGAAGACTGTTAAAAAAAAGTATAGCTGGGTGCAGCCGTGCATGCCTGTAACCCCAGTGGCTGGGGACTGGGACTGAGGCAGGAGGATCAGGAGTTCAAAGCCAGCCTCAGCAACTTAGTGAGGCCCTAAGCAACTCAGGGAGACCCTGTCTCTAAATCAAATACAAAATAGGGCTGGGGATGTGGCTCAGTTTTCGAGTGCCCTGAGTTCAATCCCTGGAAGCAAAACTGGTACCAAAAAAACCCAAAAAATGTACACTAAGGCCATTTGCCCACATGGCCAGCAAATACGATACCATTTCTCCCCACTCCCATCCTGTGAGTAAACTAGATCAGAGAGGGTGATACCCAAGGTCACAGAGCTCAGCCACCCTCAGTTCCTCTGAGAGACTTCACTCTCCACAGTCTGGTGCTCTATGTTTTCCCTGAAGTCACCTGCTGCTGACTGCTCAGGAAGCCATTCACTGGCCCACTCTGCTCTATCATTTGGGTGTGGCTTTCCCTTTCTGTGGAAATAGATGACTTTACTTCAGGTCCCTTCCTGCTGCTTCAGGGGTATTCAGCCAAGAGGGTCATTTGTGATGCCATCTCTTTCATTTCTATCCCCCAGATTATCTCGGGCTAGTGACTGATGTCGATTATCACTCCTCTGGGGCCCAGTTTTCAAGAAAAATCAGCCAAAGACGACTTCCACTTTAACCCACAAAAACATTCAATTCTGGTAAAGCCCCAGGAGAGGGGAAAAAATGGGTTAAAAACTCTTTGTTAATTCCAAGTAACCACAAATTTCTGCATCTTTGAGAACAAACTTTTGTGAGGGGTCAATTTATTTTCAAAATCCACTTTCCCACCTGGCTTGGTGGTGCACGCCTGTAATTCCAGCAGCTTGGGAGGCTGAGGCAGGAGGATCTCGAGTTCAAAGCCAGCTTCCGCAATTTAGTGAAGCCCTAAGCAACTCAGAGAGACCCTGTCTCTAAATAAAATACAAAACAGGGCTGGGGATGTGGCTCGTGGTTAAGCGCCCCTGGGTTCAATCCCCAGTACCAAAAGAAAAAGAAAAATCTACTTTCTCTTCCTGGACTCTTATTATTCTGTATAGTTCTTTATAGAACCAGACTCAAAACTGATTTTAAAAATATACATAATAAAGAAGCCATGTTAGCACAGTTGAACCAAAGCTGAGAGACCACATTTGGTCAATATTTGTCAAGCATCGACTATGTCAGACCTCTCCTAGGTGCTGAAGGAAAAAAAACATGGAACACCAGTGAAAATCCGGGATGATTCTCATCAAGTCCTCACTGTTAGACAAACATGTCTAAGTGTCAAAGAAAAATCATACATAGAAGAGAAAATCGAGGCAATCCTCTGGACAATTTTTACTACCCTCTCCCCAACCAGTCCCTCCTAAAATCTAGCAAACTCTGATTAATAATTTATTCATTATTTTAAGAATTATGAAATGGGATCATACCACTGAAACAGAGTTTAAATCCTCACTATCACTAGGCAGGGATTCTGGTCAAATTACTTCACTTTTTTGGGACGTCATTATTGTCACCTGTGAAACGAAATTTGACTGACATTGCTTGACTTGTACAGCAGCTGTAAAAACTAAGCAGTGTTTATTAGCACATGGGCTGGTACTCGATAAGGACTCATTACCACTTAGACAAAAGGTTTTGATCTGAATTAGCTCAAGTATCTTCATCATTCCAAACATCTCTTCCTAAGTTTCTCTAAGACTCCAAAGTCCAAGCATGGTAGCACATGCCTGTTATCCCAGTGGCTCGGGAGGCTGAGGCAGGAGGATCTTGAGTTCAAAGCCAGTCTCAGCAACTTAGGGAGGAGCTAAACAACTCAGCAAGACCCTGTCTCTAAATAAAATATAAAAAAGGGCTGGGGATGGGGTTCAGTGGGTGAACCCCATCAGTGGTTCAGCTTATAGATTGATATTTTTCTGTTCCATGCTGAACTCTTAGCAAGTGCTCTGGGGTTCAATCCCTTGCACTAAAACAAAACTCCTTTATAGCACAGATGCAGAGGTGCAATAATCCACCGAGGAAATGAGGAGGTGAAATGCAGAAGTCCAGGGTCTCCATCACCTCGGGTGGTCTCCAGGAGATACTTGATATCTCCTTCCCCTTCAGCTTTTGTGGATAATACTGTGTTGTATCAGAAACAATTTTCCCAAACTGTAGACAAAGTTCATTCATAAAGCAAATTTTTAGAAAAGAAGCACAGGAGATGGTTCACACAGCTACATGTAAAATTTATACCCTCTTGGGTTCTCTTCATCAGGAGTGGTTTGACTTGAAAGAGAGGGAAATCATCTAATGGAAAAATACTGAAAAGTGCTCTATTTCTGAGTAATTTGAGTAAAAGTACTATCATAGTTTTTACTGAAATCAGCTCATAGATTGATTTCTTGATATTTTTCTGTTCCATGCTGAACCCTTAGCAAGTCCCAGGCCCTGAGGAATTTTATCACATAATGAAAGATGACATATCAGAAGTACACTTCCGTAGATTGTTTTAAACAATCAAGACTGCCAATCCTTTAAATCACTTCTACACTGTTGATGGGATTGTCAATTAGTACCACCACTCTGGAAATCAGTATGTCGGTTCCTCAAAAGAGTGGGCATGGAACCACCTTAGGACCAGCTATCACTCCCTGGCATTTATCCTAAGGAATTAAAGCCATCATACTACAGTGACACATGGACACCATGTTTATAACAGCACAATTCACAATAGCCAAACTATGGAATCAGCCTGGGTGTCTGTCCATCAACGGATGAATGGATGAAGAAAATGCGGTATCTATACACAATCGAGTTTATTCAGTCAAAAAGAAAAATGAAGTTGTGTCATTGGCAGGAAAATGAATGGAATTTAAGACCATCATATTAAGCCAAATAAGCCCAACTGAGAAGGTCAAGGGTCATATGTGAAAGCTAGAGAGGAAAAAGGAAAAGAGAGGTGGAGGCAGGGAACTCATGAAAATCAAAGGGAGATCAGTAGAGGAGAGGGACCAGGGGCTAGGAGGTGTGGATGGTTGGGGGAGGGCTGGGGAGAGCCCAATTACATTGTTAAACTGGATGCATTCCTAACAACAAATCTCATCATTATACAACTATAACATACCGATAAGAAATGTGGAAAGAGAAAAAAACGCCATCTTTAAAAATCTCAGATTGTGTGCATGACAGGTACTTTACCAACTTTATGTAGTATATACCCATTATGAAATTCCAGTAATACAGCCACACCGTGGCCACAGTAACGGATTTGAATTAGTAACTTATTTAGGAAATTCCAATTTTGCCAAGTCATTTTCCTCTCTACCTGGACAAATGCACATAGGAATATTTCTAGAATTGTGAGTGCTTCTAGCATATTGCTCTTTGGTGCCAAATCTTTGGTATTTTCAGTCCTGAGTGGTAGACTACCAAACAACAGAGAACCCTGGTTCTAGGACACTTGGGCAAACATATATATATATTTATGTTTTAAATATATATTTATTTATCATCTATTTATTTATATCATATCTTTTACTGAAATTGCCATTTCCTTTCTCTTGAAATCAGCACATCCTCTCTCCCTGAGAGCTTTTGAACCACCCAGGATTAAACAGTTCTCTTTCTCTTCTCTTCCCTGCCCCTCCCCCCGCCATTCCCACTCTCTCTGGCTAAGTTCTGACTTTCAAATATGCATCCTCAGTCGCAGGGAGCTGTAGCTGGAAGAGTCTGCTCTGAGCAGCTCCAAGCATCTCTGCCCAAAGCCAACGGAAGTGAATGAGAAATCCCTCTAGCTACTGGTACTTCCCCTAGGGATCCACAACCTCGCACTGCGTCCCTCCTTCTCTCCTCCCCTTTCTAAACCCCGGGGTAGTTAGGGGCGCCAAAGTCCCCGCCCCTTTTCGCTGGCCGGAGCCGTTCCTAACCTTTTTTGGGCTGGGGACCCACAGGAACCTACAGACCCTCTCGGGATAAGGGCAGAAGTTGGGAGAAAGCAGTTTCAAAATGTTGCGAAACTTTCCAGGGACCGCGGGTTGGAAACAGGGCTCGATTTGCAGGAGTGAGAACCCTGTCTTTAAACTCTTGACTTGGGGCAATTAAATCGAGAGAGGAGCTCAGGTGCCAGACCCCGGCGCGAGTGAGCAGGCGTAGGACGCCAAGGCACCCTTCACTGGGTTACTTTCACTTATAAGAAACACCAAAAAAAGAGGATTGGTGGAGAGAGACGGGACAGGAGAGAGAGAGAGAAAGGAAAGGGGGAAAATACGGCAAATAAGGGCGCAGTGGTAAGGGGAGAAAGAGGCCAGCGGTGGGGGCACCGGAGAGAGTCTGAGTCCCAAGAGTCTCTAGGAGGACCGGGAGGTAAAGAGAAGGAAAGAGATCCGAGGGGCGGCGGGGGCGGGGGGGGGGCGGGCTGCGCGTCTGGAAAGGGAGAGAACTTTCTCTGTTCCTGCTCCCCAGGGCAGGGAGTCTCAGAAAACCCATCTCAGGGAGGTGGCGCTGACCGCAACCGACGGGCCAAGCGCGGCTGGCGCCTCTGGCCCCTGCCTGTTGTGGCTTGAGGGGTCTCTCTCTCTCTCTCTCTCTCTCTCTCTCTCTCTCTCTCTCTCTCTCTCTCTCTCTCTCTCTCTCTCTCTCTCTGCAAGTCGCGCACGGGCCGAGGAGGGGACACGGTCTGGAAGGAGGCGGGCCGCGCTCGCCTGGCTTCCTCCTCCCCTCTGCTCCTCCTAGAGGCGTGCACGGGGGTATTTGAGCGGCGGAGGACCCGGCCCCCGCCCCCGGCCCCCATTCAAGAAGCCGCTCTGCTATCCGCGCCAGCACAGGGCGCCTAGCGCCTTGGAGCGCACGTTCCGCGCCCGCTCGCTGGACATTATGCTGCCGAGCAGTGGAGCCCCAGTCCTCCTCCTCCTTCTCCTGCTCCTCCGGCTCCTCCTGCGGCCCGAGCGGCTCAGCTCTCGGCAGGCGGCAGCGTTGCTCAGCCGAGCGCAGACGGGACCCTCACCGCACGACCTCAGCGACTCCTAAAGTCAAAAGTTGGCGGCCGCGCCGGGCTCCGCGCGCTCTCCACGGCTGCTGCCTCGCGTCGCCGCCGCAGCCTAGGCGGGCAGGAGGGAGGGGGTGGGGGCAGGGGGGAGGGGTGGGGAGCACCATGCAGTTTGTATCCTGGGCCACACTGCTAACGCTACTGGTGCGGGACCTGGCCGAGATGGGGAGCCCTGACGCCGCGGCGGCCGTGCGCAAGGACAGGCTGCACCCGAGGCAAGGTAAACGAGGCTCTGGCCCCTGGGAACCCCTTTGGCCCGGTCGCTGCCTCCCTGAACTCGCTCCCGGGCGGGGGCACCCCGCAGCGGAGACCTCTCCTTTTCCTAGAAAGAATTACCTCCCGCTTTGGAACCTCTCCTTCTTTGGGTCATCCCCCAGCCAATTGTTAGGGACACACTTTAATTTAGTTCCCCCCCCCACCCTTGCTTCTAGCCTGATCTTTCACCTTCCCTAACCCACGCCTCAAATTAAAGTTACTAAGTAACTGGGGCCACCAGATAGCGCACGTTTTATTTTATTCAAGGCATTCATCAAAGATCTGAAATTATCTTATGTATCTTGACTCGTTCATTGTCTGACTTCCAGTGGTTGTATCCTCTGCGCCCAGCATTGCTCTTGACTGTTACTGTTACATAGTAGGTGCTCAGCAAATATTTGCCCAATGATAAAAGGTGAACGGGTCGAGTCAAATGGTCTAGAAAATAAGTCCGGACAAAGTCCCCATCTTCGTTTTAAAATGAAAACTTGTGGGGAAATGGACTATTGGCTCATATACCTCTGCTTCTCTCTGCAGTGAAATTATTAGAGACCCTGAGCGAATACGAAATCGCCTCTCCCATCCGAGTGAACGCTCTAGGAGAACCCTTTCCAGCGAACGTGCACTTCAAAAGAAGGCGACGGAGCATTAACTCTGCCTCTGACCCCTGGCCTGCCTTCGCCTCCTCCTCTTCCTCCTCTACCTCCTCCCAGGCGCATTACCGCCTCTCCGCCTTCGGCCAGCAGTTTCTATTTAATCTCACCGCCCATGCCGGATTTATCGCTCCACAGTTCACTGTCACCCTCCTCGGGGCGCCCGGGGTGAACCAGACCAAGTTTTATTCCGAAGAGGAAGCAGAACTCAAGCACTGTTTCTACAAAGGCCATGTCAATACCAAGCCCGAGCACGCGGCCGTCATCAGTCTCTGCTCGGGAATGGTAAGTGGGCGCGTGCCCCCTGCCCTGCCCTTCCGCCTCGTCGCCTGCTTCTTTAAGACTCAATTGCTCTCCAGGCCCGGAGACAGACGCTCCCTGCACCGAGTCTCCACTCTGGCCTTCAGTATCAGCCAGAAACTCGTCTGGGTCCCTGGGGCTGGGGGCTGCTCGCTCTGCGTGCACGTACACACCCAAGGATCGTACGCACCCGCCCCGAGAGGCTGGTGGATGTTTAGGGGGCTTTCTAGGGGCCAGAGTCGGCTCAGCTGTGCGTTGCCCAACGCTGCAAGGCGACCTGAAAGTCGGTTTCCAAACTCGGAGAAAGTTGCTGGAGTTGTGGTTTGTTGCAACCAACTTGGCTGCCCGCGAGCGGAGCAGCTGAGCGCAGGGCGGACCCGACTCCTCATTGGCGCATCCTGGGTCGGGATTGTGGATTGACAATTCCCAGCCAGGGGTACTGGGAATTCCTTCTCAGTGTTTGGGGGACTGAGGCGAGTAATCTGGATTCTCCTCCTTCTCCCGGGACCTTTTATCTAGCGCAAAGAATCCTAAAACTGAACCGGAATGACAGGGAGCAGGTCGCGTCCCAGGAACGGAAGGGCGGGCCAAAGGCTCTGAGGGCGGGGGAGAGGGCGGAGCCTGCTTCCAACTCTGCGATTTAGGGTGGAAGCCGTGAGTGGGGGTGCAGCGCAGTCCGACTCTGCACCCTGCTGGCGGGGTGGCCCAAGACGCAGGAATTGTTGGGACAGAGCTTAGAGAGACTGCCCGGACGTGATTTTGGTTCTTCTGGAACCCGTGGTGGTTCCCTGGAAGTGTAGGCAGAAGGGATCCTCGGGGCAGGTTTCCCTAGGGAGGCTGGACGGGGCTACCACCTCCCGGAGCTGCCAGATACGCACTTGGCAGGGGATCCAAGTTTGTACCTGGCCCCCCTGCTTTCCGACCCCCAACCCCCATCCCATTACCCTCCACTAGGTCTATAGGGCATCCTCTCCCTCTTCCCACAACATCCGAGGACCCGATGTACGCTTCTGGCCCCAGCCAGAATGATCCTTGACTTTCCCAAGCGACGTGCGTTTCTGCCACGCGCGTATGACGCAGAAACTTTCCCGGGCAGGCTCGCCTAGCTCACGGCGTGGCGTCGTACGCTCCTTTGGGTATTAAACCTTGCGTCTATGATGTGTCTACTCTCACCCAGAGCACCCACACTCCCCCCACCATCTTTTCTAAGTGGGGGCTTAAGTACTCACCCAGGGCGCTCGGCAGCCCCGTGGCGCGCTTCGGTCTTGGGTCTTAAGCTCCAGATCTGGACGTCGCATCCTCCTCCTCACGAGGGAAGGCTCTCGAGGGAGGGGTAAGCCAGCTTGAAGACGGGGAGGGAGGAGGTCTAGCCTGCTGGGATGTGGGGAAGGGGCTGAACCCCTGCTCACCCCAGCTAAACGCCGGGGATCTCTGCGCCCGAAGCGCGTCGTGGAGATTGGGGGTAGGCGGAGACCGCAGTGTGGCTGGGCAGCGGGGGAGGGGTGCTGCGGTGAGTGAGTCATCGCTGCCCCGAGACCTAGGGCCTGAACGGTGGGATCCCTTGGGTCTTTAGCAGGTGATGGCTTAGGTGGGCGCGAAGTCCGGCGTCTGACCGAGCGAGCCTCAGCGCCCCGGGGTTTCAAGGTAGTACCCTCCAATCCCTGGTCCCTGCGACTCGAGCTGCGTGTGCACGTCAAGTTTGTAAACACTCCTCTCTCCTCCTCTCTCCCCGCCTCCGCCCCCCGCTGAAGCCCGGTGGCCCCAGCACTGGTTTGAATGTTTTGCTGCGCAGAACCTTCATTTCCATTGGTAGTTTTAGGTGGTAACACGTGGTCTTTGGGGGTAACTGAGAACCGAAGCCACTCCCTGGGCAATGGCCATCATATTCATATTGCGTTTGATTTGTCATCTGCCTCGTTTGGGGAAATGAGTCTGCATGGATCTTAAAGATAGGTGCTCACTGTACCTCAAGCCTTAATCTAGTTCCAGCGCCCTGCCCCTTTGTGTTCCTTCTGCAATTTTTATTTCCTCCTGAGATTTCTCCTTACCGTTTTTTTGGAGCCTTGGAATTAGGATGTTCCAGATGTTTTGTCCAGGAAGTCTTCCACTCCTTGGAGTGGGCGGGGCCACCTGCATGTCAGTTATCCGTTCCCCAGAGTTCCAGCTCAGGTGTTTTGCTTACTTCTGAACATCCCTACCTCTCTTCTATTTTCCTTCTCTCCCCCCTCCCCCGATTCCCCCTTCCCCCATCCCAGTCTCTCATTAGGACTGTTGTCTAAGACAAACTTCCACAGGCTCTTGCCTTCCAGTCTTTTCTCTAAATCCCTGCCCCCTCCCATACACACCACCATCACTTGAAAGATGACTGAGCACAAGCACTCATCACCACTCTGCCCAGGTACTTTGCGTAACCCCCCATGGTCTAGTGAACAACCATAGACTCCTTCATTGAGCAGTTAAGACCTTTTACATGACATTCCCTCACACCACAGCCATCTCACACTCAAGTTTTTCTCCTGAAATCCTATATTTCAGGCAATCTGCTTTATTCCCTCTGAATCACTTCATACAGCTTCCCATGCCCAAACACACTCTTCTTAAAGCGTCAAGTACATCCTCTTCCCAGGGAGACCTTCCCATAGCCCTGCAGACAGATAGCATCTCTCCAGTCCACTCTGCTGTCTCTCTGTTGTGATGCTTGCTGCATTCTTTCCTGCGTTGAAGTTCTCAGGTGCACAGATTCTGTTCCTTCATCCTTAGTAGCCAGGTCACCATCAATTCTTCTCTGGCATTGGCTCCTTCAATCCTGTGTGTACTCAATATGTACATTTGAAAAAGGACCCCTTAGCCAAGAAAAGGTAACTCTGGCCCAGCAGCTGTTTGTGAACCAATGGCAAAATCAGTTTTGGTGCCATACTATTATTGTCTTGGCACCACAATAAGCACTTTACTATATGCATTGCTTTACCCAGAGCCTCCTGAGGACAGTGCTCCAAAAACCCATTTTACTGGTAAGGACACTGAGGCTTTGACCTGGAGTCTTGCCCGAGGCCTCCCAGCTGGTGAGTGGCAGTTGGGACCCACTCTGGTCTTTCTGCTCTGTGCTGTGAACCATGAGTCAGAGACTCCATCTGCGCTCTTACGGGAACTTCAGGATTTTTTATAGAAAAGGCACCTATTTTAGTTGGAATCCTCAGTTCTCGACTTGTCCGGCTGCTTCTTCACCATTGGAGGGGAACTCTGAACAGATCACTCCCTTACTGTGCCGTGGTTTCGCCATTGACCAACTGCAGGTGGCCCAACTTCTCCAAGTGCATTCCCAGGCTTTTCTTCAGTATTCCTATCTCCGGTAGATTTCTCGTATTTGGTGGATCTACCTGATTTGTGCTCAGAGAGCCCCGAAGTTATATGTTAATTTCAGAGATAGGTCCCTGGGTGAAAGGAAATGTGTTCAAAAGCCTCCCCTGGTAACCAGCCACTCTGTTTCTCCGATGACAATAGACCTGTTTCCTCCTTAAACAAGTCCTCCTGAATCATGTGGAAAACTATCTTAAGAATACAAATTCTGGCCAGGTGCAGTGGCCCACACCTGTCATCCCAGTGGCTGGGAAGAATGAGGCAGGAGGATCGCAAGTTCAAGGCCAACCTCAGCAACTCAGTGAGACCCTGTCTCTAAATAAAATACCAAATAGGGCTGGGGATGTGGCTCAGTGGTTAAGCACCCCTGGGTTCAATTCCCAGTATCAAAAAACAGAACTTCCGGGGCAATTTTGATATTACCTGGTTTGGGGCCTGGTGCTTCTCACCTGTTATCATTTTTAAGAATACCCTGGGGGCTCATTAAAATCTGATTCCTGGGGCCCGCCCCAGAGATTCTGATGCAGTGGATCAGGTTTGGGTTGGTGTAGAATCATTTGCATTTCTAACAAGCTCTGCATGTGGCAGATGCTGGCCTTTGGGGACAGTCATTTCTCTTGTGCCAGGAAGGGCAGAAGCCTGCTTATTATTTTCTGGTGTGGGAAACAGGACTGCTGAGAAAGAGAAGAGTTTGATTTCTTCTCTTAGACACCGCCCACTGGCACGACATGGAGTATGGTTGGAGTATTGTCTGATTTGGGTGGTGGGAGCTTGAGGTATCATGGATGGTTGGCAAAACTTGTTAGGAGTAGAAAGAGTGGCCTTTCTCAAGATGCTTAGCATGGTTGGTAGGAGCCCTGGTGGATCCTGCCATACCAGAAACCACTAATGAGTTCTAAGCCCTTCTAAGGTGTCAGGCACTTTATTTGCATTCTCTCATTTAATCTGCACAATGGTCCTTGAAGGAAAGCATCTTTATCTCCACCTGACAAACAGTAAGCTCCATCTCAGTGCAGTTAAGAAACTCACTTGCCCTGTGTGGTGGCACATACCTGTAATCCCAGAAGCTCGGGAGGCTGAGGCAGGAGGATCATGAGTTCAAAGCCAGCCTCAGCAACTTAGTGAGGCCTTAAATAAAATATAAAAAAGAGCTGGGGATGTGGCTCAGTGGTTAAGCACCTCTGGGTTCAATCCCTGAAAAGAAGGTACCAAGATGGCAGAGGGTGAAAATATTCTCCACACATGCTTCAGTATTTTCACTGTAAACAGGGACTCCAATTCCTCTATGGGCAGAGCTGCCCACGAAGGAAAGGGGTTGAATAGAATGCGCATGTTTCTCCTTGGGATTGTTTATTTTGTTTTGTTTTCCCTTCCATTGGCTAAATTCTGCTAAATCAACTTCTCTCTTCATTTGCAGCTGGGCACATTTCGGTTCCACGATGGGGATTATTTTATTGAACCGCTATTGTCCGTGGACAAACAGGATGATGAAGAGGAGCAAAACAAGCCCCACATTATTTATAGGCGCAGCCGTCCCCAGAGGGGGCCCTCTCCAGGAAGTCATACGTGTGACACCTCAGGTATTTGCTTCTCGTTTAAGCGGAGATGCCAACTCTGTGAGATGGGTTCATTAGCCAGACTTCAGGGATGTAGCTCTTTTGCAGTTTGCAAGGCAGGCTGTATCATTGTCTTTTGTTCAGTCCTCCAGTGAGGTAGGTATACCCTCGGCTCCATGTAGATATGGAAACTTCAGAGAGGTTTAGTGATGTTTCAAAGGTTGCACAGCTGAAACCTGGCAAAGTGAGGATTCAAACGCATGAAGTGGTGATTCCAATTCCTGTGTGGGCAGAGCTGCATCTTCTGTTGCAAGTTGCTAATTTTTAGGGCTCAGCTTTAGTAGTTTTTTGAAGCTGTGACAGTAATATACCCCATCAGCAATTGCTTGTATTTTCTTGGTGTGTTCTAGTGACTTTGTTTTTCTGGGCTTCTTCCTGTGTAGGGTTACAAGAATTGCCTTACAAATGGAATTTGCAAAATCTTCTGTTTTATCTGAAATTTTCCTACCAACTTCACTTTTGCTAATGTCCTGTGGTTTCAGGAAATAAAGGAGTGGGCCTGTACCCACTACTAGATCTCTTTTCATTCTGACCAGATTGTCACAGGCTGCTTACTGATCTGTATGGCCACTATCAGGGATCTGTCATTGCAGATACCTTGGAAAGCTGATGCTGATCCCTGTTCCTCCATCAACAGTCCTACGGCAACCCACCATTGTCTCCTGAGCCTGGTTGCTTTCTACTTAATGATAGTTTATCATTAAAATCATCCCTCAAGTGGGTGGGCTCAGTGGTCCACTCCTGTAATCCCAGCAGCTCGGGAGGCTGAGGCAGGAGGATCATGAGTTCAAAGCCAGCCTCAGCAACTTAGTGAGATTCTAAGTAACATTTTTATGTTTCAAAATAAAACATAAAAAGGAGCTGGAGATGTGGCTCAGTGGTTGAGTGCCCCTGGGTTCAATCCCTGGTATAAAACAAAAAACAAAACAAAACAAAACAAAAACAAATTACATTAACAAATTAACCAGCTCTTCAGAGTCTTCATAGTATGTGCAAACAACAAAACCTTCCAGACCAACAGGGAGTTCTTCAAATGCTTCTCACATGATTGCTTGCTTCATCTTGTGTGTGGATCAGGTCATCCCCTGGTGATAGTATCTGGTGTCCTCTTCCCTCTTGGAAGTGCTATTTCTAAAGTGAACCCTTTAATTAAAGATAGCATCAACCGATGACTAAGAGGGCGGCATCCTAGGTCTTGTGGCTTCACTGTATTCAGCTCTGTGTTCTGACCTCCAAGCCTGGATGAATGTCACTGAAGTCCTCTGTCTTGCTCAAGATGAGCTGGGATTGGGTGGACATACTCATAGACAGTAGGCCCGGAGCTTGTGTAGCATCAAGACTGCCACCACCAGCCAGTTTAATGGTCAAGGCATTTGTCACTATTTATTTATTTATTTATTTGCCTATACTGCTAAGACCATTGCCCTTCACTTTTTGACTTCCCAAATCCATATTCCAAAGTACACTTTTTTTTTGTACTGATTTTTTTATACTGATTGAATCCAGGGTGCTTAACCACTGAGCCATGTCTCCAGCCCTATTTTGTATTTTATTTAGAGACAGGGTCTCACTGAGTGGCTTAGGGCCTCACTGAGTTTCTGAGGATGGCTTTGAACTCACGATTCTCCTTCCTCAGCCTCCCAAGCCTCTGAGATTACAGGTGTGTGCCACTGTACCTGGCACAAGTACATATTTTAAATATGTCCATAAATGTATGTATAGCATGTGATAGAAAACATGTGTTTCTTCTTCTTCTTTCTTCATAACATGTTCAAAAGACACTGAAAAATATTCTCACTGATTAACTTTTGGAACATTATGTATTCTGCCCAAAAGTGGCTACAAACCAACATTTTAAAAAATTACTATTGGCACTGCAAGTATACTATTTATACTGTTTCATTCATCTTTTTTTTTTTTTTTTTTTTGGTACCAGGATTTGAACCCAGGGGCACTCAACCACTGAGCCTCATCCCCAGCCCTATTTTATATTTTATTTAGAGACAGGGTCTCACTGAGTTGCTCAGGGCCTTGCTAAGTTGCTGAGGCTGGCTTTGAACTCCCGATCCTCCTGCCTCAGCCTCCCGAGCTGTTGGCACTACAGGCGTGGGCCACTGCACTCGGGCTGTTTCATTCTTCTTTATCACAAATTTATGAGATAGGTGCCATTCTGATTTCAGTTGTATCTGGGAAAGAAGCTGAGGCTTAGAGCAATGAAGTACCCTCGCCAAGATCTTATACCTAGTCCTCAGTAAGAGTTTCACGATCTTCTTACTCCAAGAACCATTTTGTCTGTGTAGGTGACTGGTGGAAAAGGGAAGTTGGCTGGGGAGAGAACGTCTCAGTGCTGACATTCCAAGAAATACTCAAGGTTCATTTTTCTAAACCAATTATCCAAGTTAGTGGACATTTGATTTTCTGAGAGGACAAGTCATTGTCAAGTCATGTTAAAAAGAAGAAGGAATTTTAGGAGTAAATATTGAACCAGGCTCAGTGTCTCACGCCTGTCATCCCAGCAACTCGGAAGCCTGAGGCAGGAGGATGGTGAGTTCAAAGCCAGCCTCTGCAAAAGCAGAGGCCCTAAGCAACTCAGTGAGACCCTGTCTCTAAATAAAACACAAAATAGGGCTGCTTGCTTCATCTTGTGTGTGGATCAGGTCATCCCCTGGTGATAGTATCTGGTGTCCTCTTCCCTCTTGGAACTGAACTTTTTTTTGAGTTCAAAGCCAGCCTCTGCAAAAGTGAGGCCCTAAGCAACTCAGTGAGACCCTGTTTCTAAATAAAACACAAAATAGGGCTGGGGATGGGGCTCAGTGATCAAGTGGCCCTGAGTTCAATCCCAGTACCAAAACAAAAAAGTAAAGATTGAGAACTACCAATGGAAGTCACCTTATTTTTTCCACAAAAGCTTATTTGTGTTGTAATCATTACTGACATCTGGGCTGTATGTAACGCCTTCCAAGTCACAAAAGCCGATTTAAAAAAATATATTTTAAAAAAGTTTTCAGTTGTAGATGGGCACAATCCCCTTATTTTATATATTTATTATTATGTGGCATTGAGAACAACCCCAGTGCCTCCCCCATGCTAGGCAAGCACCCTGCCACTGAGCCACCTCTCAGCCCCGATGCTGCTGTTCGGTTTCCTTGCCAGTGACCAATATGGTGTGCCCTTCCTTCACCCCCTGAGATGGATCAGGAGCCCAGCAGTTTCCACTGGCCCTTCCAAAGATCGCTGCGGGACTCTGCCACTCTGGTTTCTCTCTTCCAGCTGCTTCTGCACCTCTTCTTTGAATTCAGATGCAGGCGGCTCAGAACAGAGGCTCAAAACAGGTGGAAGGCACTTTGAACTGTGGCACAATCCACAAGCACCATTAGAGGGACGGCTAGGCAGGTCATGGAAATCTCCGACACCAGGTAGCCCTCCTCTAGGGAGTGAAGGGAGATTGGGGGTGGGTGTGGTCCCTCTTGCCAGAGAGGACAAGGGCCACCTCCCAAGGCCAGTCATGCAGCTTCAGCCATGTGTCCTCCCACCCAGGAGCAGGGACACAAATGCAGATTCTTTAGAAACAAACGTATCTTGCAGGAAAATGGGATGGAACTAGAATCAGTGGCTTTCCTGCGTCTTCCAAGAGATTCAGACTAGAGCTCAGTGGGCGTGTCTCTGGTGATCTGTCTCCTGCTGGACTTGACCTTGCATGTTGATGCCTTCTTTATCTTATAGGATAATACAGTATTTGCAATGGGGGAAATCTTAGCAGTCAGGTTTAATCCAATTCTCTAGTTGTAGACAGTGTAGGAAACTGAGGCTCCGCTGTGGGGTCCCTCTCTCATTTCCAGCAGTGATCCTACCTAGGGACCATGTGACAGAACTGTCTCTGGCCCAAGTCTTGGGACGGGTGCCCCTGAGTCCTCTGCTAAGCTTGGTGTCACCCTGGAGTTGCTGGATTCCGGGGATCTGAGCCGGGCAAGGCCTCTGGCCTAACCCAGATTACAGGTTGGTGGGACCAGGTCAGAAAAGGTTTAAGGGACTTGCTGGTGGCAGGGTTGAGAGTGATTTCCGTCTGCTTGTTTCCTCTGTACCCAGCGCTGCTTGTTGACATTTTATTTCTCGAAAGCGAAAGTGTCTCTTGGCCCAGTGGCTCCCTTTCCAGATCATCTTTGATATCATGGGTTATGTCTCTGTGTACCTTGGGCCACTTGAGCGTGACCGTATTTATTTGTCTTTGCATCCTGTTGGTAAGTTCCTTGGGTCCAGCATGAGGGGCGAGGGGTCAGTTTGCTATACCAGGCCCTTGTGACTGCAGTGTCCCTCCACAGTGGGTCTTTGTCAGGTCCAAGGAGCTTGCCAGCCTGCCCGCCCCAGGCTGAAGGGGACCAGTGACAGGCTGGTGGGAGCCCTGGGGAGAGGAGGTGGCTTTGGTAAGGCCCTTCCTGCTGTTGATTCACAGCTGGCCTCCAGGTGAAATCCCCAGTTCTGTCTCTGACCCTGAACTTTCCCCAGGTGGTTTAGGAGTTGTTCTAGTTAGTGACCCTCAGGGGCTCCCTGGTAGGTGTGGGAGAGGGAGGCGGCCCGAGGAAGGTCCCCCTGTTGGCTTGGGCTTGTGGGACAGTGTTTTCCTGTTACTAAAATTCCTCTTGCATCTTCCCATCTCAGCAAGGCCAGCTCTCTTTGTGTCTTGTGGGATTGCCCCTTGGCCTGCCAGTGCTGTTTCTAAGACAGCACTGGACAGTTATGTCCAAGAAGTTATGAATGATGCCCAGTACCAGGCTCCTTCTTTTTTATAATTTTTTATTTGTTCTTTTTAGCTATACATGGCAGTAGGGTGTATCTTGACCTATCCCACATACATGGACATAGCTTCCCATTCTTGTGGTTGGACATGATGTGGAGTGTCCCTGGTCGTGTGTCCATATATGAACACGGGAAAGTTCTGTCCCATTCACTCCACTGTCTTTCCTGTTCCCATCCCCCTCCCTTCCCTTCATTCCCCTTTGTCTCATCCAAAATACTTGTATTCTTCCATCCTTCCTCCCTTATTGTGTGTTAGTATCCACATATCAGAGAGAACACTCAGCCTTTGGTTTTTTGGGGATTGACTTATTTCACTTAGCAGATAGTCTCCAGTTCTATCCATTTACAGGCAAATGCCATAATTTTATATTCTCATAGCTGAGCAATATTCCATTGTGCCAATACCATACTTTTATAGCAAGAGAACAGAAACAACCTCGGTACCCCTGAGTAGAGGCATAGATCAATAAATTATAGTGTGGGCAGATGATGGATTCTCTGCAGCCATGAAAAATGATGGCATAGATTTGTTAACAAACATGGATGTACACGTTAAGTGAACAAGCAGGAGATGAACTAGTATGTATGATATGTCACTTTTTAAGAATGTTAAGATTTACCAGGTGTGGTGGCACACACCTGTAATTTCAGTGGCTTGGGAGGCTGAGACAGGAGGATCACACGTTCAGGGTCATCTCAGCCACTTAGTAAGGTCCTAAGGAACTCAGCAAGACTCTGTCTCTAAGGGTTGGGATATGGCTCAGTAAAACACCCTGGGTTTTACTCACCAGTATCACCCCCTAAAATTAGGATATGTATATGTGTACCTGAAAGCAAAGGCATAAAAATATTAACAGTGATTATTTCTTGTTGCCAAGAACATAAGCAATCTTTATTTTTTACTTTTTTTTTTTTTTGGTATTGGATATTGAATCCAGGGGTGCTTAACCACTGAGCCCCACCCCCAACCCTTTTTTGTATTTTATTTAGAGACAGGGTCTCACTGAGTTGCTTAGGGCCTTGCTTTTGATGAAGCTGGCTTTGAACTCACAGTCCTCCTGCCTCAGCCTCCCGAGCTGCTGGACAACTCTTTCCAACTTCAGTTTTCAGAGCATCTTCTTGGACTTCCCATCTAGCTTCCCATCCCTAAATGACCTATGGATGGCCAACTTTCATTGAGCAGGTATCATGTAGCCGGCCCTATTCCAAGAGCTTTCTGAGCTGTAGATGCCCTAATTCTTCCCTTAGCTCCTTTTTGCAGATGGGGAAACTGAGACTCAGAGAGGTCCTTACTGTTGACTCATCCAAGATCACACATCTCATACGTATACCATTGTTAGAGGATTTTTCTGGCCTGTCCCTTTCTGGCTCTGATTGCATTCACCTGAGTTCCTTCTGCTGGCAGGACTTTTTAAGTGCCTGCCTGGAATTTGATTTGGCTTGAGGAGGGTTGCTGGTACTTGAAATTCCCACCAAGACTCTAATGCCTCTTAGTGTCTCCCGCAGGCCCCTGTTGGAGTGTCTAGAGGTTACCCATTAACCTCCTGGATCCCATTAATAATTTAGCATAGATTAGCTGATTAGATTAGCTGCCTGGCCAGTTGGGCCCTGATGGAGTGAGAGACAGAACTCAGGAGCCCCATGAGGCAAGGGGGAGGGGTTATGCAAATAACTCTGTGGCAGTGGCAGTCCCAGGGGGAGCCCTGCTGCCTCCCTGTTGGTACCCAATTTCTGCAGCCCCAGGTCCTTTGCCTCAGGCTTTACACCCTATGAAGGAAGTCCTCAGGGATCCCTGCACTACTCCAGAAGCCACTCCCAAGGCAGAGAATGCTCAGGTTATTCCCGGATGAGAAACTGAACTTGACCGCAGCATGGGAACCAGGAAACAGTGGATGTGGCGACCCGGAACTGAGCCTGAAGTTTAAGTGATAGTTGGATCAGTTT
The DNA here is from genome assembly GCF_045843805.1 of Urocitellus parryii. Lineage (NCBI taxonomy): Eukaryota > Metazoa > Chordata > Mammalia > Rodentia > Sciuridae > Urocitellus > Urocitellus parryii. The sequence continues at coordinate 163,131,957 of NC_135533.1, forward strand.
GGTGTTTCTTGTTCATTTACCCCTGTTTCACCCATATCAGTGTTTTATGATTTTTTTTTAATTTTATAATTTTTGAAATTTTATAATTTTAAAAAATATTCTTCTATAACTTTATGTCTAATATAACTTAACAATATAAGCAGTAACCTCTGGAACCCATCCTAAGTTATTATAACATATTTTTTTAAGCAACTAAATTCTCAAGTTTAATTTCCTCAGCTTGATCTGTACAGCATTTATATAAAAACATTGCTTTCCTATTTTTCTTTAACAAACATTGGTAATAACAGTACCATTTTCCCAAAGCTATGATTCAAGGATAATGAAACAGAAACTTGTAATATAGGAACAATTTCTCCTTTCATTTGTTCTCATTTATTAGTGAAACTTTTTCTTTCATCTTGTTTTTATGAAAACATTTGATTATGAATGTCTTCTTTGCACAAGCAAAGTAGAGGCCAGAGTTAAATGAATCACCCTAAACACGTCATCTACATTTAACAATGACTAAGATATTTTCACATTTGCCTTCTTTTATTTTCTGAAACATTTATTTTTTTTAGTACCATTTAATTTAGTTATCTAGTTGTTTATTTTTTGGGTAGGAGGGATTGAACCCAGTGGTACTTTACTACTGAGCCATATCCCCAGTCGTTTTTAAAACAATTGCTTAGGGCCTCGATAAGTTGCTGAGGCTGGCCTTGAACTTGTGATCCTCCTGCCTCAGCCTCCTGAGCTGCTAGGATTACAGGTGTGTGTCATCTTCTGGAATATTTTAAAGCAAACCCAAATACCATCTCTAAAATATCTCTAAATATCCCAATACAGGTCTTTTAATATGTAACTGAAGTATGATTTCACACCATGAGCAAAATTAACAGTTTCTCCATATCAAAAACAGTCTCTATATTAAAGTTTTCCTCATTGTCCCCCAGATAACTTCCTGGCAGCCTGTTTGATTAGAGGGTGATCTAAATGAGGTCTTTATGTTGCATTGGGTTGTCATCTCCTAAGTTGCTTTTTGCTTCATTGTTATTGTTACTATTGTTCAAATTAACATTTTCCTTCTAGTTTTAGGTTTGGGGAATTTTTTTTCCTTTTTGGGGGGTACCGGGTTTTGAACCCAGGGGCACTCAACTACTGAGTCACATCCCCAGCCCTGTCTTGTATTTTATTTAGTGACAGGGTCTCTCTAAATTGCTGAGGCTAACTTGAAACTTTCCATCCTCCTGCCTTAGCCTCTGGGATTATGGCCCTCCCACTGTACCTGGTTCTCACCTGTGTTTTGAAACCCTGAAGAACCAGTTCTCAGTTGGAAACTTCAGGCAGGCAGGCGGCTTGGCCTAGAGACTGAGGCTCTTTGATGTTGGATGGACTCTCTGGTTCCCTCCCTGGAGCGTTTTCTCCCCAGGTTCTGGATCCAGAGACAGCCAGAGGGTGCCTGCTTCAACAGCCACCCAGTCTCAGGGCCTCTTCTGTCTCCTACCCATCAGATCCTGGGAGTCCTGATTGCTTTGCTTTGCTTCAGAAACCCAGCCAGTGGGAGGAAAAGGATAAAGCAGATACTTGCTAATTTGTTGCCTTCTGGGCAGTCACTGGAAACCTGCTGAGCAGCACATCCATCTGTGATAGGGACTCAGGAAATGGCAGGGGGCTCTCTGGCCTGCAGGGGCAGGAAGTTTGTTGGTTTTTCTATTTCCTCTTAGTATTTTCTAGTACTCTAGTATTTCTTGGTATTTTCTAATACATAAATAAATATTTATTTAGAGACAGGGTCTCACTAAGTTGCTTTGGGCCTCCCTAAATTGCTGAGGCTGGCTTTGAACTTGCGATCCTCCTGCCTCAGCCTCTGGAGCCACTGGGATGACAGGCTTACACCACTGTGCCCAGCAACAGGAGGTTTCAGGGGTCAATGTGAGGACCCTTCAGAGCTTTCTCTTGAATGGGCTATGATTTTGAAGTAAAAGAATTGTGGGGTCTCTTCCTATGCAGAAATAAGCCCTCTCACTTAATAAAATGCTATTTTTATCATATAATTGCCATTTCAAATTTGCAACTTTATATCCATCAGAATTGGGCTCTTTTTGATAATCAGATTGTTACAGAGTCACTGTTATGGTCATTTATGGGTTACTTTTCTCATTTGTCTCTTTACGTCTGGACCACACATCTGCCTAGGCATTCTGTATATCATTAATAAATAGGACATTCTGGGCCGGGCGCGGTGGTGCACGCTTGTAATCCTAGAGGCTCTGGAGGCTGAGACAGGGTGATCAAAGCCAGCCTCAGCAATGGCAAGGTGCCAAGGAACCAGTGAGACCCTGTCTGTAAATAAAATAGAAAATACGGCTGTGGCTCAGTGGTTGAGTGCCCCTGAGTTCAATCCCTGGTACCACTCCCAACATAGGACATTCCATATAACTGCAAACCGTTAATAAATAGAAAATGTTCTTAATATCATAAAAAGGATCACAGATGAATGCACAAGGTGATGATAGGTGCACATACAGCCTGTGGGCACTGAGAACCTCCTTTGAGAAGGAGCAAAATAAAATGAGGAGCAACTATTAATATAATTATTCGTTTAAATTGACTCCCAATTCTCACCGATCCTCAGTTCTCATATACATTAGAATCAGAGTAAGGCACTTAAACATGCAGTTAGCATATGGGAAAAGTTCAAGTTGCTGTGATTCCAAGACTTTTTATAAGATATTTTTTTAATCTTTTTATTTCCCCTTAGTATTTTCTAACGTTTCCATTCTTATCTGAAGGTATAATTTTTATGCTCTAACCTCACCCATTCTAGTGTATAGCTCTGCAAGTTTTGGCAAATACATTCAGTCTTGAAAATGTTCATAATCAAATTATAAAATATTTCCTGTTGTCCTTTGTAGTCAACCCGTCCCCCTCACGTTCTGTTTTTGGTCTCTGTAGTTTGACCTTTTCTGGAATATCATAGAATAACTAAGCAGAGTGCGTTTGAGGTTCATCTACATTGATGCCTGTATCAGTCATTCATCCTTTTTATTTCTGAGTAGTATTCCATTGTTGGATATACTGCAGTTTATGGTATGCAAATGAGCAGCACAGTTTTTAGCCATTACAAATAAAGCCATTATTAACATTTGCATACAGGTTTTTTGGTGTGTGAATGTAAGTTTTTATTGCAGTGGGGTAAATATCTAGGAGAGACATTGCTAGGTTATATGCTAAGTGTATATTTAACTTCACAAAGGACTACTGATCTACTTTTCCCAGTGGTTGTACCATTTTTCAGTACCATTAGCAGGATATAAACTTTCATTTCTTTTGCATCCTCACCAGTGCTTGGGTTTCTTTTTTTCTTACTTTCATTTATTTATATGGTTTTTTTTTTTAGATATATGTGACAGTCAAGTGTATTTGGACATATGATACATACATGGAGTCTAACTTCCCGTTCTTGTGGTTGGACATAATGTGGGATTTCACTGGTCGTGTGTTCACATATGAACATGGAAAAGTTCTGTCCCATTCATTCCGTCTTTCCTATTGCAAACCCTTTCCCTTCCCTTCATTCCCCTTGGTCTCATCCAGTGACTTTCTACCCCGCTCCCATTGTGTGTCAGCATCCACAAATCATGGCTTTATTTTTAGTTAGAGTCATTCTAATAGGAACATAGTGGAGTCTCATTGTAGTTCTAATTTATATTTCCCTCATGACTATTAATGTTGAATATCTCTTTCTGTAGTTATATTTATCATTTATATATCTTCTTTGGTGAAATGTTTGTTCAAGTTTTCTGCTCATTTTTTTAAACAAACTAAGATGTTGTTTTTTTATTATTGAACTTGGAGAGTTCTTTATATATTCTGGATATTGACCCTTTATGTAGTTTGTAAATATCATCTCCTGGATTGTGGCTTGTCTTTTCAAAAAGTTCCTTAATTCTCAGGCCCTTATTTGACACATAGATCCTTCTTTTACTGCCAGCACTTTATGCATTATAGATTTCATGGAATTATACACTAAGAAAATATGGCGGAGCTAGATACAATGATACACTCCTATAATCCCAGTTTCACGGGAGGCTGAGGCAGGAGGATCACAAGTTGGAGGCCAGCTGCAACAATTTAGAGAAACCCTAAACAACTTAGTGAGACTCTGTATCAAAAAAAAAAAAAAAAAAAAGAATAAAAAGGGCAGAAGATGTGGCTCAGTGGTTAAGCACCCCTGGGTTCAATCCTTGATACCTCCCTCCCCCCTAAAAAAGAGTATGGTAGATACTGAACTATAAAGTTTGTCCAAGACACAGGTACAGAGAAAGGAAATGCTTAAGACTTATTATTCAGCTAGACGCAATGGTGTTCGCCTGTAATCCCAGGGCTTGGGAGGCTGAGGCAGGAGGATCACGAGTTCAAAGCCAGCCTCAGCAAAAGCAAGGTGCTAAGCCACTCAGTGAGACCCTGTCTCTAAATAAAATACAAAACAGGGCTGGGGATGTGGATCCATGGTTGAGTGTTCCTGAGTTCAATCCCTGGTCCCCCCCACCCCTCAAAAAGAAAGAAACTGTTGCAAAGCTGTGGAGAAAGCCTTCAGACCTCCAGTTCCTCTGAGGGCTTAGGATGCCACCCAAGGCAGCCTGTGGCTGGGGAGGTGCCCCTGTGGCCACTCCCTGCCATGGCCTCTCCCCGGGTGAGAGGCGTGGCTGCTGCAGGACAGCTGGCCCGGGGCCCATGAGGGAGGTGGGTGTCCCACAGGAGGAGCCTGGGGAGCTTTGTGCTCCTTCATCTCTGCTGTGGACAGGGCCTGGGGCCCCACCCTGCATAGCCTCCCAGAGCCACAGGCTGCTGAGAAAGGCTAAATAGGGGCCAAGGTCACCAGTGGGGAGCCCAGCAGCCACTTCCTTTGGGCAGCCTGACAGCGGTGCCCACCAGCACCCTCTGGAGTGCTCACGGTGATCCATGGTCCGTTCAGTCATTTACCTGACCCACCTCCCTGTGGTCATACCCATTCCACAAATGGGGAGCCTGAGGCACAGAGGACTCAAGTGACTTGCCCGAGGTCATGCCAACTGGGTATTTGAAGCCAGGTCCCTCTGACTCCCGAGCCCAATTTCTTTGCTGTTCCTGTCACCACGCCCTCTGTTCATTCTGCAAGCAGCGCCCAGAACGCACTGACCTCTACAGTCTCCAGTGTGTCCTTGACGTGGGGCCAGTGCTGCATGTTGAGATGGCCACATTCTGGATCTGTGGGGTTAAAGGGAACACATTATTAAAATCAGTGTCATCTGGGGCTGGGGCTCAGTGGCAGAACACTCGCCTAGCGCGTGGGAGGCCCTAGGTTGCATCCTCAGCACCACATAAAAATAGATAAATAAAACAAAGGTATGTGCTCATCCACAGCTAAAAACATTATAAAATAATTAATTTCATCTGTCTTGGTATTTTTAAAACGCGACTCATAGAAATTCTTACCTTCAGTGTATAGCTTGCATTTTATTTCCACTGGAGAGCACTTAGTTGGAAAGTTTCCCAGCCAAGGGACGAAGGGGCCCGTGAGGCTATGCAGTCCCTAAGGGCGGTGGGCAGGGTGGTACCATCACCCTGGAGAAAAGCCCCGTCTCCCCTGCTGCCTAGTGATGGAATGAGTCAAAAAGAACATTTGCCAGAGAATATTTGGATATTAATAGCCAAAACAAACAGTTCCTTAGTAAAATACAGGCCCGGATACATTCTGCATTTTATGTTACTTCAAGAAGATATCTTTGAATATTTTCTTAAGTTATTTCAAGTGTTCCTCCATTTCCTCATTTCTGATATGCAGATAAGGGTTTCAGGAGAAATAAGAACCGAGTTACTCCCTTTAATGCTTTGAAGAGTGCCTTACTCAGAAAAGCTCTCCCAGACCTTAGCCAGTATTATTAGTATTATTATTACTAGTAGTAGTAGTAGTAGTAGTAGTAACAGGGATTGAACTCAGAGGCGCTTAACCACTGAGCCCCATCCCCAACCCTATTTTGTACTTTATTTAGAGACAGGGTCTCACTGAGTTGCTTAGGGCCTCACTAAGTTGCTGAGGCTGGCTTTGAACTCAAGATCCTCCTGCCTCAGCCTCCCGAGCCGCTGTGATCACAGGTGGGCACCCCTGCACCCAGCTTAGCCAGTATTATTGTGTCCCAAAGCCACGGCCACCATTGTTGCTTTTCGGTAGTTTTCTCCCAGAAGAAAACGCTGGCACAGTGTCCTGCATCTTTTTCTATTTCCTTTTCTATTTCCATCCCTCCCTCTGCCTCCCAGTCAGGAAAGGATCCCCAAGTTTTGGCAATCATTTGGTTAAACTCATGGAAACCGGTTTCTTTCTTGCAAGATTTCTCAGAGCTTTGCCAAGACTCCTGTGCATGGAGAAAGTTCCAGATGTGTCTGCTGTGCAGAGTGTTTAGCAAACCCAAAGGATGTGTTTGGGGAAATATCTTATGGGACAAATGTTCCATAAACTGCTCTCACAGAAACATTGTCCATAAAGTTTCAGGCCAGCTAAAAAAGGAATCTCCGTCACCAAAACCTCCCCCAGCACTGTCGGGGTGTCTATTTATTATAAAACGTCAGCAGTGTGCACGTTCCGGGTCCACGGGCTGCAGACTGCGGGTTGTCACTGTTTTAAACACAGCTCACAGTTTGTTAAGGAAAATGAACTTGGGAACACAATCCAGACAGTGTCCAGGGAGTCGCTGCTTTTTTTAAAGCTGGCGATTCGTGGACCCTTTAAAACATTAAATCTTGTTGAGTTCAAGTTCAGGCACACCAGAGGTCCCTGTGCGCGCCCCCATCCCCCGCCCCCAGCTCCTTCTCCACCCAGATTCTAGAAACACATTGCTCTTTGTGATTGAAACAATCCTGGTTTTGTGGCTGTTTTATTTTTTTTCCTTTCTTTTTCTTGCTACATTGTGCTTTTTTACTCAACTTCCTCTGATCCTGACCAACTCCTTCCCTTGTCCCCCCAGGGGACCCTGACTGATGCTCTTTCCTTAGGTCCCCCTGAGCCTGTGCCCCTCAGTGCACATCTCGGATCTGGAGGACACTAGAAAGCAGAAAAGTGCTGTCAGTGTCTGGAGCCAGCTGAGAAGCACAGCAGCTGGTTGCTTTCTGTCCCCTGTCCCCTGTCCCCTGGGCTGGCATCTCCTCTCACTGTCAACTGCAAGGGCTGGCACAGCATGAGAAGTTCCAGGGCAGCCTCTCTGCAGAGCCCTCCCTCCTCCCTTCTCTGACTTTAGAAGATTGTTTGTAAAGTAGAATTGTTTGTCTGAGGCTCCCTGATGTACATATAGTAATTCATAAGAGGGGACATTTTGCCTTCTACTAAACAATAACCATTAATGATAATAATTGTTATTGGCCACTAATTATTAATAATAAGTATTAAATATTTACCAGGATAATTATTAGTTACTATTATCCTGTTGAATAGTTAATGGATCTTCCTATGAGTCATGCCCTACACCAAGTGAACTTCACGTGTTCTCTCTCACCGTCTCCATCGTGGCCCTTTGAGATAGCTGCTGTTATTATCCTCACTTGACAGATGAGGAAACCGAGGATGGGAGGCAGGAAATTGCCTCCACAATGGCAGCTAGAGCCCTGAGAGGGGCAGGAAGGGAAGCAGCCTGGATCTGACTCCGGAGTCCGAGGGGAAGACCCCTGTGGCTCCTGCCCAGCTTTCCCCTCCTCTGCCAAGCTCAGGTGGAGCAGAACGGGGACCTCTGCTGTGCTCCCGAGGCCCCTGGCTGGTCCTGTACCAGTGATTCCCCAGCCAGTTAGACCTGAGGTCACAAGGTGGCTCATTACCTTAAGGAAGTAGGGTTAAATTTTGCTCAACCTCATGAAAGAGCAATCGTGAATTTCCCAGCTGTGGAGGTTAGCATTCGGATCTGCACAGGGCGGGCCCAGCTGGTGAGAAACACTTCAGTGAGTAACCACTGGATAGCAAGGCCAGGCAGTTCCCCAGTGATGGATCTCCCTGTGCAGTGAAGCTCATTTCCGACATTTGCACCAAGTATTGTTAACGCTTTGTGAAAAAAAAAAAAATTTAAAGAGAGAGGAGAGACAGAGAGAGAGACAGAGAGAGAGAGAATTTTTTTTTTTAATATTTATTTTTTAGTTTTCGGCGGACACAACATCTTTGTTGGTATGTGGTGCTGAGGATCGAACCCGGGCCGCACGCATGCCAGGCGAGCGCGCTACCGCTTGAGCCACATCCCCAGCCCCTGTGAAATATTTTTAATAACTTTTTTTTTTTTTTTTTTTTTTGTCTGGGGGTTGATCCCAGGAGCACTTAACCTGAGCCACATCCCCAGCCCTTTTAATTTTTTGTTTTGAAACAGGTTTTAAGTTGCTCAGAGCCTTGCTAAGTTGCAGAGGCTGGTCTTGAATTTGTGATCCTCCTGCCTCAGCCTCCCAGGCAGCTGGGATTCCAGGTGTGGAATTCCACCACACCGGGTTCCATCCTACATTTTTATAAGACTTTATTTTAAAGACTGAACCTAGGTTTTATTCTTATTCTGTGGCCACTTTTTAAAATAATTTATGTAGGTCAGTACCTTGTACAGAATAGGTGCTCGAGAAGAGAATTTTAAGAGAGTTTTCAAATATTCAATTTATCATTTTGAAGAAGTTCTATATACGCTTTCTTAATTCTCAAGAGAGTCTTAAGATGGAAGCAGTACTTATATGCCTATTTAAGAACCCAAGGAACTTGAGGGGAAAAAAAATGACTCAGAAAAGGCCCTTTAGTGATGTGGCAGATTGAAGTCCCACCTGCTTAGCTTGGTTCGTACTGCCCCTTCCCAGGATGTCAAGGCCAGGGGTCAGAAGTGAAGTCGGGCCCACTCTGTGCCCAGGTGCCCCACTTAGGATACAATTCATGTCCTTGACATTGGGACAGTAAGCCAGGAAATTGTTCTTAGGCACACTCAGTCATTCTACCTTAAAAGGTTCCTTTTGCATCTAAGTCCTGCCATAATTTTATGCCTGGTAAAAATAGAAAAATAATGATGCAATATTTACCCATTCCTTCCTAAGCAGTAGGTATGGTGCCAGCTCACTGCAAGTGCCGTCTCCATCTAGTCCCTGAGGAAACTCCATGAAATGGGTCTTGTTTTTTTTTTTTTTAAACCAGGGATTGAACCTAGGGGTGCTTAACCACTGAGCCCCATCCCCAGCCCTTTACATATTTTATTTAGAGACAGGGTCTCTCTGAATTGCTTAGGGCCTCACTAAGTTGCTGAGGCTGGCTTTGAACTTGGGATCCTCCTGCCTCGGCCTCCTGAGCTGCTGGGATTACAGGCATGTGCCACCGTGCCTTGTGTAGGTACTGTTCTTACTGATCTCCTTTTATAAAAGAGAGCAGGGTGAGTGAGAGTCTTCGATGTGCCCAAGGTCCTTGAGTCCCATATACCCACTTTACTACAGGAGCGCTTAGAATATTGGCTATTGTTGATAGCATAAGTGTCACTACTTTGGTTTTGATGGCCACAAAGTTGGAACAGTTCCAAACACCAAATCAACCCAGGTCCTGGGAGTTCTGTGTTAGCAGTAGTGCCTGCTATGTGGGGACGGCAAGCCCGCTACTGCCTTTTAGAGATTTTTTTAGATATGCCTAAATTTGTTTACATGCATATGTGAGGTTTATCTTGCTAAATGTTATTCTGCAAATGTAAGAGTGCATTCGATTCCTGGAGGAATCGATGTGTTGTTTTAGAATTTGAACTTGGCCATTTTTTTGTAAGCTGTTTAGTCAAGTAAAAGGTGATAAATTTTTGAAGACTCTTCAAAGAAGGAGAGACATGAAAAAAAGAATGTCCTGTTTTGGAATGTCACATTTGAGGTTAAAGCGGAGGCAAGAAGATGGGGAAGCACCTTTGGAAAATCATTTGTTAGTTTCTCAAAATCTTCAACAGAGGGCCCATGTAACCCAGCAGTTATTTCAGTTGTGTGTGTGTGTGTGTGTGTGTGCGCGCGCGCATCTCCAAGAGATATGAAAATATATCTACCCAGAACTTGGTACATTAATATTTGTAGCAGCTTAGCCAAGTGTGGTGGAGCAGACCCATCATCCCAGGAGTTTGGGAGGCTGAGGCAGGAGGATTCCAAGTTTGAGGCCCTAAGCAACTCAGTGAGACCCTGTCTCTAAATAAAATATAAAAAGGGCTGGGGATGGGGCTCAGTGAGTTCAATCCCCAGTACCCTCCCAAACATATTCATAGCAGCTTTATTCAGTTGGCCAGTTGGATTATTGAGTATCCCACATATTCATCAACTGACTAATGGACACACATAACATGATATATTCTATTCAGGAGACTATTTGGCAATAAAAAGTAATGAAACAGGAATACATGTTAGAGCATGGATGAACCATGAAAACATTATCCCAGGAGAAAGAAGCTACATAAAAGCCATATGTTGTAAGGCTCTAAACAAATGACCTGTCCAGATAAGTCCATCCTAGAAGATGGAGGTTGTCCATTGCCAGGGCTGGGGAAGGAGGAGAATGGGGACCAGGACTGCTGATAGGTCTGGCATTTCTTTCTGGAGCAATGAAAATATTCTAAAACTAAATAATAGCAGTGATCAACTAGGAATGTACTAAAAACATTGAATTAGGATATACTTTGAGAAGGTGAATTTAATGCACTCTGAATTTTATTTTAATGAAACCGTTACTGAAAAGTAATCATGACAGTAAAGCTATGTAGAGAGGGAAACAAAGACGAACAAGGATACCTAGACCATTCGTGCTGTGATTTCCACAAGGGTGAAATTTTATTATTTAGTCGGGTCTTATAAAACGATTAGCAAAGTGACCTTGTAAATTCCTGAAACATTAGCCCAATTCCATTTTGCTAAAAGGTCACTAACGAAAAAGGTAGATGACTTTCTTTTTATCCTAACAGTCTGTGGTCCCATGGTGGAAATTATTCTCTGTTATTATGATTCTATTCAGGGGAAAGGACTTTGAGTAGGTATCTAAGATATAGTAGCTATTTTTATGCCATTTCTAATGCTCAATTTAAAATTACTTGCAAAAATGGTTAATGTGCTAGAAATTAGTTGGGCTAATTAGGTCAATAAATATTATTCTAACCCATTAGATAAAAGACTGGGGAGTATTATGTACTGGAAGATGTTGCTTCTGCCAGGTGCAGTGGTGCACACCTATAATCCCAGCGGCTCAGGAGGCTGAGGCAGGAGGATCACAAGTTCAAAGCCAGCCTCAACAACCTAGTGAGGCACTAAGGGTCTCAGTGAGACCCTGTGTCTAAATAAAGTCTAAAAAAGGGCTGGGGATGTGGCTCAGTGGTCAAGTGCCCTTAGGTTCAATTCCTGGAACCCGCCCCCCCCCAAAAAAAATGAATTATATGCAATATTTTCCCAAGTGTCTTTCCCACTAAAAGTGTACCTATTCTGAATCAATCTAATCTGTCAAATCAGACTATGCTGTGGTTTGGACTTGGTCCCCAATGTGGCAGTTCAAGAGGCAATGAGCCTTTAAATAGTAGGGGCTAGGAAGAAGAGATTAGGTGGTTGGTTGCTCTGCTCTCAGAACAGAGTGAGGTAGTTCTCATGAAAACCCAGGTGGTTTTCACAAGAGTAAGTTGTCAGAAAAGAGTGGGCTTGGTCGCTTTCTGCTCTCTGGCTTCCTGTCTTACCCTGTGACACCTCTCTCCTGTGCTTCTGCCATGATGCCATCTGCCACGTGGCCCTCATCAAATGCTAAGAGCCATAGCCAAGTAGTAATGATGCATGGCATTTTTGGTTGAAAGGTGATGCCAGCAAGCCATTGAGATGATATGATTATGTTAAGATCTGCATTCAAATGGATATTAGACCCCTGCTGTCCACCTGGGCCTGCTAAGGGACTCCTGGAGAGTTCCCTTTGGTTGGGGAAGTGCAGTAGAAGAGAATTCTGGAGGAGGGATTTCCGGTTAGAGTGTGGTGGGGGGAGGACCCTCAAGTGTGTGGGTCGGCATATTTCCGGGGAGCATACAGGGCATTGGTGGGAGTTTCAAAATAAAGTTTGTTCCTGTTTGAGTGGCTCGTGATTTTGTGCCCAGCCAGTCTGTGGCAATAGAAGGCCAAACAAATGGGCTGTCCAGTGTCAGACTTTTAGCCCCACAAACTGTGAGCTAGCAAACTTTGTTTTTTTAGACATTATGTAGCCTCAACCATTTTATTATAGCAACAGAGAACAGACTAATCCAAAATATTTACCTAAGATATTAAGGATTATTATTTTCACAAACTTGGTGGTATATTGTCTTTAAAAAAAAAAAACAAACAACAGCTTAACCAGGCATGGTGGTGCACACCTGTAATCCCAGTGTGTTGGGAAGCTGAAGCAGGAGGATTACAAGTTCAAAGTCAGCCTCAGCAACTTAGCGAGGTCTTAAGTAACTTAGCGAGACCCTGTCTCTAAATAAAATATAAAAAGAGCTGGGGATGTGGCTCTTGGTTATGGGCCCCTGGGTTCAACCTCTGATACCAAAAATAAAACAAACAAACAAGCAAGGGTCAGTTTAGTAGGAAGGTATAGTAGTTATAAACATGTATGCAGAAAATTTGAACAGGCTGTACACCAGGTATGTCTAGCAGACAGCTATAATATATCCAATCCAATGACAGCAAGATGTATATTCTTCTGAAGTCTACACAGAGCAACCTCCAGAATAGATGACCTGCTAGGTCCTAAGATAAATATATTGTGATAAATGAAAACAAAGACACAAAATTCGTAAGCTTGTGGGATGCTGATAAAGTGGTGTTTAGAGGAAAATTTATAGCTGTGAATACCTGTATTAAGAAAGAAGATGCCAGGCCTGGTGACCCACCCTGTAATCCCAATGGCTTGGGGCGGGGGGGGGGGGGCAAGAGGAGGCTGATGCAGGAGGATCATGAGTTCAGAATCAGCCTCAGCAATTTATCAAGGCCCTGAGCAACTGAGGGAGATCCTGTTGTCTCTAAATAAAATATAAAAAGGGCTGGGATGTGGCTCAATAGTTAAGCGCCCCTGGGTTCAATCCCTGGTACAAAAAAAAAAAAAAAAAAAAACCCCAAAAACCTAGTTAGTGTCTATTCTATATTCATTTGGTGATTTCAAATTTGAATGACAACTGATTGGCCCTATGACACTGGTATACATATGTGAAATATCCTTAAAAGAGACTGAAAGAAAAACCAATGTCACATCCAGCTTCAGGCCAGTCGTTTTGTCCATACTTGGGATCTGCATCATCCATTTGACAGGTTGGACAGATCTCACTATTCACATTATCACCAAAATGCCCAAGTGTTTATGTTTGATTTAGCAACGTGTATGTGCCAGACTCAAATGATCGGTTCAGCAATTGGTTATCTTGGTGAAATATTTGGCCCCTTCAAATAGTCAACCACTTACTTTTTTGTCTGTATATTTTGGTATTGGGGTAACAAATTCTGCTCCTTAGGTCTTAGCCACCTAAGTGTGTTTCTTCCTTGTACAATTCTGTTGCTTAATCTAGACTCCAAGCTAGTGCCATTAAAGCTCTCAAGCACATTGGTGAACTGATGTGCAAGATAACTGATGAAATTTTGTTTTTACTCAAAGTGGGTCCAGACAGGCACTTCTGTGCTTACACTCTGTGGACTGTGTGTGGTGGGTGGTGTGAAAGTTGGATAGGTCTTCTCAAAAGAGAAGTGTGAATACCAGTGTGAATACCAGTCACTGGGGAATCCTGCAAGGTGGAGACTCAGGTCTGGGGTAGAACAGAAAAATCCCATTTCCATCTGATTCCAGGTACTGCCTGAACTCCTGGTGCACAGACCACACTCTGAGCAGCAGGACTGTGGGAACCCAAGAGGCCCAGGCAGGAGCTGGTCTAATGTTGTAGACCCCTGCGCGCACTCGGACTTTAGTCTCCTTCCTTAACTCAGCCCTGAACCCACTAATTAAAACTTCAGGGGCATTGAATTCCACCAACTGTGTTCTTCTATTTCCAGTTTTACAGTGATCTACAAAGGTAATAGAATACGGCAGTAGGTATTTTCTATAGTTCCTCAGCGCTGCCTCCTGGCCTGCCCACCTGTCAGATTTCTATCTAACATGTCATTGAGTTTCAAAAGTGATTTATCTATGAAACATCTCCATTTCCCTTCTTTAGAGCCCTGGAGCTCTGTTCTTGGCCCTAACTATATCTATGGCAAAGACATTGAGGGAGAACCTCTCAAATCCCAGCAAGGCTTCTGGTACCCAGTGGAAGGAATCTTGTGCGTTGTTTGCCTAAACTCGAGCCTGGTTTTCTAGTATCTTTTTTAAAAAAATATTTATTTTTAGTTGTAGTTGCACACAATACCTTTATTTCGCTTATTTATGTTTATGTGGCGCTGAGGATCAAACCCAGGGTCTCACATGTGCGAGGCGAGCGCTCTACCACTGAGCTACAACCACAGCCCCTGGTTTTCTAGTATCTTAAGTGTACATTTATTGTAGCTTCCCAGGGAAACTAATCTCAGAGTCTCAGTCATTTAAATGAGATTGCAAACTGAGTTGTACCTATAGAGACTGCTCTCTGTAAGACAATACGATATAGGGCCAATCAAGTTTTATATCAAATCTGAGTCCAGAGGCAGCATTTTAAGTCATTTCAAATTTAATTTTTTTTTTTTTTGTACCAGGGATTGAACTCAGGGGCACTCGACCACTGAGCCCCATCCCCAGCCCTATTTTGAATTTTATTTAGAGACAGGGTCTCACTGAGCTGCTTAGGGCCTCACTAAGTTGCTGAGGCTGGCTTTGAACTCACGATCCTCCTGCCTCAGCCTCCCAAGCCACTAGGATTACAAGGCATGTGTCTCCATGCCCAGATTTGTATAATTCGTCTTATCTAAGTATTATCATTTCAAAAATTAGTGAGATTTTATTGATTTTGCTTTTTACACCAACTTGTTTTATGCTCATAGCTCATCTCCATTTGGGATGGCCACATTTCAAATTAAATTCTTCCTATGGAATAGATGTGGCTTGTCGTGTAATGCACTCTGTTCGATTTGTTACAGAGCACAGAAGCAGTCACAGTAAAGACAGGAGGAAAACCAGGACAAGAAAACGTAAAGCGAGGAGCACTAGCCTGGCTGATGATTTGGCAGTGTTGAACGGTGGCTTGGCCACCAAGGCGATTTCTGCCTATGGGAACAAGACAGACAGCATGAGGGAAAGGAGGACGCACAGAAGAAACAAACGTTTCTTATCCTACCCACGGTTTGTAGAGGTGATGGTGGTCGCGGACCACAGGATGGTATCATACCACGGAGCAGACCTACAACACTATGTTCTAACGTTAATGTCAATTGTAAGTATGCACAGAAGAAGGTCATTCAAGAGCTCTCGAAATGCACCCTGGGGGAATGGGTTCCCCCCAGGGCTTTGGAGGGTCATTCAGGGCTGGCATTTCAACCTTTCAGGCGAGTACCCCCAAGGGATCCTGAGATGGCTCATTGGTTGCCTTTGTATGGTGATGACAACGGTTATTGATGTGGAGTGTTTATTCTGTGTTAGAGACTTTGCTTCTTAGTTTAGAGGCCTACTTGCTGACTCTGCTGGTATCCCACTAGTTGGAATTATGTACTCATTTCACAGATAAGCACACTGAGTCTCAGAGGAGTTAGGTCACTTGACCACCGTCAGGTAAATCTAGCAAGTGGCTTAGATGTTGCAAATGGCTTTATCTTGTCTGCTTCCCTAAACCCATGATCTGATTTCTGAATTTTGCTCAGCCAGGTGTGTTTCTTCAGTCCTTCTGGGTGTTGCTGGCTGTGAATCAGAGTCACCCATGAGCTTTTGTTACATTCAGTAGTCTAATTAAGTAGCCCTGGGGTGAAGCATGGGAATCTATTTTTCTTCTCCCATTGAAATTGGATTGAATTTAAACACTAAATTTGCGTGATTAAAAAATCATTCCCTATATATATCATTTCATCAAAAGGAACCCAAATACTATGTGTAATCATAATGCTCTTATAAAAAATGCAGAAAGAAAAAAAAAACAAATGAAACCCCAAACTATTGTTAGAAAATAAGTTTTCCATGCAAGTTCCTTGACCTTTGCCCAATAAAAGCCACATATTTAATTTCACATGTTTTAAGAGGCATTATTTTTAGAAGAGAAAGAAGTGAGACTAATATTAATAGTATGATTTGTCTTATCTAAATATTATCATTTCAAAAATTACTAGTGAGATTTTATTGATTTTGTTTTTTACACCAACTTGTTTTATGCTCATAGCCCATCTCCATTTGGGCTGGCCACATTTCAAGTGCTCCATAGCCACATAGGGTATTTGGCCACCACATTGGGCAGGCTAACTCTGGATATGTATATAAGCTAATGACTTATGTAAATATGTGCATATGCTATTGGCCCCTCTGTTGCTGTACATTCAGCATCTGTGGATTGAAAACATTTGGAAAACTAATTGAACTGTACTGAACACATACAGACTTTTTTTTGTCATTATACGCTGAACAATACAACTATTTATATAGCATATAACATTATAAGAAACCATAAATCATCTAAAGCTGCTTTTAAAGCTTAGGGGATATGCAGAAGTTAGATGCAAAAATTATACCATTTTATATGAGGGAATCTGAGCATCCTCGGGTTTTAGTATCCTTGAAAGTCCTGGAGTCAACCCCCCTGGATATGGAGAAACAACTGAGCAAATTTTTTTTTTTTTTTTTTACCTTATACAAAAAAGGAGCATCTCATGCAGTTTAACACATTGCTATTATCTTGAACTAATAGGGATTGTTCCATAGCAGCCCAGATAGATCTGTCTAGCTCATTTTTAGCCTTAGCTTGACATTCCCCTTTTTCGACTAACCCTAATTTACCTGAACCTACTTTTTTTTTTTTTTTTTTTGTACTGGGGACTGAGCCCAGGTGTGCTTAACCACTGAGCCACATCCCCAGCCCTTTTTATATATTATTTAGAGACCAGGATCTCACTGAGTTGCTTAGGGCCTTACTAAGTTACTAAGGCTGGCTTTGGACTCACAATCCTCCTGCCTTGGCCTCCCGAGCTGCTGGGATTATAGGCCTGTGCCACTGCACCCGGCCAGAACCTATTTTTAATAAATTCCACAGATGAGTGTGAAAGAACATGTTTGGGAATGTTGCATTAGGTTTTCTCCTTCCCACCCTATGGCTGGGGACCTTTCCTCCATGCTGCCCCAACCCTGCCACCCCTCACTCTCTCACCCCCTCCCCTTGCTCAGTCCCATATGCCCCAGCTCTCTTATGACCAGAGGAAGAAAACCAACCTTCCACAGCCCCAAGTCCATATCTATGCCATAATTTCAGAAATGTGATGAGAATCTTGATGACACACACAGCTTGGGATCAGATGGCCTAGCCTGAGATTTCTGGCTCTGCCACTCACCACTGTATATTCAATTTCTCTGAGGCTTGGTTTCCTCATCCATTGCACGGAGATTGTCATAGTAACCAGCCCAGAGTTTTGCTATGCAGACTGAATGCAAACGCCTAATGGAGTTTTTCAGCAAGGATCTAGTTCATAATAAGCACTCCGTGAATGCTTGCCCTCATAATTAATTACAGCAAAATAAAACAAAAGCAGGTTTCGCAGGTTCTTGAGAATGCAGATGGGTGATAAGCATAAAGAACCGCAGTTATTAGCGAAGGTAATTTTGTAAGTTAGCCATTGTGATTTTGTTAAGTTAGCGATCCAGGACTTCAGATGGGAGGAGAGACTGTAATTGGAAATTAATATCCAAATGTTCGGGTACAGAGAACTGTGAGGCAGCAATACAGTTTCAAAAGAAAATACCATTTGGCATTTAAACCTGTTTGAATTCATTATTATCTAAAAGTGCCATCTGTGGATTCACAAAGAGATTTCAATAAATGCATGTTGAATGAATGAAAACTCAGAACAACAGAATGTGTATATGTCATGGAACATAAAAAAAAGATGGAATCCAACCTAAGAAGTGAATTGCTTATTGCTTACAGAGAGTTCACAATTAACTTTGAAAAATTTATCTCGGTTGCAGGTAGCCTCTATCTATAAAGACCCAAGTATTGGAAATTTAATTAATATTGTTATTGTGAACTTAGTTGTGATTCATAATGAACAGGTAATCACGTTTTTTTTTCTTCTTTCTTCTATCTGTATCCGAAATGGCATCTCTGATTGGTATTGCTAGCAGAGACCAACCGTAATTCTTCTCTGTATTTAGGAAGGACCTTCCATATCTTTTAATGCCCAGGCAACATTAAAAAATTTTTGCCAGTGGCAACATTCCAAGAACTATCCAGGTGGAATCCAGCATGATACAGCTGTGCTCGTAACCAGGTATGTGGATTTCTGATTCCTCCAATCTCTCTGTTCAGGTCAGGGTCATCTAGAGCAACCTTTGTAGGACGTTTCTCAACTTAGATGCTATTGATGTCTTGGACCAGATAATCCCTTATGGGTGCCCTGAATACTGCAGAACATTTAGTAGCACGTCTGCCCTTGGCTCACTACATATCAGTGGCACTTTGTCTTCTCAATGGTGACAGTGCCTCTAGTCACTGTCCAGCATCCTCCTGGGGAGGAGGGAGGAAGTGAAGAATTACCCCTCCTTGAGAACGACTCCTGTGGAGGTGCCAGCTAAGAGTCAATTTGTTAGGCAGCTCTGAAAGTCAATGCCCTTATATACAGGGGACAGCTGCTGTTCAGATGAAGCAGGTTGTGGTGACTCGGATCAGAGTCCCGTGATTTTGTAAGAAGCTAGAAATATGGATTGGGGGAGGGTCATGGGGGATTGAACCCAGGGGCACTTAAGCACTGAGCCACATCCCCAGCTCTTTTTAAAAAATATATATTTTATTTGCAGACAGGGTCTTGCTAAGTTGCTTAGGGCCTCACTAAGTTGCTAAGGCTGGCTTTGACCTTGCGATCCTCCTTCCTCAGCCTTCTAAGCTGCTGGGATTATAGGCATACACCACCATATCCAGTGAAATATGGGTTTTTAAAAAAGTGTGAAATCCCCCCAAATTTTAGTGTATTATAGTTATGCATAATAGTGGGGTTCAACAGCCATAAATGCATATAACATAATTTTCTCTATTTCAATTCCCAGCCCTCCCCCTTTCCTTTCCCTTCTCGATTCCCTGTGATCCCCTTTCTCTGTTCTATCTGTCTTCCTTCTATTTATTTTTTAATGGATGCATTATATTTACATGGTAGCACTTGTCTCAAAAGTGTTGTCTCAAAAGAGCAGGGTGCAGTGGCTCACGCCTGTAATCCCAGTGGCTCAGGAGGCTGAGGCAGCAGGATCACAAGTTCAAAGCTAGCCTCAGCAACTTAGAGAGGCCCTGAGCAACATAGTCTCAAAATAAAATATTAAAAAGGACTAGGGGGGCTGGGGATGTGGCTCAAGCAGTAGCACGCTCACCTGGCATGCGTGCGGCCCGGGTTCGATCCTCAGCACCACATACCAACAAAGATGTTGTGTCCGTCGAGAACTAAAAAATAAATATTAAAAATTCTCTCTCTCTCTCTCTCTCTCCTCTCTCACACTCTCTTTAAAAAAAAAAAAAGGACTAGGGATATAGCTCAGTGGTAAAGTGCCCCTAGGTTTAATCCCTAGGACCAAAAAATAAATAAATAAAAGTGTTTAAGACATTGCACAGGGTAACAGAAAGTTGCTGGCCTAAACATACCTCCCATCCATTGTGGGGGTACACTGGATTTTTCAAAAATTTTTTATTTCTTTAAATTTTGCACAGTGCTGGTGATTGAACCAGGGCTTTTTTTTTTTTTTTTTTGGCGGGGGGAGGGGCGGGGGTGCTCCTTTAAGTGAAAAGCATTTAGCACTTTTTTAGGAATGTTTACAAATTATATATAAAATTACAATCACTCGCGGGTGTGGTGGTGCAGGCCTATAATCCCAGCACCTCGGGAGGCTGAGGCAAGAGAATCCCAAGTTCAAAACCAGCCTCAGCAACTTATCGAGGCCCTAAGCAACTCAGTGAGACCCTGTCTCCAAATAAAATACAAAATAGGGCTGGGGATGGGGCTCAGTGGTTAAGAGCCCCTGAGAACTCCTTGGTACCAAAACATTTTTTTGCAAGTTACAATCACTTATGTTGGGTATTGGGGAAGTCCTGGTTAGAGAGGCAGCAGGAGCAATCTTCTTATTGGAGCTGTTAATCCTGAATCAGTGCCTCCCAAAATGTTTGCATTGTAAAACCTGGGTCTTATTAGTTTGTTTTTGGGGAGCGAACCTCCCCCCAGCCCCCACACTTACCCCCCACTGTAGCGTGTGGTACTGTGAATGCCTAGAACCCTCTGAAGTATTTTCTTGTGTTGACCTTTGCTCTTTGGTGTCATCAAGGCCTAAGTCTGCTTTGCTTTCAGACAGGACATCTGCAGAGCTCATGACAAATGTGACACCTTAGGTGAGTCCTCCATTCATATCCTCTGTGGCTAAAACAGTTTGCTACACGTTTCTGTTCTAAGTCACAATTGCTCTTTAAAGTAAGTCCTTGTTGGTCTTTTCTTTCCCCTTTCTAATAGGTCTTGCTGAACTGGGAACCATCTGTGATCCCTACAGAAGCTGCTCTATCAGTGAAGATAGTGGACTGAGTACAGCGTTCACCATAGCCCATGAGCTGGGCCATGTGTAAGTGTCACTTCAATAATGTCATTTAATTCGGAGTCACCTACAACTTGCATTCCTTGGATTCTGTGAGCTTTTGCTTGATGTTAGGGTATGTGAGTCACTTTCCATGTCACAGTAGAGTTTCAAGGTTGAAGAACTTTGAACCTAGTTGGGAGAAGTGACCTTGACTTCCAAAGTTAAAGGAACACGGTGCACCGCACCCTCTTCAGCCAGAGCTTGTGTTTTAGTCAGCTTTTCACAGCTGCGACTAAAAGACCTGACAGAACAACAGTGGGGAGGGAGTAGTTTATTTGGGGGCTCAGATTTTTACGAGTCCAGCTCACTTCTGCATTGAGCTATGCATAGCTGTAATTGAGACAGGAAGCACCTGCAGACTGTAATGTCCCTCTTTCAGGGAAGAGAGTGAGCCAGGATCCCCAGAAAACAGTCATTTCCTAATCAAGGCCTCCAAGCGCCTGGCTATAATGAAATGGGTCTTCCCTTTTGTTTCTGTAGAGACAGAGCCCGGTTAGAACGTGGGCTCATCAATGTGAATTGACTAGAAATCGGTCTGATTTTCAATCTGCATTTTTTTCTTTCTATAATAATCAAATCACTTACCCTCTATATTTGGAAAATAATTTTCTCAATCAATGCCATTAGAAGAACATCCCCATGTGTCTATTTGTGTGTCAGACGCTGACTTTAGAGCTAACGTTGTACAATCAGCAAGCTTTTCGTGCAGATGTTTTCTGGACTCACCTGTGGGCAGTGCACTCACACAGATCAAGATGCCCACAGGCACACACAGGTATCTCCAAGCCACTTCAGAAGCAGTGGGTGTATCTTCAAATGAAGACCTTTCAATCGTATTTTAAGAACACGCTCCTCATCCTGATAGGGAGAGCTCCAGGTGACCACTAACTGAGAACATAAACAGCCAGCTTTCTAGGTAGCTGCTGTGACAGTCCCCAGCATCTTGTCTGCCCTGAAGACTCCTAAGGCACCTCCATGAACCTCAAGGACTCCTTGAGAAATTCCAATTTCAGTCCCCCTCCCCTTGTCCCCTTTGACCTTCATCAAGTCATTAGACCTTTCTGTGGTTCAGTTCCTCATCAGAAAAATGTGGGTACTAGCCCAGTCATCCCTGTATGTCTGTGGGGGCTGATTCCAGGACCCCTGTGGATAGGGAAATGTGCAGATTTGCAAGTCTTTTTTATAAACTTTTTTATACTTTTTTTTTTTTTTTTTTTGGTAAAATGGGATTGAACTCAGGGGTGCTTAACCACTGAGCCACATCCCCGGCCATATTTTATATTTTATTTAGAGACAGGGTCTCACTGTGTTGCTTAGGGCCTCTCTAAGTTGCTGAGGCTGGCTTTGAACTTGTGATCCTCCTGCCTCAGCCTCCCAAGCTGCTGGCATGATAGGGGTGCACCACTGCACCCAGCTATACCTTTATTTTATTTATTTATTTTTAAGTGGCGCTGAGGATGGAACCCAGTGCCTCACATGTGCTAGGCGAGCACTCTACCACTGAGCCACAACGCAGAGGCCTAGTGTTTGCATGTTATCTGCTTTAAATCATCTCTACAGATTACTTATAATACGTAATACAAAATAAATGTTGTGTAAATAGTTGTCACACTGTACTATTTAGGGAATAATGATAAGAAAAAAAAGGGATGCACATTTTTTTTCTTCTGAATAAGTTCCACCTGCAGTTAGTGAAGCCTGTAGACGAAGGATGTGCAGACTTGGCCGGCAGACTGTGCTGCCCAGGAGGTTAAATAACTGATTAAACTAAATAAAGCATTTAAAACAGTAATCACATTCTGGGTACATTGTGAATGCTGAAAAGTGTTTTTTTTTTTAATTAATTTTTTATTTTTAGTTGTAGAAGGACACAATACCTTTATCTTATTTATTTATTCATTTATTTATATGTTTGTGTTTTGTGAATGCCTGGAATTGAACTCAGGTGCACTCAGTCACTAAGCCACATCCCCAGCCCTATTTTGTATTTTATTTAGAGATAGGGTCTCACTGGTTTGCTTAGGGCCTCATTAAGTTGCTGAGGCTGGCTTTGAACTTGTGATCCTCCTGCCTCAGCCTCCTGAGCTGCTGGAATGACAGGTGTGCACCTGTAATTATTTTCATGTGGGCTAAGGATCAAACCCAGTGCCTCACATGTGTTAGACAAGCACTCCACCACTGAGCCACAACCCCAGCCCTGAAAAGACTTGGTTCTTACTATTTAACCAGGGTTCCATAAATATTTACTATTATTTAACCCCTGCCATGAGCAAATGTGTCTGGCATCTGGATAAAAACAAATTGTTATTTCACATGATGAAGTAAACTTGATTTCATTAAGTAAACTTGATTTCATGATGGGGTAGGAATATCTGCCAGTTACCTTGCACCACAGAGAAGCAAGCTGAGGTTTGAACACTTCCTGGTTGTGCAATGGATGCCTCTGGAGTGAGGGACACCATCATTCCCCGCCCCCTTCCTCTGACCAAGCCAAGAATGGCAAGTATGTATTCATGCTGCTGCCAGGTTCCCTCCCAGGCCCAGGAGGATGGGGGCGGTCCTCAGGGCCTTCTGGGGTCAGAACCTGGGTTAGTTTAAGAACCCTTTGTGCTGGTTTTCATCAAGCCAGCCCCCATATGGTGACCTTGGCACAGAGCACAAGACTATTGCCATCGCTGCGTCCCGCCCACTCCATCTGCATGCCTCTGGTCTCCATGACCATCATTTTCTTTCATGAAAATGGGCACCCACTTTACAGACCTTTTTTAATGACCTACCTGCCCAGGTGTAACATTTGTCATCCGGGGCCCAAAACAGAAGATGCCAAGACTCACAGTCAGCTCCTTATTAGAAAGCTTGGGCTTCAGAATTTTTATTTTTTATTTTTGTTTTTTATTTTTATTTTTTAGTTTTTTGATGCCAGCAATTGAACCCAGGGGCACTCAACCACTGAGCCCCATCCCCAGCCCTACTGATATTTTATTTAGAGACAGGGTCTCACTGAGTTGCTTAAGGCCTTGCCATTGCTGAGGCTGGCTTTGAACTCGCCATCCTCCTGCCTCAGCCTCCCCAGCCGCTGGAGTTACAGGTGGGCACCACTGCGCCCAGGTTGTCGTGTTCTCCACCCCGTCTCAGGTAGCTTCAGATCTGTTCTGCTGCCCTGGACTCCGATTCTAATCCATAACCCAGTAGCCTTGGTGCTCACGAAGCCCGCCCTGGTGTCCCCTAGGTTCAACATGCCGCACGACGACAACAACAAGTGTAAAGAAGAGGGTGTCAAGAGCCCCCAGCACGTCATGGCACCGACACTGAACTTCTACACCAACCCCTGGATGTGGTCCAAGTGCAGTCGGAAATACATCACCGAGTTTTTGGAGTAAGACGCCACTTTCTTTTAACCGGGTTCCTGGGGCAGATTCCTAGCCAGTGTTCAGAAGGTCAGGGCGGAGCCGAGGAGGAGCCTGGGGTCTGAAAGGGAACGTGTGGCCGTGGCCCAGTTGGGCTTGGACATGTGTGGCCACCTGGGAAGAGGCCCTGTAAAGGCCTGAACGAAAGCCACCCACATCTCTGCACCTGTAGCTTAGTGACCTGAGCACAGGAAGGAAGGGATCAGGAGATGATCCCCAAGGGGGTAGAAATTGGAGCAGCCTCCTTATTGTTGAATGGAGGGTGCATGTCTCTCCTACTCTCCTTACCACTCCCCTTCCCTTTTTATCTGTCTTTCCTTTTCCTGTTTTTGTTTGTTGGTTGGTTTGTTTGGTACCAGGGATTGAACCCAGAGACACTTAACCACTGAGCCCCATCCCCAGCCCTTTTTATATTTTATTTAGAGACAGAGTCTCGCCGAGTTGCTTGGGGCCTGGATGCTGAGGCCAGCTTTGAACTCATGATCCTCCTGCCTCAGCCTCCTGAGTTTATTTAATTATTTATTTTTAACTTCCCACTCAGCTGCTCAAAGATCCAGTTTCATTATAAAATGCCCCCATGCCACAAATATATTGGTCTTCTCTCCCAGTTACCAAAAAGCACCAAAGTTAAAGCAAAAACTCCAAGTCTCTGGCCTGTTTCTGCCACTACAGGGAATGGGTGGATTTCTTCATCAGAACTCAGGGGTGACACTTTCTCAAAACAGGGAAAACATCATTTGCAAAAAAAAAAAAAGTGAAAGAACTGGAGGATTCCATTTTTCTTCTTCAGCAGGGGATGTTTTCTTTCTGTGAGTCACTGATTTACTTACTTTTCCCTTTGGCAAATACTTATTAAACACCTGCTGCTGTGGACCGGGCCCTGCCTTCGACTGTAAGAAGCTTACAGTCTTTTGAGGAAGACGATCAAAAAATAAGCTGATAACTGCCTCCAAGTGCAACCAGTGCCCTAAGAGATTCATACTTCCTGTATGTTGTATGTAGATCTGGTTCTAGAAGTATATACCAAGGATACTACTCCAACTTCTGGACTTAAGATGGTTGGTGGCACTCACCTGTAATCCCAGAGGCAGAGGCAGAAGGATCATGAGTTTGAGGCCAGCCTCAACAAGTTAGTGAGGCCCTAAGCAACTCAGTGAGACCTTGTTTCTAAATAAAATAAAAAAATAGGGCTGGGGATGGGGCTCAGTGGTTAAGCACCCCTGGGTTCAATCCCTGGGACCAAAAGAAAATTAAAAAGAAGAAGAAAGCCAAGATCAAAAAGGAACTGTCCTCTTCATTGGACTGGGGGTGTGGCCTCCACGTTGAGGGGACCTTTGTCAGTCCCTCCTCTTACCTTCTGTGTGTCTCTACTTCCTGTAGCACCGGGTATGGCGAGTGTCTGCTTAACGAACCCGAATCCAGACCCTACCCGCTGCCTCCCCAGCTGCCTGGCCTCCTTTACAACGTGAATAAGCAATGTGAGCTCATCTTTGGCCCCGGTTCCCAGGTGTGCCCGTACATGGTGAGTGTTTGGGGCCGTTTCTGTCCTCGTCACATTTGGGACGTCTTGCTCTGCCTGGCTTCCCATTAGCTTCTCACTCGGCCCAAGGACAGTCAAACATGCAGTTGGCACTTAGGGTGATCACTGTGCTGATGGTATCAGTCATGGCTCCATACGTTGGCGCCCTGTGGCATCTCTTATTTTCCCCTCCTGACTGGCCAGAAGGGACATGCTATTGCAAGTGTGAGGTGGGGCTCCCAGGGGGTGCAGGGGCAGAGCTGGTAATCCCAGAGCTTGGGTGTTTCTCTCTCCTTGTCTTCTCTCATGCCCTCCTCCGACTTGTCCAAGTGACTTACAGCGATTCAGTAAGGATGACACAGGAGGCAGGCCTGGCTGCTCCTCCTAGCTTGCCAGCCTTGGGTCCTGGGTCCACTTGGAGCTTCAGATCCTTTCTGGTGGTTGCTCAGCCGGGCTGCTGTGGTTTGTGCCGTGAATGTCTGGACCAGTGATATCATCTAGGGGTGACTGGATAGAAATGAGGAGAATGGTGCTCCTGTGGGTTGCCCCCTTCTGTCCCTTTGGGGCTGTGTGTGTGTGTGTTGCTGGGAGACCCTTCAGAGGTTGCAGAGTAAGTTGCAAAAAGTACAGTGAATCCATGGAAATAATTTAAAAATTTGAGTCACTCTACCTTAATAATACCCATTTATATGTTACCCATGATGACATGAATTAAGAGTCATTGACTCTGAGGCAGGAGGATCACGAGTTCAAAGCAACTTAGTGAGGCCCTGAACAACTCAGTGAGAACTTGTCTCTAAATAAAATACAAAATAGGGCTGGGGATGTGGCTCAGTGGTTGAGCGCCCCTGAGTTCAATCCCTAGTACCAAAAAAAAAAAAAAAAAAAAAAGAGTCATTGAAGTGTTAAACAAAAGAAAGGTAAGCATATTTTAGTATCTCCATTTAGTGGAATATTACATAGCAGATGAAAATGATCTACACAAGACACATGTTCCTGCTCATGTAATTTAAGTTAAAGAAAAGGATGAATAATTGCATAGAGTGTGTCTTCAAGTCTCAAAGAGGGGGAAAAGTGACAGGGAATGGGTGGAGAGCTCGAGGGACTTTTTTTCCCCTATTTTTCAGAGTATATATTTAGTTCTTTCTTAATTTTTCTACCATAAGCCTGATTGATTTTGGCTTATTTTAATAATTAGGAAAAATATAAATTAGAGAAATCTTTTTTTAAAAAAAGTATGCATTGAAATAGCTAAAATAAATCTTTCTTTTAATTTTTTTTATTTTCTAGTTGTAGTTGTCAATACCTTTATTTATTTATCTATTTATTTATTTATTTATTTATTTATTTATTTTATGTGGTGCTGAGGATTGAACCCAGGGCCTTGTACTCGCTAGGTGAGCGCTGTACTGTACCTCTGAGCCACAACCCCAGCCCTGCTAAAAAAAATCTTTAAAACATAATATTCGAAGGAAGAACAACGTTTCAGAATGTATCAAAATCAGTTTGCATGAAGCTTAAATGCTGTGTAACTGCTAGATTTTTATGCTGTTGTGTAAAAACTTTGGGACCAATGAAGTCATCATCAATCAGAGTGGGTCACCTCTGCAGAGAGGGAACAAGGAAGAGACCCAGGGTGGGTACCAAAGGTTTTAGCTTACCTGTGAACCCTTCTTTCCTTAACAGGGCAGTGGGTACATTGGTATCCATTATGTTATTTTTTTTCTTTTGCTCATTTTTATTTGTTCTTTCTTGAAAAATGTGATAGTAGAGTATATCTTGACATATCATACATACATGGAGTATAGCTTATTCTAATTAGGATCCCATTCTTGTGGTTGTCCCTGGTCGTGTGCTCATATGTGAACACAGAAAAGTTCTGTCCCATTCACTCCACTGTCTTTCCCATTCCCATCTCCCTCCCTGTCCTTCATTCCCCTTTGTCTAACCCAGTGAATTTCTATTCTCCCTCCCTCCCTTATCTCTGCATATCAGAGAGAACATTTTATCTTGTTTTTTTGGGACTGGCTTATTTCACTTAGTATGATAGTCTCCAGTTCCATCCATTTACCAGCAAATGCCACAGTTTCATTCTTCTTTAAGTTTGAATAATATTCCATTATGTGTATATACCACATTTTCTTTATCCATTCATTTGTTGAAGGACGCCTAGGTTGGTTCCGTAGTCTAGCTATTGTGAATTGAGCTGCTATAAACAGATGTGGCTGTGTCCCTGTAGTGTGCTGATTTTAAGTCCTTTGGGTATAGACCAAGGAGTGGGAGAGCTGGGTCAAAGGTGGTTTCATTCCTAGTTTTCTGAGGAATCTCCACACTGCTTTCCAGAGTGATTGCACCAATTTGCAGTCCCATCAGCAATGGATGAATGAATCTTTTCTCTACATCCTCGCCGACATTTTTTGTTGCTTTGTTCTTGACGATTGCCATTGTGACTGGAGGGAGATGGCATCTCTGTGTAGTTTTGATTTGCATTTCTCTAATTTCTAGAGATGTTGAGCATTTTTTTGGTATCTTTTTGACCATTCACATTTCTTCTTCTGTGAAGTGCTTTAATGTTACTTTTTAATACTTTGTGTAGGTCTGAAATATTGTACACTATCTAATACCTTCTATCCTCTAACAACCCCTAAAAGCCTTAGAAACGATTCATAATATGATCATGATAATACATGGCCCTAGTAGAAGCACACACACACACACAGAGACATACACACACACATGCATGCATGCACTTTGAGTCAGGCCAAACTGAAACACAAATCATATCTGATCACTTCCTAACTCAACAACCAAACTCACATCACACAATTCCCACATGCTCCTTTGTCTCTCTGAACCTCAGTCTCTTCATCTGTATATCTCAAATGCATGGTGGATCCCCTTTTATGTTACAGTCTATCCTCCCAGGCAGACAGGGCTGCTCAGGGCTGCTTGTTATCACCCTGGGACTATTTCATCATTTAATGAAGAAAAAAAAAATGCCTTTCCAAGTTCCCCTATACCCTTGGCAAAGCATTCATTGAAAGATTCTGTCTTAATTCCACTGTCTCTTCATTCAACTGAATCGAGCAGGTGCAGTGTAGACGGCTCTGGTGCAATAACGTGGATGGAGCTCACAAAGGCTGCCGGACTCAGCACACGCCCTGGGCTGACGGGACCGAGTGTGAGCCTGGAAAGGCAAGTACCCCCATTGCCTCCCCCCACCCTGGGGCTGCAGAGAAAGTTCGTTCGGGGAGCTTTTGAAAATGTGAGACTCACATGAAGGCATGATCATGACACCAGAGATCATTATTGCCTGCATGTAGGGACAGTCTCGCAACTGAACACTTCCCTCGTTTTAGCCATTCTGAAATCCTAATGCAGTGTGCAGGAGTGTTTTTTGGGTTGTTTGCTTTCTGTTTTGAGAGCGGCACTGCAAACTTGACGGAGCATCTCAGAATCAGGAGGAGCAGAGAATGGATTCTGTCCTCTCCTGTGACACCAGGCTCTTGCCAGCCTCTGCTGTTCCCTTTAAGGAGAGATGATGTCACTTGGTACATATCCAAGTCCAGATTCTCATGAGCTACTTGTCATGGTTCCCAGTGATTTTGTTAATTACTAAAAGAAATCTACTCCTTGTGTGGCCTGGGGACAGCTGTGTCCCACGCACCTAGGGGTATGATTAACTTACCCTCCTGTCCTGTGTACATCGAAAAATCAGAGTCATGAGTTAGTGATATCATCATCCCTCCCCCCAAAAATTTGGTGGCACAAAGTTTGAAAGATAAATCCTGATTCTTTTTTTTTCTTTTTATTTTGTAATTCTGTAAGGATGAATGCATTTAGCATTTACAGTGATCTAGTCGCTGGATTCTATTTCTGAGATTTGTCGTCTTTATATGTATGTAGTTCTTTTACCTGTTAGCTGTTTTACTCACTTTAATACATTTGTTCTCATCTTCTTTCCTTTTACTTTGTAGAATTATTAGGACCCAGAATGCCTCCTTCAAAGGGATCTTAATTGATGACAGGGTTTTACTCCCACTTCCCCATTTTTTTTTTTTTGTACCAGGGATTAAACCCAGGGGCACTTAACCACTGAGCCCCATCCCCAGCCCTATTTTGTATTTTATTTAGAGATAAGGTCTCACTGAGTGGCTTAGGGCCTTGCTAAGTTGCGGAGGCTGGCTTTGAACTCTCGATCCTCCTGCCTCAGCCTCCTGAGCTGCCAGGATGACAGGTGTGCATCACCCTATCAGCACAATAGGTCCATTTTAATCATATTCTAGAAGAGTGGCCAAGTCTAACAGCTTTTACTGAAGGTGTGGGGATGTACAGGTACTCTTAAGATCATGCATTTTGCAAATGCTGGAGAAGGTACCCAGGCTGCACAGGAGTGCTTTGTGATTTTTCTTGTTTGGTGTTGATTTCACAGAATTGGCAGTGTGGGCCTCTGGTCTGCATGCCAGCATTCCGACTCCTGTTGCCGCTGGGTTAATTTTTTTTCTTTCTGTTCTCTCTGCCCTGCTCCCTCCGTAGTAATCCATCTTGAGCTGCTGACACAGTGTTATTTTGATGAATAACTCACTAATGTCTCTTTATTTGCTGTGCTCTCTTGTTAAGTCCATTAACATTTCACTTTAACCCTGTTTTTTGAGTCCAGAGAATCCTTGAATTGAAGTTGGCCTCCACATCTACCTTCCAACCTCTTAGATAGATGCATGGATATAAAATATCAGTTAAATAGTTTGGGAAACTTTTAAGAAAGGCTGACTTTTTTTGGCTCTAGTTCCACCAGCCACTTAAAGCTTTGTTATGATGTAATGGCAATTCCCATATGGAATTATGATTTGTCGCATTTGCCTGGTAAATAGTTTTTTTGTTTGTTTGTTTGTTTGTTTTATACTGGGGATTGAACCCAGGGGCACTCAACCACTGAGCCTCATCCCCAGCCCTTTTTATATTTTATTTAGAGACAGGGTCTCACTGAATTGCTTAGGGCCTCGGTGAGTTACTGAGGCTGGCTTTGAACTCATGATCCTCCTGCCTCAGCCTCCTGAGCTGCTGGGATTACAGGCTGCTGCACTGTGATTGCCACTGTGCCCAGCCAGTTTTTGTTTTGTTTTGTTTTTTTTAAACATATTTCCAAAACATCCCCAGCTTGTGTCACCCTATTTCTCTGAGTTTCTTTCTCAGTTTCGGGTTCCTGGTAGCAAGATGGGAAGGCTGAATTTCACCTTGATTTTGTGTTAGTTAAGAATTTTGTTCAGGTTCAATCCAATTATTGTGTTTTAAGCAAATTGCCTCTTTATATGATACAAAAACTAGACAAGTTATGGAGCTATTATGTGGCTCATGCCTGTCATCCCAGCAGCTCGGGAGGCTGAGGCAGGAGGATTGTGAGTTCAAAGCCAGCCTCAGCAACTCCGCGAGACTCTATTTCTAAATAAAATATAAAAAAGAGCTGGGGATATAGCTCAGTGGTTAAGTGCCCCTGGGTTCAATCCCCAGTACCACCCTGCCAAAAGAGAGAGAGAGAGAGAGAGAGAGAGAGAGAGAGAGAGAGAGAGAGAGAGAGAGAAGAGAAAAAGAAATGGAAGTGTTAGGGCTGGGGTTATAGCTCAGTGGTAGAACACTTAGCATGTGTGAGGCCCTGGGTTTGATCCTCGTACCACATAAAAATAAGTAAAATAAAGGTACTGTGTCCATCTACAACTAAGGGGGAAAAAAGAAATGGAGGTCATGCTAGTCCCTTATCTGAAGGGCTGGAGGTCTGAAGGGGCCCAGATTCCAGAGTTTTCTTGGACTGTGGGATATTCACATGCACGTAGTGAGCACCTTGGTGACGGGACCCAGGTCCTGTGCATCTTGGACACACAGATTGAGGACAGTCATCCACAATATTTCTGGTCTCCCTTGGTTCTGATCAGCACCCATCACGTCAAGTCCAGTGGGGAACAGTGACCGTGGCCTCGTGTCCGCCCTTAACAAGTCTGGGATTGGGGGCCTTCTGGGTTTTTCGTTTGGGAACTGAGATAGTCAGCTTGCTCAGAGCAGTGCCTGGCCCTGGTCAGTGTGGATGCCCGCCGGCACCCCAATCCTACCTAAGCTGCACCCTGTGCCCAGCTGTTCCCAAGGCCTCCTGTCATCAGACCCAGGACAGCCTGGGCAGAGGGGCTCCCTTTCCAGCTGTGAACACGGACTCCCACCCTGCCCTGGGCCACAGAGCCAGTTTCCAGGAGCCACTGCTACAGCCAGGCCTGCTGACCTTTGGCCCCAGGCTGCTTGGTCCTGGGTGTGGCCACGTGTGGCTACCATGCACTTGAAATGCCAGTCTGGTCTGGGGTGCACTGACGAGTGGAATACAGCCAGGCTGTGGGCCCTAGAGGGCAAGAGAAAGCTTCCTGCAGTGGCCGCCTCTCATTCTGTCATCAGACCCAGGACATGTGTGAGGCCCTAGGTTCCCTGATACTTTGCAAGTGTTTGAGATATTGGGTGGTACTGAGTGTATATCAACATTATGTATTATTTATATAGTGATAGACATAATATGATGATATATGGTATATATATGATGGTATATTGTATGTGATTATTATAGCATCAATAATTATTAATATATATGTTATTATGATGTTATGTGTTGCATATAGTATATGCATGTATACATATACATATACACACATATACATATATGACATACATATCTTATATATCACATATAGTATATGTGTATGCACATAAGTATACATATAATATTTATGTATATCATTCATAATATTTGTAATATATGTGTTTATTATTTATAATTGTAATATATGTGTGAATATACATATATCACATGTATATTACATCTATATATTCATATATTATATGTATATTATGTGTATAAAATACATATGTGTATATAACATGTATATACATGGAATATATGCATGTATATGTAATATATATTTATAATGTTATACATATTAGGTATGTGTATGATTATGCATATATGTGCATATATAATCATACATATGTGTGTATAATTATACTCACATATATCATACACATATAATATATAAACATATATTAGCAATACAAAAAATATATGTCTATACATTCATATATAACATTTCAAACATGTGATATATATAATGTCTTTCCTAGGCACACATACCTATGATAATATCTGATTTCTAGATTTGGCATGGTAAGGGATTAACAGCAATAGTTGACAATGAAATAGAAAAATCAAAGTAATTTTTATACTGACTGCATGTAGAATTAATAATGTTTTTAGATATATTGGGTTAAATGCCATTAGGATTTATTTCGATTTTTGTTTCCAAAATGCTTTAGTGTGCTTCTAGAATTCTCTGTCCTCTCTTGGGCCTGGTTAGCTCCTCCTGGGCGGGGGCCCAGCCTGGCACCTCTGCCTCGGCCCTCCAGAGGCGGCTCTGTCCCCCTGAGACCCGTCACACAGCCACAGGCCGCTCCACTCCAGAGATCTGAGAGAGCGGCGGGGTGTCACCCTCCTGCAGCCACTGCCTTTGTCCACTGCTCAGTGACCTCGGCTTTGTGTCAAGGCTTGCCACCCCCACAATGGCAGAGGGTCCACGTGGGCCACTCCCTGTCCTGCTGAGGAGTTTAACTTAATTCTATTTTTGTAATATCTTTATTTTTTTTGTTGTTTATTTTTCTGTGGTGCTGAGGACGGAACCCAGGGCCTCGCGTGTGCGAGGCAAGCCCCCTGCTAAAGCCCCAGCCCAGCCCCTATTTTATTTTTTATGATTCTTTTAAAATCATGGCCTCCCTCCTGCTCTCCAGGCTGCAGAAGCTGAAGCCTTAGTAACAGCAGCAACAACAACAAAGGAATCAACTTTAGGGGACCCTGTGAGGGCCCTTTGTACTTCCTGATCCTAAGTATTTTCTTGAAGTGAGTTTATAGAAATCATGTAACTACTTTTTCCCCTCCTTCTTCCCTGGTGAATTAAAATTGGGTTTTCAAATCCAAGGGGAGCTGGACAGGGTCTCACTGAATTGCTTAGAGCCTCAATAAGATTTGGGAGGCTGAGGCAGGAGGATCGTGAGTTTAAAGCCAGCCTCAAAAACTTAGTGAGGCCCTGAGCAACTCAGGGAGACCCTGTCTCTAAATAAAATAGAAAATAGGGCTGGGGATGGGGCTCAGTGGTTAAGCACCCCTGGGTTCAATCCCTGGTACAAAAAATAAAGATAAGAAAAGCAGGAAAGCATTGCTATTTTACCGGAGGCCTTGTGAATGGAGGTCCATATGCAAATCTCACTTTGTCCTGTCCTGCCTACCACCACCCTGCCAATGTCCACTCCATTTTTTTCCAAGATGGAGACTTGAGCAGTCTGAAGCTGGCCACTGGAGTCACCCTGCCAGCCTGCAGCCCCTCACTCAACTGGCTTTTTTTTCCCCACAAGCAAGCTATACCCGAAGACCCAGCCTAATATTAAGATTCTTACAGGGCTAAATCCGCACAGTGCTCACTCTCCCTATAGATGGCACATGCGCAGCATTTCATAAACTATGGTAAAGAATAAAGAGATGAGAGAGGAAGGACGGCATGTTTAAGAGGACAAGGTCCTGCAGTGACTCCCGGCACCAGCCCTCCCTCACTGTCACCCTTATTAAATACAGCACTGCAAGTATGGATTTTGTGTTCCCAAAGAAATGGAGGTCCCCGCGACTGACGGATCCTGGGGAAGTTGGAGTCACTTTGGAACCTGCTCAAGAACATGTGGAGGGGGGATCAAAACAGCCATCCGAGAGTGCAACAGACCAGAGTAAGTTCTAGAATTATCGTTGCCTGCCAGGGGTGGGGGGTGGGGACAGGGGGCAGGGGGCAGGGTTGGGGAGCTTCCTGGGGGAATACTGTAGCAGGAGGCTGACAGGACCATGGTCCAAGATAGTCAGCAGGTAACTCCAGGCACCTCTCGATCTTCTCCTTATTTAGCCCCCCAGGTCCTTCAGTGTTAGGTTCGTCTCCCAAGCAGTTGGGAGGTCTGCTTGGATTGGTGGGTCTGCTTCCCGGTTTTGGCAGTCAGATGGGTCTCAGTGCCACCTGAAGCGGGGGCCAGCTTGCTCATGGAGGGCACACTTACTTGCACAAGGAACTTTTTAAAACATACACAAGGCATATTCATCCAGAGTTCAGTTAAATAACACTGAGATGCCACAAAGGCTCCCAGGATCCTTTATGGCTATGAGCAGCAGACCCCAGATATCCTGGAGCCACAGGTCAGGGAATAATAATAATAATAATTATTATTATTATTATAATTATTTGATACCCAGGGGTGCTTAACCACTGAGCCACATCCCCAGCCCTTTTTTATATTTTATTTATAGAGACAGGGTCACAATAAATAAGTTGCTATAAATAAGTTATTTAGAGCCTCACTAAGTTGCTGAGGCTGGCTTTGAATTTGCAATCATTCTGCTTCAGCCTCCCAAGCTGCTGGGATTACAGGCAGGCTCCACTGCAGGGAATTACCTTTTGAATCAGTCTAAATTTATAGGCGAGACTCCTGGGGTTCCCATTCCATAGCCTGACTGTGTCCAGGTGGGGAGTTGGCCTACCTCTCAGTTCTCAAGATGTGACCCTGCAGCCTCTGCCAGCCTAGCCTTGCTAGCACTTATATGTTCCAGTAAGGCATGGATCTTGCGGGTTTTTTTTTTTTTCCAGCATTTACTATGTGTTTGTCAGGGGTGTAGACGGTAAAGCATATCTTTACAGTAAAGCACGACATTTGATTCTGCATGAATATGCCAGAAGTAATGGTTTACATGTCACTTCTTGGACTTGTCATTGTCCAAGGAGTCTTCACAGTGTAGGGATAGCTTTAGATGTATAAATCAATGACTTTGATTGATTGATTGATCAATTGATCAATGGATTGATTGATTCAAAGTCTCCCTCTGTTGCCCAGTCTGGTCCCCAGCTCCAGGGCTCAAGGGATCCTCCTGCCTCAGCCTTCTGTGTAGCTGGGACTGAAGGCATGCACCACTGCACCCAGCCCATCTGCTTTGGGATTATGTAAAACAAGTCTGCCTTGAAGTACTCATTTATTTTTTTAATACTTTTGATTAGCGATAGCAAACTCAGTTTCGAAGAGAAGTAAAAAAGAATGAAGGGCTAGCAGACTATAAAAGTTTATCCTATCTGGGCATCATGGTGCACACCTGTCATCCCAGCAGCTCTGGAGGCTAAGGCAGGAGGATCGCAAGTTCAAAGCCAGCCTCAACAACTTAGTGAGGCCCTAAGCAACTCAGCGAAACCCTGTCTCAAAATAGAATATATAAAGGACTGGGGATGTGGCTCGGTGGTTGAGTGCCCCTGGGTTCCATCCCCAGTACAAAAAAAAAAAAAAAATGTTTATTTTAGAGTAAAAGTGGTACAATTGTGCTGGGTGCTGCTCATATCTAATGTTGACAGTGTATTTTTTGTATAAGAAAAATCTGCATTTTATTTACAAAAAAAACAGAGCTATAAACCACTGGTTTATAAGCAATGGTCTAAGTAAATGTTCTATGGTACAAATTATAAATAATGATAAGTTTATTTTTGCTCACAGTATAGTATAAATATCTTGTCTGTTTAATACTAGTCTTGGGCTGGTGATAGAGCTCAGTTGGTAGAGCACTTGCCTCTCATGCACAAGGCCCAGGGTTCAATCCCCAGCACCACCACCACCACACACACACACACACACACACACACACACACACACACACACAAAATGGTCTCCAAGGAAGAAAAAAGCCCAAAGACTGGTTCATAAAACTAACATTGTAGCTATAGGTAAAAATGAATAAACCTTAGATTTTCTACATAGCATATCCTTTGCATTTTTATAGTTGGAGATATAGTGTTCATATTCAGAAAAATTCAAGCACAAAAAGTGAAAGTTTTTGACACCATTTTTCTTATCCCCTTAAGAAATTTCTGCTGAAAAATAATGTTTTTCTTTTTTTATATATATGCCAAAAAATAATTTGATGTGTATCAATTCAGACTTTTCAAACAGATTGCGGATCTTGTGTGTATTATATGAAATCAGTATCCCAGAATTTAAAGCGAGGCTCGTGTTACTTTTTAAACCTAACTATATATATATCCTAGCTGCTTGTATTGCTGAAGTTTAAAATCAAGTCTTTTGATCAACATTTGCTGTTGGGCTTCCGCTGTCACTCAGTGTGTAGAGCTCTTGCCTAGCGTGTGTGAGGCCCTGGGTTCAATCCTCAGCACCACGTAAAAATAAACAAATAAAATAAAGGCATGCTGTCCATCTACAACTACAAAACAAACAATGAACATCAACAAGACCTTTGTTGTTAGCAGCAAATCCAGTGATTATTTTTAACGAATTAAAATTCATCGGGTGCCTACCTTGGAACCAAATTATATACTAAGTGCTGTATTACTATATTTCGAATAGTAGATGCTTTATAAGTGCTTCTTAAACTTTGATTCCAGAATATTCCATTCCAAAAGAAGTGCCCTTTTGGTTTGGTTTTGTGTTGGGATTTTTTTTTTTTAAGTCTTAAAGCCATTCTTGAAGAAATGAGGAAAGTGAAGAGAGATAAATCACTCCCTAATTGGAAAGGGCAGACAAAGAAAATCACCCCAGTGTGAAGCTCTCACCAAAAGGAGTCTGAGCTTCAAAGTGAAACAAAGATCCTCCCATTCAGAAGTTAAGAGCCGGTCATTAAAGACCTCAATTAGAGGCCTTTGTCCTTGCTGTGTGCTGGGAGAGACTTGGGGAAAAATACAATCCACCTCCTCGAGGGTCAGTGCCACATCGTGCCATTGAAACTCCTCTGAGCCATTTGCTCTTTAGGGTGCTCCTGTTAATTGAGGAAAGGAGACTGCTTCTGAATACTTGGGGGGGGGGGCGTGCATTGGAAAAGTGAAAGGGACACAAAGCAGAGAAAATCCTGACCCAATCTCAGTGCAAAAGCTTGTTCAGAGAACTTCAGAGCAGAGGGCTCATTTTGTATAAGGTGGAAGTGGTTTCTTCTGGCTCCAGCCCTGTGAGCTAGAAGATGTGTTATCAGGACCCATGGTTTCATGTTTCACAAGGATCTTGAGGGGAACAGTCCCTCCTCAGTGGGAATCCTCTTTTTCTCAGTTGGATGAGCCTTTAGAATACATGGTAAGCTCCATTTTTAGGGCCCGATACATGTGTCTCCTAGGAACACTGGATTGTTCTATTTAGCATTTTAACAGTATCAATGCGATTTAAGAATGTATTTAGTTAGTATCTGGAAATTTTATGCCATGTTTTTAAGATTCTCCCCCTGCCCTGAAATCAAAAAAGTCATAGAAGATACATAGTGCAGGTGCAGCTCGGGAGGCTGAGGCAGGAGGATTGTGAGTTCAAAGCCAGCCTCCACAAAAGCAAGGCCCTAAGAAACTCAGGGAGACCCTGTCTCTAAATAAAAGACAAAATAGGGTTGGGGATGGGACTCAGTGGTCGAGTTGCCCTCAGTTCAATCCACGGTACAGTAAAAAGAAAAAAAAAAAGATAAGAAAAGTAGCTTTCCCCAAGTTTTGGGTTGAACTGGTATATGTTACTACAGGTGGAGGCCTGATATTTGTCTTAAAATGCTTGCTTGCTTTTTTGTTTGTTTGTCGTTAATGGTATAGGGGATTGAACTTAGGGCTGCTTAACCACTGAGCTATGTCTTCAGCCCTTTTTTTATATTTTAGTTAGAGACAGGGTCTCACTAAATTACTTAGGCCTTGCTAAGTCACTGAGCCTAGCTTTGAACTTGGGCTCCTCCTGCCTCAGCCTCCCGAGCAGCTGGGATCACAGGTGGGCCACCGGGCCACCATTCCTGACTTTTTAACTCTCCATTTGATCCACCCTGTACATAACAAGATGCCCACATGTCTTGGTTTGTAAGGTTAATCCCACTTTATGTCTGTTCCCCTGGGGAAATTATTAATAGCTCTCATTTTCACTCCTGTGAAAAGTGTCCTGGATTGGACAATTAATTATGCGGGTTTCCTGACCCATAAGAAACACGTGAAAGAGTAAAATTTAAACTGGGCCCACCAGAAAATGTAAAAGTTAGAACATCAAAATAAGACCAAGTGTCAGAGCTAGAAGATGTATCATCAGGCTGCTGGGCCCTTTGATTGTTACTTTGTGTTCTAAATTTGGACTTGAGCTTCCTGGTAGCCTAAATAAAACAGGTAATAGAATTGCTCCAGTCTGTCAAAATAGAAAAAAAAAAAAAAATTGTGCCAATTCTCTAGGTAAAGCAAAGAACTTTCCTCTTCCAGTGCTACTATTTTACTTTTAGATTAAGAGACTGATGGAAATAATAATAAACTCAGATATGAGAAAAGGGATCATGAACTACATATTTCCTGCTAGATATAGCAACTGCTGATGAAATCTTACTTAAAGGTAGAATACACCTGTGATGATCTTTGCAAAAATCCCTTCTTAACTTTGGCCACTCATCATCCCAAACTTCCTCTCTGTTTACAGGTCATGGTTGTGTAATGTGCCAGAGGAAAGATCTAACTTGGCTGTACAAGATAACAATGACTTTAGCAATTTCCTTCAGTCCTTCCCACCTATCTCTGGCATGCAATATTTTTAAAGGATCTTAATAGTTAGAAAATGTAGTGGATATTATTTTTAAAGCTGAATTTTCTATAATTTGAGAGTTTTGTCTACATGGAAACATTACCCTCCTATCCAGTTAAATTATTAAATTATAAATTTATTTTTTCCATGCTGAAAGGTAAGTTCAGCTGGCTGAAGCTTTCGCTAGCACACAGTGCCATGCAAATTCAGCAGAAACCACATTGTCTAAGAAATGCCATATAGTTCAGAAGGGCACATTTACATTCATTAAAGTCATATGAAGGCTGGGTGTGGTGGTGCAAGCCTGTAATTCCAATGGCTTGGGAGGCTGAGGGAGGAGGATCACAAGTTCAAAGCTGCCTCAGCAACTTAGCAAGGCCCTAAGCAATTCAGCAAGACCTTGTCTTAAATAAAATATTAGAAAAGGGCTGGGGATGTGGCTCCCTTCACTCCTGCCTACCTAAAGAACTGTTTTTTTTTTTTTCTGTTTTCCCTAGCCCGCCCCCCTTTCTGTGAATTAGCATCTGCATATCAGAGAAACATTCAGCCTTTGGTTTTTTGAGACTGACTCATTTCACTTAGCATGATAATCTCCAGTTCCATCCATTTACCAGCAAATTTCATTCTTCTTTAAGGCTGAGTAATATTCCATTGTGTATATAGACCACATTTTATTTGTCCATTCATCTTTGGAAGGGCACCTAGGTTGGTTCCATAGCTTAGCTATTGTGATGCTCCAATTTCTTTAAAATGATAATCAGTCTGAGACCATGAGCCATGCGGCATGCCATGGACCATATTTTGCCATACCCTGTAATAGCTAAGTGTTTATTAAACACGGTATGCAAAGCCATGTTCAAGTGCTTTGAATGTAATGGTGAAGTTAACCCTCCCTACAGCCCCACGGAGTAGATGGTGGGTGTTTTCTCCCTTTTACGGACTGAGAAG
Organism: Urocitellus parryii; assembly: GCF_045843805.1. Classification (NCBI taxonomy): domain Eukaryota; kingdom Metazoa; phylum Chordata; class Mammalia; order Rodentia; family Sciuridae; genus Urocitellus; species Urocitellus parryii. Next base: position 163,172,170 of record NC_135533.1, read on the forward strand.
CTGAGGCTTAGCGGGGTGAACCCGCTGGCCTGAGATGGTATGTTGTTGATGCAGGGCTGGGGTTCAGACCCTCTGTTTCTAGAACCCGTGGAAATAGCCCCTAGCAGGGCTTCCTCTTACAGATAGTGGTTCTTACATGTTGTTTATCTTAAAATGTTTTAATAGAAATAAATCATAGCTTGCTATTTCCTCATGCTCCAAATACGCAAAGTCGGAAACTATTAATAAATTCCAAGAATCAGCCAAAACGGTACATAAGAGAACAACAACAACAACAAAATCTGCTTAAAAATGTTGTTTTCAAAGGGGAAAGAAATACGAGATGCTTTGGGGCAATCAATAATCATTCTACCACAGTCAATTGGAACATTAAGGGACTTTCCATATAGTTCCTACCTTAGGAAAACTTGAAGGGGGTCCTCTTTAGTACATTTAGAACAGGTTTTACCTGAGCAGGTACGTGGGCCTAATGAGTTATTCATGTGTAATTCGTGATATTTTATGCATGAGGTGGAGGTGGTTTGCTACTTAGAGAAAGGGTCTGGTATCCAGGAAACCAAGCCTGCATCTCTAAGTGGCTATAAAACCAAAAAGCCAAGACTCACAGTTTCTGGGGAGCATAGCAGAAAGAGCACAGAGCAAAATCCTGGACAACTTGGATTCTAGTCCTGACTCTGCTCCTCTATTGGCTGTGTGACCTTGGGCAAAGTACTTAACTTCTCTGAACCTCCTGTCTCATGGTTTAAAAGTACATTTATTGCCTACCCTTGGGCAATAAATGAAAGTCAAGTGCATACTACAGATTCAAAGCACATGGACTTAGTTGTATTGAACAGGGAAACAGTCAGACATAGACACTGCTGAGTGACATTGCAGTTTGTATTCTTAGATTTCGCTTTTTCGTGATAAATAATGGCAAATATTCATCCAACTCCTGATAAGCTCCTCAGATTCATCCAGAAGCCTCACATTTCTTTCACATAAAGATGGAGCCCCAAGACTCCAAGCTTTTAACTGTGCTCTCTCCTTACTTTACAATCTTTGATCTAAGGAGCACATTTATAGCAGTATGAGGCCAGGCTTCCCCCAGGGGCCCTTCCTGAGTCCTGGCCACTCTTCAGGAGCATTGAGTTGCCCTTCCATGTATAGAGTTGGTACTCAAACCGACTGCTGGCTAAACTCAGATTAGACTGGGCAATGTTGACACATAATGTCACAGTAGCTAACATTTTCCATCATCCATTAGCAACATTCATTTCAAAGGAAGGGGTAAAATCGAGGTTCAGAGAGGTTGAGTTCTTAGTCTAAAGCTACACAGTGAGGACAGGGTGAGACTGGAACCCAGGTCCCTGCTCCAGCACTCTGGCTGTGTCTCATTCCATGTTTTATGTCTGTGGAGCTATTTCCTGTATCCTAGAAGCCCGGTTTGGGAAAACAAAACAAAACAAAGCAAAGCACTCTTACAGTCAGGATCACTCTCTCAAATTCAATGTTTAAAAAACAAAGGTAAAATTTTTTCAGTTCCGGGGTGTCCCAGGGTAGCTGTTCCAGCCCTGGTGGGTGACCCCAGTGTCCCACGATTCCGTGATCTCCCCCTTTTCCGTGGTGAATTTGGCCAGCTGCTGACTGCTGGTCGCTGTGTGGTGTGGTGTGTCCTCCAGGAAAAGCGCAGGTGCAGGACTGCAGGCCGAGGGTCAATTTGTGCTGTGGTGTTGTCCATGGCTTCACAGTCCCACGAAGGTGATGAAGCAGTATGTCCTCCTCTTGTATCGAGTCAGTCCACAAGGGGACACGTGCCTTTTCTTCCATTTTATTGTAAAACAAACCAACCAAACCAACAGTGGTTGGGAAACAGGGAGGGGAGTTGCCGGAGGAGTGGAGGTGGAAGAGCCAACAGCCCATTTCACAGATGTCAATTCCGAGTCTTGCCAGAGCTGCCCAGATGGGCCTCCATGGTCTATGTGAAACTAATGCCGGCATCTTTAATAGAGAGCAGAATGCAAACCCAGAATCCGGAGCCCCTGGCCTCCCCTGGGTCATCTGCCACCACCAGTTTGCTTCCCTCCATCACAGGAAGTCATGAATGAGATAAAGATGTACAGAGAAACCCATTGCGTGTGCTTGTTTATATTTTCTCAGGCCCAAAAACGGTGGCAAGTACTGCGTGGGGCGCAGAATGAAGTTCAAGTCCTGCAACACGGAGCCCTGCCTCAAGCAGAAGCGAGACTTCCGCGATGAGCAGTGTGCGCACTTTGACGGGAAGCATTTTAACATCAACGGTCTGCACCCTAATGTGCGCTGGGTCCCCAAGTACAGCGGAAGTAAGTGCCTGCGGGCAAGGGCCCCGGGACAGCGGGCTGGCCCTAGGTCCAGGTGCGCACATGTCCCATGGAATGACGTCTCCCCTGCAGTTCTGATGAAGGACCGCTGCAAGCTGTTCTGCAGAGTGGCCGGGAACACCGCCTACTACCAGCTCCGGGACAGAGTGATCGATGGAACGCCTTGTGGCCAGGACACCAATGACATCTGTGTCCAAGGCCTTTGCAGGGTGAGTCACAGATGGCCTTCTCTTCATGGTGCTGTGGATTGTGGTTTGTGGCTTCCTTGATAGAACAGCACGCAGTCCTGAGCAGGGCTTCTCCAAGTGTGGTCCCTGGACCAGCATGAGTGGCGGCCAGTATCATCTGATTCTGACCCGTGCTCTGTCAGAATCACTGCCCTGGGTTTTTCCTGACAGTTTTAGCCTCTATGGGGCCCCCAGATCTCCCCTGAAGGTTTATTATGCTAATTTACGCTCCTTTAGTGTGACCTGAGTCCAAGGTTAAACCCAAATGCTCTCTGACAGCATTTCCTAGAGTGAATAGCTGTGTTCCAGAAAGATGTCAGGAGAAGAGCTGGCCTCGCTCAGATTCCTCTTTGTGATTTTAACCCTAATTGCTTCCACCTGAGACGTGCCTGTTAATTATTCTTGGAAGGTAAATTGAGAAACTTCTGGCAGACAGCAAAGTCTCTGTGACTTGCGGAGTGCTTGGTACCTCTTCGCAGTTCCCGCTGACCAGAAACAAGTGCTAACTGTGCCAGGTTCATCAGGTGATGTGTTTCTCCCTGAGAGTGGTCCAGATGCAGATGACAGTTCCTGGGGACAAGGATTTGATGCACAGAGCCCCTAAGAGCCTCACCCCTTCCCAGCCTGCACCTGCAACAGGTCCCCTGTTCCGTCCAATCCATAGCAACACCTTGAGGGCCTTCTCAAAGAGTGGTTCACACAAAGGGACAAAAGGGACAAGCCTGTGGCCTCTCCTCTCCAGGTCTTCAGGTTGTTGCCAGGGTCGACCTCAGGGCTCAGTCTGTACTGATGCATGTTGCAGATTCCAGAGGCCAGGGATGCAGCCAGGGTCTCCAGCTGCCACCTGTCAGTCCTGCTTTCCCCTGCATGCTCAGCCCAGCATTTAAACATGGGGGATTTTGCATAATATCCAAATTTCCAACTTCTCTTGAAAAACAATTTGGAAAACGTCAACACTGAGTTCTTGTTGCTAACCGGTCCAGCAGCAGGGAGTGTCAGCAGCTCCTCCCTAAGGTGGAGCCTGAGCTCCTCGATTAAATACAGCCCCTCACCACCCCACCCCTTCTTTTTCTCATTTAATCTGCTTACTCTTTTTTTTGGGGGGGGGTTGTGAGGTGTTTTTTTTTTTTTTTTTTTTTGGTACCTGGGATTAAACCCGGGGGCGCTTAACCACTGAGCCCCATCCCCAGCCCTATTTTGTATTTTATTTAGAGACAGGGTCTCATTGAATTGCTTAGGGCGGAGGCTGGCTTTGAACTCGAGATCCTCCTGCCTCAGCCTCCTGAGCTGCTTGGGGATCACAGGTGTGTGTCTCTGCACCCAGCCCCACTCTGCTTATTCTTCGGTGCTTCTCAAACTTTTCTCTGCAGATGAAGTCTTGTTAAAATCCCAACTCTGATTCGTAGGTCTGGGTGACTGCTGAGAGTCTGCGTTCCTAACAACATCAAGGATGTCCACGGCTGCTGGATCAAATTTTAAATGGCAAAGCCGTAGATGATATGAGTTCCCAACCCTGGAAAGTTTCAAGGGCCATCTCTTCCTTGTGGTTTTGAATTTGCATCATTGAAAGAAACACATTCATTGCCATTTTATTATCTCATTCATGCTTCACCATTTATTTCTAATGTTTTCTTTTCTTTTTTTTTTTTTAAAGCAAGCTGGATGTGATCATGTTCTGAACTCAAAAGCCCGGAGAGATAAATGTGGGGTTTGTGGTGGCGATAATTCTTCATGCAAAACAGTAGCAGGAACATTCAATACTGTACATTATGGTAAGAATCTGCTTCTAAGGATTGTGAGAAAGAAAAGTTTAAAAAAAAAGTTGAATTGTACATATCATGTGAAAATATTAATGTCAAGCTTAAAGTCAATCTGGTTACAGTCCATTTTCATCCATCTGGCCATAGGGCACCTAATAGTGACAATCACATTTCCTTGTGACCCACCTTGGCTTCCATTCTTAGAGAAAGTGAACCACTGAATTTTTGTTAAATTCTTTTTAGGTTACAATACTGTGGTCCGAATTCCAGCCGGTGCTACCAATATTGATGTGCGACAGCACAGTTTCTCAGGGAAATCGGAAGATGACAACTACTTGGGTGAGACGGGGTGCCCCTGCCATTTTCTACAGACATTCCGGTTTTCTGGGGCAATTGGCACAAACTCCTCCCTCCTCTCTGACACCTTCCGATGGGTTTCCATAAAAGCAGTTGATCTCGAAATTCATTATTTTATTTCACACTCGTACGTAACACCCTCAGAATATTGATTCAGGGGTTAATTGGTTGCCCCGTTCAATATCAAGGGATTGACTCTGGATTTTACAAAATAGATAGGCTTCAGGTCAGATTACCGTGCTCGTAGATGATGGGGCAGGCACGTAGGGTAGAGGGTGGCCTGGCTTAGGGAGTTGCTGCAAAACTCCGAGAGAGACAGAGATGCTCATGGCGCTCCCCCAAGCAGGAATGTGGAGGTGGACCTATGTGGTTAGGTTCTGGGGACATTTTAGAGTTCAAACCATCATGACTTTCTTCTTCTTTTTTTTGGTCCCAGAGATTGAACCCGGGGTGCTTAATGACTGAGCCACGTCCCCAGCCCTTTTTTGTACTTTATTTAGAGACAGGGTCTCACTGAGGTGCTTAGGGCCTCACTAAGTGGCTGAGGCTGGCTTTGAACTCACCATCCTCCTGTCTCAGCCTTCAGAGCCACTGCAATTACAGGAGTGTGCCACCGACCCCAGCTAACTATGATTTGTTGATGGATTAAATATGCAGGTACATGGGAAAAAATAGCCAAAGATGTCTTGGAATCAAAAGGGGTCAAAAACTCTCAGGTTTTGACATGAGCAATGAAAAGGAAGGTGTCATCCTCCACTGAGATTGAGATTTGGAACTTATTTGTGCATGTGACTACCAGTGTTTTAGGTCAGGACTGTGTCTTTGCATCTTTGCTCCCGAGACAAAGCCTGTACATGATAGGTGCTCAGTAAATGATTGCTGAATTGTTCAACAGGCATTGCTCCTACCGTGAGCTTCATGGGGAATAGAGCCACTTTGGAGATATTAGATTCATTTCTTCTTCTAAAGACTATAAAAAAATCTTCCTTGTAATTAAGTGCTCTATCGATGCCTCAGGTTTTTGCCACCCTAAACACCCAACAGCTGGCAACATTATAGGAAAATGAATAAGCCAGATGCAGGGTGCACACTTGTAATCCCAGAGTCCTAGGAGGCTGAGGCAGGAGAACTGTGAGTTCGAGGCCAGTCTGAGCAACTCAAGGAGACCCTGCCTCTAAATTAAAAATAAAAAAGGGTTGGGGATGTGGCTCAGTGCTTAAAAGTGCCCCTGGGTTCAATCCCCAGAGCCAAAATAATTAATTAATTTTAAACAAAAAGAAAACTACCAGGGTGAGGGGTATAGCTCCATGGTACAGCACGTGCTTAGCAGGCACAAGGCCCTAGGTTCAATCCCTGACACCACAGTTATAGCAAGAAATCAAATAAGACAATGGACAAAGTTCTTGGAAACCATTCTCAAATGATATTTTCAAGGATTTCTCATTTTACCATGGTGCAAAATGGGTCAAAGAGTTTTCTCCATGTATTTGGTTATAAATTTGTGCCTGTGACTGTGACCTTCCTACTTCCTAATTAAATCAAGCAGCGCTACACTCCGCTTCCTGGGGAAATTGAATTCCTGCTAGCTGAAAGCCATGTTGAGCTGTTTCTTTCCTCTCCTCCAAAGGAAGAGGATTCTCTTCTCTCCTCCTCCTGTTTGGGAAAATGATCGCTCTCCAATTAAGCAGCCTCAATTCCGTTCAACTCAATCAGTCCGTGTCAGGTGTTGGAATTTGGGGTGGGCCTCCAGAGAACCTCTTATTCATCACTGGAGGATCTTAATCTCCTTGCAAAGGATGAAAACAAAATCAAAGAAGATCTGTCATCTGGAACAGGCAGCCCCAGCCTCTCGTGGCTCTTTAATGGAATGGTAGGAGAATGTCCCTGGATGGCCTAAGAACAGTTTCTCTGGACACCAAAGTGCCCAAGCACAGATTTGGAGACACAGTCCGTCGAGTGTGAAAGCGGAGACCTCAGAGCCTTTGAACCTCACAGAGGTGTCTTAGAAGGCAGGAACAATTTGATGTCATCAAGGCTGAGGCGTGGAGATTTACCCTTGGCGTGGTGGAGGGGGACCACAGCCCGCGCTGGGTTAAGCATGCGCCCGTCTCTCGGCTCTTCTGTTGCTAAGCGATCTTCACCCTGATCCCTGGTTGTTTTATCAAATCAGTCCAGCCAGGCGCTTCCTGTGTGTTTTGATGAGGGAGCAGTTTCCAGAAGACAGCGCCTTTGTGGCAGTCGGGTTCTGATGGGTGCAACGGGGAGGAAAGCCCCCAGGAAATCAGCTCTCCTAATCGCATTAGCGGGAGGTGGAGCAGGAGGCTCTGATTTTCAGGAAACTATTTGTTTCACAAGGTACCGAAGCAGAAAGCCTCCCAGTCAAAGGTGGTCCTTGCACATAGACCCCTCCCTGCCACGGGGTGAAAGCCAAGTTGTACGGCCTCACCGTGTTCTGAGCCTATCCCTTGGGGAAGGTGCTCATTTCTTTTTGTTTTTTTGGTTTTTTTTTGGGGGGGGGGAGTACCAGGAATTGAGCCCAGAGGTGCTTACCCACTGAGCCCCATCCCCAGCTCTTTTTTTTTTTTTTAAGTTTTCTTCTTCTTTTTTTTTTTTAAGAGAGAGTGAGAGGAGAGAGAGAGAGAGAGAGAGAGAGAGAGAGAGAGAGAGAGAGAGAGAATTTTTAATATTTATTTTTTAGTTCTCGGCGGACACAACATCTTTGTTGGTATGTGGTGCTGAGGATCGAACCCGGGCCGCACGCATGCCAGAGGAGCGCGCTACCGCTTGAGCCACATCCCCAGCCCTCCCCAGCTCTTTTTTATGTTTTATTTAGAGACAGGGTCTTGCTGAGTTGCTTAGGGCCTTGCTAAGTTGCTGAGGCTGGCCTCAAACTTGCGATCCTCCTGCCTCAGCCTCCCAAGCTGCTGGGATGACAGGCCCTTGGCTAGCTGTGGCAGTAGGAAAACAGAAACGGATTCAGTGAAAGATAAAGCAGAAATTTTCTTTTGCCGGACGGCTTTACTTGTACCTGAGACGGAGCCATTTACCAGAGCAAATCCCAGCATTCCAGCTCCTGGCCTCTTCTCCCTTCCCTGTGAAATGGAATAAGAAACACGGGGTGCAGGATGGCATCCCTCTAGGTGGGCGTAATTAGGAGAGGAAGCCAGGTTAACCTTCGCCGGCACTGCCATGCGGTGAGCATGGACAAGGCTCCACTGTGGCTTTCTTGGCGGGGCTGGCATGTGACATTCCACTTCCCCATCTCCAGTGAAGCGTCAGCGGCATAGCCAGCACGTAACTTAGCTTGAAAGAATTAGGTGATTTGGTTGACAGCACATCATGCCGTCACCATGTAAGTGACCCGCTTGAGGGAGCAGCCCCAGGACACCCGAGGTGCCATGGAAACCACTGTCGGGTCAGTGACCCACTGGAGCTCCGGCATCCTGCATGGCAGGTGGGCCTCACACTGCAGGGGCTACAGGCGAGACAGGGCTGCCCGAGGGTTACACCAACTGGGGACAGTCACTGGGCTGGAAGCACTCTTTTCTCTCTGTCACCAGTGTCAGGTTCAATCCATCACTCGCTCTTTATTATTTTTTTTCTGGGTACCAGGGATTGAACCCAGGGGCCCTCGACCACTGAGCCCCATCCCCAGCCCTATTTTGTATTTTATTTAGAGACAGGGTCTCCCTGAGTTGCTCAGGGCCTCGATTTGGCTGAGGCTGGCTTTGAACTCATGATCCTCCTTTTTTTCCTCAGCCTCCCCAGCAGCTGGGATGACAGGTGTGTGCCACCACTTCATCAGTAGCACACCTACTAAGGGTAGGGATCTTTCTTGGGTTTACAAAAGCAAATTTTTAAATGATTTCTTTACTACAAGGCATAGGCTGTCTAGCAAGACCCACTATTTAAATTTTTTAAAAGCTGCAGACCTAAACAAATTTGATTTCCACTTGTAAACCAAGGAAAGGATGCATAAATTCATTCATTGAACATTTGCCAAGGCCCTTCTTGGAAAATGTTAGTGGCTCCCAAATTCTGGAGAGAGATTTTCTTGATTAGAAGCCACCTGGCCTCGGGAAGTTAATTTAATACCAAGTCAGGCCTGTTTCTCCCTTAAGTCAGGAACAGCAGGTGGATGTCTCGGAGGTGTGGTGAGGGGACCGTGCATGGGAATCCATGATGACCTTCCAGGTTAAATGGCCCCGAAGCATTGGATGACTGGGAAGTAGAGGGCCAGCTCCCTAAAAGTGAAACCAATGTTTTTCCACAAATAGAGGGAAAATATATGGTTGGAATTTTATCTTGAGAAGTAAATCTGAAAGCATGCAAATAAGATTCTTTTTAGCTCATATTCAACAACTTACATTTTAATTGGAGTCATTCCGAGTGTTTTAGGTTGGAGATCAAAAGCCATCAGTACATATATTTCTGTAAGTTTTGCTTGCAGTCAGTTGTAATGACAAGACAATAGTGCCTTCTTAAAGAGTGACATGGAGCCTTTTTATTTTATTTTTGGTACTGGGGATTGAACCCAGGGGCACTCAACCACTGAGCCCCATCCCCAGCCCTATTTTGTATTTTATTCAGACACAGAGTCTCACTGAATTGCTTAGGGCCTCTCTAAGTTGCCGAGGCTGGCTTTGAACTCACGATCCTCCTGCCTCAGCCTCCAAGCTGCTGGGATGACAAGAGTGGGCCATCGAGCCTTGCTTGCCATTTTGATATAACTCTTCACTGTGAAATAATCGCCAAAACAGGATAATTTACATGTTTTAGCATAGTGACCATTTCCTTACCTTTATTTGTGCATGTGCACATCCAGCTGGAAATGACACTGATGACCGACCCTCTGGACTCATTGTCACCGTGCAGTAAATCAGATCTGCAACATTTATTTGTCTTTGAACCCTCTTCCCAATCCCCCTCCTTCCAGCCCCCTGTAACCACCATTCTTAGTTTTCATCATTGCTTCAATTCAGCCAGCTCCTCATCTGGCCAGTGTTTTAGCACTTAATCCATGCAGTTTTCCAATTCTATTTCTTCAACTTCACTGATTCTTTTATCTTTTGCAAGATTTGGGGAACATTCACTTAAAAAAATAAAGAAGACTTTAGTGAGCACCTGCTATTTCCCCTTAAGAAGCACAGTAGTAGTGGGTCGTGAGACAGTGTCCACCCTCACCCCTGGGGGGCCCCGATAGTTGTGCAGAATCAAAAGGCCATGGAGAAAAACTAGGATGGGAAAAGGGATGGAATCTGTGCTGACCCTGAGTGACATTTGCAGTTTGGAAAAGAATGGTCCAGGCAGGTGTCTGGGGCTGCTAACATGTGACGAGTTATCTCAAGACACAGTGTGACATCACAGGGTAGGAAATGTCTCTGTTTCTCACATCGGGAATGTGGGAGCAGTGAAACTGGGTGTTTCTGGTTTGAAGGCTGGTGTGAGGTGACGACATTTAGGGCTGTGGTCTCATCCGAAGGCTCCCCTGGGGCTGGAGGATCCGCTCCTGGTTGGCTTACACTCCTGCAGTTGGCAGAAGAACTCAGTTCTCTGAGCTTCCCCAGGGTGTTTGCAGGAACCTCAGCCTGGGCATCCCATCACCTTGCAGTTAGCCTCCCCTAAAACTAGAGATTGAAGGAAGAGAGAGGCCAGGCATGGTGCACAGGCCTCTAATCCCAGCAGTTCGGGAGGCTGAGGCAGGAGGATCACGAGTTCAAAGCCAGCCTCAGCAACTTAGTGAGGCCCTAAGCAACTCAGTGAGACCCTGTCTCTAAATAAATACAAAATAGGGCTGGGGATGGGGCTTAGTAGTTGAGCACCCCTGGGTTCAGTCCCTGGTTTTCCTAGTCATTCCTGTTGGGTGTGGGAGGGGGGGAAACAGGGTGACTGCCTGGAGAAAAGGATCCCCAGGGCCACATGTGAGGCTGGCCGCCCCCCTGGGCCTCATTGGAAAGGTGGCACTGAGCATCATATTGTGTATTTGCAGGTATCACCATTTGTCAAATAGAGGTGACCCCACAAAGACTCAGCAGGCTCAAGTAATGAAGGCATACATCAAGTGTGCCTGTGTGGGAGGGGACCGCTTGCAGACCTTCTCCATGCACGGACGGCTACACATTGTCAAACCAAATGAAATACAATGAAATACATTGGCTTCCGTCTGTGGTCCTGTGACTGTGGGGCTTCTTCAGGGAGCCCCAGGCTCACCAGATCCCTGTATTCTGTTTCTCTTAGTTTTCTCTATTCCACTTGGTTTCCATAGTCACCATCAGGAGTAGATGTTTTACCTCATTTTAAAGAAATGGAGTCAGAGAGGGAAAGTGGATTGCCTAAGGACACACAGCTGGCATTGGGCGAATCAGGAATGTGCTCGTGCCTGTGGGGCTGCAAAGCCCCTGATCTGTGGACTCTCGGCCTGTCAGGGTGGGATCTCATTTTCTTTTTCTTTTGTTTACTATTTTTTATTTGATCTTTTTAGATATACATGGTAGTAGAGTGTTTTCTGACCTATTATGCATACATGGAGTCTAACTTCCCATTCTTGTGGGTGGACATGACGTGGAGTTTCCCTGGTCGTGTGTTCACATATGAACATAGGAAAGTTCTGTCCCATTCATTCCACTGTCTTTCCCATTCCCATCCCCCTCCCTTCCCTTCATTCCCCTTTGTCTAATCCAGTGAACTTTTATTCTTCCCTCCCTACTTCCAATTGCGTGTATCAGAGAGAACACGTGGACTTTTTTTTTTTTTTTTTTTTTTTGGATTGGCTTATTTTGCTTAGCATAATGATCTCCAGTTCCATCCATTTACTGGCAAATGCTATCATTTCATTCTTCTTTAAGGTTGAGTAATATTCCCTTGTATATATTTACCACATTTTCTTTATCCATTCATCTGTTGAAGGGCACCTAGGTTGGCTCCATAACTTAGCTATTGTGAATTGATGTGGCTATGTCACTGTAGTGTGCTGATTTTAAGTCCTTTGGGTATATACTGAGGAGTGGCTAACTGGGTCAAATAGTGGTTCCATTCCTAGTTTTATGAGGAATCTCCACACTGCTTTCCAGAGCGTGCAGTCCCACCAACAACGCATGAGTGACCCTTTCCCCCACACCCTGGCCAACATCTGCTGTTACTCGCATTCTTGATGATCGGGGTATTTCATATTTCACACAAATGCTGCTGGGCAGTGGATCAGCAGGTTCTCTGTCCTCACCCACAGCTTTATCAAGCAGTAAAGGTGAATTCCTGCTCAACGGAGACTTCGTCGTCACCATGTCCAAAAGGGAAATCCGCGTTGGGAGCGCCGTGATTGAGTACAGCGGGTCGGACAACGTGGTGGAGCGCATCAACTCCACGGACCGCATTGAGCAGGAGCTGCTGCTGCAGGTAGGACCTGCCCTGGCCACGCCCCTCTCTGGGCTGGGGCTCGGCTGACTGCCCCCTGTCTCACCGCCCGCAGGTCCTGTCGGTGGGGAAGCTCTACAACCCCGACGTGCGCTACTCCTTCAACGTTCCCATCGAAGACAAGCCTCAGCAGTTCTACTGGAACAATCACGGCCCCTGGCAGGCGTGCAGCAAGCCCTGCCAAGGTACCGCCTGCGGGTTTTTTTGTGGGGATTCCAAGAGATGATGATGATGATGATGATGATGATGAGTTTTGGTACCAGGTGTTGAATTCAGGGGTACTTGACCACTGAGCCCCATCCCCAGCCCTATTTTGCATTTTATTTAGGGACAGGGTCTCATTCAGTTGCTTAGAGCCTTGATTTTGCTGAGGCTGGCTTTGAACTCACGATCCTCCTGCCTCAGCCTCCCCAGCCCCTGGGATTATAGGCATGCACTTTTATATATGAGAGAAACATACAACCCTTGACCTTCTGAGTTTGGTTTATTTCCCTTAACATAATGATCTCTAGTTCCATCCATTTTACTGCAAATGACATATTTCATTTTTATTTATGGCCAAATAAATCTCCCCTGTGTATAGAGACCATATTTTCTTTATCCAATCATCCACTGGTGGACACCCAGGCTGGTTCCATAGTCTGCCTGTTGTGGATTGTGCTGCTGTAAACTTGGCTGTGCATGTGTCACTGTGGGAAGATGACTTTAATTCTTCAGGGTAAATACAGACGGGTGATAAATTTGGGACCTGTGGTGGTTCCTTGTCTAGTCTTCTGAGGAGCCTCCATTCGATTTCCACAACAGTTGTACCCATTTAGGATCCACCCACAGTGTGAAAGTGTTCCCCCCGCCATTCCTCTCCAGCACTTATTATTTGTATTCTTGGTGACTGCCATTCTGACTGGAGCTACATGAAATCTTGGTGTCATTTTGGCAAATTCGGGCTATGCTAGGTTTTCTTATCTAAAGAGCTTGGCACATAGGCGCATAGCCAAGCAAGATCCACTTGCCACTTTAATTTTTCAGAGACATGGTTTCAGTAGTCGCATACTCTTGATTTTTTTTTTCTTTTGCTAAATTAAGGTCAGCAAACTACAGCCACAGGGCCAATTCCAGCCTGCCACCTGCTTTTATAAATAAAGTTTTATTGGAACACAGCCATACCCATGTGTTTACAGATAATCTGTGACAGCTGTATTTTCTGCCCTGTCATGTTGAGACGTGCTACAGAAATTGTGCTGGCCAACAAAACTGAAAATATTTATAAGCTGGTGTTCCCGTAGAAAATGCTTTCCAGACCTCAGTCTAAGTAGGACTGTGTGCTCTGAATAATTTTTTTGTCCTCTTTGCTCAGGGGAGCGGAAACGGAAGCCTGTTTGCAGCAGGGAATCTGACCAGCTTACCGTGTCGGATCAGAGGTGCGATGGGCTGCCCCAGCCAGCACCCATCACGGAAGCCTGCGGCACAGACTGTGACTTGAGGTGGGCCCGTGCGCCTCCTGCTCTTTGATGCTGAGTGGAGAGGGTCTTGCGGCGAGTCTGGGCGTGTGGATCAGAAGGAGGGGGTGTTCAGCTTTAATCCTTCTTCCTGATATTTTGTGAGATGAGCTCTAGCCAGTTCTCCATCCGTTTGATCCTATCATCTAAGACACATGTCAGTGGATTTCTTGTTCTCCCAAGAATTAAATAATGAGTAGAGTGTGGCACTTGCCAGAAAACATTCCACCTAGATCTTCAGAACTCACTGATGAGGCATTCAAAGTCAGCAAGAGGTGGGGAAACTAGCCGGGCACGCACCTGTCATCCCAGTGGCTCCGGAGGCTGAAGCAGGACGCTCAAGAGTTCAAGACCAGCCTCAGCAACTTAGCAAGGCCCTAGGCAATCTAGGGAGACCCTGTGTCTAAATAAAATGTAAAAATGGCTGGGGATGGGGCTCACTGATAAGTGCCTCTAGGTTCAATCCCCAGTACCAATAATATTACTAATAATTAAATTTTTAAAGTAATAATTAAAAGTCTTCAAAACAAAGAGTGGGGGGACTTTATCCCTCTATGCCTGTGATGTTCTGCATCCACCCAGGGCACATTCCACTCAGAACATGAACTCTTAGGCATGCCAAAGTTGCATGGAGGAGCAAGAAGAAAGTCTATTTAGAACTATCTAGATATTCAAACAAGTATTTATGAAAGCGAAGTCAGAGGCAGGAAGTATTGAATGGGTGGAGAACCCTGAAGCTTTCCTCTTGTCTGCAAGGTTAACAGTGTCCTAGTGAAGAACCTAGGGGTGCCTTGTGTATTCTACATGTCAAGTGGATGCAGCTAAGGTGTGCTGCCACCTCATCCCTCTTTTGCAGTCCAGAGATTAGGGTCAGAGTGGTATATGGCTATGTTAAGGTCTCACCATTCGTAAGCCGCAGAGTGACTACTTGAACATTTTGAAGTTCCCACAGCACTGGACCAAAGCCTTCAGCAGGCTTCCTATAGTGCTGGAAGGAATGCAGATTTGGAGGTGGGGAGAGAAGAGTGCTGTGATTGATTAGTAATGCCTGTCATGGGAGTCAAAGTGGAAATTGTGATAAGTGTGCTCTCAGCCAGTCCTGACCTGAGGCTCTGACTTCAAAGACACTACCTTTCCACCCTCACACACTTCCTCTTGACACATTGTTACTGACCTGCTTGCTCATTGGCTTGCTCAAAAGCATTGACCAAAGTCCCATATTATTGTATAAAATAAAATATCAGTCATTAAAAGGTGAGCATTCACACTAACAACATTCTTTTTTTCAGCAAGGTAGGAGGTACCAGGGATTGAATTCAGGGGCACTGGACACTGAGCCACATCCCCATCCCTACTTTTTGTATTTTATTTAGAGACACGGTCTCACTGAGTTGCTTAACACCTCGATTTTGCTGAGGCTGGCTTTGAACTCATGATCCTCCTGCCTCAGCCTCCCTAAGTGCTGGGATTACACCTTGTCACCATGCCCAATTTAAGACAATATTTTTATTTTTCAGAAGTATCCAAATAAATCCATTTGCTTCAGTCAATTCGGTTAAATTAGAATTAAAGGTCCTTTCAGAAAAAATAATTAGTGGACTAATTGCTGGACTGAATTAATCACTAATGTTTGGCAGAAAAAAACTAAATTGGTGCATAGATACCTTGAGATACAGCCTTAATAAATTGAGAAAGGTAGCACTTTCAGGTTAGCCTTCTTTCTAATTATCACTGTGAAAGTCATGGGATATGGTCACGTGTTTTCTAAGAATTATTTTTAACACATGTTATTCTGTTAATAGTCTCACATTGATAGGATAGTATTTATATTTCTTATTGCCTTGTATATAAATCTTATATTATCCTATTGATAGACCTAATAGCCTGTTGATTTCTCAAATACCACTGTAACACAGGTATCATCACCCTTTTACAAATAAGGCTAAGAGAAGTTAAGCAGATTGCCCAAGGTCACACAGCCAGCTAGTGCCACCTTCACTCCGTCAACCTGATGTCAATATAATCATGATTTGTGCTAATTATTTTGGGTACTGGGGATTGAACCCAGGGTTGCTTAATCACTGAGCCACGTCCCCCAGGCCTTTTTAATATTTTACATAGGGACAGAATCTCACTTAAGTTGCTAGCTATGTTGCTGAGGCTGGCTTTGAACTCAGGATCCTCCTGCCTCAGCCTCCTGAGTCTTTAGGATTACAGTCATGCACCACCATACCCAGCTCAAACCAGTGTTTTTGAAAAGCCCTAACAAACAAGTCCTTCCCCAGTGGAGATGCATAACACTGATCAATACCCTGGAGGCTCTGAGAAGATCTGTAATATCAAAACCAGTTTAATTTGGTAGTTCATAAAATCATTTAATCCCACAATCCTCACCCAGACACTCCCCCGTCCCCCAGCACAAACACAATCACACATTGTCCCTCAGTTTCCACTTATCGACGAGACATTGGGGGATGCTTTTATGAAATTTACTCATTAGATATAATTGTGTTTAATTTCCCATGAAATGAACTGAATGATCTCAGCACACCGAAGTTAGACCACTGTCCAGAAAGAAAATCTAAGTCATGTGACAGTATTTGGGAAGAATTTTTCACATGACCTTCCCACAGACTCTGCAGGCCTCTCTGCTGAGATTCTGGGCATCATGTGGACATCAGGGAAATGACTTTGGTTGGGGTGCCTGCCTCCTTGATCCTGGATGGAAAACAACCTGTCCCAGAGAGCAGCCAAGATCAAAGTGCAGCTGAAAGTTCCAGATGCTTCTGTTGAATGGGTCCACACTTTTGCCCTCCTTCCTGCAGGAAGGGAGAGTTAGCCCCTGTTAAACTGTGATGGGATGAGATGAAGCGCTGGTCCTCAAGCCCCACTGAATGTGTTCTGGGTTAGAACAAAATCCTCTCGATATTATGTCCCTCCAAGGGACAGTCTCCAGCCTACTGTCCTTGCCAATGGGCACCTCTGACCTGCTTCTGAGCATCAGTGAGAAATTCCATGACAAGAGTATCATGCAATAATCCTCTCCCCCTGCCCCCGACTCCTTTTCCAAACAGTTGTACATAGAAGAACTCTTAAAACACTGGAGATGAGCAAGCCATCCAATTTCCAAGCAGTAGCCAAATTCCAAAAGTCAAATCCAGTGAAGATTTTCAAGAAATCATCTTTTTTGAATTTGTAAATCCAATCAACAAAATTGTATTTCAAGTTCTTTTATTTAGTTTATTCCTGCTGAAGTAAGAATTCCAAGCCAGCCTCAGCAAAAGCAAGGCCCTAAGCAACTCAGTGAGACCCTGTCTCTAAGTAAAATACAAAATAGGGCTGGGGATGGGGCTCAGTGGTCAATTGCCCCCGAGTTCAATCCCTGGTACAAAAAAAAAAAAAAAAAAAGACTCATTTTATTAATTTTCCTTTTTTTTTAAATTTAAGCCCTCCTGACTTTGTTTCTAGGGTGTTAAAAGAAACTGACAATTTATTGGTATTTATTGAGCACTTACTGTGTGCCTACAAAGTTTCATTGAAGATACTGGGGATACAAAGATTTATAGATTCAAATCTAATTTTAAAAGCTTATAATTAATTTTTATAGCATGTAGATCACATCTTTGCAGAATTTAGTCTTTGTTCTCAGATAATAGTGCACAGGGTTTAACATACTGGAAATTCACAGTTGCAGTGCAAATTCTTCATTCTTTGAGTAACTCACAGAATGTTCATTGAGCACTTCCTAGCCTGGGCCCAGGCAGCAGAGGCTTCCTGTGATTGGTTTCCAAGAGAAGTTCTCTGTTAGAAAAAGCCAAATGAAATGCTAGATTGCATGAGCTTTTTAAATATAAAGTGGCTCTTTCTGCTCAGTTGAATTCCAAAAAAAATTTTTTTCTTCTTCTTGGTTCCTTAAATTTCAGATGGACTGTATCAGAGAGAATCTTCCCAAAGATAGAGACTCTGGTCATCATTCTTTGACTTCTATGCATACCCGCAGCCATGAAAAATACATGGATAGTTGGTTTGAAATTGGATTTCAGTAACTCACTGGGGCTTTGAGCTCCAGGGTATTTGAGTTAAGGAAGAAAAAAGAACTCACCTCTTCCGCTCATTGGCTGAGTGTTTTAACAGATGCATTGGTTTCTCTTTATTCTGCTTCACAGGTGGCACGTGGCCAGCAGGAGTGAATGCAGTGCCCAGTGTGGTTTAGGTTACCGCACGTTAGACATCTTCTGTGCCAAATACAGCAGGCTAGATGGCAAGACCGAGAAGGTGGATGATAGTTATTGCAACAGTCACCCCAAACCAAGCAACCGGGAGAAATGCTCAGGAGAATGTAACACAGGCGGCTGGCGCTATTCGGCTTGGACTGAAGTAAGTTGGTTCTCATAGAAGAGCGTCCTCTTGGATGAGTCGGATGACTTGATGGTGGCTCCTTGCAGGATTGCATTAAGAAGCCCCATTTAGCTGGAAGCAGTGGTGCACACCTGTCATCCCAGCAGCTGGGGAGGCTGAGGCAGGAGGATCGTGAGTTCCTCAGCAAAAGCGAGGCCCTAAGCACCTCAGTGAGACCCTGTCTCTAAATAAAATATAAAAAGGGCTGGGGATGGGGCTCAGTGGGTTAAGCACCCCTGGGTTCAATCCCTGGTACAAAAAAAAAAAAAAAAAAGGAGAACAAGAAGAAAAGAGTACTGTGATTGATATGTAATGCCTGAACCCATTCAAGTTCCGAAGGAAAGAATCCCATGATTGATTGGTAATGTCTGACCCAGGCAGAACAATTGCAGAACTGGTAATAACAATTGCAAGTGGTAAAACAAATCAACCAGTCACTTTTCTAGACCTCTCAGTCCATTTCCAATTTTATTTTCCTATGCCAATGAGCTACTGCGGACTTCAATATAAACCCAGGTAATAAAGTGAGAGCATGCAAAAGAAATCTCTCCAAAAGAAAAAGTAGAGTCAGCCGGGTGGGTTGGTGGTTAAGGTTAGAAGAGGATCTTGACTCCGCAGTGGTCTGATTGGACTTTTCCTTACAGTGTTCTAAAAGCTGCGATGGGGGAAGCCAAAGGAGAAGGGCTATTTGTGTCAACACCCGCAATGACGTCCTGGATGACAGCAAATGTGCCCATCAGGAAAAAGTCACCATTCAGAGGTGCAATGAGTTCCCGTGTCCACAGTGGAAATCGGGAGACTGGTCAGAGGTGAGATGGAGGAGCTGCTGTTCCCTAGGTGGCCTTGGTTGGCTGACTGTGGGTCCCCCTGGTGTGTTGAAGGCTGAGCCTACAGAACCTCTCCCTCCACCCCTTGAGAAAGCAGCAGGCCCGTTCCCCACCCAGGCTCTGACTGAGTACTGGCTGGGCCTTGTCCACCAGAGACCTTGACGTCACGGGGTGTGTCTGGATCCACCATGAGAGCTTCTGTTGGTGACTTTGGAGTCCCAGCTCCCTCACCCTGCCCCCTCGTTGAGCCCTAAGTATCGGAGTGGGAGTCAGGACTGTAGTAATCCTGAGGCTCGGCTAGCTCAGGCCTCAAGTCCTCATCTTGGAAATCAGAGACGTCCCCCCCAGGGAGGGACCTCTGACTTGGGCATCCATTTACCGAAGGAAAACTTAGATGAAAGAGAAAAGGACCAGGCCGAGGTCCAGACCCGGGCCTTTCTCATCCCTGAGCTTGTGAAGTTTGTGTCCAGGACAGTGAGGAGAAGGGCTCTGAGCTTCACCCCGGGGAGCCCAGCCCAGGAGAGTCACCAAGAGGCCCACTCCTTCCACCTTCCTAAGGGGCGCAGGAGGAAGGGGATCAAGGTTCCAGTATGAAGGAGCCAAGTCAGGAGTGGGGAGGAGGGTCCTTACAGACACAGTCGCCACAGCCGTATCCTTCCCTCTTCCATGGAAGTGCAGCCTTAACCATTGACCTTCACCATCAAACACAGTGCGGGTCTGAGGAGGAGAGGGTGCTTGTCGGTGCAATGAATGGTGGGGAAACGGAGATACAGGCGGTGGTGAGGGCTCCTGCCAAGGGGACCCGGAGACCTAAGTTTGAGGTCTCAGTTAAACTCTCTCTTATCTGGTTTAAAAAAACCGGAAAGGAAGAGGCTGGGTGCTGTGGCCCATACCTGCCACCCCAGCAGCTCTGGAGGCTGAGGCAGGAGGATCAGGAGTTCACAGCCAGCCTCAGCAACTCAGCAAGACCCTGTCTCTAAATAAAATATAGAAAGGGCTGGGGATGGGGCTCAGTGGTTAAGCACCCCTAGGTCAATCCCTGGTACCCACCTCACCAAAAAAATGAAAGGTGGTAGTAGGCTTGAATTTTACTTAGATGGCTAATTCTAGGTGAAGTATCATGTCAAATTAGGTAACAGACCTTTGATCAGTTAGGGGTGGGGAAGATCAGACTAAGAACTCAGAATGGTCCAAAATTCCTTAGATAAAAACACTGGAAGGGAAACAGCTAAGTGTAGTTCACACTTGGCCCTCGTGCAGTGAGATTTTGACTATAGTAATGTCCTTTATTTTTCAAAATTTCTAAAGTAAGCTGGGTATGGTGGCACACGCCTGTAATCCCAGAGCCAGGCTCTTCCAACCTAATGAGTTAGATCAAGGCACAGAGTCATCAGGCTTGGAGGGAACTTTTCCCAAGTCCTCCTGCTCTGTGGGTCCTGTAGTCTTAACTTGATCCAGAGACTTGGGAGGCTGAAGCAGGAGGATGGCGAGTTCAAGGCCAGCCTCAGCAACTAGGGAGGCCCTAAGCAACTCAGTGAGACCCTGTCTCTAAATAAAATACAAAATAGGGCTGGGGATGGGGCTCAGTGGTTAAGCACCCAGGGTTCAATCCCCAGTGCTTGCCCCCCAAAAATGTTTCTTAAATGGACATGAACAATAATGACGTTGATATTTGACGTGTTTTGAGGTAATATTTGTGCTAAGTCCTTTACCCGGATGCCTTTCCTTTAGTGTTCACAACACTCTGCAGTAGGCAGGGCTGTTAACCCATTTTACAGATGAGAAAATGAAAGCCCAGGGGGCCCCTCTGACTTGATTGCATTGGGGTTCAAACACAAGTCGGTTGGACTTAAACCCCTAGAGAATCACAAATGCTGTCTTTTTAGTATTTCAGGGATTGACACTCTGTTGAGTTTATTCTCTGTTTAAAAGTGGCTCAGAGACTAAGTACAGAAAGGAAGAGAGAGAGGAGGGCAGGAGGAGGAAAAAAAAGGAGAGAGAGAGAGAGAGAGAGAGAGAGAGAGAGAGAGAGAGAGAGAGTACATGCGTGCATGTGCGTCGTCTGTCTGTCTAGACAGCCATGGGGATAGGCCACGCCTCTTCTCACTGGTGACTGGATGGCCTGGCCCCTGACTGCCTCTGCTTTTCATTGCAGTGCTTGGTCACCTGTGGAAAAGGGCACAAGCATCGCCAGGTCTGGTGTCAGTTTGAAGACCGAGTAAACGACAGGCTCTGTGACCCTGAGACCAAGCCAGTGTCCATGCAAACTTGTCAGCAGCCGGAATGTGCATCCTGGCAGGCGGGTCCCTGGGGACAGGTATTTCAATTGATAAGATTCTTGGCTACATTCTTTCCCGTCTTATCTGGGGAGGGCTTGTGCTGGGCATTCCAGGGCCTCCCCAGCTCAGGGCCTCCCCAGATCTGGGCCTCCCCAGCTCTGGGCCTCCCCAGCTCCGTGGCCCTGGAGCAAGCACGCGAGACCCTCTGCCCCGTCCAGCTCCCCTCACCAGGTTGCCGCTTCCCTGCCAGAGTTCAGGGCTCTGTCCGCAGCCCCACCCTTTGGCTTCAACTGCACGTGCGCCCTGAAACAAATCCACAGCCGACTCTGCGTCTGCCTCCGCGGGGCTGCTACAGAGTATGATCCGATCCGTGCCTGAGCCTTTGGCAGGAGGTCTGGGGTGGGATGTGGAAGGGCTATTTTGGCTCCCAATGTCGCGATTCCAAAGCTGGCTTCCCAGAAAGAAGCAGGCTCTTCCAACCTAATGAGTTAGATCAAGGGCACAGAGTCATCAGGCTTGGAGGGAACCTTTCCCAAGTCCTCCTGCTCTGTGGGTCCTGTAGTCTTAACTTGATCCAGTCTTAAAGGAGAGAGGGGGCCTCCCTGGGTCTTGCATTCACCCCTGGAATTCAGTCCTCCCTAATATAGAAGCAAATGTTCATGTACTGTTGAAGCAGGACTCCGAGTTCCCAGCACAGGGCTAGAGCAGCTGTGGGATGTCACTTATGTAACCTCCTGAAGAATGTTGAAGAATGACTCTCCCTGCACCCTGACCAGCCATAGCCCCTTCTGTC